>NC_136493.1:65301970-66006970 GCF_053919585.1 Euprymna scolopes | reverse complement strand
ATTTTTATATATATAAACATTTGTGTGTATATTCGTAAAATAAGTAAAGCATTAAGCAATTATATATATTACATACACACGGGAATTTAAAATATGGAATCAAATCTCAAACAAAATCGAAAAAGCCAGATATAACTACGTTTTCTTTTCCATAAATCTTATTTACACCAAATAGATTAATGAAATTCCTATTTCAGTCACGTAAATTATTTAGTACAATGAGTTTTGACACTGCTCCTAAACATGCATTTAAAAAGATAATGGTATGTCCACAGAGAATTTTGTTTAATTCAAGTTTTACACTATCATTTGTTTCTCAAATGTTTAGGTAAAATACAGAATAGTTACAAAACACTCTCCCTTTCCATGTTAAGAATAGGTTTCTAAATAACGTTATTTCAGCATGGTACTTTCCCTGCATAAGTACCAAAATAATTAAAGCAAGTCATAGCAAGTACATCATACATGTGAAACGACAATAAAAAAAAACCTGTTGAATAAACAACATCAGTATATGAACTAAAGTTTTTTGTTTTTTATAGCTAGCACCTACTTTGTTTTTCTGGAATGACTTTCATTTGCACATGCTGTTGTCCATAAAATAATTATCATTAAAACATGATTTAAATATATTACCCAGAAGCATTAAAATACAGTTAAAATAAAAAATAATTCACTATCATAAAAAAACTCATTTAAAGATTAATTTGAAAAATAAATATTTATTCATTTTTAAAGGTAAAATATTAAAAATAAAACATCATTTTAGCTCTCTTGAATTTCAAATTTTAATAATAAATAAATAAACTTTAAAAATAATGTAAATATAGCAATACACATGAAAAAATTGAAATGGCTTAAAATATTTCAATATTGGTATATATAAAAAGAGCTTGATGAGCTAAGAAAGAATCTTTTTAAATTTTTAAAATTCAATTAAAATTAAAAAAGTTATGACTATTTTTCCCTTTTTATGACCATATGCGTTTTATCACATTTTTTGCACTACTTTTTCAGTAAAAATGTTATATCTTTGTTAAAACACAAGATTAAGCAATGAAATTTGCCATATAAGTGTATTTTTATGCTAGGAATTGGAACATGCTACTGAAAATCTCCAGAAATTAATGGTTTCCAAATAATCTGCAGTAAATTCACATAAACATACTGCAATTCTTTAAAAATGCCATAAAAGAAATGAAGTTAGAGAACTCAAAGTTGAATTGTAATGCATTATATGTACAAATAACTGAAATCGAAATCTAAGACTATTTAAAAATTAATATATTGCAATATTTCTTTGGTATTATTGTAAATTATGAAAAATGATATCTCTTCTAATTATTTTCCAAATTTTATGAAATTCTTAATACAAACGCGGTACAGGCATTTACAAATTGGGGGGGGGCATTACAAAATCTTACAGAAAATGTTTTCGAGGTTAACATTTTTATCGCTTTATTTGCTTAAAGCTTTTAAAATATATAATGTACATTATTATTTATTAATTCATTTGAAAGGGTATTCATTTCTAAACAAAACGGTGATATTTTGAGGACTTAAACTGCTTTGGTTTTTAAAATATGATGATTTTAGCAGAACACCACTTGAAATCTGTGATTATTCAAAGCATTTTATTGTCCGTGTGTATTGCTAATAAATATCCCTTAATTGTATTTCCCTGGTAAGAAATTCTCACTTAATTTCACACAGAATTCCTTGTCTTTACAAAAAAATATAGATAACTTTGGTAATTTCTCTCTGCAATTTGATACAACAGAAAAACTCATATTTTCAGACTTTATTCCGTGACATCAGCAGGTTATGTGACTTTAGTGCAAGAGCCATCTTTACATATGCCATGGCTTAATCCACATTGGATGATTATGGTCACAAGAAAAGTTTGAATTACCTGTATCATCATCAGATTCTTCATCAGCCTCAATCCACCAAGGCTTAGCCTCTGTTTTATGAAATATTTGCTTGAACTTTGTCGAGTCTTCTTCTGATATAGACTAAAAAGAGAAACAAAACATTAAAATTGCAATTCTACATTGTGTACAGTTGGAAAGTACAAATTAAGAAAAATTCAAATAAAAAGCATTTTTAAACCTTAGATATTTTTGAAGAAACTAAAGTAATAGAACTATCATTTTAGCACATTTTTATACATTTCTTTTTCTGTGTTTAGAAATGACAGTGAGAAGAAGATGTGATAGGCATGTGTGGAAGTATCAAGAATGGTGTGTATGTGCTTTCAATAGACACCTCTTGAAATACCAAAACACCCAAGAGCTATATAAAAAAAAAATAACACCCAAATCATTCAAAAGTAACTTTACAGGTTGCTCTTTGATTGTGTCGTCATTTGTAATTATTGGCATGACTGTTTGATTGTTCAAGTCTGTGTCGGTTGCATTAATATTACTGTTCAAGTGTGTGTTTGGTTGGATCAGTGTTATTTTTTGAGTCTGTGTTGTATTGGCATTAATGTTCAAGTTAATGCTGGGTTTTACTGGCATTAATGTTGGATTTGTGTCGGCGAATGTTCTAATCAGAGTCAGGAGTTCTCTTCGAACCAAAGTTTATACCTTGTTTGACTAGCAATACACATGGACGATAAAACGCTTTGGATGATTGTGGATTTCAAGGGGGTTCTGTTAAAATTGTCATTTTAAAAACCAAAGCATTCAGTCCTCAAAATACCATCGTTTTGTTTGAAAATGAATATACTTTCAAATGAATAAATAAATAATAATGTACATTATATATTTTAAGAGTTTTAAGCAAATAAAGTGATAAAAATGTTAACATCATAAAACAGCGTTTTCGGTAAGATTTTGTAAATGGCTGTACCGTGTTTAGAATTTCGTCATGAAATTTGGAAATTAACTAGAGGAGATATCACTTTTAATAGATTCGAGTGTCCGAAATTCTTTTGAAAACTCATTTTTTGTTGTGTTAAAAAAGACTTCAACATGAGGAGTATGGAAAATTTTGAACAAAATTTCTTCAGACACCCACTGTTAAATAAATCAGTCTTTTTTTATATTTATCCATTAAAAATAAAATTGTAACTGGCTTTCTCTTGTCATACCAAGCAATTTAAAATCATGATACCAGGAAAAAATGGTTCTATTTTTAAAAAGTATCCAAAAACGATCTATAGAAGCAGTAGCATCGCTGATATTAGTTACTTTACTGTAAACAAACGTTTTTTTTTTTGTTTTATTGCAGAATGAATTAAAAATTTTTAAAATGAAAATATGAATATCAAAAAAAATGTTCTTTCATATTTAGTTGGAGCGCATATTATCAGAACATAATTAGCTTAATTAGAGCTATTCGATTAGGATATATATTTAAAGCAATCCCAACCAACCCAGCATTATTTTTGGTCAAATTTTTAAAATATAGTAGAAAAAACATAAATTATAACGTGTTCATCAATTATAATAATGAATTAAACAGTGCTTTGTTTAAAAAGAAAAAAACGAAAATGTGAAATATGATTTTTTTGTTTCATGTGTGCGAGCAGTACCCCCCACCCCCAATATATTTTTTCGTCTTTTTTACAATTTTTTTTCAGTAGATTATAATCAAAAGGACACAAATCTACCCCATTATATATATAAAAAAAAAATGCAAAATCAATATTTAAATATTTGTAGGTGGTGCTCAGTTTCTAGTTAAGTTCCTATTTACTTGCCTCCCCATGAGGAGAGACACAAGGTCAGTTTTTAATGTGAGGAAAATCCAGCTTCCCAAAGATAAGATTTTTAGATAATTGTTATTTTATCAATTTGCATGAAAAGAGCTATGTAAAAGATGCTTAAAACCGTTTGAATTATGCAAATACCATCAATAATTAAAAAGTTATAAGAATTTTAAGTGCCAAAATTTAGGCTTTTTTGTGGACATTTTTCTTTAGAAAAAGTGGGTTAAATTACAGACTTCAATATTTCAAAAAATTTGGTAATTTTGCCCCCATTTATTTATTTTTCAAGCTATTTTTATGAAACTTGGCACTCTTATGTAAAATTGTGTGCTCTTTCTGATTATGCAGTCAAATTTGATGTATCTACATTTTATTTCAATATTTTCTTTTATATCACAAGTTTCTTAAAACGTCACTAGCTAAAGTCCAGAATATGATCACACTTTTCTTTTAACGGTTAATTTAAAAAAGAAAAAAAAAGTCTTTGGAATGCTGATGTTTTTAAAGCTAAAATTCTCTTCAACAGTTTGCATTTTGGAGACGGAAGCCTTTTTTCGAGATAAGTGACTTCTATATTAATCTTTTTATTTTTAGATTCAAATATTAATAACTACATTTTATTTCAGTATTTAATTTATATATTTATTTTCTGATTGTTTTATTTAATGCTAGCGTTTTCTTGTCCATAAATGTTATTTATTTATCTACTACGTTAATCTTAAAGATAGCATAGACTCAACCATTATATTTTGTTTTCAGACCTCACCCCTCAATCCTGCTTTCATTTTATCTCACAATTACCTATAACGTCACCAGCTGACTTTCGGAAGACCCCCCCCCTCGCTTTTCTTTTATATTGCGAGTTTCTTAAAACGTCACTACCTAAAGTCCAGAATATGATAACACTTTTCTTTTAACAGTTAATTTATACATATATATATATATATATATAATATATATAATTTATATATTTATTTTCTGATTGTTTTATTTAATGCTAGCGTTTTCTCGTCCATAAATATCTCCCAAGTTGATTGCAAAAATAGGTACTTGTATTCATTTTTAGTTCGTGAGAGGGGAATCTACCACCATACTTTCTCTTGAACACGACAGTTGGACTTTTATTCAGTACAATACTCAATTTTATTTTTATTTTTTAATGGAGAGTAGAAAACGCATTGTAGATGCGTTATCGGCAGCTCCCGTTACTCTCGCTTCTCTTTGTTTGTCACTCAGTCCTCATTTTTTAATGAGTGATTTTTCTGACAAAGGGAGAAGAAAAAGCTGTATTCTAGGTTGGCAGTATTTTGCGCGAACAGTCGGCAGAGATGGCGGAAATTTTCTGTTTCTATGTCTATCCTTGTAGCCATGTCACTAGTAAGGGTGCTGGAGGTAAACGTTTTATCTGAGTTGACATTATCCGCCTGATAGTCAGGGACCCAAACCTTGGATTAACCACTAAGGAGGCTGTCCTATCAGCAGGTGCAAAATACTGGGGCTGCTGTATTGCCATTTGATGAATGGATTCTGGACTATCCAGTAGCTTCTGGTAGGGTCTCTTGATGACATATTAGTGGGTAATTGTTACGGCTTTACCTTATCATGTTCTACAAAAAAAAAGAAGAAAAAAATTTCTTTGTTTCTTTTTCTCTCTTAGTTTCCCTTCTCTGTCCTGCTCTAAGCAAGTCTGATGACAAATTCCAAAATTCCATCATGACAAGTTTCAAGAAAAAATACCCGGATCTCAAACTTCCAATGTAGACCCCCACTACCATGTCTCCTTCTCCAACATCAGGGGTCTACATTCTAACCTTCAAGAGGTTGAAACCCAATTACAGGAGACTAAACCAGACCTTTTATTTTTAAGCGAAACTGGCATTGGACAGACTATTTCCCTAGATGAGTTCGTAATTAAAGGATACTCTAATTTAACTTCTAAATCTGACCTCCAAGATTGCCATGGGCATGGAATATGTGCCTATATTAAAGACAGCTTTCCATGTGGTAGGGACATATCCAGAGAAGATCCTAACTTACCCTATATGTGCTTCCGGGTGGCACTAGCTCACACTATTGCATTTATATTTACTCTCTATCGCTCCACAACAGTGGAGTTACTATCTTTAATATCTGAGAAAATTGACCAAGTTCTATCTACTTATCCTTCAGCTAACATTCACCTATGTGGAGACTTCAATGTTCACAATATGGAACGGTTGACCCACTCAAACAAGATCGAGGTTCTGTCATGATTTCTCCATTGCTTATGACCTCACTAAGATTGTTCATGAACCCACCTGTGTGCCCGACAATAACGGCCAGTATGCGAATCTACTAGACCTTTTTCTCACAACTTGCTCTGAACTATGTTCGGTTTCGGTTCTGTCTCCTCTTTGATCTTCCAACCATTCTGTTGTATCAATTAAGATAAAAATGAAATGTAATAAGTCCCCAGATGTACCTCTCCATCGTACAGTATATCGATACACTATGGCTGACTGGGATAGCTTCCGTACATTTATATCAGATCTACCTCTGCGTTCCATGTTTAAAAAGGATGTGTCCTCTATAGTATCAGACCTGACGGAATGGTTAATTGTAGGTATAGACCGTTTCATACCCTCAAAAAAGTTCCAGCAAAAAACTAACAGCCAGCCATGGTTCTCTCCAGAATTTGCTGCTGCCATTGCACACAGAAATCACTTTTTCCACTGCTTTCAACGTAATAAATGTATGGAAACTAAAGCCGCTTTCAGGACTGCCAGCAACCATTGTAAGAAAGTAATAAAGAACGCAAGAGAGTTGTATGCTCAGTCCGTCAAGTCCAAAGCAGCTGAGCAGCGGTTTGGTTCCCACCAGTTTTGGCAAATAGCAAACATGATCCTGAACAGAAGCATGTGCTCTATCCCAACTATCATCAATGGATCTGAGGTAATCTCGTCAGCATCAGACAAAGCAAAACTCTTTGCCAAGAACTTTGCAGCTAATTCTACCCTTTGGGACCAAGGCCGCCAACCCCAATATTTCTTCCTGTATCAGAAAACATGCTATACGATATACAAATATCTGTACGTGATGTTGCCAAGCTAATCAAAAACCTTGATTCCAGTAAAGCAACCGGCCCTGACGGTATTTTAATTATAGTACTAAAAAAAAAAATTCAACCAGAACTAGCGCCCATACTTACAAAACTGTTTAAACGTTGTCTTAAGGAGAATTGCTTCCCGTCACCCTGGAAAATCTCATCAATATGCCCTCTATTTAAAATTCAGGTGATCGCTCATCCCCCTCTCAGTACAGTAAGTCTCCTGTGCGTCATGAGTAAGTTGCTGGAATCTGTTAAATAGAGAAGTAATCAACCATCTCAACAAAATGGTTTTCGTTCTGCTAGATCTACAGCTGATGTGCTTACAGTTCTACCTAATAA
This sequence comes from Euprymna scolopes, assembly GCF_053919585.1. Classification (NCBI taxonomy): domain Eukaryota; kingdom Metazoa; phylum Mollusca; class Cephalopoda; order Sepiida; family Sepiolidae; genus Euprymna; species Euprymna scolopes. The sequence goes on along the minus strand of NC_136493.1, from coordinate 65,999,825 downwards.
GATTAGCAAATCTCTCGATAGAGGCAACCTTTCTAGAGCAATTGCTCTTGATATATCTAAGGCCTTTGATAGTGTATGGCATAAAGGTTTACTTCACAAGATCTCTAGCTATGGTATAGCTGGAGATGTCTTCTCAATTATTAAATCATTTCTTTCTGATAGGTTCATAAGAGTAGTAGTTGATAGGCAAAAATCAGAAGCTCACAGTATTAATGCGTGAGTCCCTCAGGGGTCCATCCTGGGCTCAACTCTTTTCCTGATCTACATTAATAATCTTCCAAATCACATCCTTACATCATTCGTAGACATTTATGCTGATGATACTACCATCTATGATAGCACATCTAAGACAGTAAATAACCAAGTTCTCTCTGATCTTGAGCATGTGATACAATGGGGAAAGGAGTGGCTGGTTACTTTTAATGCATCTAAAACCAAGCTTCTATCTTTACATCATAAACGTTTTGATCCCCATCTGGGATCAATTGAAATGAATGACTCTCGTCTTGAGAAGGCCTCAAGTTTTGACAAGCTTGACTTTTAGTACTGATCTTAAATGGAACATGTACATCAAATCTGTTGCCAAAGCCACTGGAAAAATGGAGGGATCCTTCTATCGATCCAGTAGATATCTCACTGCTGATGCAATTCTCTATCTATATAAGAGCCAGGTAAGTCCAAGGATGGAGTACTGTTGCCACATCTGGGCAGGAGCTGCTAGAAAGGACTTGTCCTGCCTTGATAGAGTTCAAAATAGACTCTGTAGCCTCATAGGAGATGTCCTTTTCTCTTCCCTGCAACCTCTATCTATCTCACAGAAGAGATGTTGCGAGTTTGTCTCTGATGTATCGTTATTTTCACGAAAAGTGTTTCAATCTATGGTCCCCCCTCGCCAAACTTTCACAAGAAATACTCGTCTAGCTGAAAACACTATCAATAATTCCCCCCACTCTTTATCTGTAGATTCCATGAGCAAAGCTTCTTTGATTAGAACTGCACGCCTGTGGAATTGTCTTCCGTTTTCCTGCTTTCCAGCTAACTACAATATGGTCGTCTTCAAGTCCAATGTAAACAAGTTCTAGATGAGCCGTTCCACTTTTAACAAATTTACCGAATTTCCATTACTATCGATTACTATATTGTCCAATTGTCTACTATACACTCTTTAACCCTTATCCTCGAGTGGGCTGTTGGCCTTGATAAGTGGTGATGACTAGGAAAAAAAAAAAAAAAAAAAAAAAAAGAAGATCCCTTTACCATAAGCCATGTACAAATTTCAATTTTTTTAAAACTGGTGTATGGTATAATACATACAGTGGGTGTCTATTCATGAACAAAACTAAGTATTATAGTGGTATTTAAATATAGCTTTATTGAGAGCCGTTATTTTCCTGCCTCCTCACCAAAGGAGAGCTTAATCTTGGGTGTAGCCATTGAATGCCTAAAGAGCATTCACGGCCGGTATTTACTACTCCTCTCACAGAAAAAAAAAATTGAGTAGATATGAATTAATCTCAGAAATAAATCGAAGAAAATTTTTCATATAGATTTTGAATTTCTGTAAAAGATGGAAATTCCATAGTCGACCAGAACTTATGCATTTTGGGACCAGTCCAATTTTCAATTTCGTAAATCCTCTCTTATCTGGCCCGAAATATACCCGTATTTTCTGAGATGTAATCATAAATCATACTCTACATGAATCCTTGATGTAGCTTTCACAGTACCAGGATACCAGGAATCCTGATAAGCAACAACTATATATTCACCAGTTGATGGTAATTTTTATCATTTCTATTTTGTTGCTTTACTGAAAATTCAATTATGTAAACAAAGAAATAAAACGGTAATTTTTTACCTTGTTTCCACCTTAACATTTAAAATTACTTTTATATGTTTTTGAGGTATGCTGAAAACGAATATCACATTTAAATTTTCTGCAAATAAGTAGTTTTCTGGATATTAAGCAATGTAATTTCTTATGTTATTGCTGGTGGCCATCTTGGTCCGTGTGAGTGCGCAAACTTAACCCCAAGAAACCATATGCAAACGCATGTACCAAGATGCCCACCAGCAATAACATAAGAAATGGCACTGCTTAATACCCGGAAAACTACTTATTTGTGGAAATTTAAATGCGATATTCATTTTCAGCATACCCGAAAACCTTAAAAGATAGATATTTTTAAGAAAAATATTAAGGTGGAAACAAGGTAAAAATTTACAAAATGCATCACAATGAAATTCTTTATCGAACCGCCTAGTTATTATTGTTATTATTATTTAGATATCCTCAGTTAGAAAAAAATCTGGTTCGTTTTACAGATTCGAAAAAATGGTATTGGCTCTAAGTTAAAAATAAATTCAAGTTTCATGATATATTTTATTTAATTGTTAAATGAAAGTACAGAATAGTTAACAAAACACCCTTCCTTCCCCATGCTAAGAATGGGTTTCTAAATAATAACATATTTATTTCAGCATGGTAGCATAAGAGCTATATTTGTTTTTTGTTTTTTTACCACTAAAACCCAAACGCATGTACTTCGTACAGTTTGTTGTTTTTTTAACAATGTTTTAAATACATGTGTATTGTTTGGAAATTAAATTTGAACTTGATAATAATTTTTTTAAATTGACAAATTCAGAATAAAAATTGAAACTTTTTTTCTGCTTTAGTTTTGAAAGCAGAAAAAACAGTTTTCTATTTTTAAGAGAATTAAAACTTGTTAATACGCTGATAGCTAACCATCGCTGTCATCGTTTCCCTTTAAGCGATTTGAATTTAAAGAAATTTCTGAACAATTAATAATTATCAAATATTTACATATTATACATGAAAATAATTCTGAAACTATCATCTATAGGAAAATGGATGATATATACCGATTTATCACATCAATTTTGAAATATTCTCCGTCAACTTTGCTCAGTCGTAACTTTGTTTCCTGTGGTCATAAAAATATAAATCAAAGACCAGTAGAGATGGACTTCTATGTTTATATAGCCTGTAAAATTTCAGCCATATCCAATCAAATTTAACCCTGCGTATGTGTATCCAAATGTAACTATGAAATGTAAACATTGAAAAAGCAGTTTTCCTTTTTGCTGTCGTAATTTTTTAGCGTTTTTTCATTTTTAACTTGGAGCATAAAAGCAAAATAAATTAACATTATTGGAATGCTTATTCTCTTTCCATCAATGGAATTCTTTTAAAAATTGATCCACAAATAAAAAAGATATGACTTGTTGAAGCACATTAGGTATGTACTATTGTCGAAGTCCACGAAAATAGAGCACATGCTTGTAATGCTAAATAAAGAACATATCTAGTAACAATATTAACCAAAAACAAGAACGAATTTCACATTATTTTGTTGAAGGAAATATTTATTTATCAACCTAACTCCCATGTTTCTGCTTTTGTTTCCCTTTAAGCGATTTGAATTTCTATAAAAGATAACATTTTAAAGAAACTTCCAAACAATTAATAATTATCAAATATTTTCATATTATACATGAAAATTATTCTGAAACTATTATCTATATGAAAATAGATGATATATACCTATTTATCGCATCAATTTTGAAATATTCTTTGTCAACTTTGCTCGGTCGTAACTTTGCTTCCTGGTGTCGTAAAAATAAAAATAAAAATCAAAGTCCACCAGAGATGGACTTCTATGTTTATATAGCCTGTAAAATTTCAGCCATATCCAATCAAATTTAAGCCTATGTATCTAAATGTAACATATGAAATGTAAACATTGAAAAAAAATTTTTTACTGGTTTTTTCATTTTTAACTTGGAGCATAAAAATATTATAATACTCACTAGAGTAGCAAACGTCCGTGTATTTGTGCATTGTGTGGATGTGCGTGCAAGCGGTGGCATGACGGAGGAGAGGTGGACTTGCCGCTGGGAAGTGTTGGGTGGGAAAAGAGAAAAAAAGATGGCACCTGATAAACTGTGGTCTCGCAAGATCACAAGAAAACCGAGGGCACACATGCAAATGAGACAGGGTAAAAAACTGCATAAAAAGAAAGTTTGAGTGAGATGAAGGGACAGTGTCGTTTATAGTCACAAGGTTATTGTGTTACTATTGCGAGCGTTGGTGACGATTGAAGTTGAATTCGATACAAGCTATTTCGGCTATTGCTGTGAAAAATGACCGACTCAAAGTTTGATCTGAAACTGATTCCAAAATTTGATGGGTCCACATCTGTCGTTGACTGGGTTGAGAGGGGCGAGTTGACCTGCAATCTCTGTGAGGTAAAGAGAGTGCACACTGTGATTCCCCTGAGATTGGCTGGGGGGGGGGGCGCTCTGAGTGTGTATCAGCAACTTAGTGCCACCGAGAAAACTGATGTGACCGCTATAAAAAATGCGCTGTACAAGGGATTTGCAATGGATCGTTGCATGGCTTATGACAGATTCGCCTCCAGGAAGCTCATGCCAGGAGAAACCATGGATGTGTTCTTTGCGGAATTGAAGAAACTTGCTGTGCTGTTTGGCAATGAAGTGTCAGAGAGGACATTGGTATATGCATTTGTGGCCGACCTTTCCACCCATGTAAAGCAATTGTTGAGAGCCTCTACCAGTGTGTCCACAACGCCTATGGAGCATTTGATGGAATGCACCCGGGCTATCATCAGAGATGAGGAGCCCCTGGGAGAACCAGTTGTGATGGTGACAAAGGCAGCCCAGAACGAGGCCGAGGAGATTCCCAGTCTGAGCCCCGCGACCAATGGAAGTTGTTACCGCTGTGGTCGGTGAGGTTATTTTGCGAGAAGCTGCACTGACAAAGGGCGGTGGCGACTGTGCTGTTTTCAATGTGGCGGCATAGGCCACCTAGTCCAAAACTGTGCGAGAAACGTGTCGGGGGTAGGATATCAGTGCCGCCCTGCTCCCCAGAAAAGATCTAAGTGACGCGCAACCTATGATAACTGTGTACGTGAACCGAGTGCCCTGCTCAGCTCTTCTCAACTCTGGTTGCTCACATACCATCATGAGTGCCAGATTGTGTTGGACTTGGACTAAAAGGAGCATTAAAGTCACCACAATAGGCAGCGAGACACAAGCATGTTGTGGAGCTGGAGCCATGAAGGTCCACACGGACTCTGGTGTGGCCATGGAAATTAATGTGTTGGTAACGCAAGGGGATTTGCTGGGGTTCAACGTACTGCAAGGCTACGATGCTATCAAGGCACTGGGGGGAGTGATCATCGAGACGGGAGCGTGCGCTTTTTAAAAAACCCAGTGTGTGCTGCAATCCACATCGATTGCCCCGACTTTAAGGTGGGCTATGACTATAGCTAGCAGGCCTGGACTGCGTCATGGAAGTGGACCGAGGGAAGAGTACCAACCGAATTAAAGAATCGCGTCGCAGAATACCCTATACCTGACGAGGCTCGTGATGAGTACGAGCAAGAGCTTGGGGCGTGGATCTGAGATGGATGGCTGATCCCCTACCTCGAGAAGCTTGGTCCGCCCAAGGTTCTGATACCCTTAATGGCAGTTATCCAACATAACAAGTTAAAAGTAAGACCAGTGCCGGATTATCGTGAGATCAACCAGTACATTAAAGCTTACACTGCCGATGCTGATGTGTGCCAGCAAATTGAGGGAATGGCGCCAGAAGGGCTGCAATGTTTCAATATTAGACCTGCGGAAGGCCTATTTGCAGGTGCGAGTAGATGAGACGCTGTGGCCAGTCCAGACAGTGTCGATTTGGGGTCAGAGGTACTGCCTAACACGACTCGGCTTTGGTCTGAATGTGGCACTGCAGATCATGAAGACCATTGTGAATGTGTATTGTCTCAAGAAAAGACCACTGAGGACATAAAATCTGCATCGTGTGTCAGAGAAAAATTGGCTCAGTTTAGTCTACAGTGCAAGAATCCTGAACGTCTGAGGGATGGAGCACGCATATTGGGATTAGACGTCTGTGAGGAAGATGGCACCCTATGATGGAGGTGTGGCAATGGAATTCCAGGCATCCCTGATGTTGTTACGAGGTGGACCGTTTTTTTCCTGGTGTGAGAAATTTGGTAACCATAGGTTGAGACAATGTGCTTGACAATGCTCTTCTAACTCTGATGGTAACAGAGACTCTGGAGAGAGTCAACAAGGAGGAACCTGCCTGTGAAAAATGGTGTGTTGATGCAGACCACGTAAATGTGTGAGTCAACGCTAGTTCATTGGCATTGGGAGTCGCATTAGAGCAAGGAGGGAATGTGTTTGAAGATGCATGTTGGCTGCAACCCGTGAGTGATGCTCAGCACATCAACTTAGCAGAGCTGGACGCTGTTGTAAAGGGAATAAATCTTGCACAGCAATGGCAATCGAAGAAACTGCACCTGTACACAGATTCTCTCTGCATCTACCACTGGATGTCTGACACGCTTTCAGGATGGATAAGAATCCGCACTAAGGAAGCTAGCGAAATGTTGATCCAGCAAAGGCTAGACATACTGAAGAGTCTGGTCTCTGAGTATGGGGGTAATGCTGGTAACATCACATTGTAATCGTGCCGACCAACTAACTTGTGTACCTCACAGATGGTATGGAGCCGTGTAGATGGGTGTAGAGCACACTGCTCGATTTTGCGCAGTTGTAATTGGCACGATTAGCCCATGTCAAATACAGAAGATTCATGCACAGAGCGGACATCTAGGTGTTAAAACAACAGTGTATTTTGCGAGGCGTGTGAACCCAGCAGTGACAAAGACAGATATCACGCAGATTGTCAGGCACTGTGAGGTGTGTCAGTCTATTAATCCTGCACCAGAGCAATGGCGAAAAGGACGATTGGACGTCAAAAATGTGTCGCAGCGGGTGGCAATGGACATTACCCATTACAGTGGTAAATCCTTTCTAACTCTTAGCGATTGTGGACCCACACGTTTTGCGGTATGGCGACACATGATTAGACAGGACTTGGCAAGTGTTGTTCGCATCTTGTCATCCATCTTTTTTGAGCGTGGTGTGCTGGAAGAGATCTTGACGGATAACGATGCTGCTTTTTGCAGCCAACAAGTTCGGCAGCTGTTAGATGAATGGGGCGTCCGACTACGGCTGTGATGCGCTCATGTGCCATCAGGGATCATCCAGCAGTCGGTCCTAGTCGGCTTCTGAGGTGCATCATACAACAACTACAAAGGAGAGCAATGAATCCTCAAGTGATGAGCTACTGATGAACGAAATCAATAGACCAGAGAGTGATGATTATAGTTCATCTGACACGGCGGAAACAGAATCAGAACCAGATCCGGATCCGGAACCAGAACCTGAATCAGAACCAGAAACTATGAATGTGCCCCTTTGCAGAAGTAAGCGGACTAGGAGACCAACCCTGCAGTGCACTCTGTGTGATCATCGGATCAGGGGGGAGTGTAATACTCACCAGAGTAGCAAGCATCCGTGTATTTATGCATTGTGTGGATGTGGATGTGCGTGCGAGCGGTGGTGTGACGGAGGAGGGGTGGACTTGCCGCAGGGAAGTGTTGGATGGGAAAAGAGAAAAAGTGCCTGGTGTTTTATAAACATGATCACGAGAAAACAGAAGGCACACATGCAAATGAGACAGGATGAAAAACTCCATAAAAAGCAAGCTTCAGTAAGAGGAAGGGAGAGTGTCATTTACAGTCACGAGGTTATTGTGTTACTATTGCGAGTGTTGGTGGTGATTGAAGTTGAATTCGATACAAATATTGAATGCATAAAAGAAAAATAAATTAACACCATTGGAATGTTTATTCTATTCTCTTTCTATCAATGTAATTCTTTTAAAGATTGACTAATAAATAAAAAAGATACGACTTGTTGAAACACATTAGTTATGTAATATTGCTGAAAATTGTCTGTCATGAAGGATTTCTCCTTCATTGACAGAGGGCAGAAAAGGCAAAATGTAGCATTAGGTGGGTCAGAATTCGCCATTAAAAATGCGTGATAAGAACTTGAATAATTCAACTTACTATCTTTTCAAAGCTTATAACTACTTGAAAAATATAAATCAAACCCTAATTTTTTTTCAATTAAAGGGGCAAAGACCAAATTTTTAAAAATAACAGGTTTAGTACCAAATTATGCAATATTTGTTTTTCTAAATCGGTTTTCTTTAAAAAAGATTTAAAGAAAATTAAAAAAACAATATATATAAAAAATACTATTCAATGGGTACTTCCATTGTTAAGAATTTATCCATATTTATACTTATATTCCATGTCCTTTTTAAATAAAATACTTTTTTAAAGAAGGATTCCAAAAAAACGCAAACTCAGATGTTTTTCACTGTTCAAATAAAGGGAGACAAACGTTTGATTTTCTTCGAGTTTATCTTCTGGTGGCTTCGAAGCGCCACAATTAATGTCTCTTTTTATTGCGTGGTCTAAGCCAAAATTAGTATTTTGGGGCCACCTTAGTTGAAAAATGGACACATTCACTTATCAGTTTTTGCCTTAAAAAAAAAAAAAAAAAAAAAAATAACACTCTACCGATTGTTTTTTCATTCTCTTAATGAAATACATGAGTTTTTGATTAATATATTTTATTTCTTCTTTATCAAGTGAATTTTTAATTTTTAAATATCTAAAAAAAAGAAAACATTGAATTAAATAGAAAGAATTGTCATCAGTGTTCGACATTTACTAGATAATCTAAGCATAACATGACCTTTCACTTTAAAAAAAAAAAAAAGAAATCAACATGTTTTTTAAAAAAAAAAAGTTTTACACTTTGGACAGGTAAATTTAAAAAAAAAACACTTCTTTTTTTTTTTGTTTTAAATTAAAATATTTTATTTATTGATCTTTTTTGTGATGTATAAAAGTTTAGTGAGTAAATTAATTATTTAAATTTTAATAATGTGGGGTGTGAATTAAAAAAAAACGCTTGTTTAAAATATTATATTCGGTTTATTGGAAAGAGCATAAAATTTCACATTGACCCTGACTGAAAATATTGTAAAAATTGAACCAAAAGAAAATTTTTATAGATTTTTAAAGTTTTAAAATTGAAAAAAAATTGAACTCGTAAAATGGCTGCATGAACGTGCACCGGCACTTTGTAAATACTGTTTTTAAAAAAATAATATTTCTATTATTTTTCAAAAAACTTTAATAGTTTATTTTGGAAGTATATTCCATAAAGAAAATAAACAACCCACTTTAAAAAGAGAAATTACGAGTTTTTTTTATATTTTATTCGCAGTTTTGTGTTAAGTGGTGTCAAACATTCCCCCCAAATTCTGATACACCTAGTGTAGCATCAGAATACTACACTGTGATCTTGGCCCAGTCCAGATAGAGAAATAAAAAACGTCTTAAACTGGAAAGTTTAACAAAATAATGTGTCACTCGGACAAGAAATGTAATTGAAAATAAAAACCAAATTTATCAAAAATTTGTGAATGATTTGTTAGCTTTAGCAAAAAATGTTTTTTGATATTTAATAAGTGGACAAAAAATGTAATAAGTTTTCCAAACGTCACGTTTTCTGTTAGTGACATCACTTGTTTTAAATGAAATTTATTTTTGCCTATCTGTCGTAAATTATGACAAACAGACAAAAGTAAATTTCATATTTAAAATTTGATGTTAAAAATCTAAGACAACATTTTCAAAAGTTATGATCTACTAACTGTAAATACGGGTGTCAAATGCCCACTTAAAAAAAAAACTCCCCTAATCCTACCTCTAACCCTAGATACGAGTGGCAAGCCTCCTCCTCCTAAAACTTTCTTTAGCCTTAACAATAACACTAAGTCCAAGTGACAAGCTCCTCACCAGACAAAGTTCTTTGGTAAGCTGTGTCTAAAAAAAAAATCCTTCCTTAAAGAAAAGTGCAGCATTTATCACCCATAAAAAAAAAAATTGGTCAACTGTCTTAAAACGCTAGAATGGTCTCGAAATGGTGAATTATTTTACATTAATTTTATGTGAAACTAACCCCCACTCTAAATTTTAAAATTGTATTGTTTCTATCAAGTGTTCAGGGTGTTCACACATAATTTTCCTTAGCTCTATCATTAACTTAAAGTCAGAGTGGCAACCTCCTCACGCTCTTATAATTGCATAAAGACCCTCTTAAAACCACACAATCGTATTTAGAAAAATAAAAAATAAAGAAAGAAAGGCGTACAGGATTTATCTCCTACAGAAAAAAAAAAATGGCTAAGTGCCCTAAAATGTTAAAATGACTCAAAATGGGGAATCATTTTACATTAAATTCTAAACTAATACTGGCTTATCTTTCATTAAAGTCTTTCAAGGTACTCACACATAATTGCCTACAAAGGTAAAATTGCATATTTTGGAGAATTGGTCAGATGGGAGGGAGGGGGTTAACGGAAGGTATTAATCTACAATAATACCAAAAAAATACTGCAATATATTCATTTTTAAACAGTCCTAGATTTCGATTTCAGTTATTTGTACATATAATGCATTATAATTCAGCTTTGACTTCTTTAACTTCTTTTCTTTTAATGGATACATGGCATTTTTAAGGAATTGCAGCATATTTATGTGCATTTACTGCAGATTATTTGGAAACCATTAATTTTTGGAGATTTTCAGTAGGATATTCGAATTCCTAGCACAAAAATACACTTATATGCTAAATTTCATTGCTTCATCTTGTGTTTTAACAAAGATTTTTTTTACTTAAAAAGTAGTGCAAAAAATGTGACAAAACGCACATGGTCTTAAAGAGGGGAAAATATCCGAACATGTGAGGCACAAAAAGTCATAACTTCCTTAATTTTAACTGAATTTTAAAAATTTAAAAAGATTCTTTCTTAGCTCATCAAGCTCTTTCTATATATATACCAATATTGAAATATTTTAAGCTATTTTAATTTTTTCATGTGTATTGCAAGTTTGATGACAGTGATTCTGGACAGTCAATAGTGGAATGGTTAGAGAAGGTGGAGCTGATATGTCCATTGAGTAAAGTGTATTGAGTGCGTCATACCAATGTGCTTGTCAAACATCACAAATGCTGCGCCTCAGCAATTGTGTGAGAAGAAATGTGTGAATTTCAATTGTGTCCCTTCACCACATGGAAGCAATTTGCACCATGCTGCCTTCGGCCAGGCAAAACAGTTGATATCTTCTTAGCACAGCTACACAGACTTGTAGTTTTGTTTGTTGGCTTTTATAAGCATTAGTGTTGGGATGATTAATCGGAATTGGAATCGGAAAAATCATAACTTTTTAGGGTATCGGGATCAATATCAGAAAAAATACTCTAATTTCCGATTTAAAAACCGATTCCTTAAAAAAAATGTGTTAAACTTAATTCTACATTGTTAGTACTTAACATAAAATGAACATAGTACCTAGTGATATTAAAATGAACATAGTACCTAGTGATATTAAAATGAACATAGTACCTAGTGATATTAAAATGAACATAGTACCTAGTGATATTAAAATGAACATAGTACCTAGTGATATTAAAATGAACATAGTACCTAGTGATATTAAAATGAACATAGTACCTAGTGATATTAAAATGAACATAGTACCTAGTGATATTAAAATGAACATAGTACCTAGTGATATTAAAATGAACATAGTACCTAGTGATATTAAAATGAACATAGTACCTAGTGATATTAAAATGAACATAGTACCTAGTGATATTAAAATGAACATAGTACCTAGTGATATTAAAATCTATATAATAATAAAAAACGATGTAAGTTTATTTTACATGTGCCAAAAAAAAAAAAAAAAAATTGGCTTTTGCCCGGTCATTGACAAACCTGACAAAAAAACTTTAATGAATTAATGAATTTTGAGGTTTTTCCCACTTTTTTTAAAAATTACATTTTCACCCCAAACAAGGCACATTGCCACTTCAATGTAGAGGGCTACTATCAGAGACATAAGCTACAGGAGTACTATGTGGGGAGTTGGGCAGCAAGATATCGGTTCATGCTACACTTGAACTTCCGCATGTCAGTACAGTTGGAGAAGTAGGAACCCAGAAGGGAATTCCAAAGTCTAGCGGTTTTGGGGAAGAAACTACTGGAGTAGAAGGCTCTCTTACATTTAGGGATCTTGACTGTGAAGGGGTGGGATTAAGCTGCTTGTCGGGTTTGTCGGGGGTATTTACGTCGAGAGGGTACAAGTGCTTGCAGTTCGTCGGAGCATTCACTATTAAAGTATTTGTAGAACAGGCAGAGAGATGCTACATTTCGTCGGTGAAACAGAGGCTGAAGCTTAGATGACAGTTCAGGACGACTCTCTTTTGAACCTTGTCTAGGAGTGAGAGACTAATAGCAGATGCATCAACCCAAATATGACAACAATACTCAATACATGGGCGAATGATGGCCTTATATAGGTACTTTTGGGCGTTAGTAGCTTTCTAGCATGGTAGAGATAACCTACCTTCTTCGCAGCGGCTCTGGCAATGCTCTCAATGTAATTGCTCCAACTACTGTTTACTGTGAACATTAGGCCGAGGAGTTTAAAAGATGTACTTTCAGATAAAGAGTCTTTGGCCATTGGTGGTAGAGGTAGTTTCTTGTAATTATTGAAGGAAACAAGTTTAGTTTGGCAGCATTGAATGTGACCATTCATTTTTGCCCCCATTCCACTACAGATTGGAGGTCATCCTCTAGTGTTTCTGCTATTTTTTTAGATATGTGTTCATTTGTTTTCCTGTCGTGTCTGTTATAGAGCGTGGTGTCATCAGCATATATACCCATCTCACAGACAATTTTGTCAAGAAGGTAATTTATGAATATTAGGAATAATAGAGGTCCACGGAGGCACTCCCGCATTTATATCATATTGTTTAGATGTACGACCGTCGAGGACAACCTGGATTTTTCTCTTATCTAAGAAGGATTTAATTAAGTATTCTTCCAGTGATACCGTATGATCTGATTTTCCTGAGAAGACCTTTATGCCATACTCTGTCAAAAGCCTTAGATATATCTAGAGCTACCGCTCTACCCTCCCCTGCTTTCTTCAGTGAATGGTATATACGTTCAGAGATTGCAGTTAGAATGTCTGCTGTGGAATGGGTCTGCCTAAATCCATATTGTTGGTCAGTCAGAAGTTTAGCATCTGTAAGGTGATGGACTAGAGCTTGACTAATTATGGACTCAAATATTTTGGCGAAAAGTGGGAGGAGGCTCAAGGGGCGATCATTTACTGGGTCAGTTCTTTCACCAGAATTCTTGAAAACTGGTACCATAGAAGCAGTTTTCCAGCAGGCAGGAAAGCAAGATTCATTAAGGCATTTGTTGTAAAGTTTGGAGAAAACTGGAGCTACTTCGGTGGAGCACCTTTTTAATAGCACAGCCGGGATGAGATCAGGTCCACATGCTTTTGAAGTGTCAAGATTTTTATGATAGCATGCACTTGAGAAGGGGTGATTTTCAGATCGTCTAGTGTGGCGTCTGTCTGCAAAGAAAAGTCAGGAAGGGGTGGTTAGCAGGGCCCAGTGTGGAGTTGCAAGCAAACCTCATGATTGTTGGATAGTGGAGGAATTGTTGATTGCCCATTATTTACTACACTGTTGTAGATTTTCCAGAAGTTATGGGTTCCTAATTTCTGTGCTTTGATGCGTTTTTTGGTGGATTCAGTAAATTCTTTCTTAGCTGTCGCTATTTCTTTCTTACAGTTACTTCTGGCTTCTATATACTTCTGTCTGTTTGAACTGGACTTATGTCAGTTAAATCTGCAGTACGCATGCTGCCTTTGCACAATGGCAGCTAAACAAGTAGAAGTAAACCATTGGGGAGAGTGGGGCTTGCTATAAAATTTTTGTGTGGGAACATGTGCTTCAATTGCTGTTTTGAACCATTCAGTGGTCTCATTTGCGCACTGTTCAGCAAGAAGTGAAAAGATATTTTGCCATGGGGCGTCTCTGATGAGATCCCTGATGGCTTCCCAGCCAGCCTTTTTATAATATCTCGTTGTATTCAATGTAGTGGCTCTTCAGTTTTGGCTCTAGAGTTTAGGTCGATTTCAACCATTATCACTGCATGATCAGCATTCCCAAGTGGGCTGTGGGCATTCGTAACACAACCATAGGGAACTGTTGTCAGAAACAGATCTAGAAGTGATGCGTGTTGTTCTTGCTGGTCTGGGAAACAGGTTGGAAACGTAACCATCTGTGATAGGGAATGAGATAAAGAGAAGCTATGAGGGGCGTGCAATAAGTAATGCCCCTGACCAACTTCCCATAGCAGTAGAGCAATGAAACTTGGCACAGTTATTAGGCTTTCTCTACATAGGAACCACCCAGAGTTATGCATTTCTTCCATCGTTTGATGCAGCTCTGGAGACTGTTTCTGTAGAACACCCCAGGTTGGTCCTCAAACCACGACGTGACTTCAGAAATCAAGGCTGCATCATCTGGAAAACGCTTTCCTTTCAAAAACAACTTCATGGCTGGGAAGAGGTGAAAGTCAGAGGGTGCAAGGTCAGGAGAGTAGAGAGGATGGGGGGGAATTTCATAACCACACACTTGTGCTTCTGATCTGGCGACATGTGACTTGCGGAACAGAGCGTTGTCCTGCAGGAGGAGGGTACCTTTGCTGATCTTGCCCCGCCTCTTGATTTTGATAGCTTCCCTTGATTTCCTCAAAAGTGAAGCATAATAGGCTCCTGTAATTGTGGTACCCTTTGCTAGGAAATCTATCATCACTACTCTGTCCTGGTCCCAGAAGACTGTGAGCATGACCTTGCCAGCGGAGGGCTGCACCCTTGCCTTCTTTGGAGGTAGTGAGTCCAAGTGCTTCCACTGCATTCACTGGGCTTTGGTCTCTGGATTATAGTGATGTACCCAGGTTTCATCCTGTGTAATCATTCTTTTGAAAAACTTTGACTCATCTTCTTGGCACATCTCCAAATTCATCCTTGAGCAATCCACGCATTCTCGCTTTTGGAATGGTGTGAGCAACCTGGGAATCCATCTGGCAGATACCTTATACATATGCAAATGGTCATGAATGATAGTTTCCACAGACCCTGTACTAATCTTGACATCTTGGACTATTTGGCGAATAGTAATGCGCCGATCTTCCAAAATGGCAGCCTCAACCTGACGGACAGATGCCTCATCAATGGCAGAAGGAGGGGGAGCGACCAGGTCTGGGAGCTGTTTCCACAGACTTCCGGCCATGTTTGAATTCATGATGCCAGTATTTTACAACGTCATATGATGGGGCATTATCACCATAAATTTCTTTCATTTCATCAAAAGTCTCCTGTGGTGTGCGTCCTTTCAAATACAAAAACCAGATCACTGCTCAACATTCAACAGGCTCCATTTCACACCTGACTCAGTTCAAACACCTGTAAAACAGAAACCACAATTAGTTCAGAGCTGTAATTTGCCACATAACCCATAGAGATATAAATAACTGCACATGCAAAATTTCAGCTAGATCAGACAACTGGAAGTGGGTCAGGGGCATTACTTATTGCACACGCCTCGTTGCTGTGGTGGACAGTGAAGTCCCCAAATACATGCACTTGTGCGCTAGTGTCGAGGGAGAGTGCTGTATCTATGCGCTCAGAGACTTTGTTTATTAGGGTATAATCCTGGGTCGAGGGAGAGCGGTAGAGAAAATAAAAGTAACTAATGTTATGCTGCATGTTAAGTCCAAAGCACATAAAGGCTTGATCGTCTGATTCTAGTTTTGTTTCTCTAGTCAAACCTGTGCATATGTCTGTCAGAGTCCTTACGGCAAAGTGGGAGATATCCAAGCACGTTAAAGTAGTTAGAGGGGATGGAGGAGTGTAGGTTAGTCTCACTGAGTGCTAAGATATCCGGGGTGTTTGTTAGGAAAAATGCTCCATCATCATTTAAATTAGTTCTAAACCCACGGATGTTCGTAAATGCAAGCCTCAAGAGAGGGGGCAATTTGGTTTTGTTTGAGTTTTGTCCTGGTTTAAGCGTTATTTTAGATTGTACTGTCATTTTTTTTTTTTTAAGAGTTTCAGTTTAGGTAAGGGATGTTGAGCAAGTGGTTATGCAGAATACTAGACATGCAACACAAGTAGACCATCAGTTGACATTTCATCTACTAGGATTGTGGCCTCAAGAAAGCCCACTGGGGATGAGTGCAGAGTCCCTTTCCATGCGCGACATGGCACTACAAACATCCCAATATTATTCAGCTGTTGATGGAGCAGCCGCTCTAAACGCTACCAAAGAGTTAGGGCTCCTGTACTACCAGTTGGGAACAGCAGCCAGAGACTGTCAATCGAGTACCCTCAACCCATTAGATGATGGTCAACCCAATCTACTTGCACTGACATTCAGACACTCCCAAGTGCCCAGTTTAGAGGGATGGGATGTGTCGGGGGGGGGGGCAGCGTTAATTGCCCTAGTCAGGAAACAAGAGTGTTTCTGTCGAATCCCTTTGATTCGATCTCTACACCTAAGGCAAAGAAGGAGTATGGAAGCCACGCGATAGACACTGCCTATCTACTCCTTAAGCAGTTTAGGTTTGCAGACCGGTAATTTGTTTGAGTCATCAGCTCTAGGAAGGATGTCATCCAAGACTGGAGGGGCCTCCCTCCCCTTAGGTTTAGCTTCAGAGTTTTCCTTCTCCTAGATGGATGACTTGGGAAGATCTACGGGTCCATCAGCACCGAGAGGGTTTGCCCCGCGCCTGGGTCCTTATCCAGGTATTTCTCTGACCCCGCGTGGGTAGTTAATGTTACTGGGTTAGTTTGTAAAGGTTATATATCTACTGAAAAATTACACTTCTCAAAGTGATTAAGGGACATTGCTATTTCATGGTTACTGGTGGAGGGGGTGAGTAAAAGTTCATGCAGTGGACGCAGCTATATTTGCAACAGGTTTGTTGGAAGGAGTTAATATATGGTTTAATATCTTTCCTTTAAATTTATAATTAATTTTTTTATGTTGGCTTAGGAATAGGATAACACGTTACAGAGTGGCTTGATATTAAGAACTAGCTAAAAATTTTGTGCTCAAACTCTAAATATTTTAGATGGCAGGAGGGTTAAGATGTATATTCAATGTAAATACAAGTAATGTCATTTTTGATATGAAGTACAATACAGTACAGGTATAATTGGAAGAAAATTATAAGCTATGGCGTATTCAGTATGTATAATAAAGTAAATAGATATATGGGCAGATTTCCAGTAGATGCGAATATATGGAAGTTGTAGGTATTAAATATGTTTCCACTTCTAATGCAGATATCTTCAGCTCTCTTTTAAGAATCAGGAAGTTGTGTTTTGCATTAGAGTATCAGTTTAGTTTTTGTATTTATCATTGTAAAACTAAGGAAGAGACAGCTACTGCTATGTAATGTAGATAGCTGTAAATATAAGTACAGACTATAGCTAGTAGGTATCTATCTGGATAAGAATAAGCTAATGCATGCCTTAGAGGTAGAAATGTATAGATGTTTATTGATAATGACTTCCAATCGGTGAGCATGCGAAGGTTAAGGGCTGAGGGCTAAGGTGTGTGTAATGTATGAGTGTTAGTGGCAGCTTGGGGAGTAGAGCAGATTGTTAGTTTTCAGGAGAGGATTAAACTTACAGAATACAGCAGAATTAATTATTAGAATTTAGAGTGTCAAGTAAAGTTTAGTTAGAGAAAAAAATTAAATTTAACATGCAAATTAGACATATGCACACTAGGCACATTTTGATGTCCGCATTTCTTTGGTTTTGGCATCCCACACTGTGTTTACTTGTCATAAAAGCAACTTTTCAATATGCTGATATCATATAATATATATACCGCTCCTCATGTGAAGGTACCAAATTGGTTAAAGGGAAAATTATTCCCAACTCGCATTTAGGTAAAAATGCACTTTTGTAAATAATTGAATTCATTCAAAAACATATCGCAAAAACAAAACAAACAACATCTAAGTAAATCGCGATATATCCAGACAATCGTGCGAGATGGGTGAGTGGTAAGGAGTTTAGGCTCATTACCGTGGGGCCCCGATTTTGAATCTCACTAGATTCAGCCACTCTGTGTTAGTGAATAATTATATTTTTAAAATAATATATATACCGCTCTCCATGTGGTTAAAGAAAAAATTATTTCCAACTCGCATTTAGGTAAAAATGCACTTTCGTAAATAATTGAATTCATTCAAAAACATATCGCTAAAACCAAAACAAACAACATTTATATATATATATATATATATATATATATATATGTGCATATGTGGATATGCATGCATATGTGTGTGTGTTTTTTCAAAACACATTTTCTTTAAGTGTTAATTTTCTTCATATTACTGTATATGAATATATACTAGCGTGAGTGCCCGGCGTTGCCCAGGTATTTGGAGGTGTACGTTGAGCAAAAAAAAAAAAAGCAGTCAATTTTTTTTTAATTTGACCCCTATTATGACACCTTAAAATTTATTGTTTTGGGCTCAAATCAAGTTAAATCCATGTCCAAGGAACCTATATCTAAAATTTCAAGTGTGTACACCCAAAATTGTCAGAGGAGTTTGGTAGAGTTCTCAAAGGTCAAATCGTTGAACTTTGACCCCTTAATCGACAAATTTCTGACCAAAACCAATCACATCGATTTTCCCAAATCTCAATACCCTGTATATCAAATTTCGAGTCTGTAGACTTAAAATTGAGAGTTATTGCGTAGGGAAATGTACACAGACACACACAGACACGTTCACTTTTATAGATATACTAGCATTTCAGCCTGGCGTTGCCCGGGTGTTTAGATGTGTATGTTGAGCAAAAAAGTGGTAGTAGGAAGGCAGGCTTGAACCTGTACCGGAAAAGAACGGGGTAAAACCTAACGTTTATGCTGTTACGACCACCGCCAAACCGGAAGCGACATTTTTTAAAATTAAGGCTAGACAATCTAAAGGATGACTTTAAAAAATATTGGCGAAAAAAGTGACCCCCCCCCTGTAGAAAAGTGCCTAGTTGTAGGGGAAGATATTAATGTTTTTAGCCAATTTTTCGATATTTGTCGTATGAGAGGTCGAACTTTAAAACGATACTGATCTTGGTAAAATCTGTCGCCTCTATTGAAAGTTTAAGGCAGACACGCAAACAGACATACATACATTTATATATTGGTAACTAAAAATTTTCGACGCAAACTGATGAAAAAGCTTGCCCTATTTCTGAATACCCTTTATGTAAAATTTCAAATATTTAGACCAGAAATTGTCCAAGTAATTTGGAAGAGACCGCAGAAGTCTATTTTTTTTTAACTTTGACCCCTATTATGACACCTTAAAATTTATTGTTTTGGGCTCAAATCAAGTTATTAAATTAGATCCATGCCCAAGGAACCTATATCTAAAATTTCAAGTGCGTAGACCCAAAATTGTCAGAGGAGTTTGGTAGAGTTCTCAAAGGTCAAATCGTTGAACTTTGACCCCTATATCGCCAAATTTCTGGCCAATCACATCGATTTTCCCAAATTTCAGTATCCTGTATATCAAATTTCGAGTCTGTAGACTAAAAATTGACAGAGTTATTGCATAGGGAAATGTACACAGACACGCTCACTTTTATATATATATAGATATATATATATATATGTATTTCTCGCACACCTATACCTCTTTTCCCCGTCCCTCTCTCTCTTTCCCTCTCTCTCCCTACATTCACTTTCGTAGACTTGTGTAGCTGTCTCTACGTGTAAGTATACGTCCAAATATTTATGTATGTGAATGTGTATTTGTTAGTATATGCATGCGTTTATATGTTTATATATACATATACATATATATGTATATATTTGTACATGTAAGTATTTGTTTTTATATGTATGTGTATGTGCATATTAATATCTTTTTTTTTTACTAAGAACAAGATAATTTAAATGAAAATATTTTAAACAGTAAGAACAAAATAATTTAAATGAAAATATAACAATCTCACCCACTTGTAAAAGAGATTGTAAATAGTTTTTTTTTTTGTTTTGTTTTATAAATCCAGTCGCTGGACTGGTCTGCGAATTCTGTTAGATCAGCATGGAGGTAGTTCGTTATTTGAAGGACCGGTGGTCCTCTGGGAAGGTTGGTTCTCAGTGTTCTGTGTATTATAGTCAAATTCATCTTCTGTATTAGGTGTAGTACTAACAGGACTTGTTTTGGTCAACTGGGTCGGGTCTGCATTTGCAATATCGGGTTGAATACTTTTAGCAGGATTTTCAGAGCGTGGAAAGCGAGCTAGATGTCTCAGCGCTACTGAATCTTCCCGGCCATCATTATGTCGTATTCTTGCATGTGTAGGGTTAGCTTTGAGGAGTTCCACTACCTCGATAATTGGGTCATATTTACCAAACCGTTTTAATACCTCCCCAGGCTCACAGAGCCAAACAGGTAAAGCAGTAATAACAAGGTGTTCCAAATAATGTTGTTGTAGCGCTCGCATTGACTGTTGCCTATTGGGTTGTATGCAGTAGTGTTTCTGGATCCAATTTAAAGTCGCGTCAGAAATTTTTTGAATTCTTCTGACATAAACAAAGTTCCTTGATCGGAATGAATAAATGAGGGGAGTCCGTATATGGAGAAAATATTTGTCAGGCACTGGATTGCGGTTTGTGAAGAACAATCGCGACAAGGGAAAGCAAAAGGAAATCGACTGTATTCATCGACGACAGTAAATATGTAACAATATCCCGTCGAAGATACTGGGACAGGTCCTTTGTAGTTTATGGAAAGGCGCTGAAAGGGAGCAGTGGAACGGATCAGTGCATTATTACTAGAATCGAAGAACTGAGGTTTTATTTTGGCACAAGTCATACATTCAGATGTCACACGCCGGACTTCATCGATTGAATATGGCATATTTCGTGACCTTACGAAATGCCAAAAGTGCTGTACTCCAGGATGTATTAATGAATTGTGTAGTGACTTTAGTTCCTCCAAGGAAGAAGCAGCAGCACCACATACTCTCGATAATGCATCGGCAACAAAGTTTTCACTTCCGGGACGGTGTTTTATGTCGTATGACAACGGAAGAAGTTCAATTTTCCACCTTATAATTTTATCATTTTTAATTTTTCCTTGGTTAGCAGGTTTAAACATAAAAGATACAGCTTGCTGGTCTGTTACAATAGTAGAGTGCTTCCCAGCAAGAAGATCCCTCCATTTTTGGCGCACTCGACTATCGCATAAGCCTCTTTCTCAACTATATGAAGTCGTATTTCAGATGGGTTTGGTGATCAAGAAAAGAACGCTACAGGCCTCTCAGCCTGTAGGAGAGTGCCTTCGATAGTCTTTTCTGAGGCATCGGTTTCAATAGTAGATGGTAATTCATCATCAATAACTTTTACAGACGATTCGGCAACGTCTTCCATTAGTTTTTCAAAGGAATATAGGAGGCATGGGAAATTGTTTATTTTCAACCAGTCGACGAATTTTGTATGAATACTTAGGTATTCATTTAGCGTAGTACGAAAACATTCCAAGACACCTCTTTAACGAATCTGAATTGGAAGGAGGAGGCATTTGTAAAAGAGATTTAAAATTTTCAGGATCTGGTTGCATAGTTCTGTTACAAATTGATGGGATGAAGTGAAAACTTTGATTTTTCTCGGTTTATTTTGAGGTTATATGTTGAGGCAGCCTTTAAAAAACACTCCAAATTAACATCATGTTCCTCCCGAGTTTTACCTCAAATAGTAATATCATCTATATATGAAAAAGTTCCAGATAATTTGTTGTCAGAAATGAAAGAATTCATAAACCGTTGAAAAGCAGAAACCCTATTAGTGACACCCATGGGTATTTGTTTGAATTGGTACAAATGATTTCCAGCTTTAAAAGCTGTGTAGGGCCGATCTTCGGGACAAATTTCGATCTGGTAGTACGCTTTGGATAAGTTAATTGTACTAAATATATGATATTGGGCTATTTGGTTCACGAGATCCTCAATCCAAGGCAAAGGGTATGCATCAAGTAAGGTGAAACGGTTAATAGTTTGGGAGAAATCAACTACTAATCGTTTCTTTTTATTAGGCGAAGAAATCACAACAATCTGAGCACGCCATGGTGAATGTCTTATTTCAATTCAAAATAATCCTCAATCCTTCAATGAATTGAGCATCCTCCGCACGGTAATTTCGGGATTAGGTTTGCAGTCAGGGGTTAAGTTTCGAAACAATTTCACAGGGGCACAGCTGATCTTGGTTAGAGCGCAGATTTTTAGAATATCCTGAGGTCCACCAAAAGAAATAGTGATACCCTGATGTAGTTTTAAAAAAGGCACTCTGAGTATAATATCCATACATGAATCAGGAAACACTGTAAAGTCAATTACTTTATACTCGGAACCATTGAAAGAAATGTTCTCCATGCAATATTCCGACAGTTTTAGGGAAACGGCAGATGATGCCATAAAAATTATGGAATTACGTTTTGAAGTAGACAGTTCATTGTTTTAACAATACGAGCACTGATAAAGTTTTCAGAACTGCTAGTGTCTATGAGGGCAGTTAATTTTTTCCTTTTAAATCAACAATTTTAGTAATGGGAGGGCACCTATAACCACCTTTAGCATCGGCTACCATAATAGCAGAAGTAGAACGTGAAGGTGCCGGCATAGTAGAACGGCAAACTCTGGAAAAATGACCGAGTTTACCACAGTTTCAACATACCTTATTGCGGGCAGGACAATGATGGCGATCATCTTAAAGTGACGTCTCCCTCCACAGTTGTAACACTTGCCATGAGCAGGAAGGGCAGCAGAAAATTATACAGAGTCACACTCCACACGAGAACCAGTAGAATCAGCAGTTTTAGTAATAGTGGCTTCCTCGGCAGGATAAGTAGACACATTGTTAGTTCTAATAGAAGTAGTAGTAGCAGCGGCTGCTCCAATTGGGGAAGTGTACGATTCAGCATGGAAGTGAGCTTGTTCTAAAGTCCTAGCACATTGAGTAGCCTCTTTGAGAGTTAGCGTATCAGTTTCAAGTAGTCTAGCACATATTACTGAGGACCCGAGACCACGTATAAATGCATCGCGGACAGATTCATCCCTGTAAGTAGTAGCAGTAACATCTTTAAAGTAACAGTCAGTGGCAAGTCGATTCAAGACCTGAAGATATTGGTCAACAGACTCGTTTTCTTGTTGCAGATGCGTGGAAAGCAAATGTCTAGCATGAATAACGTTTGGAGACTTGTCGTTCAAATCCTGAACAACCCTCGATAACGTCAGCAATGGTGAAACCAATGTTTAAATAAAGAACTTCAAGTTTATCAGGATTGAACGAAGCAATAGTTGATAAATAGTAATTAAAGTTACGATATCACAATCTCCAAAGCTTGCTAGCCTGAGGGTTCGCCGAGGATAAGTCAAATTTGTGCAGACAAATAATCTTTTCCATGAGGGAAATAAATTTTGTTCAATAAATTGTAGTGTTGTAAATGAATGAAGATGTAAAACAAACCTCTTTCCAAGGCTTTATTGAACAAAATTCACAGCTACTAAAGCAAGAGAGAAAAAACTCAGTCTTTTAAAGAAAAAGGAACACGTGCAAAATCATGTGGCGAGAAACTGAATTTGCATATCTTTTTTTTATTATTTTACTAAGAACAAAACAATTTAAATGAAAATATTTTAAACAGTAAGAACAAAATAATTTAAATGAAAATATAACACCTGTCAAAAGCCTTAGATATATATATATAGGGCTACTGCCCTCCCCTCCCCTGCCTTATCCAGTGCTTGGTACATACGTTCAGAGATTACAGTTAGAATATCTGCAGTAGAACGAGCTTGCCTAAATCTATATTGACGGTCAAACAGAAGTTTAGCAGCTGTAAGGTGGTGGACTAGAGCCTGATTAATTAAAGACTCAAATATTTTGGTGAAAAGCAGGAGGAGGTTGATTGGGCAATAACTTAATGGGTCAGCTCATTCGTCAGAGATTTCGTAAACTGGTACCACAGAAGCAGCATTCCAGCTGCCAGAAAAGCAAGATTCATTAAGACATTTGTTAAAGAGTTTAGAGAAAACTGGAGCAACCTCAGTGGAGCAGTTTTTTAATAGCACAGCCGGGATGAGATCAGGTCCACATACTTTTGAGGTGTCTAGGTTTTTTATGATATCATGTACTTGAGAAGGGGTGATTTTCATATCATCTAGTGTGGTTTCTGTTCACAGAGGAAAATCAGGGAGGAAATGGTTTGCTGGGTCCAAGGTAGAGTTTGAGGGAAAATAACGGGCAAACATGTTAGCTTTTCAGTTGTTGTGCAAACAACCTCATGATTGTTGGATAGCGGGGGAATTATTGATTGCCCATTATTTACTACACTATTGTAGATTTTCCAGAAATCATGAGTTCCTAATTTCTGCGCTTCAATGCATTTCCCGGAGGTTTCAGTATATTCACTCTTAGCTGTTGCTACTTTTTTCTTACAATTACTTCTAGCTTCTATATACTTTGTCTGTTTGTATAGGACGTATGCTGGATAAATCTATGGTACACATGTTGCCTCTAAGCAATGGCAGCTGCGCAAGTAAACCATTGGAGAGAGTGGGGTTTGCTATAGAATCACCGTGTAGGAACATGTGCTTCAATTTCTGCTTTGAACCATTGAGTAGTCTCATTTGCACACTATTCTGCAAGAAGAGAAAAGATATTTCCCCATGGGGCATCTCTGATATGATGTCTAATGGCATCCCAATCAGCCTTATTTTAGTATGTTGTCGTTTTGAGCAATGGCTCTTCAACTTGGGGTCGAGAGTTTAGAGTGATTCTATCATTATCACAGCATGATCAGCATTCTTAAGTGGGCAATCAGCATTTGTTACACAATCTTCAGGATATCTTGTCAGAAATAGATCCAGAAGTGAGGCTGGTCCTGGCGATCTGAGAGATGGGTTGAGAATGTTACTGTCTGTGTCAAGGAATGGGATATAGCAAAGTTATGGATGATGCTACTAGCTGTGTTAGTGTAGTTAGAGAAGCCAAGCAAATTTCTGTGGTGGCCGTTAGAGTCACTAAATACATGTATTTGGGCGCTAGTGTCAAGGCAGAGTGCTACATCTCTACTGTCAGAGACATGATTGATTATAGTACGGTCCTGGGTTGATGGAGAGCGATAAAGAAAATACAGGTAGCTAACGTTATGTTGTAAAGTTAGTTTAAAGCACATGAAGGTCTGGTCACCTGATTCTAGTTTAGATTCCCTAGACATGGGGGTTGTTACGAATATAGACTCCAAGTCCATTCCTGTTAAAGTCCTTATGACAAAGTAAAAGATAACCAGACATGTTAAAGATGTTAGAGGGGATGGAGGAGTGCAAGCTAGTTTCACTTAGTGCTAAGATATCCGGGGAGTTTGCTATGAGAAATTATTCTATATCATCTAAGTTAGTTCTTAGTCCTCAGATATGTGTAAATACAAGCCTCAAGGGAGGAGGTGCGAGTGTGTGCCTGGTTTGAACATTTTTTTTGGATTGAGCTGTCATTTTATCTCTTTTGTAGTTTCAGATCTAGATTGAGGTGCTAGGGAAAACGGATGTGCATAGCCACTATCATGCAACACGAGTAAACCATCAGCTAGCTCCTCATCCACAGGAATATAGCCTCGGGAATGCCCACCAGAGATGAGTGCAGGGTGCCTTTCCATGCGCGACATGACACTACATATATCCCGATATTACACAACTGATGATAGAACAGCTGCTCTAAGCGCTATCAAAGAGTTAAGGCTTCTGTACTGTCAGTTGAGAAACAGCAACCAGCAACTTTCAAACCAGTACCCTCAAACCTGTCCGACAGGAGTGGTCTAGTCCAATCATGTTAGGGGTGTATATTTACCATACATGCTAAGATGCCAAGGTATAGGGGAAGAGAATGAGGCAAATGTGGGGGGCGGCATTCGGTGCCCTAGTCAGGAAACAAGGCTAAGCACTGGGCATCTCTAATGAGTCCTTGTGGCCGCACCTCTGCTTCTGTCTAATAGGCAAAGAAGGAGTATGGATTACAGATAGGCAGAGTCTATCTACTCCTTAAGCAGTTTAGGCTTGCAAACCAGTGATTTGATCAAGTCACCAGCTCTAGGGAGGTTGCCGTCCATGAATGAGAAGGCCTCCTTCCCCTGTTTTGTGTCAAGATCTATGAGGTCAGTGGCACAGGTTTACAAATCGAAGTTTTCCTTATCCTAGATGGATGACCTAACTAGATCTACAGGTCCATCAGCACTGAGAGGGTTTTCCCTGCACCTGGTTTCAAAGCCAGGCATTTCTATGCTCCCGCATGGATAGTTAGGATTGATAGAGTTAGTATCAAAGAATTAGTATCTGCTTTGATGTTACACTCCTCAAAATAAGATTAAGATTGGTCACATTTTTTAAGGAGGTATGTATGAGTATCGGGTGTAAATAGCAATACACATGAAAAAGTTTAAATGACTTAAAATATTTCAATATTTGGTATATATAGAAAAAGCTTGATAAGCTAAGAAAGCATCTTTTTAAATTTTTAAAATCTGATTAAAATTAAGGAAGTTATGGCTATTTTTATGCCTTGCGTGTTTGGATATTTTCCCCTCTTTAAGACCATATGCGTTTTGCCACATTTTTTACACTACTTTTTCAGTAAAAATGTTATATCACAAGACAATGAAATTTACTATATAAGTGTATTTTTGTGCAAGGAATCTGAATACTGAAAATCTTCAGAAATGAATAATAATCTGCAATGAATGCACATAAATATGCTGTGATTGCTTAAAAATGCTATGTATTCATTAAAAGAAAAGAAGTTAGAAAACTCAAAGTTGAATTGTAATGCATTTTATGTGCCAAAAACTGAAATCGAAATCTAGGATTGATTAAAAATGAATATATTGCAATATTTCTTCAGTATTATTGTAGATTAATACCTTCTGTTATCCCTCCCCATTTGACCACCTTTCCAAAATATATGATTCTACCTTTATAGACAATCTAGTTCGGCATCTTACAGATGCTAAACTTCTGACTGACAAACAATATGGATTTAGACAAGCCCGTTCCACAGTTGACATCCTCACTGTAATCTCTGAACGTATATACCATTCACTGGACAAAGCGGAGGAGGGCAGAGCAGTAGCTCTAGATATATCTAAGGCTTCTGAAAGGGTATGGCACAAGGGTCTCCTCAGGAAAATTAAATCATACAGTATCACTGAAGAGAAAAATCCAGGTTGTCCTTGACGGTCGTACATCTAAACAGTGTGATATAAATACGGGAGTGCCTCAGGGGTTTATCCTTGGACCTCTATTGTTCCTAATATTTATTAATGACCTCCCCTACAAAACTTCCTCTGAGATGGGTATATATGCTGATGACACTACACTCTATAACAGGCATGACAGGAAAACAAATGAACACATATCTAAAGAAATGGCAAAAACACTAGAGGATGACCTCCAATCTGTAGTGGAATGGGGACATAAAAGGATGGTCACATTCAATGCTGCCAAGACTAAACTGGTTTTCTTTAATAATTACAAGAAACCTTCTCTGCCACCAATAGCAATGGCCAGTGACTCCCTGTCTGAGAATACATCTTTCAAACTGCTTGGCCTAACGTTCACAGGAAACATGAGTTGGAACAATTATATTGAAAACATTGCCAGGGCCACTGCGAAAAAGGTAGGCTCTCTCTACCGTGCTAGAAAACTACTGACACCTGAAAGTATCCTGTACCTATATAAGGCCACCATTCGCCCATGTATGGAGTATTGCTGTCACATTTGAGCTTGTGCATCTGCTACTACTAGTCTCTCGCTCCTAGACAACGTTCAAAAAAGAGTCGCCAATCTGATAGACCCTGAACTGGCATCTAAGTTTCAGCCTCTATCCCATCGACGAAACATTGCATCCCTCTGCCTGTTCTACAAGTATTTTAATGGTGAATGCTCTGACGAACTGCAAACACTTGTGCCCCCACGACGTAGACACCCTCGACAAACCTGACAGGCAGCTAAATCCCACCCCCATATATGACCTTCACCTTCACCGAGGTGAACGATTTATATGACCTTCACCGAGGTGCGCGACTTGACACACAAAAATAAACCGCCTCTTAATCACTTGCTAAAGCACGCGTTACTGTAACGTCCAATGACAACAACAACAACAACCTTCTCACTCGACCTGCCTTTATACCACTATCTCAATCCCTTCTCTTGCGCATGCGCCTGTAGATTCCTGACAACCTCGAGACTTCCGCTTATAAAAACCCAAGTTTTGTTGTCGCGCATGCCTATACAAGGCACAAACATGAGGGCGTTTGTTGTGTTGGTATGTACTACACCACACAGTAGAGATCTCTAGATGTAAAAGATCTTTCTACTCCAGTAGTTTCTTCCCCAGAACTGCTAGACTCTGGAATTCCATTCCAGGTTCTTGCTTCCCTAACTGTACTGACATGCAGAAGTTCAAGTGCAACGTGAACCGACATCTTGCTGCCCAAATCCCAACATAGTGCCCCAGTAGTTGCTGCCCCTAATAGTAGCCCCCTACACCAAAGTGGCAATGCGCCTTGTTTGGGGTGAAAATGTAATAAAAAAAATTTTTTTTAATTACATGTGAACAACTTGAAAAACTTTAATAAAAGATAAACAAAAATTATTTTAGAATTTAATGTAAAATGATTTCCCATTTTGACTCATTCGAGTGTTTAGGGCAGTTAACCCCCCCTCCTTTTCCTATGCGTGGTTTTTTTAAGAGGGTTTTTGTGCAATTATGAGAAGGTAGGGAGGTTGCCACTCTGACTTTAGGTTAATGATAAGGCTATGGAAAATTATGTGTGAACATCCTGAAGACTTGATAGAAACAAAACAAAAACAATTTTAGAATTTAAAGTGGAGGTTGGTTTCACATAAATGTAAAATAATTCACCATTTCAAGACGATCCTAGCGTTTTAAGACAGTTGACCAATTTATTTTTTTTATGAGAGATTAATCATGTGCACTTTTCTTTAAACGTTTTTTTATGCTTTTTTTTTTACGTTTATAAGTTTTAGTGGGGAGCTCTAACTTGTACTTAGTGTTATTGTTAAGGCTAAAGGTTTTAGGAGGAGGTTTACCACTCATACCTAGGATTAGACGTAGAATTAAGCAAGTTTTTTTTTTGTTTTGTTTTTTTGTTTGCGAGGATGTTTGATACCCATTGTAAAACTTTACAAGAATTATGATAAACAGACAAAAATAAATGTTATTTAAAAAAGTGACGTCCCTCTAACAGAAAACATGATGCTTGGAAAAATATCAAGTATTTTTGTCCCACCTATTTAAATATAAAATAACAAGTTTTTTGCTATAAAGCTGACAAATTGTTAAAAATTTTGAATTAATGTTATTTTGATTTTTAATTACATTTCATGTCTTTTTCCACCGTTTTTATTTTTTAACTGAGCATCTCCTACAAATATACTGGTGAGGTTGTCCAGAGTGTTGAGAAGCAATTCTCTTTAAGACAATGCTTAAACAGCTGTGTAAGTATGGGAACTAGTTCTAGTTGAAGCTTTTTCAGCATTATAATTGAAATGCCATCAGGGTCAGTTGCTTTACTGGAATTAAGGTTTTTGATTAGCTTGGCAATATCACACACAGATATTTGTATGTCGCATAGTGTGCTTTCTGATAAAAGAGGGAATATGATGGGTTGATGGGCCTTAGCCATATAGGGTATAATTATCTGCAAAGTTTTGCCAAATAGTTTGGTTTTGTCTGATGCTGACGAGATTACCTCAGGTCCATTGATGATGGTTGGGATAGAACCCATGCTTCTGTTCAGGATCCTGTTTGATATTTGCCAAAACTGGTAGTAACCAAGCCACTGCTTAGCTACTTTGGACTTAGCAGACTGAGCATACAACTCTCTTGCATTCTTTATTTCTCTGGCAGTCCTAGAATCGGCTTTAGTCTCAGTACAGTTTTCCTTTGATCCTCTTTCCATAAAGGCAATATTATCTTGTAAAAATTTTCTTCTCTGTATAATGTGTCTTTACTCCCCTCTTCTGAAGAGAAGCGTTATCCTATCCTGAAATATTGTAGTCTCTTTTGAACTGAAAGCATAATAAAATTTAACTGTAATTTTTTTTATCCCTTTCTTATTTTAACTTATTCTATAAACTTAGTTTGTGGTTTTAAATGTATTTATAGTGTATTTTAAACCACATTTCCAAACTCCCATTCTTATCTGAATTCATTTTAACTGGCGAGTTATGTCATACAATAAAATATAATGAAATTTTGTAAGATGGACTAGTATTTTAAAAAAAGCTTTAAATCTATTTATAATTTTAACCATCCCTTAATCTGCCTTTAAAATCGATATTACTAAAAAATTAATGTATTTTATTGTATTATTTTATTCCATTTCTATATTCTGTGCTATTTACCCACTGGAAACTCTATTTTCCCAGATTTTTTTCACATGTCATTTGTTCGTAATACATTAGTAATAGTTAGCAATATATGAGTATACATAATAGAAAAACTGGAAATATGCATCTCTTTTCTAGCATTCATCACCTTTGGTAAATAAGTTTGTATGTCTTAAATTATTAATACAGAAATTGAAAATTATACCGTTTCAATTA
Source organism: Euprymna scolopes (assembly GCF_053919585.1). Taxonomy (NCBI): domain Eukaryota; kingdom Metazoa; phylum Mollusca; class Cephalopoda; order Sepiida; family Sepiolidae; genus Euprymna; species Euprymna scolopes. The sequence continues at coordinate 65,969,247 of NC_136493.1, read as the reverse complement.
AATAAAAGAAGGAAGCATCAAAATCAAAGCACACATTTGGCTCTTAAGACAAATCCTCCCTCCCTCACACTTACTGCTCTCAAATACACACTTATCTTTGCACCTCAATTCATTCCACGTGGAAACACTGGTATTTTTTAGCTAGACCCACATGGGTAACTTGAAGAATACCAAATTAAGTGGATCTATATATCCGTCTTGTGTAGAACCTCTTTATGTAGATCTAGTCCCACCATTTCTTTTGTTTTCTTTGCTTTATATTCTCTTACATATTCAAATAATTATTAATATCCTATTCATTTATTTAAAAACAAATTAGTTGCTGGAGCAGATTGGTTTTCTCATAGTACTTGAAAGATAAAATTTCTTGTAAATGTTAGAGCGGAATCTATCTCCAATCCTGCGCTTATTTATGAAGAATAGAGAAAAACTTTAAAGTAAGATACTCAATATCTTCATCCATGCGGGGGTGCAGAAATATTTGGTGTAGAAACCAGGCACATGGTTAACCCTCTCAGTGTGATGGACCCGTAGATCTTGATAACAAAACAGAGAGGGAGGCCTCCTCAGTCATGGTTGACAACCTTCCTGGAGCTAGTGACTTGAACAAATTTCCGGCTTGCAAACGTAACTTATTAAGGAGTAAATAGGCTCTTCCTATCCCCAGCTTTCACACTTCTTCTTTGCCTATTAGCTAGGTCAGAGGTACTATACCAGGGACTTATCAGAGTCACCCTGTGCTTAGCCTTATTTCCTGACTAGGACATTGAACTCCGTTCCCCTATTCTCTATTTAAAATTTCTCTCTTTCTCTCAGAAACTGAGAAAATTTGCTTGCATGCCACTTGTGCTCACAAGACTTGTTTGTGCCGGTCTTGTCTGAGAGGTTGAGGGTAACTGATTGACAGTTTGTCTTGCTGTTGTTTCCGACTGTCAATACAGTAGCCCTAACTCTTTGGTAACGCTTAGACTGGCTGCTCTATCATCAGATATATAATATCAGGATAGTTGTAGTGTCATGTCATGTCGCGCATGGAAAGGGACCCTGCTGCTATATCTGGTTGGCTTTCATGAAACCACACATTCTAGACTGGACTCAGCTAATGGACCACTGTGTGTGTATATTTGGCGTCAAAACAGACCCACTTTGCTCAACACTCTTCCCCTAACGTAAGATTAAAGAAAAACATAATTAAATGACAACTCAAAGAAATATCACGATAAAACCAGACAACCACCCAAACAAAACCAATTCGCCTCCGCCCTTGATGCTCGCTTTCACAAATATATGCAGGCTATCACAATCTACAGAGGAATTTATTGAAACTTTCCATGCAGGCCTTCAAAAATTGAAGAAGCATAATTTCATTGCCAAAGCACAATCAAAATTTTGTTCTGATAGAAAATGTTCTTTAAAGTTTGGTGAAATCTTAGCAATAGCAGATTTTTCTGAGAATTATTCATTTATTTTGCAAGATTCAGCTCAAGGATTCCACTGGAATAATGAGCAAGCTACATTGCACCCATTCATCCGCTACTATAGAAATAGAATTGACCTTGAGCATATTAATTTTGTTATGTTTGATTGTCTTAAGCATGATGCAGTAGCTGTCCATTTGTTTCAAAGAAAGCTTATAGAAAAATTAAAAGAAATTATAAATTTTAATGTACAAAAAATGATATATTTCTCTGATGGGGCTGTTACACATTATAACAATTTTAAAAACTTTATAAATCTGTGCAACCATAAATCTGATTTTGGTATTGATGCAGAGTGACACTTTTTTGCTACTTCTCATGGGAAAGGTCCATGTGATGGGTTAGGTGACACTGTAAAAAGGTTAGCAGCAAAAGCTAGCTTGCAGCGACCCTATAATGAACAAATAATGACGTCAAGGCAGCTGTATCTTTATGCAATAAAAAATATTCCTCAGCTGCAGAATGGACAAAGGAAGCAAACATCTTAGAAGACAGATTTAACAATTCCTCCACGATTATAGGAACACAAAAATTACATACTTTCATTCCTGTCTCTCAGAGAGAAGTGGAAATAAAAACAGTGTCAACAAAAAAGAAAGAAAGAGTAGTTCGAATCACAAAACAGAAAAATATGGAGTTCGAAGACATTAACGGATTTGTGACAGCACTTTATGAGAGGAATTGGTGGTTAGGATGTGTACTTGACAAAAATCAGATAATGGTGAGGTGAAAGTGACATTTTTACAACCAAATGAACCCTCTCCATCTTTCTATTATCCATCACATCCAAATATATCAATTTTGTAAATATTCTGATATTCTTAGCTCAGTTGATCCAATAACTGAAACAGAAATATCTTATAAACTTTCAAGAAATGAGATGAAAAATGCATCATAAAATTAGAAATTAAAAAGAAAAAAGAAAAATCTAAAATACTTTAATGTTCATTATTATTAAAATGTTTCAGTAAAACAGATTTTTCATTTTGAAATGTATCCTAATGAACACATATTGATTTCTTGTGTATATAGTGTATACTTAAGACTTCTAAAAATGTCTAAGAAACTGTTTACCATCGCCATCAAATGTTGCTTATTCTTTTGATACTATAACCTAATTAAATTTCAACGCACTTTTTAGAAATTTTTATTACATCACTTTCTGTATCAAAATCTGTGTTGCATAAGAAAAGTATGAAAGTCATAAAACAGTTTGACTTCACAACTAGAATTTGCATAAAATTCAACATCAAGAATTTTTAAGAATATTCATTTTAAAAATTTTTCATTGAAAAAAATTACCAATAAACAACAAAAATTGCCTTTTAGTAGATTTAGAATATTAATCATCAAGAAAGATTTGTTCACCATTGAGATCACATGTTTTATCGTATAATTTAATAAACCCTTAACACCTTTCAAAATTCTTTTTTTATTATATATCACTTTTTCCATAACAAAATCCATGGTGCATTAAAAAAAAACAACAAAAAAAAAAATGGTGCTTATGCACTTTTTGAACCACGCTATTTTTCAAATTGTATTTTCAGCTTAATTTAAAGTTTTACGATATGTTATTTTTTATTATTAAATTGTTAAGTAAAAGTACACATTAGTTACAAAACACCCTCCTCTCCACATGTTAAGAATGGCTTCTGAAATAATGTTATTATTTCAGCATGGTTCAAAAAGTGCACAAGTACTAAAAAAAAATGAAGAAAATTCAGTTTTATCAACAGAATTTTTTTTTTTTTTACTTTTTGACCATGGTCTTTATTAGTGTTGGGACGATTCCTAATTTTTATACGATTCCGATTCCGATTCCAGGAAAATATTGATTAACGATTCCGATACCAAGTACGATTCCGATTCCGATTCCTAGGGAATTATTGTTTTGAAATATACCAGGTAGTTTGATACTTATAGTCGGTAGTTCCCAAATATGTTCCCTTACTTTGGAAGAGATATTTTATGTCTACACCGTCGTATTTTGGTTGAAATAAAATTATTATATAGTAAACTAAACGGAAAAATTAGCAAAATTTATTTTAGAGAAAATTTATTTTACTTAATTGGAATACAGAAAAAAACACTCAAAGAAAATAGAATTTATCCTTCAGAGCAAAAACAAATAAAACAGAATTTATATAACAGAACAAAAACAAGAAAATTAGAGAATAAATTAACACGATTCATTATTTTGGTCCTCATAATTAACAGATGTAATGAATTAAATAAAAAAAATATAGCGGAAGAGAAAGAAAATATATACTAATTAAATATAAAAAAGATAAATATTTAATTTAATAATTTATAAATGAACGTGCGGAATGAAATAAAAACAATATACCACGTGACATGGCGCTGTAGATACAAAATAACCTTTCTAAAGTTAACAACCATATTTGAGAAATACCATTAATCGAAAGTTTTTGCGTTTTATACCAAAAGGTAGGTATAGCGAAAAGTTACAATTAAAGGAATTTCCAAAACGATTTTTTGTTTGGCTATTGATAGTTGTATTTGTGACGGCAGTTCTTCAGACCTCCATAATTCACAAAGAGTAGTTAACACCTATTGTTTTATCTTACTTTTTCATTGCTTTTACACGTTGTTTCTAACGTGAAGAATAAGTTTAGCCAAAGTAATTTTGAAATAGGGTATATCAAAGGAACACATATAAAAATGATACCACTATAAAAAAACAAATGAAATACTAGATAAAATTGAGCAAACATAATTACCAAAATTACAGAAAAAGATTTTTAAAAAAATGAAAAAAAATGGTGAAGTTTGTTGAGTGAAATGAATTATTGAAAGAAAATTAATTGAACTAATAGAAATGTTAAATAAAAAAATGTCACATTTCAATATTTTTTTAATAATTAAATTCTCAGGGTTGTCGAAATTAAAAATTAAGTGATTTTTTTTTTAATTAGACTTATTTCGAAGCTTGTTACCTTGAAAAATACATTCTAAACCCTGTTTTTTTTTTTAAATGAATTGAAAAAAAAAACGCAATGAAAAAATTAAATTGATAATTGAAACTTTAAAAACATATTAAACATTGAAAAATTACTTATCTCTCAAATTAACGTCCAATAAAGTAGATCCAGTCTTCATACAGGAATTCGGTTATAATAAATATATCTTTCCCAAACTTAAAAATCAAATCTTTTTTTTTTTTTTTTTTTTTTTTTTTTGGAGAGAGTGCTTTAAAATCGCCGGGGAATGCCGCTTAAAATTTTTAAGAAATAAATTTTAGGAGTTTAGTGCCTTTCAAAGACGGTTATCCTAATTTATTATCATCATTTAATTTCCTTTTTTCCTCCCCCTACACCTTTCCACGTGGTTCAGTAGTTAACCAGTGCTCCTGTTGCTGTCAGTCAGCTATCTTTACCTAAGTTTTAGTTTCTAGTTAAAAGAATTTTTCATGAATAGAATAAGCATTTTTAAAAATTATTTTTTTAGTTGTATATATTGTATTTACTCTTTGAAGTTAAGGAGGGTTAAAAAAATTGGTGACACCTAGATGGTGACGTAGGCAAAAAAAAAAAAAAAAAGACACTGCGATTTCGACCCTCACTAATAAAACTGCTCTGAGTGACTAGTTGGTAATTTTTTGTTCCTTTTCTTTTTTATTTTGCTCCTCCAATTCATTTGGATGCTTCATAGTTAAATGTTTTAACATGTTGGTTGTGGTCATGTTAGATGGTTTTATTCCTTGCGATATTTTAATTTGACAGACTTTGCAAATGGCTTTCAACTCATCATCTTCATCAACTTCAAAAAGTTTCCATGCAAGACTTTCTTTGGACTTTGAGGCCATATTAGAAAATTCAGTTTATCTGTAAACAAATAATTCACTATTAAATTTTGTTTTAAAACTAGTCACTTATTTGGATAATTAATTGAAAATAATCCGCTAAAAAAAGACAAAAAGAAAAAAATATAAAGGGATGGGGCGGTAAATTGTACCAACCAGTAGTTAACAAAAAAAAACTTATAGAATTTAATTTTTGAAACCAATGTATAAAAGTTTACATAATGAAATGCAAATATGCATTTTCTTTTGAATTTTTTTTTTTGGTTGACTGTGTTCAATTCACACATGGCTGATGCGGTTCAATATTGCTAAACTATAAGTCTTAAGTAAAATTCTATTTATAAATACTTTTTAAAATGAAATTATTTAATTAATCATAAATATTATTTAGACATAAAAATTAATTGATTACAAAACCTTTTAAAAATATATATATTAATTTCTTTTTCGTTCGGCAAAAAACTGCGGCAAACACTTTTTTTTAATTTTCAATTTAAAATTCTAGAAAAAAGATTATATTATTCTGCTTTTAATATAATCAAATTCAGGGTTTTATCTTTCTGGAGAAAAAAAAAAAAAATAATAGATTTTATTTCAATGAAATTAAAAAAAAAAACAACTTGACTGAATTGAATTAATTACCCTTAAATTAACGAAGGGGTTATTTAATAACTTTAGGTTTGGAAGAGATAGGTATGGGGTCGATTTTTTTGAAACTTCAAAAGAAGCCGACTACCGTCAAAATTTTGCGAAATAATACGTGATCAATTTCATTTTAGAGATATTTCTTTCAAAAGCCTTCTTTTAAAAAAAGAAAAAAAAAGTATATTGTTCTATTAAACCTTTTACTGTTTAAATAATTTGACTTTGCTCGTTTTATTTTAAGAAAATATAAGTTGAAAAAGCATTTTCATTCACTATTAGAAGATTTGTCAGTAAAAAAAACAATCGCCAAAAAGATAAGCGTTTTTTTATTTTTACTCGCAATGTAGAGCCCTGCATACTTCTTTTCAAGTTAAATCTTTTGTAGTTTTGATTACAATAGATCTGAATAAATGAACCTTGTAAGGGAGGGGCACTAAGCATTGCCCTGTTAATAATGAATTTCTTTGGTTTCTTTTTATAACATGCTACATTTCTCTCTTGCAGTTAAAAATATCAGGAATTTTTTTTCTTTTTTTCAACATCAGACTAAAAGAATCGTAATGAAGGAATCGGAAAATTAAGGTATTTTTTAACGATGCGATTCCGATTCCGATACCTCCCAAAATACACGATTCTTACGATTAACGATTCCGATTAATCGTCCCACCACTAGTCTTTATGTAAATATTAATCAGCATCAAAATAGCTTTACAAAGATATCAAACTTGACCATATTGGGAAATAGCAAAATGTTTTATATGAAGTCGCAGGCAGGGTTGCGGAGTCGGATGGTGAAAGTCCGACTCCGACTCTTTGAATTCCTAGAATGCTGACTCCGACTCCAGACTCCTTGACCCCTATGTGGAAATCTGTTCTGCAAACCCATATACCAGCCTCCCACATCTATTCAGCATGCATTTTATAATTACTTTTCATGTATATCATTTTTTACATTTAATATTCACTTGTATGATAAATATACTCACATATAAACTCAACCAGCTTTATTTATTTATTTATTTTACTCACATTAACTCCTAACAAGGCATATCACCACTTGGACGAAAAAGGCTACTTTTTGGGACCATGTCTAGGAAATATTAGCAAGATGTCGGTTTATGTTACATTTAAACTTCTGCATATCAGTACGACCAGGAAAGCTGGTAGCAGGAAGGGAATTCCAAAGTCTAGCTGTTCAAGAGAAGAGACTATGAGAATAGAAAGCTTTTTGGCATGTAGGGACCTCAACAGTGAAGGCGTGAGATCTTATTGCTAAACGGGTTTGTTGGGGATATGTACAGGTACAAGTGCAATGAGTTCATCAGAACACATTCCATTAAAACATGCACAGAGATGCAACATTATTACAATGGGGCAAGAGCTGGAGTTTAGTTGATAAAGTGGGAGCGATTAGATTGACAACTCTTTTTTGGAACCTATCCAAGGTGAAGAGGCTAGTGGTAGATGCACCAGCCCAGAGGTGGCAACAATACTCCATGCATGAACGAATGGTGGCCTTGTAGAGGTACATGATACTCTCAGGTGTGAGTAGGAGTAGTCTTCTAGCTCGATAGAGGGAACCCACCATTTTTGGAGCAGTCTTTGCAATGTCCTCTATGTATTTGTCCCAGTTCATAGGGGGCGATAATGTGAATTTACTCATGAAAAATGATAGCAGAAATTAGTAACATACCATAGCCTATGTATCAATGTTTTTATTTTAGTAAGAGTGGAGGCGATAATGTAAGTTAAATCATGTGACATGGTTGTTGAAATTTTTTTTCTTTTTTTTTTACACAGTGATCACCACTTATCAAGGCCCGGAAGCCACTCAGGGATAAGGGTTATTGCAAGTACATTACGTTAGTGTGGAAATTTGATGAAGTGTTTACTTAAGGTGGCGGTTCATTAGGAATTTGTTAACATTGGACTTGAAGACATCAAATTAGTAACATATCCAAAAATTATGAAAAATGATTAAATGTGAGTTATTTAGATGATATGTTTGTAATGAAAAACCAGCCAAGACAATATCTTAAAGTTATTATTTTAGACAGGTGAGCGATAATGTGGGTTAAATTGTTGAAATGTGTAACAATCCAAGAATTATGGGATTCAACGAGATACGTTAACATATATACTTACAGATTACCAGGAATCACCCTGGATTCAATGAGATACATGCAAATGTATGCAAGCAGAATACATCGTCAGCTGGGATGTAATGAGATAGATGCAAATATATACTAACAGAATACCTTGCGTCACCCAGGATTTCATGAGATTGATTGAGATATATACTAGCAAAACACCCAGTGTTGCCCGGGGTTGAATGAAATAGGTGAGAATATATATTAGCAAAATACCTAGCATCGCTTGGAAGTTAATGAGATAAATGTGTTGCATATTACCTGTCCTTGCATATACATGCTGTAAATTACCTACCCTAGGTAAGATACAATTATCTCATATGTGTAATACCCGTCTTATGTAGGTAAAATATTCTTTTGCTCAAAATAGCAAATGATACATGAAAATACAAAATTCCTCTCTCATAAGAATAATAAATATATTACAAAACCAAATTCAATTTCTTCATTGTTTATACGGTCCCGAGCAACGCCGGGTAGCCCCGCTAGTCTATATATATAAAAGGCAAAATGTGTGTGACCATTTCGTGTATGTCTCGCAAAGGCTTCTTTCGTACACGCTCCCACAGTCGTTATGATCGCTTAGAACTGTTTATATAGCCCCTAGATAATAATATCTACGATTTTGGAACGCGTGTAGCGTCTCGATTTATTTACAGCAACTTTTACAAAATTATTGCTATTTTGGCTTCTCACGTGTTGATTTTTTTTTTTTTTTTTTTTACATAGGCATCACCACATTATCAAGGCCCAGAGGCCACTCAAGGATAAGGGTTAAAGAGTGTACAGTAGAAAATGGACAATATAGTAATCATTAGTAATGAAAATTTGGTAAATTTGATAACTTATATGGAACGGCTCATCAAGAACTTATTTACTTTAGACTTGAACACAACCATATGGTAGTCAGCCGGAAAGCAGGAAAACGGAAGACAATTCCACAGGCGTGCAGTTCTAAGAAAGAAGCTTTGTTCATGGAATCTACGTTTAGGTTTAGGCACAGATAAAGAGTGGGGGGAATTATTGATAGTGTTTACAGCTAGACGAGTGTTTCTTGTGAAAGTTTGGCGAGGGGGGACCATAGATTGAAGCTCAGTTGAACACTTTCCATGAAAATAACGATACATCAGAGACAAACTCGCAACATCTCTTCTGTGAGATAGAGGTTGCAAGGAGGAGAAAAGGACATCTCCTACGAGGCTACGAAGTCTATTTTGAACTCTATCAAGGCAGGACAAGTCCTTTCTAGCAGCTCCTGCCCAGATGTGGCAACAGTATTCCATCCTTGGACGTACCTGGCTCTTATATAGATAGAGAATAGCATCAGCAGTGAGATATTTACCGGATCGATAGAAAGATCCCACCATTTTTCCAGCGGCCTTGGCAACAGATTTGATGTACGTGTTCCATTTAAGATCAGGAGTAATGGTCAAGCCCAGAAGCTTGTCAAAACTTGAGGCCTCCTGAAGACGAGAGCCATTCATTTCAATTGATGCCAAATGTGGATTAGAATGTTGATGATGTAAAGAGAGAAGCTTGGTTTTAGATGCATTAAAAGTAACCAGCCACTCCTTTCCCCATTGTACTACGTGCTCAAGATCAGAGGAGAGAGAATTGGAGAGAACTTGGTCATTTACTGTCTTAGATGTGCTACCATAAATGGTAGTGTCGTCAGCATAAATGTCTACAAATGATGTAAGGATGTGATTTGGAAGATCATTAATGTAGATCAGGAAAAGAGTTGAGCCCAGGATGGACCCCTGAGGGACACCGGCATTAATACTGTGAGCTTTTGATTTTTGCCCCTCAACTACTACTCTTATGAACCTATCAGAAAGAAATGATTTAATAATTGAGAAGACTTTTCCAGCTATACCATAGCTAGCGATCTTATGAAGTAAACCTTTATGCCATACCCTATCAAAGGCCTTAGATATGTCAAGAGCAATTGCCCTAGAAAGATTGCCACCATCGAGAGATTTGCTAATCCTATGTGATATAACTGTAAGCACATCTGCTGTAGATCTAGCAGAACGGAAACCATATTGAGTGTCACTAAGAAGGTTATTTTTGTTGAGATGGTTGATTACTTCTGTATTTAACACAGATTCTAGCAACTTACTCATGACGCACAGGAGACTTATTGGCCTGTACTGAGAGGGGGATGAGCGATCACCTGAATTCTTAAATACAGGGCATACTGATGAGATTTTCCAGGGAGATGGGAAACTATTCTCCTTAAGACAACGTTTAAACAGTTTTGTAAGTATGGGCGCTAGTTCAGGTTGAAGTTTTTTGAGTACTATGATTGGAATACTGTCAATATCGTTTTTGATAAGCTTGGCAACATCACGTACAGATATACGTATATCACATAGCGTGTTTTCTGATACAGGAGGAAATATTGGGGGTTGGCGGCCTTGGTCGCAAAGGGTAGAATTAGCTGCAAAGTTCTTGACAAAGAGTTTGGCTTTGTCTGATGCTGACGAGATTACCTCAGGTCCATTGATAATAGTTGGGATGGAGCACACGCTTCTGTTCAGGATTCTGTTTGCTATTTGCCAAAACTGGTGGGAACCAAGCCGCTGCTTTGGACTTAACAGATTGAGCATACAACTCTCTTGCGTTCCTTATTACTTTCTTACAATGGTTGCTGGCAGTCCTGAAAACGGCTTTAGTCTATTACGTTTGAAGCAGTGGAAAAAGTGATTTCTGTGCGCAATGGCAGCAGCACATTCTGGAGAGAACCATGGCTGGCTGTTAGGTTTTTGCTACGTTAAAATGGTTAATTAAACTGCAGAAGCACCTGTTAAAAACTATACAAGCTCTATAATTGAATATTCCCCTCCAAAAAAGAACTAAAAACATAAACCGGCATCCCCCCACCCCAAAAAAGGTAGCCATAAAGTATGTATGCAAAGTAAGTATATTCTTCATATCTTGGAAACTACTTGTTTCCTAGAATTTTAAAGGATTTTCCAAGGGTGTGTAGGAAGTCTCCTCCGCCACAAAATGGGTGGTCATTTTACGTTAAATTATTGCCGGATCCTCCATTTTTTTTGGTAAAATTTTACATTAAGGCCCGTCTCACGTTCGTATATAACAAAATATTTATTTTTGTAGATTTTGGTATGCTAAAAACAAATCTGAAAACCGTTTCCGTTGCAAAAAAATAGTTTTCATGATATGAAGAAATTACTTTTTTGAAAAGTGGGTGATCACTTTTCCATGTAAATTTAACTTAAAATGAGTACCCACTTTCTGGCCACCTGAGAGAGGGGGCATTTTGGCTAAAAGATTTCGATTTTTTTTTTTTTTTCATCTACCTTTCTGATCTACCTCTGCATTCCAGGATGTGTCCTCTATAGTATCAGACCTGACCGAATGGTTAATTGTAAGCATAGACCGATTCATACCATCTAAAAAAATTCCAACAAAAACCTAACAGGCAGCCATTGTTCTCTCCAGAATGTGCTGCTGCTATCGCGCACAGAAATCACTTTTTCCATAACTACCAATGTAATAGATGCACTGAGACTAAAGCTGCTTTCCAGAATGCCAGCAACCACTGTAAAAGAGTAATAAAAAATGCAAGAGAACCCAGTCTGTTAAATCCAAAGTAGCTGATCAGCATAGAATCAAGAAACAAGAATGCGCTTACCTTCCCTCTCCACCAGTATGGACCATTTAACTAATTTCAACATATTTATTCAGTAGCAATTAGTGGTATGCTAATTGCCATTGGACCAGCCTACAATTAGTCAGGGATGGTGGATTGTTCTATTTTGAGGCGCCTGATTGGCTAAACATGCCAGGAGGGGCAGGTGCCACTCTACAAATGCCAGCTGCTCTGGCATTCAGTGGTTTTTACTGTTCTAGACTTCTGCCAGGAACTACACTGTCAATTATCGCATCCATTCAGCACATCTTCATTGGATTAGCTGGCTAACCCTAGCAATATTCTACATGGCGCTACGAACAATGGAACCTGAGGATTGGGAAGTCTTCTTTCTCAAAGCTGGGATTACAGCTGAGTCTGCCAAAATCTATGCCACCACATTTGCCAGAGAAAGACTTACCACAGATCACCTACACATAATGGACAGATCCCTGTTAAAGGAATTAGGCATCACTACTATGGGTGAAGCAATGCGAATCCTCGAAAAAGCCAAGGACCCCCCCCCCCTCACAGACTGCCTATGCTAAGGCACCAACCGCCAAACTCCCTCAGCTCCATTCCAACATGACACCCTAACAGTTCAGGAAATTCCGAATCGCTTGGGAGGTATTTACTAAAATTACTGACATGCCAAAACACCAAGCCAATATTCAATTGTACAATTGTGCAGATGAATCAGTCCAAAATGCAATCATAAACACTTACCCGAAATTTTTTACCACTGATCCAGACAGATTATTGAACACGATCGAGGCCCTTGTAACCCAGAAAGCGAACCCAATGGTACACCGTATCACATTTGCATCAATATCCGAGACTGAGAGTGAATCAATCCAGCAGTACCTGGTTCATCTCAGAGCGACAGCACTGGATTGTGACTTCTCTTGCCCCTGCTGCAGCTATGACCTATCCGACATTTATATAAAAGACCAGCTAATAAGGGGAATAGCAAATGACGCACTCCAGACAGCCTCCCTTCCCCTGCCACCGAAGCCAACATCGGCAAATTAAAAGACTAGCTGTTAGAATATTTTGCAGACACTGCATTCAAGAACGACGGGGTATTTCCCTCCATGATTGGACCTCCAGCACACATTCACCTGAAGGAAGGGGCTATTCCAAAAGCCAGACATAACCCAATCCCGGTGCCTTACCATTTGAAAGAACAGGTCAAGCAAGACCTCTGGAACGACGTGGGGAGGGGCATCATTGCTCCAGTGCCTGTCAGCACACCGACTGACTGGTGCAGTACCATGGTGATCACTGTGAAAAAGAATGGCAAGCCAAGACGGACCATCGACTATCAGTACCTTAACACACAGTGCAAACGGGAAACACATCATACCGAATCACCCTTTCGATTGGCATCGCAGGTACCGCCCAAGAAAAAAAAAACGGTATTGGACGCCATTGATGAATATCACTCAATCCTGCCGGACAAAGAATCTCAGCCACTGACAACTTTCATCGCGGAATGGAGGAGGTTCATGTATCTCCGAACTCCCAGGGGTATCTAGCGTCTGGAGATGCCTACACACGTAGATTTGACAAAATAATTGAGGATATCGCCCGCAAAATAAAGATCGTCGACGACACTCTACTTTACGACTCGGATATCAAGGAATCATTCCTACACACATTCGATTTCTTGCTACATTGTGCAAAGAATGGAATCGTCTTGAACAAAGACAAGTTTCAATTTTGCCAAGACATTGTGCAATTTGGCGGCCTCCAAATTACACCCTCCGGGATAACCCCCTCAGAACCAATATTAGACGCAATATCCAACTTCCCAGTACCAAAAAAACATCACTGACGCAAGATCTTGGTTTGGGCTTGTCAATCAGGTAGCCTGGGCATACTCGCTAGGACCAGTATAATGCTACCATTCCGTGATCTTGTGAAAAAGGACTCACATTTCACGTGGAACCAGGACCTTGAGAATGCATTCAAGCAGTCGAAACAAGCCATTGTCGACCTTGTTCGTAAGGGTGTCGCAACATTTGACAAGAATCGAACCACTTGCCTAGCCCCCCTGATTGGAGCAAAGAAGGAATGGGCTTCCTGCTCCTTCAGAAACACTGTTCGTGTACCATGGAAAAGGCCCCCGTGTGCTGCCCAGAAGGTTGGCACCTGGTATTCACTGGTAGCAGATTTTGCACTGACGCAGAGCGCAGGTACGCACCAATAGAAGGCGAAGCAGCAGCAATCGCATGGGCATTAGAAAAATGCTGTGTGTTTGTTATGGGTTGCCCTAATCTCATAGTGGTGACGGATCACGAGCCACTGAAGGGCCTGTTTGGTGATAGTGATCTAAGCAAGATCCAGAACCCCCGACTGTTTAGATTGAAGGAAAAAACCCTGAGATACCACTTCAACATACAACATTGTCCTGGGAAATGGCATAGGAGGCCCGACGCTTTCTCCCGTAACCCAACGGCCGTGATGAACGCCCTCCTTGACGTATTTCCCTTCCGGCCTTCCAAATCAGACACTTCAGAATCCAAGAACCTCAATAGCATAGTTGAATCTACTGCTCTCATATCAACATTTGGGTACAATGACAATGTAGCGATCACATCACCAGGCACCATCAAGGCAGCAGGACGTCATGACCCACAGTACCAAAAGTTGATAAGTATGGTACAGCAAGGTTTTCCTGAAACACAAATTCTCACTTCACCCGAAGTCCGTGAGTACTGGGAAGTACAGCACTGCCTCACACCCATGATGACCTGGTGCTCTTAGACAGAAGAATAGTCGTTCCAAAAAGGTCAACGAGGAAATATACTGCGCTGCCTGCATTCAGCATATCAGGGCATAACTGGGATGAAAGCCCGAGCAAACGAATCCATATATTGGCCTGGAATGAATGCCTCCATCCGTAATACCAGGGAGAACTGCATGACTTGTACAAGGATCGCACCGAGCCAGCCCCGAGAACCAATTACATTGACACAGTCCCCAGAGTGGCCGTTCCAGCAGATTCTCATGGATCTGTTCCACGTTGGTGACCACAGAAACCTTGCTTGCGCTGACAGATTAACTGGCTGGCTCATTTTGTACCACCTAAGCCAAGGGCAGGCAACCGCCTCTCGGCTCATCTCAATCTGTCGGGAGATATTTCAAGCATATGGTTCCCCAGAAGAACTCAGCAGTGATGGTGGCTCGCCGTTCACATCCCTCCCATTCAAGCAGTTTCTAGAGAAATGGTTTGTAAAGCACAGGTTATCATCTGTGGCCTATCCACAATCCAATGGTTGAGCGGAGCTAGCTGTCAAAACAGCCAAGACGATTGTAGATGGTAACACAGGACCACAAGGGTCCTTAAATAATGACAAGGCTGCCAGAGCCATCCTACAATACAGAAATACCCCTATACAGGGTATCGGCCTATCCCCAGCACAGCTTCTGCTCCACAGGCAACTTCGAGACTACCTCCCCTCTCACCCGACCCTTTACAAGCCACATCCGGAATGGGTCGCCGTGGCTCGAAAGCGCGAGATAACCCTGTCTCGGCGCAACACACGGCTCATAGAGATGTATAACCGTACGGCCCATTCTCACCGCCCACTACAAAGTGGGGACTTGGTCGTACAACAAAGAAACAACCGTCTCTGGGACATCACTGGTTGGGTGATTGAAGCCCTCCCCAATCGGCAGTACCATATCAGAGTTGATGGCTCTGGTAGAATCACCTCGCAGAATCGGCGGTTCCTCAGAATACTTGAGACTCCCACATCTCCAAAGCCCATCCCAAGCACGCTACAGGGGCCCCACCTCACATACCCTAAGTGACAGAGACAAACAGCCCTGTCATACCAGACCTTCAATTTGACCTTCGTACACAGCAACCCGGCGGGAACATCACTCTAGAAGAAGTACCTGAACCTCCTAGACCAATGCCAGCCAAATCGGCGCGGGCACTTGCGAGGCTATTCCCACATAATCAACCTGGCCGTGAGGAGCTCATTCCTCCTCGAAGGCCATTACCTTTATGTGATGGGGGAGGGTTGATGTAGAATCAAGAATCAAGAATGCACTTACCTTCCCTCTCCACCAGTATGGACCATTTAACTAATTTCAACATATTTATTCAATAGCAATTAGTGGTATGCTAATTGCCATTGGACCAGCCTACAATTAGTCAGGGATGGTGGATTGTTCTATTTTGAGGCGCCTGATTGGCTAAACATGCCAGGAGGGGCAGGTGCCACTCTACAAATGCCAGCTGCTCTGGCATTCAGTGGTTTTTACTGTTCTAGACTTCTGCCAGGAACTACACACTGTCAATTATCGCATCCATTCAGCACATCTTCATTGGATTAGCTGGCTAACCCTAGCAATATTCTACAGTTCCCACCAGTTTTCGCAAATAACAAATAGGATCCTGAACAGAAGTGTGCATTCTATCCCAACCATTATCAATGGACCAGAGGTCATCTCGTCAGCATCAGACAAGACAAAACTATTTGCCAAGAACTTTGCAGCTAATTCTACCCTATGCGACAAAGGCCATCACACCCCATATTTCCTCCTATAACACAGAACACGCTAGGTAAAATACAAATATCTGTGCATGAGGTCGCTAAGCTAATCAAGAACCTTGATTCCAGTAAAGCAACTGGCCCTGACGACATCCCAATTATAGCGTTAAAAAAGCTTCAACCAGAACTTGCTCCCATACTTACGAAACTGTTTAAGCGTTGCCTTAAGGAGAAGTGCTTTCCAACACTCTAGAAAACCTCATCAGTATGCCCTGTATTTAAGAATTCAGGTGATAAGTCATCTCCCTCTCAGTACAGACCAATAAGTCTCCTGTGTGTTATGAGTAAGTTGCTGGAATCCATATTAAATAGAGAAATAGTCAACAACCTCAGCAGAAATAACCTTCTTAGTGAAATGCAATATGGTTTCTGTTCCGCAAGATTTACCGCAGGTGTGCTAACGGTTAGATCACATAGGATTAGTGAATCTCTTGACAAAGGCTTCCTTTCTAGGGCAATTGCTCTTGACATATCAAAGGCCTTCGACAAGGTATGTCATAAGGACCTACATCACAAGATTTCCAGCTACGGTATAACTGGAAATGTTTTCTCAATCATTAAATCATTTCTCTCTGATAGGCTCATAAGAGTAGTGGTCGATGGACAAAAATCAGAGGCTTGCAGTATTAATGCTGGAGTTCCTCAAGGGTCAATCCTGGGCCCAACTCTCTTCCTGATCAATGATCTCCCTAAATACATACTTAAATCATTTGTTGACATCTATGCTGATGACACAACCATCTACGGCAACACATCAAAGGCTGTAAATGACAAAGTTCTCTCTGATTCTCTCTCCTCTGATCTCAAGCGCGTGGTTCAGTGGGGGAAGACGTGGCTGGTTACCTTTAATGCATCTAAAACCAAGCTTCTATCTTTACATCATCAACGCTCTGATCCCCATCTGGCATCAATTGAAATGGATGGCTCTCGTCTAGGAGAAGCCCCATGTTTTGACAAGCTTCTGGGCTTGACCTTCACTCCTGATCTGAAATGGAACACGTACATCAAGTCTGTTGCCAAGGTCGATGGAAAGATGGTGGGATCCTTCTACCGCTCCAGAAAATATCTCACTACTGATGCAATTCTCTATCTATATAAAAGCCAAGTACGTCCAAGGATGGAATACTGCTGCCATATCTAGGCAGGAGCTGTTAAAAACAGCCTATCCTGCCTTGACAGAGTACAAAATAGACTTTGTGGCATATTGGGGGATGCCCTTTTCTCTTCCCTGCAACCTCTCTCCCACAGAAGAGACGTTGCGAGCCTTTCTTTGTTTTATCGTTATTTCCATGGCAGGTGCTCGTCTGAACTCCAATCTCTGGTCCCCCCTCGCCAATCTTTTATGAAAAACACCCGTCTAGCTGCATCCACTGTCAAAAATTTTCCCCACTCTTTATCTGTGCCTAAATCAAAATGTAGATTCAATGAACAAAGCTTCTTTCCTAGAACAGCACGCCTGTGGAACTCTGTTCCGTCTGCCTCCTTCCCACCTGACTACAACCTGGATGTCTTCAAGTCCAACGTAAACAAATCCTGATGAACCGCCCCTTCCCCCTTAAGTAGACACTTCATTAAATCTCCACACTAACGTACTGTACTTGCAATAACCCTTATCCGTGAGTGGCTTCCAGGCCTTCATAAGTGGTGACCACCATGTAAAAAAAAAAAATCTTTTAATAAAGACATGAGGAAACTAAAAAATGAAGAAAAATCGATATTATTTTACTTTAAGGTTCGTCTCACATTTGTATAGAAAAAAAAATAGTTTCTTGTAGTTTTTGGTGTACTTTAAAAGAATATGGTAACCGTTTCCGTCGCAAATTTACCGTTTGTATGATATTAAGGTGTTATAAATATAAGTCAATAACTTGAGTGTTATTTCTTCCGCCCGTCACACCAATAATTTCTTGCATAAGGTTAACACTTTTGTCCAAACTTCCAACTTCCAAACTTCTGTACACGTAACGCACCTTCTCTCAACTCCAAACGAACTTCTGCTAATTCAACTTATTTCTTCGAAATCCAACTTCAAAATGAACGACCCTCTAAAAAATCAACCCTCTTTTATCTCCAACCAGGAGCATCTCATTTGCATACCGGGTGGTCACATTGCAGGCATATAAAGAGATAAGGCAACCATTTTTGTTTCTTTCTTCTTCATTCATTTCATTCCACGACCGACCCATTGAATTATGCACACGTGCTAATTAGGTAAGTCGCACGTTTCCCTACACTCCCCCCTGATCTCATGATCACACAAAGGGCAGGGGGTGGGCAGTCGTCTTTGTCAGGTACTTCTTCGAAGAATCGGGAGAAGCACTTCCTCATTGCCATCTTCCTCATTACCAACGTTATTGCCACCAGTCTGTTCCATTATCACCTCTTGTGGTTCCCTATGCGGTGTTTCACAATCAGGGCAAGGGGGCAGTATCCCTCTTTGTCGGGTACTCCTTCGAATAATCAGAGGCATCACTTCCTCGGTTCCATCTTCCTCAGTATGTTTCATCATTCCCTCTCGTGGTGCTATAGGCGGTGTTTCACAATCACGGCGGCACAGTGGGCCCAGAGGTGGAAATAGGTCAAAAAAATATTCTCTCATTTTTGTTCACAATTAGCATATTCCAAATCTGCATTAAATTTCCTAAAAAACAACAAAAAAACTAAGTCCAGAGCTCAACTAGAAGTTGTTTTATGATATTTTGAAGTTGTCCAGATCGCGAAAACTTTCACGCGCGCACTGTAACCAAGAGATTGCTGCTCTAAATCAGAGCGTTTGCAAAAAAATATCCTAAAATGGCCAAAAATTGCTATAAAAGACAGTTTATTCTTTTTCTATGGGTTTGTGGTTGTGAAGAAGAATAATTGCTTTCAAAAGATTAGAGTATTTGAAAAATTCAGCATTTCATGGAGAAATTTGAGAAAAATTTGCATATAAATTGCTGTTTTTCGGGGGGGGGGGGAATTGACTAAACCCGGACCTTTAATCCAAAATAAGTCAAAAACGGTTATTCCTCACATATCAAAGTATAGTATTTTCTGAAAATCTTTACACTTTCAGAATCTGGCAGTTTTATGATGTGACTCTTAGCCATTTTTTAGTTTATTGCTGATCAATTTCGGAGCCAATGTCACAGGTTTCGGATGAAAAAATCAGAGCTCCAATAACTCAACGCAGCAAAAATCCCAAAAAATTACACTAAGGGACAAAAAAAAAAGATTTAACATGTTCCTGATTGTTTTAGGAGAGTGGGAGGAGCATATAAAGAGGATAATTGGTCTTAAGGCAATGTAAAAAAGGAGAAATTGGGGAATTTTTTTCTAAAATCTGACAAAAATAGCATTATTTCCTCCCTATTTTCCCCTAAAAGACAAAAATTTTCCACAAAAAAAAAATGAAAACTCAAAGAATAATCAATATAACCTCTTCATTGGTTTTTGAAAGTTCTGTATAGATGTCATATAGATTACAAGAATTGGGTCCAGAAATCTGGACCACTTGGTGAACCAATTCGGCAATCCAGAGAAAGAGTACTTGATGCGATTCTTCATGCCACAGGACTTTACCTCGATCGATGCAACAAAGCAAATGGAAAAGGTGGGACATCAACAGATGGTAACCAGGGGAGACGATTTTTCTTTGAGGAGGTACTCGGTGCCATCACAGAGTTGCTCTTGGGTCGTTCCTCCATTAAACATCAAGAAAACATTCTCCTTCTGCATCGCCAACTTTCCACCATTCTGTCTGTTGTGTCGTCTACACAGAAAGTTGACTTGACCAAGCTCAAGGACTTATGTGACACAGCTACATACAACATAATCGACAATTTTCCTTGGATCAGGATCAACCAAACTTTGCATGGAACACTTCATCACTCAGTTGAGTTGATTGGTTTGAATGACGGTCACAGTCTTGGAGGTATGTCGGAGGAATGCTTAGAAGCCAACAAAGATATTCGGAACTATCTCCAGTTTTTGTCTCGGAAAATCTCACCTATTGCACAGCTGACAGATGTGATGAGCAGGTTATTAGAATGATCTGATCCTGTCATATGTCAGTTGAGTGCACAAATCCAGCATCCGAAATATTGCACAGAATGTGGTGCCACTGATCACACTATTCGTTCACATGCTAGACTGTTCAACCTCCCAAAAAGATGGTATTATTCTCTTGTAGAGGATATTCTTTTGAATTAATGCAATGCTATTGTCTACCATGAAATGGGTATTGTTCTGCATAGATTTCACTGACCCATGTATTGGTAAGAGTCGTTTTATTCATTGTTTCCCTAGTATATTGTAAATCATATTTGCAATGCCTTGTTCAGCTTGTTGAAATGCTTTGTCTCTTTTCTTGATCTTTTTTCTCTTTGATCTTAGCCATTAGTTTCAGAAAAATAAAATGAATCGATCGAAAGTTACAGGCCCAAATGTGTCATGTTCGACCAATTTAGGGCATTTTGACCTATTGTGGCCCTCTCAGGGACCCCGGAACTTACTGAAAATGGGCAAACAGTGCAGTTTCGGGTGTAAAACATCCATTTTTGAGTTCAGCACCATGGGAAACCACTAAATAGACATACATATCAATAATTTTCAAAAATCTGAGAATGTTACATTTCCCCTTATATGCAAAATTTCAGAAAAATACAATGGATAGTCATTGAGAATTTTGGAATGCATGCACGAGGGTGAATTATAAGGTCCAAATCCGACTAAGGTCGGGGATATTCTTGGACCCCAAAATGGGAAAAATAGCCTGGAAACCATTTTATTTATGCTCCGATAGTACTCACAGTGTTGTAAATGATTATTCTGACGTAATAAGCCTTTTTTAGGTCGCATAAGTCAGTAAAATCTGTGTCACAATCCTATTTCCAAAGTTTCGCGATCTGGGCCCACTGTGGGCGGGTGGGCAGTATTCGTCTTTCTCGGGTATTTTGATGAGGAACTGGTGGTATTACTTCCTCATGTCCATCGTCCTCATCACTATTGCCACTAGTATGTTCCATCATTCCCTCATCTGGTTCTGTAGGTAGTGTTTCTATGCTCACCTGTAGGGGCAGTAGGCAATCAGGATCATCCCTGAACTGTATGTGATCTTTCTCATTATCCTCAGAATAAGAAGAGGTATAACAGGGGGGGATATCTTTTACATGACGTGGTACACCATTATTCAACATGGTCTGAGGACTTATGATTTTGTCTATTTTTCCTCTGCAAAATTTTACAGTGCACCCAGCATTTGGGGGTTTTACCCAAACACGGTCTCCCACTTGATATGGTGTATTGACAATGCTAACCACTGATGGTGTGACATCAATTCCTTTTATACGCTGTTCATAGCGGTAAATCTCATTAGCTGGTGCAGTTTCTGGTGTTGCATCGTCCTTTGGTGTCACATTATACCAGTACACAGCTTCTGGAATAGAACACTGTGTCCTGGCCGAAATTCTTTTAATGGTGCGGTGACACCGCTCCGCTATACCGTTACCTTCTGGAAAATATGCACATCGGCAACGCATTCTAATCCCCCATTCCTATGTAAATTTCTTAAATTCTTGACATTGAAACGTAGTGGCGTTATCAGTCAGAATTTCCAGCAGGGCACCACGTTCAAAAAAGACAGCTCCCAACTGTCGTATAATGCTAGATGCATCCTGTCGTGTCAACAGGCGCCATATCGTGAAACGTGTCGGACCACAATCTGTCAAAGTAAAAAAATACCTGCCCTCATAATGTGTTACATCCATTCCTACTCGGTACCAGTTGTCCTCCACCTCAAGCTTCCCTTTTTGCCATTGGGATGGTGCCGGATCAATTTGCTGACACTCTTCACACAAGCGTATAGCTGCCTTGATTGATGCTCTTGTAGATGACAAAATATGTTGTCCTCCGAATTCCGGGATGTCCACTCTGCTGATGTATTGTACGGATCTGGTCAGGTGTTAATTGATCTGTTACGGCCGCGCATGTCTGTTGTGAAGGATCAGTCCCTGCCTCATTACATCAATCCACCTCTTTGGTACTCTAGTCAAGCTATCAGTCAAATTCTGCATCAACGAAACTAAGGTAATGTCCACCTGCAAGCTGTATTCGTCAACTATATGCTTTATTATTGCCAGTCTCCTTCGTACTAACATCTCACTTGCAGCTCTAGTCTTAACTCGAGCCTTTCCAGTCAAGGTGTCGGTCAACCAGTGGTAAACACACAATGAGTCAGTGTGGAGATGCACAACCTTAGCCTGCCATTGCAATGCAAGATTAAGCCCTTTTAACGTGGCATCGAGTTCTGCCAAATTTATATGCTGGGCATCATTTTTCAGACGAAGCCAGCACGCATCTCCCACAACAGCATCCAACTGTTCCAACATGACACTTGTAGCCAGTGAACTTGCATCAACCCATGCATTCAGTTCATTTCCAGATACTTGCCACTCACCCTAGGCAGGGTCGTTTCTATGTACTCTTGACAACATTTCAGCCATCATTTGCTGGAGAGAATCATCATCCACCATGTCGTCCCATCCTTTGGTTACTGCAGTTACTCGTCTTTTTTAACACTTCTGTTGCCGATTGGAGCCATCCACAGACAGGTAGATGTCCTACTAATTTACCGCAAATAGAAAACACACTGCGTCTTGTCAATACATTGGGTAACTCTGGAATTGTGCTCCCTCGCTATCATCGCAAAGTATTGCCCTTCTTATAGACCTCTAGGCCTAACACAGGCACCTCGTCCTTTAGGCGCTTAGGGTCTTTGCTTATTAACCCAAACGATTCCAGTTTTGCTCAAACCACATCTGCAGACATTGTATCCTCATTAACGTAGATGTCGTCAATGTAAGCTGAAGCAGCTTTTGCTGTGATCTCATCCTGCATCAAAACTGTTTTAATAATAGTTGTCATTATTAAGGGTGCTACGTTTAGGCCAAAACCTAAACGTGTCAAACAATATCGTTTTCCCTTGATTATCACTGTCTGAAATGGGCATAATGACTCATGGACACGTATCTGCAGGTAGGCTCTCTTTAAATCCAGCAGTGCTACATTACTCCTTTTCTGACGCCACTCTCTTAGTTTAGCAGCGCACACGTCTGCGTTTCCAGTGAAAGCATCAACATGTTGATTCAATTCTCGGTAATCCATTACGGGTCAAATTTTCTCTTTAGTAGATTGTTCAACAGCCATGGACGGAATTAATCCTTTGGGTGATTCCAGACGTTCATGTGGGTATGGTATTAACCATCCGTTATCAATCCACATCTGAAGTTCTTCTTCATATGCAGTCCTATTCTTTGTGGAAACTGCATACTCTGGAATGGTGTTGCACAGCCGATCTGGTGCCTGGCTCATAGTCCATTTCTACTTTGCAGTCCACGCCTTTTCCTTGTCGTCAAGCGTAGCACAGAAGTCCTTTTCTTCAATTGACATGGCTGCACAGACTTCTTTTCCTTCTCCAAGCATTACACCTCCAGTCGTTGTGATTATGACACCTCCTAGTGCTTGTATTGCATCAATTCCAATCAACATGTCATAGCCAATGTAGAATAATCAAAAGAACTGTGTTAGTCAATAACACACAACAACAACAACAACAATAATAATAATAGCAGCAACACTTACCAAGGATCCAGCTTATGCACAATACAGACACCAGATTGAGCTGGACTGAAGGCTTGTATTTATGTACAAGCATATCCAATCAGGTGATTCAGCCAATCACAATCCAAGGAATAGACTGGCCCATGTGTGCACAATGGAATCTCCCATTGTGCCATAAATAGTTCTCCTCTTTCATGAGAAGTAACTTTAGTCTTTGTCAAGTTATCCACAACTTGAACGCTGACCGAAAGTCCACTACACAATCCAACATAGTGCTACGAACAGGATTCGAGACAGAAGATTGGGAAGACTATTTCCTCAAAGCAGGCATTGCTGCCGATTCCGCCAAGAGCTACGCTGCAACTTTTGTGAAGGAAAAACTGAGGAAAGAAAACCTTCAAGTAATGGATCGAGCCATGCTAAGAGAATTGGGAATCACAACAATGGGAGAAGCTCTGTCTATCCTTCGACAAGCCAAGGAGCCCGCTACCCAGACCACCTATGCTAAGGCACCAGCTGCCAGGCCTCCCCAACTTCATCTCGAAATGACCCCTCAACAATTCAGAAAATTTCGGATTGACTGGGAAGTATTCACCAGAATAACGGACATGCCAACTTCTCAGGCCAATACCCAGTTATACAGTTGCGCTGATGAATCCGTTCAAAACGCAATCATAAATACGTACTCTAAGTTCTTCACCACCAATCCAGACAAGCTGCTAGAGATGACAGAAGCATTGGTAACTCAAAAATCAAATCCCATGGTCCATCGGATGACATTTGCATCTATATCACAGCATGAAGATGAACCCATCCAACAATACCTTGTTCGTCTTAGGTCCACGGCCATAGACTGTAATTTCTCATGCCCCAACTGCGATCACGACCTGTCCGACATTTACATCAAGGACCAATTTATCAAAGGGATATCGAATGATACGCTTCAGACCGATCTACTGGCAAAAGCCGGGTTGCTAAAAACTCTCAACCAAAATATTTGTCATGCTGAGGCATTTGAGTCTGCACTACGGGACCAAACCGCAATGACTGATACTTCAGACATAGCTACAGTCCGGATGTCAATGTATCGCAAAAAAAAAAAAAAACAGTGCTGTACGGACTAGCAGAGGCAATATTCGCACTAGCTCTACTGCTACTCACAACGATAACATTGCTGATAAGGAACCCCATCAAACCTGCATAGGTTGCGGTAGTCACCAACACGGTACTCCAAGAACAAGTGCCCGCCATTTAACATGTCCGGCATGGAATCAAATGTGCAACACTTGTGGGAAACTTAACCATTTCTCAGCAGTGTGCCGGACAAAGAAATATCGCCCGGCAGTGATAAAAAGTTTTGAAGACCAAGAAGCTCCCATGAATACACTCATGGCCCATATCACATTCGATCAAATGAGGGGCACCATTATGACTACAGAAGGTGATCTGTTAACTGAAATAAATGCATCAGTAATCCCATTCTCACCAAAACCAGATCCCAGACAAGCTGTCAATATCCCTAGAAGTTGTAGTACAACGCTAAAGGTTTTTCCTGACAGTGGTGCCGCCATTTGTCTTGGGGGACCAAAGCATTTAATCAAAATGGGCCTCACAGAGATTAGTCTTGTCCAATCAAGAAAGATCATACGAACAGTTGGAGGTTTCACACTCATGTGTCAGGGTTGGCTACCAGTTGAGTTTGTGGTCAGAGGGAAAACAACTAAACAAGCCCTCTACATATGCAAGGGCATACAATGGCTTTATCTCAGCAGAGCAGCCTGCATCGATGTGGGAATATTGCACAAACATTTTCCAAACCCTTTAGCAGACGTACATGAAGAGGTAGACACCGAGTCTAAAAAGTGTGTAGATCAATTGCCAAATCGCCCCAAAAACCTCCCTTTTCCCGCAACAGAAGATAACATAGGCAAACTTAAGAGCTGGCTCCTAGAAAAGTTTGCCAAAACGACATTCAACAAAGATGGGATATTTCCAGCCATGTCCGGCCCAGCTGCCCACATTCACCTCAAAGAGGGAGCAATCCCTAAAGCCAGGCATAACTCAATTCCTGTACCCTTCCACTTCAAGGAACCAGTAAGACAAGCCCTTTGGAAGGATGTAGAAAAAGGTATCATAGCTCCAGTACCCGTGGGTATGCCTACTGATTGGTGCAGTACTATGGTAATAACTGCCAAAAAGAATGGTAATCCACGTAGAACAATAGATTACCAACACCTTAACTCTCAATGCAAGCGAGAAACCCACCATACTGGGTCGCCATTTCAGTTGGCACTGCAAGTGCCACCTAGAACAAAGAAAACAGTCCTAGACGCTGTTGATGGATACCACTCGATTCTCTTAGACAAAGAATCTCAACCATTAACCACCTTCATAACTGAGTGGGGAAGATACATGTATCTTAGGATGTCTCAAGGATATGTCGCATCTGGGGATGCTTACACTCGCAGATACGATGAGATAATAAAAGATATCCCACGCAAGGTGAAGATAGTAGACGATACCCTGCTATCTCTAGCATTGAGGGAGCCTTTTATCATACCTTCGATTTTCTACTCCAATGTGCTAAGAATGGAATTGTGCTCAACACCGACAAATTCCAATTCTGTCAGGATGTCGTACAATTTGGAGACCTCCAGATAACTTCTTCAGGAGTGACCCCTTCTGAGTCCATGATACAAGCGATACAGGATTTTCCAGTCCCAAGGACAATTACTGATGCCAGATCATGGTTTGGGCTTGTCAACCAAGTAGCCTGGGCATATTCACTGGGTCCAGTTATGGTGCCTTTTCGGGACCTCGTTAAACAAAACTCCAAATTTGCTTGGAATCGAAACCTTGAAGACGCATTCAAAGATTCCAAGCGAGTTATAATTCAACTAGTCCAGAAGGGGGTAGCAACATTTGACAAAGACAGAGCAACTTGCCTTGCTCCAGATTGGAGCAAAGAAGGAATGGGCTTCCTACTCCTACAAAAACATTGCCAATGTACCATGGAAAAAGCCCCAATCTGCTGTACCGAAGGTTGGCATCTGATATATGCCGGCAGCAGATTTTGCACGGATGCTGAGCGCAGATACGCACCAATAGAGGGTGAGGCAGCAGCAATAGCATGGGCATTGGAGAAATGCCGTATGTTCGTCATGGGTTCTCCAAACATCATAGTGGTCACAGACCATGAACCTCTGAAGGGGATATTTGGCAATCGTGATCTGAGCAAGATCCAAAACCCCCGGCTCTTTAGACTAAAGGAAAAGACCCTGAGATACAGATTTACCATACAGCATTGCCCCGGGAAGTGGCACAGAGGCCCTGATGCAGTTTCCCGCCACCCAGTGGCGATGGTGCAAGCCCTCCTCGATGTATTTCCAACAAAACCCTCTCAAATGGATATACTGGAGTCAAACAACATAAGCAACATAACAGAGTCAACAGCCTTAATAGCAACATTTGCAGACAGCAGTAATATAGCCATGATATCACCAGACCTAATTCGTTCAGCAGGTTGTGGCGATCAACAATATAACAAATTAATAGACACAATACAGCAAGGCTTCCCAAAAACACGTAATCTCACTGCGCCCGAAATCCGTGAGTATTGGGAGGTGAGGCACCGCCTTAGCACTGACAATGGTCTAGTATTGTTGGATCGAAGGATCGTCATCCCCAAAACACAACGAAAAAAGGTCCTACACTGCCTGCATTCTGCACACCAAGGAGTAGTCAGCATGAAAGCACGTGCCAACGAATCGGTATACTGGCCAGGGATGGATGCATCAATCCGCAGTATTAGGGCGAATTGCATGGTATGCTCAACCAT
Organism: Euprymna scolopes; assembly: GCF_053919585.1. Lineage (NCBI taxonomy): Eukaryota > Metazoa > Mollusca > Cephalopoda > Sepiida > Sepiolidae > Euprymna > Euprymna scolopes. The sequence continues at coordinate 65,941,482 of NC_136493.1, read as the reverse complement.
CGCACCTAGTCAACCAAGGGAGCCTATCATTCTAACACGATCCCCAGAGTGGCCATTCCAACAAATCGTCATGGATATTTTTTATATTGGAGATCACACATACCTTGCCTGCGCAGATAGGCTAACTGGTTGGCTAATTTTATACCGCCTAGAATCAGGTCACACTACTACAACCAAATTGATGTCCATATGCCGACAACTGTTCCAAACATATGGTGCCCCAGAAGAACTCAGCACCGATGGCGGCCCACCTTTCACTTCCAGCACGTTCCAAGAATTTCTGAAAACATGGTGTGTTAGGCACAGATTATCTTCTGTTGCGTATCCCCAATCCAATGGCAGGGCAGAGCTCGCAGTAAAAACTGCAAAGAGGATTGTGAAAGGAAACACAGGCCCCCACGGTTCCTTGGACAATGACAGTGTTGCCCGGGCCATCTTGCAGTATCGGAATACCCCAATCCAAAGCATTGGCCTATCACCGGCTCAATTATTACTTCACCGTCGATTACGTGACTCCATCCCTTCACAGCCAATTCTCTACAAGCCTCATCCTGAATGGGTGTCAGCGGCACAACATCGCGAGGAAATGCTCCACCACCACAATGCAAAAATAGTAGAAAGATACAATAAATATACCCACAACCTTCCACCGTTACAAGCTGGTGACACTGTAGCCATCCAAAATCCAGTCAATCGCAGATGGAACACAACGGGCAAAATCATCAGTTCCCTACCAGATCGACAATACCGAATCAGGGTTAACGGATCTGGAAGGATCACACTTAGGAATCGCCGTTTCCTCAGAAAATGCGAACTTAAGCCTGCACCAACCCCAATACCAAGTGCAGCACTAGGACCAACAATTCCCTCAGGCGATACTACATTCTTGCATCTCCCACTATCTCCCTGTAACAGCACATACACAGCAACCAAACCCCAACAACAAACCACACATATATCCCCACGCTTTCGATCAAGGATTCCCCGAGCTCTTTCTAGGTTACAACCACACAACAAACTAGGCCTAAAAGAGAGATACACCTCTCACACAACCCAGCCTACTCGTTGGGGGGGGGGAAGAGGGGAGATGTAGAATAATCAAAAGAACTGTGTTAGTCAATAACACACAACAACAACAACAACAATAATAATAATAGCAGCAACACTTACCAAGGATCCAGCTTATGCACAATACAGACACCAGATTGAGCTGGACTGAAGGCTTGTATTTATGTACAAGCATATCCAATCAGGTGATTCAGCCAATCACAATCCAAGGAATAGACTGGCCCATGTGTGCACAATGGAATCTCCCATTGTGCCATAAATAGTTCTCCTCTTTCATGAGAAGTAACTTTAGTCTTTGTCTGACTACGACTTCATCGTTCGAGTTACATGGTTAAAAATTTGTTGGTTCGTATATTGTTATTCTGCGCGTTATATTGTTAATATTTTGTTATCACCTTGTTAAATTTGTTATTGCTTATCTTCTTCTTCCCCCGGCACCACTTTTCTTTTTTTTTATTCATTTTATTTTTTTTTTGGACTGTTATCTTTCTCTCCTCTTGTTATACACCGGCCATGGCATCTGCCAGCTGTGTGCCGACGGTTGAGGTGAAGGAAGATGAGGCATCAGGTGGATGGACAAAACCACCAAAAGTAAAAATTGATGTGGTAAAATTTGTCGAAGACGCAAAGAAATGCATTGAATTTACGACAGAAACTGGTATTAAGTTGGAACAACCGCGGTTACAGGAGTTTGCTAAGAGGACTATTTCTCTATTTGTAATAGACCGCAAAACAAAAAAATTAATAAGATCAACGAAAGATGTTGTCACCAAATTAATTGCATCGGCAGGTTTAAGAGCTGAGCGAATTACAAAATGTAAAGGATACAACACATGGGCAGCTCTTTTTAAGACGGAAGACGAATGCATAGCTATGACAAAAAAAGAAATCATTACCAATGAGTACGTTCTGAGGATGAAATACTTAGGAAGGCGAAGAACTACAGTGTCCATTTTTGAAGTTCCTGGTGCTGTCCCCGGGGAATACCTAGCCGCTTTTTTACTTAAGTTTGGGGACATAACCGGAATAGAGGAGGACCATTATAATGGAGTATGGACTTTTGACATTCTGCTTAACGCAGAAGCATTTTTACGTATACCATACTACCTGGAGGCTGGTGTAGAGAAGCTGCCAATCGTGGTCGCAGGCAGAAGACCAGCATGTTGGATATGTGGGGAAGTCGGCCATCTCACTTACACATGCCCCAAAAGGAAGCCAGCTGTAAAAATTATCCCTACAAATGACCGGAAAATAGGTTATGTAGAACCTAAGGACAATTCCCAGACACCAGCAGAAGAGAAAAAAGAAATCACACCTGAGGAGTTTGAAAAGACTTTTAATTCAGAGAAACAATCCCCCAAAAAGAAGGACAACTGGACACTCATCCCTCTTTCAAAAAAATCCCCACCCAAGACTTATGCTAAGTCCCTCTCTAAAGAAGAGAAAATTGAAATTAGAACAAGTAAGGACCCAGGGGGCAATAAATTCAAAACCCTACTTAAACTAAAAGAGACTCTTGATGAGAAAAGGAGAAAATCTGAGGAGAAAGAGTTCCCTGAATCCCTTTTGCCTGAAAAACCGACCTCAAAAGAAAAGCAAATCCCTCGCAAAGCCCCCCCCCCTTACTAAAGCTTCTCTGCCCCATAGAGACACCAAAATGACATCTCTAGGTTCCCCCTCCAAAAAGACCCCCAAACCGTCACCATTCTGCTCGCCAAACAACACGCCCAGAACACCCCTCCCCCTTCTCCAATGAAAACAGACATGCCCCCTCCTCCCCCCTCAGATAAGAAAAGACATAGAAGCCCCTCTGTAGAGACTGAATCAAGGAAAAAAAAACAACCCTTCTTTAATGGGAAGGATGTGTGCAAGATCACGGCGGAAGTAGAGAACATAATGAAGTCCCATAGCAGGAAAGAATACAGAAACCTCCTCGCTTTCAAATCATACCAAAAAAAAGACATTACTAACCCTGAAAATTTTAAAACAAACCATATACTAACAGTTGTCAGGAAACGCGAGGAGGCCAAAGGACTATGGACTATGCTGGAGGAAGCAAACTCTGCTTTCAACCTTTATCCTCCAGCAGCCTATTTCAACGACAACGATTTAATCGAAATTAGAAAACGATGTGTTGGACGGGTCCCCATCAAACTCCATCCTTCACTTTATAGGGCAGTTAAACTAACCTTCCCACTAGACATCGGCGGTCTGTCCCCTGACGGGTCTATCACCACTGAGATGACCACTGGATCATTGGGGACAGCTGTCGGTGTCTTGACACCGTCTATGTTTGATTAGGTTTCTCAACCCTAAGTAACTCAAGATGGCTTCCTTAAGATTAGCTAGTTTAAATGTCCGAGGGTTGAGGGACGCCTCTCGTAAACTTCGAGTTGCACGCGACCTTCAACGCCTTGGTGTGGATATTTGTTGTATACAGGAAACTCACTTCATTCCTAGTGATTATCAGGGTGTGCTCCTTAGAGACTTTCAGCTCTATTCAGCACATTATGATACCCATGCAAGGGGGGTTACCTGGCTAGTTAAGCGCACTCTTGATGCGTCGTGTGACCCTATTTATGCAGATCCAGAGGGAAGATTGCTCGTTCTAGATGTTACCGTAAAGGATGTGGCATTTCGTTTTATTGGGGTTTATGCGCCCAATAACCATGCTGAGCTAGTTTCCTTTTTTCGGCGAATCGAGCCTTTCATGAATTCGTCTCGACGGTTAGTTTTAGCGGGAGACTGGAACGCGGTCCTGGATCCCGAGTTAGATCGCGGGGTTAATACCAGAAGGGATACTAATCAGAACCGGGATGCTAAAGCGTTTCGAGACTTTGTCGACAAGTTTGATCTTGTCGATAAATTTCGGAACGAAAAACCCGGGGATTTAGCATGGACTGGGACAGGTAGACGCGGCTCCGATTCGGTGCAACTTTCGAGTTACATCGATCGGTTCTTAGTTAGGAGAGTCGACTTAGGGCTTTTAGACTGTCCAAGTTTTCATAGTATAGTTTATTCGGACCACAGGCTTGTCCGGGTTCGAGTAAACTTAGATAGTGTTAAACCTAGGATGGCTAGTTACTGGAAGTTCAACACGTCGTTGTTCGATGTGAAGGACTTCCGGGAACAGCTTCTACTAACAATACAGAGGGAATTGACGGGGGCTATCATCGGGAATAAGTGGTGGGGCAACCTTAAAAAAGTCATTAGGTCCTTCGCTGCTGATTTTAGTCGCCGGCTCAAACGTAGTTCTAGAGCAGCGAAAGCGGCGCTAGAAGATAGATTAGAAAGGGCGGTGGAGGAGGGGGATAGTGCTAGCTATACTGTAGTTAAGGCTGAACTGGACTCCTTGGATAACAGGGAGGACCAGGGAGTATTAGTTAGGGCTAGATTAAAAAGAGCGCCAAACGAGGCAACAAACATGGCCGCGTCATTGCGTGCGGAGGAGTTTCGACGTTCTGCAGATCGACACATCGCCAGTGTAACATTGCCGGACGGACGAACCGTAACTTCAAACGACGGAATCTTGGAGGGTTTTCGGACTCATTTTCAGGAACTTTTTACCAAGGAGCCCGGTCTGACTATTGAACAGTTTGACACCTATTTAGCCGACTTTTCTCGCCTGGAGGCGACCGAAGCAGCTAGGTGTGAAGGTAGCGTAAAAGAGGAAGAAGTCATTGAGGCCTTGAAACAGGTCGGGCTAGACAGGACCCCTGGGATAGATGGTCTGCCCTACGAGGTGTATTTGAGGCTGTCGCCCATTTTTATCCCTTTGCTGACCGTACTTTTTAACTCCTGGTTTAGGAACGGGTGCATACCTCAGTACTTTACCAGGGGATCATTAAATTGTTACGCAAAGATAAAAATGGAGGGGATGGGATAGGTAATTTCCGGCCCTTAACGATGTTAAACACAGAGTTAAAGATTTTGGCCAAGATCTTAGCAAATCGTCTGCAGATTGTCTTACACCGTCTAATAAGTCCCGAACAGACTTGTTCTGTTAAGGGCCGGACGATTCAAGACAATTTGCACACGATACGCTTGATCGTAGAAAAAGTCGACACTGAAGCCGCGCTGATCAACTTAGATCAGTCCAAAGCATTCGACAGAGTAGACCATCGTTACCTAGAGGCTGTTCTTCGCTCGGCTGGGTTTGGTCCCCAGTTTCGCTCTTGGATTTGCCTCTTGTATGCCAACCCTGGTGCTATGGTAGAAGTGAATGGGGTGAGGTCGAAACCCTTCATGTTAACAAGATCGATCCGTCAAGGTTGTCCGTTATCCCCAATGTTATATGTGCTGGCGCTTGAGCCATATTTGCGCCAGCTTCGGGTGAATCCGGTCCTTCGCGGGATTACTTTGCCAGGTTGCTCTACCCCGGTAAAGTATACCGCCTATGCTGACGACGTGACTGTGCTTGTAACGAGCAGTGCCGAGATTAGAGTCGTTGACATAGAAACAAGTCGGTATGCCAAGGTCACAGGGGCCATAATTAACTACGTTAAGTCTATTGGCTTACGTATCGGTGCCTGGAGGGGTATGCCCCTTCAGGGACCCTTTGGTTGGACTGATGGGCCATGCAAGCTACTCGGCGTCTGGTTTGGCCCCGGTCTCCAGCTGGAGAAAAATTGGTCGGAGGTATTGGAAGCGGTCAAGGCCGCATCTCATTTGTGGGCCTTGAGAAATCTATCTTTGAAGGGTCGGGCGGAGGTATGCAATTCTCATATCTACCCCCTGATCCTTTACCGTCTATCAGTACTTCCACTCCCGGAGACCACACTAGTTGATCTGGTGCGTGCTCTTTTTGCATTCTTATGGCGCGGAAAGCAAGCCATGGTTACTCGGGAGGTCTGTTACCTGCATCCGTCTGAAGGCGGTCTGGGTATGCCTAGTGTGCAAATACGTAGACACACTCTTAGGCTGATATACCTGGATCGAATGTGTACACCAAGTGAGGGAAACGGTGTCTTCTGGATAGAAGACACTAAGAAAGCCTTTCAGGCTTTGGAGAGTGTGCATTCGGCTAGAGGAGAGGCACACAAGTTGTTCCGAAACGAGTGCCCTTTCTATCGCGAGTGTCGGCAGGCCTTGAGATTTCTTCTACGGGTCCAAGAAAGCCTCTCTGACACCCAGCTGTTGTCTCGCAAGGCGCTATATCGGGCCTTAGTGAGGGGATCCGTTCGAGACGAAAAGATTGAGGAGTTCGGTTTTACGAAGGAGGAGCGCCGCTTAATATGGCCTTGGGCGCCTGGGTCGAGCTGCTTCGATAATTACGAGGCATCACTCACCTGGCTGGTAATACGAAATGCCCTCTGGGTCGGCAAAAGACTTTACGCAGCGGGTTTTACGGAGACACCCAATTGTGTCCGATGCGGAGAATGGGAGGAAGACCTTGATCATGCTTTCTTCCACTGCGCCATTGTTCGACCGTTGTGTGAGTTAGTTGAAGGCTTCACGGTTCGCATGCTGAGCGAGCGGTTTTTTGTGCTGGAGTCGGTTTCCCCGTGCTGCAACTGGGCACCGACCATCAAGAAAGAAGAACGCTATGTTTTTCTGTGTTTACTAGCAGTTATGAGAGGCGTGATTTGGACGACGCGACAGAAGGAGGTTTACGGAGGTGAGACCTTCACTGCTCCGCAGCTTGTCCTCATTTTCAAATATCGATTGAAAATGCGAATTAAGCTGGAGAAGGTGAAACTCACTCCTGTGAATTTCAACGACAGGTGGGTGAAAGTTTCGCGATTGTGTAAAGTGAATGGAGCTAATCTTGAATTTCTTTTTTGAGTGGCTTAGGTTTTTTTAAGGATTTTGGGTGACTTGATCAAACATAGACATGCATCGGACCTCCTAGAGTAGGCTAGTTAGGCATTTTTGTTCGATTTTTAACTTAGCTAGAGTATGCATGCTATCATAGCCCAAATCCCCTTTTTTTGGTTTTCCCTGTCCCAGCGTCCCTTATTTTTTTTTTTCCTCCCACTTTTTGTTCGATAACCCCCAATCCCGGCCCCTTAGGTGACGGATAAACTGTTTTGCCAGAGATGTGGGCCATTTTTGTTGTGTTTGAATAAAGTCAGTTTTCGTGGGACCCACATCTTTTCGACTGGCAAAACTTTTTATCCGCCACAATTAGTAGTGAGGGGGTTCTTTTTACTAACCACCTTTTAGCATTGTATATTTTTCATCCAATTTTGTAAATAAGATTTTTATCCCCCCCCCCCACATCATGTATATATTTGTAACTTTCGGGGTTTAAGTAGGATGTCCACAGAGTGATTCTGGTATTTTGGTGAAAGAGTCTAGTTAAGTTAACGTTATGTTAGTTAGGTCAACATTAACCCCCACCCCCCTTTTTCGGCCTTGTGCCACATTTTTATTTGTGTAATTTTATTTTATCAAATAAAATAAATATTAACTTTAGTCTTTGTCCATCTTGACTACGACTTTATCGTTCGAGTTACATGGTTAAAAATTTGTTGGTTCGTATATTGTTATATTGTTAATATTTTGTTATCACCTTGTTAAATTTGTTATTGCTTATCTTCTTCTTCCCCCGGCACCACTTTTTCAATTACCGGACTCTTTTTTTTTATTCATTTTATTTTTTTTTTGGACTGTTATCTTTCTCTCCTCTTGTTATACACCGGCCATGGCATCTGCCAGCTGTGTGCCGACGGTTGAGGTGAAGGAAGATGAGGCATCAGGTGGATGGACAAAACCACCAAAAGTAAAAATTGACGTGGTAAAATTTGTCGAAGACGCAAAGAAATGCGTTGAATTTACGACAGAAACTGGTATTAAGTTGGAACAACCGCGGTTACAGGAGTTTGCTAAGAGGACTATTTCTCTATTTGTAATAGACCGCAAAACAAAAAAACTAATAAGATCAACGAAAGACGTTGTCACCAAATTAATTGCATCAGCAGGTTTAAGAGCTGAGCGAATTACAAAATGTAAAGGATACAACACATGGGCAGCTCTTTTTAAGACGGAAGACGAATGCATAGCTATGACAAAAAAAGAAATCATTACCAATGAGTACGTTCTGAGGATGGAATATTTAGGAAGGCGAAGAACTACAGTGTCCATTTTTGAAGTTCCAGGTGCTGTCCCCGGGGAATACCTAGCCGCTTTCTTACTTAAGTTTGGGGACATAACCGGAATAGAGGAGGACCATTATAATGGAGTATGGACCTTTGACATTCTGCTTAACGCGGAAGCATTTTTACGTACACCATACTACCTGGAGGCTGGCGTAGAGAAGCTGCCAATCGTGGTCGCAGGCAGAAGACCAGCATGTTGGATATGTGGGGAAGTCGGCCATCTCACTTACACATGCCCCAAAAGGAAGCCAGCTGTAAAAATTATCCCTACAAATGACCGGAAAATAGGTTATGTAGAACCTAAGGACAATTCCCAGACACCAGCAGAAGAGAAAAACGAAATCACACCTGAGGAGTTTGAAAAGACTTTTAATTCAGAGAAACAATCCCCCAAAAAGAAGGACAACTGGACACTCATCCCTCTTTCAAAAAAATCCCCACCCAAGACTTATGCTAAGTCCCTCTCTAAAGAAGAGAAAATTGAAATTAGAACAAGTAAGGACCCAGGGGGCAATAAATTCAAAACCCTACTTAAACTAAAAGAGACTCTTGATGAGAAAAGGAGAAAATCTGAGGAGAAAGAGTTCCCTGAATCCCTTTTCCCTGAAAAACCGACCTCAAAAGAAAAGCAAATCCCTCGCAAAGCCCCCCCCCTTACTAAAGCTTCTCTGCCCCATAGAGACACCAAAATGACATCTCTAGGTTCTCCCTCCAAAAAGACCCCCAAACCGTCACCATTCTGCTCGCCAAACAACACGCCCAAGAACACCCCTCCCCCTTCTCCAATGAAAACAGACATGCCCCCTCCTCCCCCCTCAGATAAGAAAAGACATAGAAGCCCCTCTGTAGAGACTGAATCAAGGAAAAAAAAACAACCCTTCTTTAATGGGAAGGATGTGTGCAAGATCACGGCGGAAGTAGAGAACATAATGAAGTCCCATAGCAGGAAAGAATACAGAAACCTCCTCGCTTTCAAATCATACCAAAAAAAAGACATTACTAACCCTGAAAATTTTAAAACAAACCATATACTAACAGTTGTCAGGAAACGCGAGGAGGCCAAAGGACTATGGACTATGCTGGAGGAAGCAAACTCTGCTTTCAACCTTTATCCTCCAGCAGCCTATTTCAACGACAACGATTTAATCGAAATTAGAAAACGATGTGTTGGACGGGTCCCCATCAAACTCCATCCTTCACTTTATAGGGCAGTTAAACTAACCTTCCCACTAGACATCGGCGGTCTGTCCCCTGACGGGTCTATCACCACTGAGATGACCACTGGATCATTGGGGACAGCTGTCGGTGTCTTGACACCGTCTATGTTTGATTAGGTTTCTCAACCCTAAGTAACTCAAGATGGCTTCCTTAAGATTAGCTAGTTTAAATGTCCGAGGGTTGAGGGACGCCTCTCGTAAACTTCGAGTTGCACGCGACCTTCAACGCCTTGGTGTGGATATTTGTTGTATACAGGAAACTCACTTCATTCCTAGTGATTATCAGGGTGTGCTCCTTAGAGACTTTCAGCTCTATTCAGCACATTATGATACCCATGCAAGGGGGGTTACCTGGCTAGTTAAGCGCACTCTTGATGCGTCGTGTGACCCTATTTATGCAGATCCAGAGGGAAGATTACTCGTTCTAGATGTTACCGTAAAGGATGTGGCATTTCGTTTTATTGGGGTTTATGCGCCCAATAACCATGCTGAGCTAGTTTCCTTTTTTCGGCGAATCGAGCCTTTCATGAATTCGTCTCGACGGTTAGTTTTAGCGGGAGACTGGAACGCGGTCCTGGATCCCGAGTTAGATCGCGGGGTTAATACCAGAAGGGATACTAATCAGAACCGGGATGCTAAAGCGTTTCGAGACTTTGTCGACAAGTTTGATCTTGTCGATAAATTTCGGAACGAAAAACCCGGGGATTTAGCATGGACTTGGACAGGTAGACGCGGCTCCGATTCGGTGCAACTTTCGAGTTACATCGATCGGTTCTTAGTTAGGAGAGTCGACTTAGGGCTTTTAGACTGTCCAAGTTTTCATAGTATAGTTTATTCGGACCACAGGCTTGTCCGGGTTCGAGTAAACTTAGATAGTGTTAAACCTAGGATGGCTAGTTACTGGAAGTTCAACACGTCGTTGTTCGATGTGAAGGACTTCCGGGAACAGCTTCTACTAACAATACAGAGGGAATTGACGGGGGCTATCATCGGGAATAAGTGGTGGGGCAACCTTAAAAAAGTCATTAGGTCCTTCGCTGCTGATTTTAGTCGCCGGCTCAAACGTAGTTCTAGAGCAGCGAAAGCGGCGCTAGAAGATAGATTAGAAAGGGCGGTGGAGGAGGGGGATAGTGCTAGCTATACTGTAGTTAAGGCTGAACTGGACTCCTTGGATAACAGGGAGGACCAGGGAGTATTAGTTAGGGCTAGATTAAAAAGAGCGCCAAACGAGGCAACAAACATGGCCGCGTCATTGCGTGCGGAGGAGTTTCGACGTTCTGCAGATCGACACATCGCCAGTGTAACATTGCCGGACGGACGAACCGTAACTTCAAACGACGGAATCTTGGAGGGTTTTCGGACTCATTTTCAGGAACTTTTTACCAAGGAGCCCGGTCTGACTATTGAACAGTTTGACACCTATTTAGCCGACTTTTCTCGCCTGGAGGCGACCGAAGCAGCTAGGTGTGAAGGTAGCATAAAAGAGGAAGAAGTCATTGAGGCCTTGAAACAGGTCGGGCTAGACAGGACCCCTGGGATAGATGGTCTGCCCTACGAGGTGTATTTGAGGCTGTCGCCCATTTTTATCCCTTTGCTGACCGTACTTTTTAACTCCTGGTTTAGGAACGGGTGCATACCTCAGTACTTTACCAGGGGGATCATTAAATTGTTACGCAAAGATAAAAATGGAGGGGATGGGATAGGTAATCTCCGGCCCTTAACGATGTTAAACACAGAGTTAAAGATTTTGGCCAAGATCTTAGCAAATCGTCTGCAGATTGTCTTACACCGTCTAATAAGTCCCGAACAGACTTGTTCTGTTAAGGGCCGGACGATTCAAGACAATTTGCACACGATACGCTTGATCGTAGAAAAAGTCGACACAGAAGCCGCGCTGATCAACTTAGATCAGTCCAAAGCATTCGACAGAGTAGACCATCGTTACCTAGAGGCTGTTCTTCGCTCGGCTGGGTTTGGTCCCCAGTTTCGCTCTTGGATTTGCCTCTTGTATGCCAACCCTGGTGCTATGGTAGAAGTGAATGGGGTGAGGTCGAAACCCTTCATGTTAACAAGATCGATCCGTCAAGGTTGTCCGTTATCCCCAATGTTATATGTGCTGGCGCTTGAGCCATATTCGCGCCAGCTTCGGGTGAATCCGGTCCTTCGCGGGATTACTTTGCCAGGTGGCTCTACCCCGGTAAAGTATACCGCCTATGCTGACGACGTGACTGTGCTTGTAACGAGCAGTGCCGAGATTAGAGTCGTTGACATAGAAACAAGTCGGTATGCCAAGGTCACAGGGGCCATAATTAACTACGTTAAGTCTATTGGCTTACGTATCGGTGCCTGGAGGGGTATGCCCCTTCAGGGACCCTTTGGTTGGACTGATGGGCCATGCAAGCTACTCGGCGTCTGGTTTGGCCCCGGTCTCCAGCTGGAGAAAAATTGGTCGGAGGTATTGGAAGCGGTCAAGGCCGCATCTCATTTGTGGGCCTTGAGAAATCTGTCTTTGAAGGGTCGGGCGGAGGTATGCAATTCTCATATCTACCCCCTGATCCTTTACCGTCTATCAGTACTTCCACTCCCGGAGACCACACTAGTTGATCTGGTGCATGCTCTTTTTGCATTCTTATGGCGCGGAAAGCAAGCCATGGTTACTCGGGAGGTCTGTTACCTGCATCCGTCTGAAGGCGGTCTGGGTATGCCTAGTGTGCAAATACGTAGACACACTCTTAGGCTGATATACCTGGATCGAATGTGTACACCAAGTGAGGGAAACGGTGTCTTCTGGATAGAAGACACTAAGAAAGCCTTTCAGGCTTTGGAGAGTGTGCATTCGGCTAGAGGAGAGGCACACAAGTTGTTCCGAAACGAGTGCCCTTTCTATCGCGAGTGTCGGCAGGCCTTGAGATTTCTTCTACGGGTCCAAGAAAGCCTCTCTGACACCCAGCTGTTGTCTCGCAAGGCGCTATATCGGGCCTTAGTGAGGGGATCCGTTCGAGACGAAAAGATTGAGGAGTTCGGTTTTACGAAGGAGGAGCGCCGCTTAATATGGCCTTGGACGCCTGGGTCGAGCTGCTTCGATAATTACGAGGCATCACTCACCTGGCTGGTAATACGAAATGCCCTCTGGGTCGGCAAAAGACTTTACGCAGCGGGTTTTACGGAGACACCCAATTGTGTCCGATGCGGAGAATGAGAGGAAGACCTTGATCATGCTTTCTTCCACTGCGCCATTGTTCGACCGTTGTGTGAGTTAGTTGAAGGCTTCACGGTTCGCATGCTGAGCGAGCGGTTTTTTGTGCTGGAGTCGGTTTCCCCGTGCTGCAACTGGGCACCGACCATGAAGAAAGAAGAACGCTATGTTTTTCTGTGTTTACTAGCAGTTATGAGAGGCGTGATTTGGACGACGCGACAGAAGGAGGTTTACGGAGGTGAGACCTTCACTGCTCCGCAGCTTGTCCTCATTTTCAAATATCGATTGAAAATGCGAATTAAGCTGGAGAAGGTGAAACTCACTCCTGTGAATTTCAACGACAGGTGGGTGAAAGTTTCGCGATTGTGTAAAGTGAATGGAGCTAATCTTGAATTTCTTTTTTGAGTGGCTTAGGTTTTTTAAGGATTTTGGGTAACTTGATCAAACATAGACATGCATCGGACCTCCTAGAGTAGGCTAGTTAGGCATTTTTGTTCGATTTTTAACTTAGTATGCATGCTATCATCGCCCCAACCCCCTTTTTTGGTTTTCCCTGTCCCAGCGTCCCCCTTTTTTTTTTTTTTTTTTTTTTTTTTTCCTCCCACTTTTTGTTCGATAACCCCCAATCCCGGCCTCTTAGGTGACGGATAAACTGTTTTGCCAGAGATGTGGGTCATTTTTGTTGTGTTTTAATAAAGTCAGTTTTCGTGGGACCTACATCTTTTCGACTGGCAAAACTTTTTATCCGCCACAATTAGTAGTGAGGGGGTTCTTTTTACTAACCACCTTTTAGCATTGTATATTTTTCATCCAATTTTGTAAATAAGATTTTTATCCCCAACCCCCCCACATCATGTATATATATTTGTAACTTTCGGGGTTTAAGTAGGATGTCCACAGAGTGATTCTGGTATTTTGGTGAAAGAGTCTAGTTAAGTTAACGTTATGTTAGTTAGGTCAACATTAACCCCCACCCCCCTTTTTCGGCCTTGTGCCACATTTTTATTTGTGTAATTTTATTTTATCAAATAAAATAAATATTAACTTTAGTCTTTGTCAAGTTATCCACAACTTGAACGCTGACCGAAAGTCCACTACACAATCCAACAGCCAAGGGGTTTTTCTTGCATCACCGGAACATCAACTTTGGCTGTGTCATCCTTCTCAGTACAGATCGTAATCGTCCCTTCACCACAACATGCTCGGGATAAACCATTGATCGTCATAATACCAACTGGTTGCTCCCGCCACATCTGACAGTAATGTGCACTAACTATAGACCGGGAACACCCCGTGTCTATGAGTGCTGAACACTGCACATCATCAATTTTAACGCCAATGACCGGTAATCCTGTGTTTATTGGTCAACAAAGGGCAAGGGTGGCGATAGTACCTTGCCCCCAACGTCGTTTCCCGAACAGTTGCGAGATATGTGCCCATACTTATTGCAGCGATAGCATTGTACTGTTCTCTGTGCTCGTGGATATACACACCTCCTATCACTCTGGCAATCCTTAGCAAAATGATTGGCCTCCCCACATTTATAGCACACTGGGCCTACACGCTTATTACTACCTGGGAGAGAATCTACATTGCTTCCATGCAGTTCGACTGTTGCATGTTGAATACTAGTTGCTACTGCAATTCCTTACAGATGTTTCAAGCTCGAGCTAATAACTCGTCTGTTGTCAATTCATCAATTCGTGACGATGCCCGCAACAGTTTGCTGACTTCCTCAGGCAAGCCTACTAAAAAGGCACATCTTAATATCTTATCGTTAACCCCACCAAATGGTACCGACAACTTTCGTAGGTCGGCTAGGTACACATCAACGGTTTCCTTGGGATGAAGTTGCCGGCTCGTGAACTGTTGCCATGCAAGAAACGGATTTGTACCAAACGCTGTATACAGGCTGTGTTTGATTGTATCCCAGTGGTTCATCTCCAAGTTGCTGGTAGACTGCATAGGCCCCTCCAATTAACCTCAAAGGAATGACTGTGGCTGGTTCTTTAATTCTGCACAGTGTACAGATCTTTTCAGCCTTTTCCACCCATTCAACGACAGATGGTCCAGTGGTAGATCCATCAAACTCAGGTATCAAGCGAAAGTCGAATCTGTCCATTTTCTGCCTTTCGAGTCACCGCACACCGAGAGCAGAAATAGCTTATAATTCAATAACTTGAGTTTTAATTCTTTCGCCCGTCACACCGATAATTTCCTGCATAAGGTTAACACTTTTGTCCAAACTTCCAACTTCTGTACACGTAACGCACCTTCTCTCAACTCCCAACGTACTTCTGCTAATTCAACTTATTTCTTTGAAATCCAACTTCAAAATGATGACCCTCTAAAAATCAACCCTCTTTTATCTCCAACCAGGAGCATCTCATTTGCATATCGGGTGGTCACATTGCAGGCATATAAAGAGATAAGGCAGCTATTTTTGTTTGTTTCTTCTTCATTCATTTCATTCCACGACCGACCCATTGAATTATGCACACGTGCTAATTAGGTAAGTCGCACGTTTCCCTACAATAAATAATAAACTAGACAAAATTCTATTAAAAAACCACCGAATATATGTCAACCTATGTCACGGTAATATATATGGAGCGAGTTTCAAACAGTATTTTGTCTAGTTTTATATTCATAGCACCTTTTCCCAAACTTACCATGTTAAAGAGCGAGTCGGGCGCCATTTTGACTTTTCCAATACATCGGTAAACACAGTATGTTTTTCTGAATAAACATGTTACATTAAATAAAAACACTGAAAACATATCCAGTTAGGTAGAAAATAACTTATCTTGCCTTTGATAACATTTATTTGTTATATATTTGTTTTTTGACAATTTTTTCGAATCTATGTGTACAGTAATACAAACTCCAATTTTTATATAATATTTTTCAGTCCATTGTTTTAATAATAAATAAAACTTTTCACTGAATATTTTCAAATATTTTAAAGTATGCATTTTTCACGTCAGTGTTTTTTTTTTACGATTGGTGAATTATTAATATTTTAGCACGGGGCGTAATTCATTTCTTTGAAATATATTTAACACTTAAATTTTTTGTTTTTTATAACATTTTAACTGTAAATAATTTACATAAATATAATTTCTGTAGTTAAAGTAATAGTTATTCAAATATTTCAACATATACTCTTGTGGAGAAAATCCAGCTTCCCAATAAGGGGCACTCTGGATAGGAACAAAAATAATCTCAGTCATGAAAGATTTCTTCTCCACCGACCGAAGACAGAAAAGGTAAAGTGTAGCATCAAAACAGATACTACACTGATCTTGTTCCGAAGGCCAAAAAATATTTGTTTAATGTTTCTTTAATTGTTTGTTCCCAAAATTCATAATTCAGTTTTATCAGTATTAAATTGTATATTGCTTTAAAATTACTTAATTTTACATAGATAATGTTTATATTTCATACTGATTAAAGTTCAGTTTAAGTAGTAATCGAACTGTGTTCCTTTTTCTTTTTAAAAATGTTTTATTGCTCTTTTTCAAATATAGTACTGACAGTCTGACAAATCTTACCTACATTGCCTGCAGACATTTTTCAGTTAACAGGCCTTCTTCTTACTCTCGGTGGCCGTGATAATACCCCTTTTTTAAACTAACATTTCTTGTAAACTACTAAGTATTTAATAATATTTAGATTCAGATTTATTTTGTTTTTAAATGGTGCTCATGCATTCATGTTACCGTGCTATAGTTAAATTCTAGTTTTATATCTTTTTTTAAAACACCTTCCCATGTTAAGAATGGCGGTAAATATGAAGAATGACTCCACTCCACCCTCGAAAATTCCTTTAACATTACCACTTGAATGGGTTTTCGGGGGCGCTGAAAACGAAAATAACGTTTAAAATTACGGCAAACGAGTAGTTGGTACTTGAGGGAGCGATTCGTGGAATGAAAACGTTTGCGTAGGGTTCACACTCCTCATCAAGTACCGAGTTGATTTACATTTATTTTATTTTTTGTTTTTTAGTAAATAACATCAAATGCGCTACTCACCTCCTGAAGGAATGCTTCAAATTGCTCATCCATTTTCACAACCTGGTGGACATACAGCAGAAAGAAAAAAAAAATGCGCCAGTTTTCTTGAAAGATTTATATTTGAACCGATCGCCCTGTGTGTGTGTGTGTGTGTGTGTGTGTGATCTTTGTTAACCATTAAAACAGCTCGAAGCTAGTCACTGATAATTAATCGTTTTGGTTTTGTTTAATCAATATTCATATTTATTTATTTTTACAGAGAACTGCAACGACTGTATTGGAGAAAAAACGATGTCGCGAACGCATTGTTAAAATATGTTTTGACAACACAAAGGCCGCTTACAATAAAAAGCAAACAAATAAAGCATCTACAGGTTGTTATAAAAACAGCTTTTCAAAGAATAAAGACATTTTTACGTTTAAAAAAATCAAAAATTGTATTTTGTCATTAATAGCAAAATATCTGTAACATTTAATTTTTATTATTTTCTGCGCTACATACAGCTATTCTTCAGTGATATAAGGAATAGTTTCATTTTCAATGTTTCTATTAACGATAGTTGCGTTTCCAGTCAGAGTTGCAAGATTGGCCTTTTTAAGACCAAATTTGTTTGGCCTTTTTTTAAAAAAAAAAAAACAGTCCAAAAATTATATTTTTTTTTTTTACAAAGGCATCACCACATTATCAAGGCCAAGAGGCCACTCAAGGATAAGGGTTAAAGAGTGTACAGTAGAAATTGGACAATATAGTAATCATTAGTAATGAAAATTTGGTAAATTTGATAACTTATATGGAACGGCTCATCAAGAACTTATCAAGAACTTTGGGCTTTTAAAGAATTTAACTTCAAATGTGGCTTTTTTTCTGATTATTTTATAAAAATATTTATTTGATAATAATTATTAAAGAATATGCTATAATTAATTTTTCAAGCACTTTTGGCTTCAAATTTTGTGTAAGCTTTTTTGTATTTTGACATTTTTTTTTTTTTTACATAAAAGTCACCACTTATCAAGGCCCGGAGGATAAGGGTTAGTGAGTGTACAATAGTTTATGGGATAATGTTGTAGTAATCGTTAGTAGTGGAAATTTAGTAAATTGGATTACTTGTTGCAGGGCCAGGCCATCCAGGGACAATCGACCCAACAACTAACAAGTTAGACACAGGCAAAAATAAATGGCAAAAAAGGCAAAGAAGAATGACAGACATAGGTTGTTTGGTTAAAGATGAGGGTTCATCTTTTATTTGTAAAGGAAATGTGAAATAGGGTTTGAGATCGCATGATCTGGATGCTGGTTGTCTGGAAGGTCGCACGTCACAGGAGGCTAAGGACTGAAGGTCTGGGACAGGTACTCTTGATATAGGGTGGTTTAAGGTTGCTCGCTGAGTCTGGAATGATCGGCTGGATGTCAGGGCGATCTGGAATAGTCGGTGGACACTGATAAGGCTAGTTGGTTAGCCCTGAGAAGGGCTGTTTGAACTGCTGCTAAGAATCCCTTGGCTGATGGATTCGGTCGACATGAATGGTAGTGTCAGTCGTACTTCGGGAGCCTCCTCCTGCTCCAGGGCCGGATCTCCTTGACTAGGCCGAGGTGGGCTATATTCATTTGGGCAGAGTGATATTAAGGATGTTGCTCCCACAAGACAAACAAATGACTCTAATTAATTCCAGAACGAAATTTTTGCAATCAAAAGTAGCTTGGGAGTTTGTTGATTCTATTTGAATTAATTTCGTCTAAAAGTAAAAAGTCAATTGCTTGAATTATTTATGTTAAGTTTAATACATTTGAATTCCTACGTGCGTAAAGGGACCAAGGATGGAAAGAAGGGGCAAGTGAATGTGTTCACTGAAACCGGATGTTGTTCTACGTTGAACAATTGAAGTCAGCTGGAAAACAAGCAAACAGAAGAGAGTTCAACAGGCATGTTGAAAGAAGCTTTGTTTCTGGAATCTATGTTTAGGTTTAGGCGCAGATAAAGAGTGGGGGAAATTACTGACAGTGGTTACAGATAGACAAGTGTTTTCTATGAAAGTTTGGCGAAGTGGGGGGGATAGATTGGGGTTCAGACGAGCACTTTCCATTAAAATAATGATAAAGCAGAGACAGGCTCACAACGTCTCTTCTTTGAGAAAAAGGTTGCAGGGAAGAGAAAAGGGCATCCCCCACTAGGCTACAAAGTCTATTTTGAACTCTGTCAAGGTGTTACATGATAAAGGGCTGTCCCCTTTTCATGTAAATAAAAAAATAGGGAATTAGTTAAATGTAAATATGAAATAGGATAGTCAAGGATTCGAACTTGCGAAGCTAGATTTGGAATTGAAAATTCCAATCATAAGTTAAAATAAATACAGAATGTTATTGAAATAAAGAATGTGGAATCGCAATTGTTTAGTTCACACAAAATAGTTAGATATCTATTTATTGGAAAAGGAATGTAATAATGAAATTTGTTTCTGTGAAAATTAAAATAAGGAATTTAATCGTCAATTGAAATTGTAAACATATTTTGTAAAGAGGTTATTTGAAAAATAGGTTACTGAACTCGGAGTCATGTCAAGTTTGGCAACATGACGCATATCATCCAACGTGCTTTATGAGCACATGTTTAATCATGCGATGACGTGACGAGTTCTCAATATAGGTAGAGTTTTAGATGCAGTTTGAGAGAAGAATGATCGGCTGGATGTCAGGGGAGAAAGAGCCGAGAAAGAGAGGTCAGAAACGGCTGCTGACGTCAAACCCTGGAAACGAAAGGTTAGAGAAGAAAAAGCCATGTAAAGGAACTTTGAATTCCTCGAGCGAAATCATGGACCGGTCATGAAATAAACGACGTCATCATCTTTGTATATCTGCGTTTTCATGTTGTGATTCAACAGAAAAGGTATTGTCCATTTATATTATAAGAACTTTGTGAAAATCATCATCTCAAAAATAGGTAAGAAATATAGGTTATCCTGACGCTCCGCACTTCTTTGTTTACCTTGGAAGTGACGTCACACAAATCTTATAATACGGATGGCTACAATTGTAAAAATAATTTGTTTTATTTTTCTTTCATTTTGAGCCCCTTTTTTTCTCCCGTTTGTTTTTGTTTTTTACAATTAATAAACCAGTTTACAAGTAAAAAATAATTTGTTTTACTTGTATAGTTTTTTAACAGGTGCTTATGCAGTTTAATTAACCGTTTTAACATAAGTAACGTGCCGACATTAACCAAGCAGAAGAATTCTTTATTATTTTACACCGCTTCCCACCAAATGTAAACAGGTAATTTTAAAGAATTTTCCGATGGTAGAAAGGAAACCCCCTCCCCCCCAAAAAAATCGTGGCCACAAAGTGGGTGATCATTTTACGTTAAATTAATATAGAAAAGTGACCCACTTTTTAAAACTAACATTTCTTCATATCTTGGAAACTACTCGTTTGCTGTAATTTTAAACGTTATTTTCGTTTTCAGTGACCCCGAAAACCTTTAAGAGTGGTAATTTTAAAGGAATTTTCGAGGGTGGAGTAATTCTTCATATTTACCTTTTTTTTAATTGAATTGTTAGGTGAAAGTACAGAATAGTTACAATACACCCTCCCTTCCCCATGTTAAATAATAGGTTTCTAAATAATAGCGTTAAAAAATAGCTCGGGTCATAAAGTGTAGGACTGCAGAAGTACCTATAAAAGGTAACGCCGGATCGGAAAAAGAGTTCAAAATGAAAATAAAATAAATTTTCCGCTCAAAATAAGAAATGGGAGAAAAAAAAAAAAAGTTAAACAGGAGAAAAAAGGAGCTCAAAATGAAAGAAAAATAAAACAAATTATTTTTACAATTGTAGCCATCCGTATTATAAGATTTGTGTGACGTCGCTTCCAAGGTAAACAAAGAAGTGCGGAGCGTCAGGATAACCAAAATATATGTGTCATTTGTTATAGAAACACTCGAGTCATACAGAACTGTCAAAAGTATAAATTTCAAACCCTCGTTCTATCTATATATCAAATCTCCTCTCATTGTGTAGTAACATGTACATTGTCTATTATATATTGTCAAAAATGTCTCTCTCGTTATATATACCTGTTTATGTTTCCAATATGCTATCTCTTACAACATGAACATCTTAAGACATATGAACACTCAACACATGAACACTCCTAAGACTCTAATCTCTCACTAAGACTGTCTCCATCTTACAACATTCAACACGACTCTTCCTAATACTAACATGAACAACAAAACATAGTCTCAGATTTGATACATCGAAAATAACACCCCTATGCAACAAAGGCAGGATAAGGTCTTTCCAGATGTGGCAATAGTACTCCATCCTTGGAAGTAGATAGAGAATTGCATCAGCAGTGAAATATCTAATGGAGCGGTAGAAGGATCCCACCATTTTCTCAGCAACCTTGTTAACAGATTTGATGCATATGTTCCATTTCAGCTTTAATATTTTTACAAATATATCTATTTGAAAGCAATTATTAGTGAAAACTTTGCAATCGACTTGGGCATTTTAAGTTTAAACTTTTTTTTAACGATTTCACATAAAATTTTATTTTGTAAAACGTTATAATTTAGTGTTTTTAAGTTATTGAGAGGAACAACGCAGTAAATGTGATATTTGCATAACAATCACTTGACAACCACTTGTTTTATACAACTAACAGGGTTAATAAGGAGCTTTACATATTGTGTATCCTGAGCTACCAAATTCCTCATGAATGGCATTTACTGACAAGGCAATGATTCGTTCCCACTTGAAATATAGGTCCCTAGTGTTTGCTGGAGTTGGCAAGATGTTTGCTGATTCTCTTGAGCATCTACAGCATTGTTCCATCAGATATATACATATTCCCTGCCGTGGAGTATATCATCTGCTTGGATTAGATCGGCTGTCTACAGTTGCTTTTGTTGCCTACAAATTATTTCTATTTATTTATTTATTTTTTACACAGTGGTCACCACTTATCAAGGCCCGGAAGCCACTTAGGGATAAGGGTTATTGCAAGTACATTACGTTAGTGTGGAGACTTGATGAAGTGTTTACTTAAGGGGGTGGTTCATTAGGAATTTGTTTACGTTGGACTTGAACACATCCAAGTTGTAGTCAGGTGGGAAGGAGGCAGACAGAACAGAGTTCCACAGGCATGCAGTTCTTTGTTACTGGAATCCACGTTTTGATTTAGGCACAGATAAAGAGTGGGGGAAATTTTTCACAATGGATTCGGCTAGACAGGTGTTTTTCGTGAAAGATTGGCGAGGGGGGACCAGAGATTGGAGTTCAGACGAGCACCTGCCATGGAAATAACGATAAAACAAGGATAGGCTCGCAACGTCTCTTCTGTGGGAGAAAGGTTGCAGGGTAGAGAAAAGGGCATCCCCCACTAAGCCACAAAGTCTATTTTGTACTCTGTCAAGGCAGGATAGGCTGTTTTTAGCAGCTCCTGCCCAGATATAGCAGCAGTATTCCATCCTTGGACGTACTTGGCTTTTATATAGATAGAGAATTTCATCAGTAGTGAGATATCTTCTGGAGCGGTAGAAGGATCCCACCATCTTTCCATCGACCTTGGCAACATACTTGATGTACGTGTTCCATTTCAGATCAGGAGTAAAGGTCAAAAACAGAAGCTTGTCAAAACACAGGGCTTCTCCCAGACGAGAGCCATCCATCCCAATTGATGCCAGATGGGGATCAGAGCATTGATGATGTAAGGATAGGAGTTTGGTTTTAGATGCATTAAAGGTAACCAGCTATGTCTTCCCCCACTGAACCACACGCTCGAGATCAGAGGAGAGAGAATCAGAGAGAACTTTGTCATTTACAGCCTTTGATGTATTGCCATAGATGGTCGTGTCATCAGCATAGATGTCAACGAATGATTTAAGTATGTGTTTAGGGAGGTCATTGATGTAGATCAGGAAGAGAGTTGGGCCCAGGATTGACCCCTGAGGGACTCCAGCATTAATACTGCAGGCCTCTGATTTTTGTCCATCGACCACTACTCTTATGAGCCTATCGGAGAGAAATGATTTAATGATTGAGAAAACATTTTCAGTTATACCGTAGCTGGAAATCTTGTGAAGTAGACCCTTATGCCATACCTTGTCGAAGGCTTTTGATATGTCAAGAGCAATTGCCCTAGAAAGGAAGCCTTTGTCAAGAGATTCACTAATCCTGTGAGATATAACCATCAACACATCTGCGGTAGATCTTGCAGAGCGGAAACCATATTGTGTGTCACTAAGAAGGTTGTTTCTGCTGCGGTGGTTTACTATTTCTCCATTTAATATGGATTCCAGCAACTTACTCATAACACACAGGAGACTTATTGGTCTGTACTGAGAGGGAGATGACTTATCACCTGAATTCTTAAATACAGGGCAAACTGATAAGATCTTCCAGGGAGTCGAAAAGCACTTCTCCTTAAGGCAGCCCTTAAACAGTTTCGTAAGTAAGTTTAAGCAAATTGTGGTTGAAGCTTTCTTAACACTATAATTGGGATGCCGTCAGGGCCAGTTGCTTTACATTTTTTTTTTATTTCATGGTTCTTGCCCCATCGCAATGCTTAAATACTGCCCTGTTCTGTGGCTGAACAGGCCAAACCTGTGATGATATGCATTCACATTAGACCCTCTACATAATCACACTGGTATTTGCTCGGAAATGTACCGGCGATCTCCTTTTCTTGGAGATGTACTGGCGATCTCCTTTCACATTGTGTTCTGCAGTGCTGAACGTGCTGCCTCAGAATTGTGTGAATGAACATGTATAACTGTCACATTTTTGGAGTACTCTATTGTCTACCTATTGTAGTGTCCTAAGTTTTATGCATTCCTTAGTTAGCTTAGTAGCCTCTGTCTATTGCTAACGCCTTTATGGCCATGGCTTAATAAAAGAAAGACAATACTCTTCATTGAACAAAATCTCCATTTAATAGTTTTTTTTAGTTAATCAGAGAAAGCCAGTGTTTAGTATAAAAAGCTGAATGCAAGACCTTTCTGCATCTTTCCTAGAGAACACATTACAATCCATCCTGAAAGGCTCTCAGGGCTATTCAAATAATCTAATGTGAGTATGTCCTTAAATGCTAATTCCAGTCCCTAGTGATAAAGGCCTTGACAGAGGAATAAGACTTTTATGGACTTCTAGATATTGTCCAACAGAGCATATACAGGTCGCTCAACGAACACACAAGTACAGTTCATAAACGTCTACACTGAAAACTATCTGACTCATGTGCAAACTTCTATTTGTAAAGAGTCTTTAATGCCTTTTTATATTTCAAAGCTAAAAGCTAAAATGATTGATATCTGTATTCGAACTTGTAACATTATCTTTATTTCTCACTAAGATTATAGGACCTTATCAAAGAAAAGTACAATGACAAAGTCTCTGCGTATAAAATAAATAACTTTTATCAGCAATTTTGTTAAGATAAGGTGAAATAAAATGTTCATAAATGTACCCCCACTTCCTGATGAGGTCCAACAAGCAATACAACCCGGCTTGTCTGCTTTGATCACGAGTGGCTGCTGGAACTATGCTGTCTCTTTGGTGATAAGACGATTCGGTTGTATAGGTTGCCACTCTCCCCACGTTGCTTTTGATAGAGTGTGCAATCCGTTCGGCTCTCGTCTCCAAAGTCAGCGTCACTGGAAAGTAGAGGTCATTTCAAAACAAAGGAAGAGAAAAAAGACAACTCAGCTTGTTGTATAACAAAAACAAGATAATTATTCAGGGGTAGTTGCAAATTCTGATCGTTTCTGACTCCAGATACAAATACTCGGAGATTGGTGGCTTTTGTTAATAAAGTTGGGGCAACCAACCCTAAGTCTGAGGACCCTGTCTCTTCACAGTGTGGACTCAGTGGTTTGGAGCAGAGAGAGACCCAAGTGGAATGGGGTTTCTCTCAAAGGCCTTGGTCTCCCGGTGGTTGGGCAGAGGTGTCCTCGAGGCTATTGTTGCCTCTCATTATTTATTCAGCTTGAAAAACAGTGTCTACCAATGTATTGGAAAATTTAAAATGGCACCGACTCTTTCTTGAACACGGGAAGTTTGGGAAAATGAGTTAAAAATATGAAACTATACAAAATATTGTTAGAAACCCACCGAATATATGTTAGCCTATGTCACAGTAACATATTGAGCAAGTTTCTAACAGTATTTTGTATAGTTTTTTAATATTTTTAACTCTTTTTCTCAAACTTACCATATTCAAGAGAGAGTCGGGCACCATTTAAAATTTTCCAATACATCGGTAAACACTGTATGTCTTTCGAACTGAATAAACATGTTAAATTAAATAAAAACACTAAAAAAGTATCCAATTAGGTAGAAAAGTAACTTATTTTGCCTTTGATAACATTTATTTGTTATATATTTGTTTTTTGACAACTTTTTCGAATCTATGTGTACAGTAAAACAAACACAAAAAAAATTTGTTATGATACCGAGCAAAAGGTTCGATTTTTAGGAAGAAAAGCTAGTATAAAAGATGGGGAGGGCGCTTTAAATTGAGTTATCTCCCTGTGGTATATTAAAAACATTAAAACTTTTAAAGCACTGTCATAAAAACGTGTTTTGCTGCTGTAAAAAAATTTTTTTTTTAACTAATCGATAAAATTTTGATCGATTAGTTAAAAAAAAAATTTTTTTACAGCAGCAAAACACGTTTTTATGACAGTGCTTTAAAAGTTTTAATGTTTTTAATATACCACAGGGAGATAACTCAATTTAAAGCGCCCTCCCCATCTTTTATACTAGCTTTTCTTCCTAAAAATCGAACCTTTTGCTCGGTATCATAACAAATTTGAAATTTTTTTTCGGAGATTTTCAGTCTAAAACAGATAGGTACAATATAATTTTTTTTTCGATATTTTCATTTTTTTAATGTCTTGATTAAACTGTACAAGTGCCCAATTGTCTTATTCCACAGTTTAAATACTTCAAAGTTACTTTCGATTAATATGCTGTGAGAATTTCTCTCACAAGGTTTTTGACCTTGGCAGATGGAAGAAAACCAATCAGAAATGACAACAGGCTCACCTTTAAAACTTCAACGCAAATTTTATTAAAGCAAAAAGATCCATGTTGCATCTGGTAACGTCCCGAATGGTGGCTTTTGTTAATAAAGTCGGGGCAACCAACCTTAAGTCTGAGGGCCCTGTCTCTTCACAGTGTGGATTCAGTGGTTTAGAGCAGAGAGAGACACAAGTGAAATAAGTTCTCTCAAAAGCTTTGGTATCCCATCGGTCGGGCAGAGGTGTCCTCGAGGCTATTGTTGCCTCTCATTATATTCAGAACCAGGTAGCTTAGCCCCACCTCCCTGATCAACAGAACTTTATTTCATCTCAAAAAAGATTATTTCTCAAGTTTTTGAGGGATTTTTCCCCTTTCCTCTTCCTCTCTCCATCTGCACTTCTTATCACTAAAGTGGGAAAGCCCCAGTGCCTTCACTCCCACTCCTGTTGTCTTTACTTTTTCTTCTTTAACCATCAGTTGTGGAATGCTCTTCCTATATAAGGCACTATAACAAAATTGGTTATCTAGATGACCGCTTTTCCAAAGGGATTCATGGCCAATTACAAATTAACTGACCACTTGACAACTACCTACTTGACTTGATTTTCTCATAGACCCTCAAATAAAACTTAAGTGCCAGTTTTCAAGCCGGGGGGGGGGAATATTTTTATAATTTCTACTTAAATCCTTCAACTATCCATCTTGTGGGGGGGGGGGTCATTTTGATTATCTGTTAAGGACACAGATTTCTTTTCATCATCATCATCGTCACTATTACATTCAACTATGTGAAATCTACTGAATTCATGTCAAAAGGACTACCCAGAAAACCTACCAATTCTCCACCCAACAGCAAGACTATTTGGCAGGCGTTGACCGGTGCACCATCTAAAGAATGAGAGCTCAAAGAATCTAAGAATGTTTTAGTGAAAGAAAGGTGTTTCCTCCATAAGGAGAAATTGAGTATTCATATTTGTTTTAGCTGTATGTTGTCTGAAAAAATAGATAAAAGAGAAATAAAATGTATAAATGCACATAAAATCTATTTTTTGTCAAATAGCACATGTTAAAATTTAATCATAATCAGGCTATTACTTTACAAATACCATTATTTAAGTTAAGCTATGATGAAAGTTTTAGAAGAATGGAAACATTTGAATTTGTGTTTGATAAAGCATTACTTTCTTATCATCATCGGTTTAAAAATCATTTTACATACAGGCATGTGTTTGACAGCTTTTAGAAATTGAATTCTAAGCTAACCTATTGACTTAACTTTCTGATGGGAAAAATACTGTTCAAGGAAAGAAAGGGTTTGATAAATATTATTTTGAATGTACTCTGTTAGAAACAATGGTTATAATTTAATTGCACACATACAGATACAAATTATGTTGAATGCTCAGATTGCCCAAATTGTTACCCCCAAAACATTTTAAAACATGTTCACAAGCCCCTTTTGGTCAATTATAAATTGAAGTTCCATGAGATAGCAGAAGAGTTGAAAATATTATCCTTTTGCATACACATTTGTCAATAAGAAAGATGTGTTCAAAGTGGGTGTCGTTTTTGCTCACAGTAAAAAAGAAAAACATGTTGATTCAAAGTGTTTGCAACTGTTTGAATGCAACAAAAAGGAGTTATTTGCATCAATAATGAAACTTGGATGCAAGTGAAAACTGACCAAATACATAAACATCAGCATGGTCTGTGCATTTTGGGATTTGCAAGATATTTTTTTCATTGATTAGCTTAAAAAACATGCCCCATCAATAATAAATATTGGCATGTTTGATGGAAGAAATCACAAAATATTGTAACAAATCAATAAAAAAGTGCTTTTTACCAAGACAATGTGCTGTGTCACAATTTGATCACAACAATGGAATGAAGTCTATAATGAATTGCATCTGCATCCAGAAGCCTCCTCTGAGTTTCTATTAGCTGTTTACAGACCTCAAAAGAATGTTTGTATTGATTTGATTGTTTGGACAATTATTCTCATCTTGGGTGTTATTCACACAATGTTTCGGTCGTTGAAACCTACGACCTTCGTCGGGTCTAAACTCTATGTTTTTTTCAACAAAGGAAAAGAGGTTAGCTTTGTATTGTAAGAATTCTTTTTTTTTTACATAGGCATCACCACTTATCAAGGCCCAGAGGCCACCTGAGGATAAGGATTAAAGTGTGTATAGTAGTTAATTGGACAATATAGTAATCAATAGTAAAGATAATTCGGTAAATTTTTTTAACTTAAGTGGAACGGCTCATCAAAAACTTGTTTACGTTGGACTTGGGGACAACCATATTGTAGTCAGCTGGAAAGCAGGAAAACGGAAGACAGTTCCACAGGCGAACAGTTCTAAGAAAGAAGCTTTGTTCATGGAATCTACGTTTAAGTTTAGGCACAAATAAAGAGTGGGAGGAATTATTGATAATGTTTTCAGCTAGACGAGTGTTTCTTGTGAAAGTTTGGCAAGGGGGGGACCATGGATTGAAACTCAGACAAGCACTTGCCATGAAAATAACGATAAAGTAAAGACAAACTCGCAACATCTCTTCTGTGAGAAAGAGGTTGCAGGGAAGAAAAAAAGACATCCCCTACGAGGCTATAAAGTCTATTTTGAACTCCATCAAGGCAGGATAAGTCCTTTCTAGCAGCTCCTGTCCAGATGTGACAACAGTACCCTATCCTTGGACATACCTGGCTCTTATATAGATAGAGAGTTGCATCAACAGTGATCGATAGAAGGATCCCACCATTTTTCCAGTGGCCTTGGCAATAGATTTGATGTATGTATTCCATTTCAGATCAGGGGGTAAAGGTCAAGCCCAGAAGCTTGTCAAAACATGAGGTCTTTTCAAGATGAGAGCCATTCATTTCAATTAATTCCAGATGGGGACCAGAGCGTTGATGATGTAAAGATAAAAGTTTGGCTTTAGATGCATTAAAAGTAACCAGCCACTTCCTTCCCCATTGCACCACGTGTTCAAGATCAGAGAAGAGAGAATTGGAGAGAACTTGGTCATTTACGGTCTTAGATGTGCTCCAATAGATAGTAGTGTCATCAGCATAAATGTCTATGAATGATATAAGGATGTGATTTGGAAGATCATTAATGTAGATCAGGAAAAGAGTTGGGCACAGGGTGGACCCCCGAGGGACACCAGCATTAATTCTGTGAGCTTCTGATTTCGGCCCATCAACCACTACTCTTATGAACCTATCAGAGAGAAATGATTTAATGATTGAGAAGACATTTCCAGCTATACCATGGCTAGAGATCTTGTTAAGTAAACTTTTTATGCCATACCTTATCAAAGGGCTTTGATATGTTAA
This sequence comes from Euprymna scolopes, assembly GCF_053919585.1. Lineage (NCBI taxonomy): Eukaryota > Metazoa > Mollusca > Cephalopoda > Sepiida > Sepiolidae > Euprymna > Euprymna scolopes. The sequence continues at coordinate 65,912,521 of NC_136493.1, read as the reverse complement.
GAGCAATTGCCCTAGAAAGATAGCCTCCGTCGAGAGATTTGCTAATCCTATGAGATATAACTGTAAGCACATCTGCTGTAGATCTAGCAGAACGAAAACCATATTGTGTGTCACTAAGAAGGTTGTTTTTGCTGAGATGGTTGATTACTTCTCTATTTAACACAGATTCCAGCAACTTACTCATAACGCTCAGAGAAATAAGAGAAAATAGCAATAAAATACGTCCAGCCCAAGGGAGATAAAAATTTTTTTCTTAAAGTCGCTTCCCTTGCGCTATGTTTTCTAAAAAAAAACAAAAGCTCGTTTGTTTTCATAAAACTTTTTTTCACTAATATTGAACAATCAGCATAAGGATTCAGTTAAAAATTAAATCATAAGAAAGTTTTAAAATACCTTAGTGACCACTGAAATTTGACTATTTTCTTTAATTTATCGACACACCCTCAAACCCACTGTCTGGTTTCTTACAATAAAAGCTAACCCCTTTTCCTTATGTTGTGTCATGAAACAACAGTGAAAATAAGAACAATCAAGTCGAGGTTCGGTTAAGGAACAAGTGTATTAACAATAACGTACAAAGATAGGAAAGCGTGTATATCTGCTGTGCACTCGGCTAGCAGTTGAAGTGTAGTCGTATCTCTCTCACCGGTGTTGGAATTACTAGCGCTATTTATAGTGCTAATCGGTGTAAATTCCTCTGTTCAAGGAAGGCTGGTATAACACCCCCCCCCTTTGAAAATATCCCGTATGGGATTAATAAGGTTTTTTTTGGGGTTCACCCTAATCAATTCTGTTGATTTCCGTTTTCTGTTTGATCTTCTGTTTTCCGGAGCTGTCTCTGATATAGGCACCTGAAAAGTATCAAACACTGTGTCTATGATGTCCTCCTCGGGAGATCTGGTCACCTCACTGTTCGAGTATCTTTTCCGAATTTGGTTAGTATGACGTTTGTGCACAAAGTCTGGTCCCTTAATCATGTAGACCATGTTGCCTATTTGTTTCTCCATAAAGCCAGACTCCCAGAAAGTTTTATTATTTTTTTTAATCTTGTAGAAGACTCTTTCGCCAACTTTATACCATTTTTTTGTTATCGGTTTGGCCTATCCTGGTTTGGTAACAACTTGTGAAAAATTGATCTAACCTTGCGTTCGAACATAACCTCAGTAGGTTGTAAAGTTTCCGAGTCGACTATCGTCGTAGTCGTAGTTTTTTCTACCGGTGCGTGCGTGCGTGCTCTATTTATACTACTCATCAGACGACGGTGTCACTCTTTTGTGTGTCCCGTCTTAATGGTCGTTCCTATTCTCTACATGCCCTCCCCCCACCATGTGACCACACTACCGTCGTTTTGTGGTCATGTGACTGGAGAATTCCGTGTCGTAGTGAGTTGGTCCTTGCATTTGAGGGGAAAGTGGCCTTGGTGCTCGTGTTACCCTCATGCTGCGTCGTGGGACCGGACTCGTCTGCATTGGCTTGTGGTTGATCGGATCTTGGTCCACCTCCATATCTGTTTCTGATGTGTCACAATCAGCTTCTTCCACCTCCATCATCTCATGCATGTTGCACGGTGGTTTGCTGTCCTCCCTTCTTGGTGTTTGGGGAGGTGGTTGATGGGGTTGTTGAGTGGGTGGATACTCCAGCGTATCCATGACCGGTTTGATTTTCCTGAGGAAACGGCGATTGCGTAATGTGATCCTGCCGCTACCATCCAACCGTATCCTGTACTGCCTGTTACCCATCGTCTCGACGACTCTCCCAGTTTTCGCCCATCGTCGTGGATTTGGTCCCTCCTGATTCTGCACCTGCACAGACTCGCCGACTCGGAGCTGTTGGAGGGGGCGGCTGTGTATGTCGTACTGTTCTTTGTTAAGTACGTGCCTTTTCGCCATCGCCCTCTCTCTCAAATCTCTGGTCTCCGTCCAACGCTTGTGGATGCAGTATTTTTTGCGAAGTGCGGGGAGATGGCTCCTTACTGTTCGACCATATAGCATTTCCGCCGGCGACAATCCAAGGTCCTGACTGGGCGTATTCCTATGAGTCATCATCGCCCGTGCTGCCCGATCATGATGTAGGTGTCCGTAGCCATCAACGCAGTCCATCAGCATTCTTTTGGCCGTTTTTACGGCCAGTTCAGCTCGGCCATTACTCTGGGGGTAATGTGCAGATGATATGCGCCTTTTTACGCCCCAGTCTTCTAGGAACGATTTGTATTCTAGTGAATCGAATGGTGGCCCTCCATCGGATGATATTTCCTCCGGCGCACCATACGTGCAAAACCAAACCCTCAGGGCGTTACACACCACTGCAGCCCTTCCTGATGATAGTGGTGTGACCTCAATCCAACCGGTATATCGGTCCGCGTATACCATGTAACTTTTCCCGTGCATATCTAGCAAGTCAGTGACTGTCTTTTGAAATGGGAATTCCGGGTTTATGGGTGGCATTAATGGTTCCCTAGGCTGGGATGGGGCGATCGAATTGCAACTCCGACATTGCGCCCTTGTTTGTCGGATGCTGGCGTCTAAACCAGGCCAAAATAACCGTTGACTGGCGTTAGCCAACATACCATTCGCCCCTTGATGGGCGGAGTGTAATGCCTCTAACACCTCGGCTCTAAGCCGTTTTGGTATCAAAATTTTGTCCCCTTTTATGGGTACCCCTTCCAGACAATATAGTTGGTCTGCCATCGGCCAGAATTGCCGGATTTCTGGTGGTAGTTCGTGGCGTGACCTTGGGAACCCGTCTTGAATGTATGATGCCAACGTTCGGCACTCCTCATCGGTGGCTGCAGCTGCGACTATCCTATCCCAGGTGATCGCTCGGAACTTGGGGTCATGTGCGTATGCAGCTATGATGGATGCTTGTATACTCCCCTCGATTTGCTGGGAAGTGTCAGTGCCCTTTAGTCTGCTGTGTCTTGACGGCGCCGGGTATCGGGATGTGCAGTCCGGTGCTGCGTTGAGTTTCCCGGGAACATGCTTAATCTGGAACCTGTACATCAACGACCGCTCCTTGAATGAGAACAGGCGGGGATTTTTTATATTCTCCAGGATCTGATCCGAGAAAATTTTCACTAGGGGCTGGTGGTCCACGGTGACCAATAGGTCTGGGGATCCCAGGATGAACATCCTACAAGACTCCAAGCCATAAATCAGCGCTAGAGCCTCCCCCTCTATAGGGGAATAACGAGATTCTGCATCTTTCGTGAAGCGAGACCCGGTCAAAATCATCTTCCAGTGGTCCTTACCACAGTTGGGACCTAATTCCGTTGGGCATTGGCAATGCTTCTGGAACAGAAAATACCCAATGCCAACCTTACTGAAGTCGGTTGAAAGGCAGGTCGCTCTGTTCATATCGAAGGTTTTCACCCCTTCTTCGATTTTCTGAACGATATTCCTCTTCGACTCTTCGAAAAGTCTATTCAATGTGTCGTCCCAGTAAAATTTACGGTTCTTTGTCCGCAGCAACTCTCGAAAAGGGGCCATTATATCGGCCTGTGCAAATGTATACGACACCTGGTTAACTAAACCAAACCAGAACCTGATACCAGTAATGCTCGTTGGGGTCGGGAAATTGAGAATAGCCTCCGTCATTTTTTTAGTTGGCTTCATGCCGTCCGAGGTTATCACAAAGCCGGCAAATTCAACTTCATCGTCAGCAAATTGAAATTTGTCAGGGTTAAAGACTATCCCAATTTTACCACAATGGGTAATATAGTCCACAGTATGCCAGAAAGCCAATTCTAAGGACCTGTCCCATAGGAGTGTGTCGTCTATGCACCGGGTCTTTCGAGGCATGTCAACTGTGATGTCATCGAACCGGCGCGTGTACCCATCCCCGGATGCGTGAAAACCCTGGGGAGCCCTGAGATACCAATAACGGCCCCATTCCGTTATGAACGTGGTCGCGTCCCGGGCTTTTGGGGAGAGTGGCAGACTATGGTACCCATTCCATGCGTCCAAGACAGTCTTTTTGGTTTGGGCAGGCACCACGGACACCTGATTAAAAGGGGACGGTGTGTGATGAGTCTCTCTCATCGTTGCTGCATTCAATTTTTGTAGGTCTACCATCCTTCTTGGTGACCCGTCTTTCTTTGGAGCGACTACCATCCTCGAACACCAGATCGTAGGTGTGCCTGCTGGTACCGGTTCCCAACGCAACATCTCAATCCAAATCATCCTTTACCCTTTTCTTCCAGTGATGAGGGACTGGAATGGGTGTGTGTATGGCCGATGGTTTCGCCCCCGGGGTAAAAGTTATATCCAGCGGCCTCCCTACCATGACTTGTAACGGTTGATGGGGGCAGGTGTTGAATGCGCTGGACTTCAAGTGTTCACGTAACCACTTCTCTAACCGTTCCCTATTATCTTCAGTGGGGGTAAACGGGATCCTCGCTGGCTTATCCGGGACGGATTCTCTTTTCGGACATCCACACGGTGCTGTCCCACTTTCTGAAGCCGATAAATCGGCCTTTGATACTCGATGCGGGAAGTCGCGATTGATTACTCCTAGGTCTTTGAGGGCCGATTCTGACAAGTAGAATCCTGACGTGTTTTCTGAAACGTAGACCACTTGTCGCGTTTCCTTCTGACCGAGCTTAATCTGAGTCAGGACCACCCCCTTGATATCTAGGGGTTCGTCTGTGATTCCTCGTATCCTGTGGGTGGTAGGTATCAAGATCCTGCTGGTGCACCCTAATATTTTCAATATTTCTGGGCCACTCGAACACGTCTGGGCACCGGTATCTGCAATGGCCTGGATGCGGTGTTTTCGACGGCTTACTCCCTTATCCAAAGCGCACCCGAATTTAGCCTGGGACTCTGGTATCAGGGACACATCGACCATTAATGAGGGTGGTGGCTCAGGGGGACTTCTCCTGAACCCACCACTGCTCCATGCAAGGTGTGGCACTGCTGCTATTCTACCTTTTTGATTGTAACATGCCGGTGCCCCCTCCATTCTGCTGCCGAAAATACTCGATTGACGTGTGGCATCGTTTGTTGACTCCGCCGTCGACCTCTCCTGTTTCCGGCACACTCTTTGTAAGTGGCCTGTGACGCCACAATTAAAACATTTCAGCCCCCTCGCCGGGCAGTTCTTCCGCCCTTTTAACCCACTGGGGTGTGAGGTCCTCCCACACCCTTCACAAGGACTATTCTGAGGGTTTTTGAGCGGCTGCTCCTTCCGAGCTGCTTTTTTTCCGGTTGTTAGTAGGCCAAAAGTTGAGTGTCCCTCTGAGCCTCGTTGCAACTGAGGAGCAGACGTCTCTGTAGTTTCTAAACTAACCAGCCTGTGAAGCTTCTGCTCCACAGTGGTTAGAATATTTGCTTCGGCCAGCAATTTACACTGGTACTCCGCATTTGCTAGACCAGCTACGAGTTGGCCAGCTACCATGTCCTCCGAATAGTTTACGGCTTGCCGGCAGTTCTCGTTGGGGCACAGAACCGTGAAATTGCAAAACCGTGCCTGGGACCGAAGCTTTGCCAAGAACTGTGTGGGTCCCTCCCCCGTCTGTTGTCTGATGTTATGAAATTTATGTCTATGCACCTCCGGGTGTAAACCTTTCACCGCAATGAACTGTATATGCCTTAAGAGTTGTTCCTCTGTGACAGAATTGAGGGTTCCAGGCCCAACTAAGTCAAATAAAAGTCTATTTACCTCATTTGAGCAGGCTGTCCTTAGTTCATTGCGGATTTCCACGGGGTCGGTAAGGCCGCACATTTGTTTGTATCGGGCCCACGAGTCGATAAAAAGCGCCCAGTCCGCGTCGGTGAATCCATGTTCGATACGTGGCCGGTCTGGTTTCTTGGTGTTAGACCGACTCGAGGCACTCCCTCTGCGAAGCTCATTGTTTTCTCTTTGCAGATTTATTAGTTGTTGAATCAACTGCATGTATTGGCCGTCCTCGTGTTGTCCTGACGCCATTATACTCCAAAAATCGTGCAAAAGAAATTATGTTGAAAAATAAATCCTGTTCGTAGCGCCATGTAAAGTTTCCGAGTCGACTATCGTCGTAGTCATAGTTTTTTCTACCGGTGCGTGCGTGCGTGCTCTATTTATACTACTCATCAGACGATGGTGTCACTCTTTTGTGTGTCCCGTCTTAATGGTCGTTCCTATTCTCTACATAGGTGTCTTCGACATTTCGATGTTTGCATTCGAAGTGACTCTGTAGACTTGTAAAAACTGTTGGATTGTCTTATCTGTCGGCGACCCACAAGCTTTTTTCAGGGCTCTCTTGAATGTGTCAACGAATTTCTCTGCTTGTCCATTACTTCTTGGGTGGTATGGCGAAATGGGTGTATCCTCGATTAGATGATCCTCGCAAAAATGTTTAAATTCAGTAGATGTAAATTGCGTTCCATTGTCTGTAACAATCCAGTCTACTACTCCAAACTTAGCGAATAGTTGATACAAGAAGTTGATAGTTACCTCGGATGTGGAATTCTTACATTTTAATACTTCCAGCCATTTAGATAGGCTGTCTACAACAATGAGATAGTAGAAACCATCTAGCTGTCCTGCAAAATCTAAATGAATCCTAGACCAAGGTCGGTCCGGTTTTGCCCACGATCTGAATTCAGTCGGAGGAGCTTTCATAGCTAATGCGCATCCTCTACACTCCCTGATTTTTCCTTCTATATCCTTATCCATGTTTGGCCAATAAATGAAAGAGCACATAAGGCTTTTCATTCTTGATATACCTGGATGTCCTACATGGAATTCCTTGAGCATTCTTTTCTGTAATGTCGCAGGAATTACAACCCTGTCGCTATATAACAGGTCGTTATTGCAAATTGAATAAATTTCTTCATCCAGTTCGTTATTGTTGATCCTTTCTTTCGTGCGTATAATAAATTCGTCCACCTCTGCCTTACTCTTAATCTCATCAAGGGTTACTGGAAATTCACTTATTGTGTCACATAACATATTTTTTACTTCAACTTTTGCTTGAATGGCTGCTATTACCATATCCTTCAATGGTTCTGTCTGCTTAGGTATTAACCTCGATAACCCGTCTGCATGACCAAATTTTTTAGATGGTACATACTCCATTTGAAAATTGTAATTCAGAAGTATGGTATCCCATCTTTGGAGTCTATTCACCGTATGTTGTGGTAGTCCCTTTTTTGATCCGAAAATCGTTAATAATGGTTTGTGGTCTGTTTGTAAGAGAAATTGCCTACCGTGCAGGAAACAATGAAATTTAATGCTTAGCACCTTTTTTCAATTTGTGAGTAGTTCTTTTTGGCTGGCACTAGTGATCGGGATGAATGTGCTATGGGTTTCTGTTAATCTGTGTGACTGATCTCCCTGAAGAAACTCTCCCTGCGAGTGAGGCGGTTTCCGGTCAGTAGGGGGGAAGCGGCCATTGTTGTATATACTCGGTAGTTAGTGAGAAGTCGAATAAAATATTCTCTCCGTATCCGTTGTCGAAGTCCGTCATTTATATGTTTATATACTTCTTTATATGTATTAGCAGTCTTGTGTTCAACTACTAACACTGGTAGCAGAGCAAAACGTAACTATGGCTTCAAAACACATTTCACCGCCCGTCTTAGTTAAAGACAAATACAGTACGTGGAAAAAAGAAATGCAAATCTGGGAAATGGCCACATCACTTGACAAGACAAAACACGCTCCCATAGTATTTCTTTCTCTGGAAGGAAAACCCAGAGAAGCTGTATTGGAATTAGATGTTGCGACTCTTAATTCTGTGGATGGAATGGCCAAATTATATGAAAAATTGGACACTCTTTTTTTGGAAGATATATGATTGTCCTTATGTCGACGATACCCGGGACAAACATGAGGACAGCAAACATGAAAGTTATGTGTCCCTAGCTAATATGATGAGTCAGCAAAAACGGGAGGCAAATGGCAACACGCTTTTGGGTGAAACACTTGGTTTGGCTGTCCTAGATACATTAACAGAAGAACATTAACAGAAGAACAGAAGAAAAAAATAATTATGAGAGAAGGAGTGAGAACCTTTAAGTTCAGCGATGGAAACAAACTGAACTCTCTCTACAATGTTACTCTACCATGTGTCATAGCTGACATTGATGTCAGTATCGTTACCGATGTTGTGAATTCCGAAATTCCACTTCTCCTAAGCAAAGAAGCCATGAAAAGGGCCGGGACTTGTCTCAATTTTGAAAATGACAGCGTGACGATGTTGAAAAAGAAAAAATTCTGTTGAAATGTACATCATCTGGTCATTATCACATCCCTATCACCAGACCCCTACCAGATAGAAGTAAGCTAAAACACATTCTCCTTGTTAAAGAAATCTCCTCTAAAAACAAAGCAGAAAAATTTAAAATTGCAACTAAATTACACAGACAATTCAGTCATCCCAGTAGTAAGAAAGTATGTGATACATACAAATATCTGTGCATGAGGTCGCCAAGCTAATCAAGAACCTTGATTCCAGTAAAGCAACTGGCCCTGACGGCATCCCAATTATAGTGTTAAAAAAGCTTCAACCAGAACTTGCTCCCATACTTACGAAACTGTTTAAGCGTTGCCTTAAGGAGAAGTGCTTTCTGACTCCCTGGAAAACCTCATCAGTTTGCCCTGTATTTAAGAATTCAGGTGATAAGTCATCTCTTTCTCAGTACCGACCAATAAGTCTCCTGTGTGTTATGAGTAAGTTGCTGGAATCCATATTAAATGGAGAAATAGTAAACCACCTCAGCAGAAACAACCTTCTTAGTGACACACAATATGGTTTCCGTTCTGCAAGATCTACCGCAGATGTGCTAACGGTTATATCTCACAGGATTAGTGAATCTCTTGACAAAGGCTTCCTTTCTAGGGCAATTGCTCTTGACATATCAAAGGCCTTCGACAAGGTAGGGCATAAGGGCCTACATCACAAGATTTCCAGCTACGGTATAACTGAAAATGTTTTCTCAATCATTAAATCATTTCTCTCCGATAGGCTCATAAGAGTAGTGGTCGATGGACAAAAATCAGAGGCCTGCAGTATTAATGCTGGAGTCCCTCAAGGGTCAATCCTGGGCCCAACTCTCTTCCTGATCTACATCAATGACCTCCCTAAACACATACTTAAATCATTCGTTAACATCTATGCTGATGACACGACCATCTACGGCAACACATCAAAGGCTGTAAATGACAAAGTTCTCTCTGATTCTCTCTCCTCTGATCTCAAGCGCGTGGTTCAGTGGGGGAAGACGTAGCTGGTTACCTTTAATGCATCTAAAACCAAGCTTCTATCTTTACATCATCAACGCTCTGATCCCCATCTGGCATCAATTGGGATGGATGGCTCTTGTCTAGGAGAAGCCCCGTGTTTTGACAAGCTTCTGTGTTTGACCTTTACTCCTGATCTGAAATGGAACACATACATCAAGTCTGTTGCCAAGGTCGCTGGAAAGATAGTGGGATCCTTCTACCGCTCCAGAAGATATCTCACTACTGATGAAATTCTCTATCTATATAAAAGCCAAGTACGTCCAAGGATGGAATACTGCTGCCATATCTGGGCAGGAGCTGCTAAAAACAGCCTATCCTGCCTTAACAGAGTACAAAATAGACTTCGAGGCATATTGGGGATGCCCTTTTCTCTTCCCTGCAACCTCTCTCCCACAGAAGAGACGTTGCGAGCCTATCCTTGTTTTATCGTTATTTCCATGGCAGGTGCTCGTCTGAACTCCAATCTCTGGTCCCCCCTCGCCAATCTTTCACGAAAAACACCCGTCTAGCTGAATCCACTGTTAAAAATTTCCCCCACTCTTTATCTGTGCCTAAATCAAAACGTAGATTCCATGAACAGAGCTTCTTTCTTAGAACTGCACGCCTGTGGAACTCTGTTCCGTCTGCCTGCTTCCCACCTGACTACAACCTGGATGTCTTCAAGTCCAACATAAACAAATTCCTAATGAACCGCTTCCTTAAGTAAACACTTCATCAAATCTCCACACTAACGTACTGTACTTGCAATAACCCTTATCCCTGAGTGGCTTCCGGGCCTTGATAAGTGGTGACCACCGTGTAAAAAAAAAAAAAAAAATTTAGTTAATAACGCAGGAATAAGAGATTCAGAATTTATTAAAATTCTACAAACACTTCCAAATTCTTGTGAAGTGTGTATTCGCTATAAAAAAAATGAACCTAGACCTATTGTTGAATTTCCATTAGGATCTTATTTTAATGAATCTGTTGCTATGAATATTAAAGAGATTTATGGTAACTAAGTACTGCACCTGATTGACCATGCTACCAGATACAGTGTCGGCGTTAGGATTCCTAGTAAAGAAAGATCAGACATTATTAGTGCTATATTTAAACAATGGATAGTGTATTTTGGGACTCCTGGATCTATCCTAACCAATAATTGTAGGGAATTTGATAATGAATCATTTCGTGACATGGAACAGAATTTGAATGTCGTTGTGCGTACCACCGCTGCTGAAAGCCCATGGAGTAATGGCTTAAATGAACAAACACAATGGAATATTGGGAGAGATGGTAAAAAAGACCTTAGAGGACACAAATTACAGTTTTGAGGTAACACTAGCATGGGCTATAAGTGCAAAGAACACGCTTCATAGTGCTCATGGATTCAGCCCCAATCAGCTTGTTTTTGGTAGGAACCCCAATCTGCCCTCCTTTTTGAATGATAAACTCCCTGCATTAGAAGGTGTCTCCACCAGTGAGATTGTTGCTAGTAATCTCAATGCCACGCATGCAGCTAGAAAACAATTTATGATGTGTGAGTCTTCGGAAAAATTAAGACGTGCACTTTGGCATCAAGTTAACAACACAATCCTACAAAAATGGTGATGTTGTTTTCTATAAGAGAAATTTCTGTGATAGATGGCTTGGCCCAGGAACTGTCATAGGGTGGGAGCCCAAGCAGGTACTTGTTAAACATGGAGGTACATACATAAGAGTGCACCCATGTCGTCTCGTGTCTCACCCAGTAACATATCAAAGTTCTTCTGAAAATGAGGTTATAACTGAATCCACCACTTCACAAAATGAGCCTGAAGAATCTTCAAATTTATCAACATCTGACGAGAACGATGTTACTGAAGAACCAGGAACCCTGAATCAGTGGCGTAGCTAGACCTTTTGCCGCGCGGGGCAGGAGTAAAATTTGCCGCCCCCCCTCGGCATTTGGGTGCCCGGAAAATTCGCCCATGGAAAATTCGTCCATTTTTTGGCTAGGTAGGAAAACTGGTCCATTATCATTAAGTTAACATTTATTCTGTAGTTGCTTAATTTTCATACCTTGCGAAAATTAGTTCTACGGTATCTAATTTTCCTAAATTCAATTAAATTAAAATTGAAATATGAAAACTGATTTTTAGTATTTTTTATTCATTTGAGATTTTATCTGCTTTCCTTTTGTTTTAAGTAGATGGTGGGGGTTGCCCGGGGTGATTTTGTCCATTCCCCAGCTAGCAATTGTAAAGTTTACGAGGAGTTATAAAAAGTATGCTACAAAAACAAACGTTTGATACTTTCAAAGTTTTAGCCTCATGAATTGGACAGTAATAAAATTAATGAATTCAAACTTTCACATCTAATGTTATTTCCTCTTTGATGTCGGTATATATACACCCAAATATCCAACTTTCTTTTCGCACCTATTCGATAAAAATTTATATGAAAGTTCCCCTTTAAGTATGAATTTGTTAGCATTTTTTTCGATTTTCCCCTTTTACCATCTCAAAATGCCGCCCCCATGCCGCCCCCCCCGACGCTCAGAAAATAGGGACACATTTTTTCTGATTCTGATAACCCCCCAAAATTCTGATTTTTTACAACCTTTTTGGTATAAAATTTCATATTTTTTGTTAGCTTTTGTTTATTTTTATTTATTTATTCTACTTTCTATTTTTACTCTCTCAAAATGCCGCCCCCTGACATATGCCGCTCGCAAAATAGGGACACCTTTTTGCGATTCTAATAACTACAAAAGTTCCCATTTTTTACAACCTTTTCGATATAAAATTTCAGATTTTTTGTTAGCATTTTGTTCGATTTTCCCCTTTTACCATCTCAAAATGCCGCCCCCATGCCGCCCCCCTGACGCTCAGAAAATAGGGACACATTTTTTTTGATTCCGATACCCCCCAAAATTCCGATTTTTTACAACTTTTTTAGTATAAAATTTCATATTTTTTGTTAACTTTTGTTTATTTTTATTTATTTTTTCTACTTTCTATTTTTACCCTCTCAAAATGCCGCCCCCTCAGGTGTGCCGCCCACCCCCTAGCTACGCCAGTGCCCTGAATGATCATGTTGCACAACACCAGACTGTGAGAGAGACACATGTACTATCAAAAGAAAACCCAATTCGCAAAACAATCACCCTTCCCAAACCAGGACAATCCATTAAATGCAAGCTTGCCAATGATGATGATTCGGAATGACGAACATTGAAGGTCATAAGTAGAGCAGGCAAAGCTACAGAAAAAATAAGCATTTAATGAATGTGGCTATGGAACAAGGTGAACCCTTTTGGCTCCACTTTAATCATGGAGTATTGGATTGGAAAGAAAATGAAGTCGAACCAATAAATAAGGATGAAGCTACCTCTGGTGATGAGGAAAATATAATGATTTCCTCTTCTAATCACAACCTGGAAATGGCAAGAGAAAACGAACTCCAAAGCTGGGTTGAAAATAAAGTGTACACCCAAGTGCCTGACCAGGGTCAACCCAAAATATCCACAAGATGGGTTTACACAAATAAAAATGTCAATGGCAAACAGGTCTATAAAGCTAGGCTTGTGGCGAGAGGCTTTCAGGAAAGGGATGCAAGCAACATAAGGAATGATTCTCCAACCTGCTCTAAAGAAAGTTCACACATAGCTTTGGCTATAATGTCATCTAACCATTGGGTGTGTAAGTCAATGGACATAAAAACAACCTTTTTACAGAGCAAAGAGTTAGACCGACTGATCTATTTGCATCCTCCCAAAGAAGCCAATGTACCTCCAAGATATATTTGGAAACTCTCCAAATGTGTTTATGGATTGACTGATGCATCAAGGTCCTGGTACCTGACACTCAAAGAAGAATTATTGAAATCAGGAGCAGTGGTTTCAAAATATGATCAAGCCATATTCACATGGAACTTTGGAAACAAGCTGCATGGTATTATGGCTACTCATGTTGATGATTTTTGCTTCACAGGCTCAGAAATTTTTCAGGGCAGAGTTATAGACCGGATTCGTCAATTGTTTAAGATTAAATCTGAGGAAGTTGCTGAGTATATAGGATTAAGCATAAAGAAAAACGGGAATGCTGTTAAACTTAGTCATGACGAATATGTCAAAAAGCTAAAGTATATCCCACTAGAAGCAGGCGTAAATTTGAAAGATGCAATATCATCAACAGAGGTTACTGAAACCAGACAATTGATCCGTCAACTTAATTGGTTAGCCACTCAAACCATACCTGATCTTAGTTATGATGTTAGTGATTTAAGTTCAATGCTAAAACAAGAAGATGTAGAATGCTTAAAACAGGCTAACAGGGTGGTAAGAAAAGCAAAAAAAGAGAAATGTCATATAGATATTCCAGACTTAGGGAACCTTGAACACCTAAAAATTGTTGCATACAGTGATGCTTCTTTTGGCAATTTAACAGATGGAGGTAAACAGGGAGGCTATATACTTTTTTAGTTGGAAGCAATGACAAGTATATGCCCATTGCCTGGTAGTCTAAACGTATTAGAAGAGTTGTCAAAAGTATTTTAGCTGCTGAAACTTTAGCTATGGTTGACATGGCAGAAGCCTGTATTTTTTATTGAAAACTTTTGTTAGAAGTACTACAACCGAAAGATAATACCAACAACATTAAGATCTTCTGTAAAACAGACAATTCCTGCCTCTATGATTCTGTACATTCCTCAACACAAATTTTGGATAAGATACTTCGCATAGAGATGGCTATTTTAAGAGAAATGATTGACAGAAAAGAAATTGAAGAGATCTCTTGGATATCAACTGACCTACAAATTGCGGACTCCTTGACAAAGAAAGGAGTGCCATCATTCAAGATCCTTGGGTTCATATCCGAACCAAAGGAATCCTCTGTATAATGTAAATAAAACAAGCATTCGTATCTCATCTCAAAAAATGAGAACTACACTCAAAAGAATGCTCCTGAAAAGAAGTGATATTGGAAACTGAGGCATATTTTGATACCAAGAAAATTTTTTTCTACAAAAACAGGCATCAAATTGTTAGAGAAATGTTGGAATCAGTGTATCACTCTCAAAGGAGACTAAGTTGACATTTTGTCAAAAATTTGTTGTTTTATTAAGAAAACCTGGGACTTATGGAGTGATTAAAGTGCTTTTTTGAACTTTTATAGAATCAAGAATCGACAACTAAACAACATTCATTGCCGCTGCTACTTCAAGCAACATAACTAGTAAGGTGAGATTAACATATTTTAATACTTTTTGATGCACGCAACACAATTTCTGATATAAATCATTCAATTTATGTGAAGTTTTTCAATTTGTATTACTTGGATTCTTAGGATTACTATTCTCATCTTAAGTATTATATGCACAACGTTTGGGTTGATGTAATCTACAACCTTTTTGAAGCATATCTTATCAAACTCTGAAATGTTTCTGTCAAACTTCCAAATCTTTCCCTCAAACTCTGAAATCTTTCTCTTAAATTTGAGAATCTATATTTTGAACAGAATCCTTTATTCCATAGAGTAGCATGCTCTCATTCAGTCAGCAAAGACTGGGTTCAACAAAGACAAAATACATCTGAAGTGTGAAGTTACATCAACCAAAAAGTTGTGAAAATAACGCTCAAGACAAGAACAGAAGTCTAAAGAATCCAAATAATACGAATAAACAATCTTTAACTCGAAACTTTAGAACCTTGATTATTTTCAAATAAAATAACTTTGAAACTTGTAAAAAAATAGATATTTGTTTTAAATGGACAATTTACTTTTTAAATAAAATAAAAACATTAAATAAAAATAACAATTTATCTTTTACTTTTAGAGATTTTTAAACCTTTTCACAAAAATCAAATTTGCATAAAATAAAACATAAAATGTAATGCAAGAGCAAATTTCAAGATTAACTTTTGATATTGTTGCTGAAAATATGCAGCTAAATCACTTGCACACCTTCAAAAAATAAGGTTAGACTTTTAAGCTCTTTTTTATTATATTGTGGTAAGAGCAAAGGTTCAAACATAACTACCTACCAGCATAAAAAAATACTAAATGTAACACAAGTACAATAGACAAATATTTATTGACAAACACGAACAAATGACAACACTGCAATATTGAACAACACAATAAAACATTACTCACTTCAATAGTGGGTTTACCAGCTGAGTGGGGTAATCGTGATCTAGAGTTCTACTCTGTTTCGTTCGTCATTGTTTCACCAGGGGAGAATTTTCATGCCGGCTCTACACGTGTCCAAACTCTGTCTACCCTTATCTAATATCTAATCTTCAGATTATCTAATATCTGGGTGCCTGGCATTGCCTGGGTGTTTGGAGCAAAAAAAAAAGTGGTAGTAGGCAGGCAGGCTCGAAACCATGACACAAAGGCAGAAAAGAAAGTAAAAGAAAATCTGACGTCTTACCGCTACTCCATGACGCGACTGGAAGTCTAAAGTGTTCAAATTTAATGTAGTCACGTAGTAATGTAATCAAAAATAAAAGACTTGCAGAAATGGCATTGCTTTTAAACCTCCAATGAAAGCAAATTAGACACAAGGTCGTTTTTAATGTGTGTGGGGGGGGAACCAGCTCCCCCAAAAAGGCGGCACTCTAGCAGTATCCAAATAAATAGTAATTATCTCAGTATGAAGGGTTTCACCTACATTGACCAAGGACCAATTACAGAACAGATACTACCCAGCCCGAAAGTGAGGCATTTGTGTTTGAATAATTTTGCTTTATTTATATGAAAAAGACAAACAAACACTGGAGATGACGGCATGGTGGGAATTTTGTTTAACTTGATCAAAAAAGATAGAGATAATGTCTTATTTGTGAATGCAAGATATTATGATCTGGGAAGCATGCAAAAACTTCTCGGGAAATCTGATACAAGAAGCCTTTCATGGACACAAACACTCCCTTTATATAATAGACTAGCCTGGGTGCCCAGTGTTGCCCGGGTTTTTGGAAGAAAAAAGAAAAAAAGTGGTAGTAGGCAGGCAGGCTTGAACCCATGACACGACGGCGGAAAAGAAAGTGAAAGAAAGACGTCTTTCCCCTACTCCATGACGCGACTAGAAATTCGGAACATTGAAATTAGTAAAGTCATTCCAACCGATACGATAACTTGCAAAAAATAGCGACGCAAAAAACCCGACCCTCCTTGTAGAAAACTGCCCAGCTGAGGGTGAAGGAATTAATGTTTTTAGCAAATTTTTCGATATTTGTCGTCCGAAGGGTCGAGCTTCAAAATGATACTGGTCGCATGAAAATCCGTTGCCTCTGTCAAAAGTTTTAAGCAGACATACATACATACATACATTTAAACAGACTAGTGGGGGTGCCTGGCGTTGCCTGGGTGTTTGTCGGTGTAAAAGAAAAAAAAATGTTTTGGTAGGCAGGTAGGCTCGAACCCGAATCCTTGAGACAAAGGCAGAAAAAAGCGTGACAACTTAACTTGACGCTATGAAGGCAGTGGAATGCGAGTGGATGAAATTAAATGATTAAATTCTTATGTGACAGATGCGTAAATTTAATGAGGTCAAACATCACACCATCGGGGAAATGAAATCATGCACTTAACTTTGGCTGCGAGACAGTTTTTTGGGGCTTGTTTTGTTTCCCCAAGATGGTGGGGGAAAATCAGTCCAAATGAATAGCAATTGTCTGATATAACGGTTTTCACTGCATTAATCAAACTTGCTATTGCTTTCTGGATGTCCCCAACAGGGAAGCCGAGGATTGGCTTTGCTTCATTAGTTTCACTTTATTTATACTAAAAAGCCGAACAAGCACAGGACAGAATGGAATTGCATGAATTTTATAAAGGTCGATCAAAATAAATCTAGTCACAACGTCCCTTCACAAATCGTAGATCTAGGGGGTATATAAAAAGTTCCAAGACATAGTACTCCCCACCCTGGAGAACCCTGGCAAAAAAAGCCTTTGCTGGACATACAAAAACGCATGTGCCGCTTTTGCCTTTAATTTATATAGATAAAGACAAAATACGCATGTGTGTGTGTATGTTTGTGTGTCCGCCAAAAACTTTAGACAGACGTGATCAACAATCACAAACTTGGTATCATAAGAAAGACCAGACTCTCTGAAAAACAAAACATCGAAAAATTGGCCAAAACGAGTAATTCTACGTGGGTCAACTGGCCGTTTTTTTGCAATAGGGGTAAAAAAACTCGCCAAATTTTAATGTTATTTCTATATAATTTTAATCATTTTCAATGTTTTTATGTACATCTGAAAAAATGCTTACTCATGCCACCGGATTGGACATCAGCTCTCTTTAATACGACTTTTCATCTATATATATAAAAGCAAAAATGTATGTATGTCTGTATGTGTGTATGTTTGGATGTCTGCTAAAAACTTTCAACAGATGCGACGGAAATTCACAAACTCGGTATCACGTCAAAGCTCCATCCTTTGCTCGAAAAATTGGCCAAAAACGTTAACTTTTTCACCCCGAAATCGTCAATTTTCGACAGAGGGTCAACAAAAACGGTCCTCTCGTGACAATGACCGATTCTACGCATGCGTCAGATGACGTCGTGACCTGATTTACTTTAAATAGTTGAAAAACCGAACAAACTTCATGTACGTCGCTTTAGCTCAGTTGGTTCATTATCTAAACGTTAATCGTGGTGTGAGATGCTTTTTTTTTTTCGATATTTTAAATTTAAATATTGAACCAGTGTTATTAAAGCCATTTTTCACGTAACGTTCGTTTTTCTGCTTTTTTTTTTTTTTTTTACTTTGCTTATTCTTAGCGACACCCAAAACACCTGGGTACCCACCGATTTTTTAAATTTTAATATCGAAACAGGCTTATTTAAGCCATTTTTCACATGTACGTTTTTCTGTTTTCATCGTTCGTTTGCAGATTTTTTTTGTGTTTTTTTCCCGCTTAAGTGTTAACGTTGTTTTCTTTTTTTTTACTTCGCTTATAACGACTTCCGGTCGCGCACCTGTCAATTTCGTTCTTAAATAAATTCAAACATCTTTCACTAACTCATTCTGGCTGGCCGATTTTATTTTCAAACTTCGCCTCAGGGCTTCGGGTTCGATCCCCCCACCACCACCACCACCACGGGTTCTTTTTTATTTAACACCACACACACCTACAAACACCCGGGCAACGCCGGGTACCCCCGCTAGTAGTTAAATAAAAGAATGGTTGCAAGTCAGACTACATTATGTCACAGATTGAAATACTAATTTTCAAGTAAAAAAATTGGTACCAATGTGATTATTGCTTTTCAAAACGTAAAATATCACGAAAATCGATAAGGAAGAAAAAAAATTATGCTTGAAAATATTTACCGATACGAAGATCGGAATATCAGTTGCTGCAATTTAAAATGAAAATAATGCATTTCAGTATGAAACTCTAAACTGTTATTATCCCAAACATTATAAGCTCTTCTTTATTCGAGTACGGGGTAAGGGAGGATAATATGAGTTAATCAACGTTTGTTTCTCTAAAGCTTTTACTTATAGACTTTATTATTATACTAAATGTGAGTTAATGGATTGGTGCGTGTTTAATAATCTCTTCCTTCTTTTCAAATAGAGCAAGGGGTGATAATCTGATGGGTTTACTTCCACGATGGCGTCATTCCTCTTGATATTATGGTGTTAAGTGTAGGGCATGGATTGCGAGTGTTTGAATGATCAATATTTCCAGACATTATCTCAACCTTTTTATTCGAGTTGGGGGAAGCCGATAATGTAAGTTAAAATTATGACAAATGATTGTTGACATTAGTAACATATCCAAAAATTATGAAAAATGATTAAATATGAGTTAATGGATTGGTGTTTGCTTAAAGGCATTATCTGAAACTATTTATTCGAGTAAGCGGGGGGGGGCGATAATATGGGTTAAAATTATCAATAATGAATATCGAAATTAGTAACATATCCTAAAAAATTATGACCTGGAATTGAATGAGATGTGTGGAAATATATACTAGCAGAAGACTCAGCGTCATCCAAGATTGAATGAGATATGTGGAAATATATACTCGGAGAAGTGTCCCGGTGTTGCCCAGGATTAAATAGAAGGCCGGGCATCACCTGGGATTGATTTAGATGTGTGGACATATATACTAACAGAAAACCCAGTGTTGCACGGGATTGAATGAGATGTGTGAACAAATACACTAGTAGAAGGGCCGGCGTCTCCTGAGATTGAATCAGATGTGTGGTAATATATACTAGCAAAAGACCCGGCGTCGCCAGGGATATAATGAGATGTGTGGTATTATATACTAGCAGAAGACTCGGAATTGCATGGGATTGAATGAATTGTGTGGAAATATATACTAACGGAAGATCCAGCATCACCAGGGATTGAATGAGATGTGTGGTATAATATACTAGTGGAAGACCTAGCGTTGCACGGGATTGAATGAGATTGGAAATATATAATAGTGGAAGGGCAGTCGTCCCTCAAGATTGATTCAGATTTGTGGTAATATATACTAGCGAAAGCCACGGCGTCACCAGTAATTGAATGAGATGTGTGGTTTTATATACTAGCGGAAGACCACGGATTGAATGAGATGTGTGGAAATATATACTAGCAGAAGGGCTGGTGTTGCTCGGGATTGGATCAGATGTGTGGTAATATATACTAGTAGAAGAACCAGCATCAACAGGAATTGAATGAGATGTTGGGTATTATATACTAGTGGTAGACCTGGCTTTGCTTGGGATTAAATGAGATGTATCGAAATTTTTACTAGCAGAAGACCTGTGATTGAATGAGATGTGTAGAAATATTTATTAGCAGAAGACCTAATGTCACCCAGGATTGAATGAAATGTGTGGAAATATATACTAGCAGAAGACCCGGTGTCGCCCAGGATTGAATGAGATATGTGGAAATATATACTAGCAAAAGCGCCGGCATTGCTCAGGATTGAATCAGATGTATTGTAATATATACTAGCGGAAGACCTTGAATTGAATAAGATGTGTAGGAATATATACTGCAGAAGGCCTAGCGTCGCCTGGGATTGAATGAGATGTGTGGAAATATATACTAGCGGAAGAGCCAACATCCCTCGAGATTGAATCAGATGTGTAGTAATATATAATAGCAAAAGACCCGGCATATCCAGAGATTGGATGAGATGTGTGGTATTATATACTAGCCAAAGACCTGGCATCGTCTGGGATTAAATGAGATGTGTGGAAATAAATACTAACATAAGACCCAGGATTGAATGAGATGTGCAGAAATATATACTAGCAGAAGACCCGGCATTGTTTGGGATTGAATGAGATGTGTAGAAATACGTACTAGCAGAAGACCTGGCATCGTCCAGGGTGGAATGAGCTGTGTGAAAATATGTACTAGCAAATGACCTGGCGTCACCGGAGGTTAAATGAGATGCATAGAAATATATACTAGCAGAAGACATGATGTTGCCCGGGATTAAATGAGGGTTGTGGAATATAAAATCAGTTCTTGAAATGGCTCAAACAGTATTTGATGTCAAAATTACTTTATTGCATGTCTATATTTAATAGTATTTTTGTGTGTGTGTGTGTGGGGGGGAGGATATTAAGTCAGTCCCGGAAATTTCTGAAACAGTTTACGATCTAAAAATTACTTTTTGTATATTTTTAACTTTTGTGGGGGGGGGGTGGAATATTAAGTCAGTCCCGGAAATGGTCTTCGGTGAAGGTGAACTAAGCCAGTTTCTGTAAGGATTGATTCATATTTTTCTGAATTTTTAATTCTACATTTGGGGGAATAGTGTCACTGTTGTAGTGGTGGATAGAAAGAAGCATGATTATGTTGCTTTTAAGTGTGCTCTAGAGTTCTCTAGGGATTACCAAATCTTCACTTTTGGGGTGGGGATGGAAGGAGTAATGTCCGTTTTGGGGTTACAGAGCAATCTTCCACAACTACATTAATATTGAAATTCATTGTAAAGTAAAAGTTTGCAAATCGCCATTCGTGTCACTGCATTTATGTAATTATTTGGAAAACCTGATAAGTTCTGTTCAAGAAATGATATCATTTCACTAAAAATAATGATGTCGGTAGTCGGGAGAGAAAGAACACAGTGATGTAGAATTTTATATTGAAGCAAAGGTTGCCTAATCACTAAGCTTCTCAATGTATTTGTGTATTTATTTGTAAAACCTGCTGAGTAATCTTCTGAAAATTATGTATTTTTTCCAAAATAATTTGGTGTCGGTAGTGGAAGCTCTGACGTTGAAACACGTAACGATCAAAACATACATTTTCTTAATTTCACTACCATCACTAACCCGAAGGTGACCCATGAAATCAGTGCATGTGTGTAAAAAGGGTCTAACAAGATTTACTCTATGTCTAGGTAAGTTCGGATACTTGAAGGACAAGGAATTATATCTTCTACAAATAGCACAATCAGAGATGACAGTTTTTACAGCTTGTCTGGCTTTGGGCAACCAAAATCCCACAGTGCGCAGTCTACTAAATGTAACAGCGATCCCTAAATGTTTGACTTTAGCATGACAATCCATAACAAAGAAACTCGTAATATAACACGGTTTGGTGAACAAAATATGATGAGGTACATGACTTGAAGACTAGTCAGAATTGTCTATTTGTCCACGACTGCAAATTAACCTTTCACTATCGAAGAACAAATTGTACATAGATACCACCGGAGGTACCTCGCCAAGATCAGGATGTTCCAAAAATTCTTCTCTCTGGCGAAGAATTGACTTTGAGTTAATTTAATTAAATACCATTTACCTTTCACACCAGCATCATCGTTCATACCTTCAATTTGATAATGAACCTAAACACAACAGTTAATATTTTTACTAACTAATTTATAGAGAACCTGTCCACCTTAATTACCGAAACAGGAATTAATTCTTCTCCACAACTGATGTAAGCATTAGTCAACTCTTTATATTTCACACTGAGACACTTTAACTTGTAATTAGGCCAGACTAAGGTCTCTCTCTCCAACTATATCAGACTCCTTAACTAAAAATTCTTTTCTTTGATGAATTTATTCAGCGAAATTTTCCTTGTTACTTGTTAAGACTTTCGACTGTATTCACATACTTGAACTTCAAAATAAATCACTAACCATCGCCTTTATATCCTTCAGACGATTCCTGGTGAATTGGCACTTCATGTTAACCGTTTCCGACAGTAACCATGACAACACCACCTGAGCATCAATTGATACTATAATTTCCTTCAACAGTATAGGAAACATCTTGACTAACATTGTGACATGTTTAATGCCCAAATACACCGACAGCAGCTCTAATATAGGTAGAGTTCTCTTGACAGAAGGAACAAGCTTAGCCTTAGCAAACAACAAATTAACTTGGCCATGTTGATACAAATATTCAACAATGTCCTACTGAACGTCTGTTGTAACTGATATATCCAACACTGACAAGATTTTCATAAAACTTGTTCCAGGAGGTCAATATCTTGTGTAGAACCTGCTGGTCCCAGGAAACGTCTAGTTTTCATAACTTACTTAGTATTTTTTACCCTTAATGGTAATTGGCAACACTAAACCTAGAAGATCGAACACTGAAGAATTCACTGACAGCATTTCTCTTTTACTAGAGTGTAGAGTTGAATGTAATAATCAAAGAGGAAAACGCCCCCGTGTGTGTGTGTCGTGCGGTCATACAACTTACCTTTGGATGGGATCTGAGAGAGAGAGAGAGAGAGAGAGAGAGAGAGAGAGAGAGAGAGAGAGAGAGAGAGAGAGAGATTAAAGATGGCAGCAATGGATTTATAAGGTGTAGTCTTGTGGAATCTCACTGCACACGTATGCAAATGGAACAGGGTCAGTTTTCTAATAAAATGCCTGTTGGCAGAGGCAGTGGGGAGAACACGTGCTGGAAGTTGAGAGAGAAAGTTGACAGTGACGAATTCTAGCTGAACTTTTGCTTATTGTATTTAGTTGGTTTTGGTTTGCTGTTTACCAGCCCATTTAACTGCATAGAGACAATTCTCTTAGTATCACCCTTAACTGATTCAACATAGGATTATACAAATAACCTAAAAATCTTTCATGAATAGTTCCATGAAAAAAACTATTATCATCCAACGTGATACTAATTCAGTATTAGTACAACATGCCTTAAGTTCAAACCCACCTTCCTGCACGATAATTACAGCCCAACATAAAATTGTAGCAGATCCGAAGGTGACTGGTGTGTCTTCAAATTACTTACATAGAAGTTATTCAGCAGCATATTCTTACAAGGCTTAGAAGAATATTTTTCTACTTTACGATGAAGCTCAATATGAAGGGACTAAGACACAAATCTGAAAATAAGCAACTTGTACCTGAAGCACACTAATTCCCAAAAGAAACAAAACCGATTCTTATCAGACTCGTCCTTCAACTTAATCATTAAAAAGGCTTTTCTTATGTCCGCTAGGAGGACGTAACCGTCTGTTCTAAACCTAAATATAAGTTCCAGCATGTCTCTATACAAATTCACAACAGAATAAGCACAGTCGTTCAGAGAGGGTTTACCACCCGTTCTCAATGAACAATTGAACACAAGATGAATCTTCGTTGTACTTTGTAATTCCTGCTTAAACACTGAGCAATGAGGTATCCAAGTGTATTTTTCAAAGTCAGAAGGTCCGACATAGATTCTTTCTATGATTCCTTCCTTGCCTCTGTTCGACAGCTTACACATAACTTTATCCCAAACAGATAATGATACCCGATAATTCGAAGGCACCAAATTCAGCTTATCCAAAGTCCATGCAAGCTCACGTAATAACTATTCACTACATATTCAATAGATGAACTAAAGGATTCCATTTTCACTTTATCGTAATCATTCTTCATCGACAATGCCTAAACTAAACATCTAATCGACATTTCTGTCAAACTGTCGAAAGAATTCCATGGATTGAAATGTTCAGATTTCACATCCATAACAAAATAAACCCGTGTAATATCACATGAAGAAAATTCCTTAACTACATAACTGTAATTTAAACCTGACTGCACCAACTCGCAAAGCTTAAAATTATCAAGATCACCAAATAAAAGGTACTTGTGCATTTAACGAACCAGACGTAACTCAGCATTTGCTCGGTTTTGTCCGGTGCATGACGTCAACAGCCGGATAAAACCGAGCGTTGGCGATAAAATAAAAACAACGCTACAACAAAATAACTGTACAATGAAATTGTAAAATGTAGAAACATAAAAAAAATTAAATAAGTAAAAAGCAAAAACCTACCGTTCATTTATGGTTTTTTTTTATCATTATTGTTTGGAATTGTTTTCTGTTTTCAAAATAAATACATATAAAACAAGTTTTTTTTTGTTAAATAATAGAAAACTTTTTTTTTGTCTGAACTGTTTTTTTTTTTTCAATTTTTAACGTAAAAAAACATATTGTCTATGTCTTAAACATGTAAAAGTTAATTATTTTTTTTTGCAATTCTTTTAAATTGAAAAAGCCTAAAAAAGGGCAATAAAAAGCATTGGGGGGGGGGCAGGAACAAGGATTATTTGTACATTTTTTTCGCCAGAAACAAGGACGTTTTCTTTTTGCCAGAAACAAGGATTTTTTTAAATTTATTAGTGGAAGGAGGGTTTTGCGTTCCTATTTGATACAGTGACCAAGAAACCCTCCTTTTCGGCGGGGTCGTGTCAGAAGTCTGCCGACGTTGTGTTTTCTGCGGTTAAAAACGGACTCGTCGATTTCTACCGTATGGCCTGGGCCTCCAATCTGCCGGGGATTCCTAAGAAAATAGTCCCTGCATATATCACGCAGGAAAATTTTCCAATCCACAATTGTGTGGCGAGAACGTAACCCACATTCGCGATGGAGATTTTTTGTAGATGCCATCTCGAATGCCCATAAGTATATTATTTTTATTATACATGCGATGGTTAGTCGGGATTTTGAGAAGAAGGTCCCAATCCTAATGGAGATCCATCGACGACATGTTACACTTCTACACCTCCAACCGTAACCGTCGGAAAGGCTTGATCTCTTTGCAAGTACACAATCCTGGCCAAAATGTAAACACCTTTTCTCTTCTGCCAACAATTTCGTTGCTGGCAAAAGTTTAGTGCAGCCTCTGGGGTCTGGAGCTGGTCCGCAAGGTTTGTAATATTCATTATTATTTCGTCAGTTATCTTTTTTAAAACAAAATTTTTTTAACTCTCTTCAAATAAGCGTTTCTTGAGTTGTGACGCTCTTCCAATTGATAGCGAAATACTTGTCTGCTTAATCGGCAACGCTCGGTTATATCCGGCTGTTGACGCCATGCGTCGGACAAAGCCGACCAAATGCTGAGTTACGTCTGGTTCGTTAAATGCACAAGTACCAAATAAAATAATGCCTTGGGACAACTTTAAAACGAGTCCGTCTCTAAACTTATTCGATTGCATAGGTCCTAGGTATTTAATAACATCTATTTTCAAAAGCCAGTACACAGGAATTTTTCATTCCAGAGAAATCTGTGGCCAACTTAACCTTACACTTTACTAAATCTTTGCCCACTGAACTCAATCCGTCAATACAAAAGGACAAGTCTAATTTTTCATCAATCATGAAAGGTACTGATCTTGATCCATCAATCTCCTTTAAATTTTTTATCTTGTTTCTTAAAAAGGTCTTGATAAGTAACTTAACGATCTCTTGTGGGCACTGACAAGCAAGCGAACTAGTTCAATAATTCTTCACATAAATATGATCTCTTGCTGCCTGTATCCAACAGACAAATGAAATATCTTTGCCGTCATTTAAACGGATTGAAATATTAATTACTGGCAACAAAGATGTACTATTAGTCATTCAACATGTATTGGATGCTGTCATAGGATCAACTGCAACTGGACACAAAGCACAGACCAACAAGAATAGGAATCCTTCTTATCCAGAAAACAATCTTTATTTTCATGGAGCAGACTAGTACACTTAGCACAATGTTTCAATTCTCGACATCTCTTTATCTTAGCAGCATAAGTAGAGTATGCATGAAGAAGTATAGTGATTACGATAAAGTGAAAATTGAATCCTTTAGTTCATCTATTGAATATGTAGTGAATAGTTATTACGTGAGCTCGCATGGAATTTGGATAAGCTGAATTTGGTGCCTTCGAATTATCGGGTATCATTATCTGTTTTGGATAAAGTTATGTGTAAGCTGTAAGTATGCATTTTCTTTATGGTTATTAGACCTGAAAAAATTACAACTGTAATTAAGCTTAGCAGTTTTGGTGCAAAAATTCTCCAAAGTAGAGGGCTTCTTAGTTTCTGAGGAACACTTAAACTTAGGAGTGAACTTTTTTTTAGTGCCTTATGCTGTTAAGCATCCTGCTTACAGAATTCAATAGTGTGAACGATATCTCCACAAATTTCTAGAATTTGCTCAAGAGAGGGAAAATTGCTACCAATCTTATGCACCATTTCAGGCTTAAATAAAGCTGGCAGCTTACTAAAAACTATGTGACTAAGTAAACAATTTCCTGAGAGTCCACATTCCAGAAAATTAATTCCAAAGGAATTCCTCAAATCATAAACCTGCGTTTTAACCGTATTTAGAAATCTGCATTACTAATCTTTCTATTTACACTCAATACGGTGGAAAATAGAGAGTCTACTATATTATTCTCGTTCAAAAATTCCTTGGAAAGGAATTCCAAAGCCTCATCTCTTCAGATACAGAC
Source organism: Euprymna scolopes (assembly GCF_053919585.1). Lineage (NCBI taxonomy): Eukaryota > Metazoa > Mollusca > Cephalopoda > Sepiida > Sepiolidae > Euprymna > Euprymna scolopes. The sequence goes on along the minus strand of NC_136493.1, from coordinate 65,885,605 downwards.
AGATGTCTAATCAACAGAAAGGCATATCCTATAAGATGATTTTTTACACTACTTATCTTAACGCAAAATTATCAAGATTAGCAACACAATTTGGAAATTCTCTATGGAAATATTCCAATTTATCTGCCTCTAAGTCTCTATTGTTAAACTTAGGGCATTCTATCCTAGAAGCTAAACCAACTCCTTTAATCTTCCCTGACAAGTGTCATTATCTGCAACCTTGAGATGCTGTCATTATCTGCAACCTTGACAGGCTGTAATTCAGATAATTTTTCTAGTACCTGTATCTTAAACAAGGCACCATCTTTATCGAAAGATTCAATGACGCTTTCATCAGCATCTTCAGCTAGATAAATATCCATGATCTGTTTCTCCAATAGACCTACAGATGCTAAAACAAAGAATGTTTAAGTTCCTCTACCTCAACAGAAGTTTCTAGAGACTAAAATTTTTATCTCTAGTAAACTTTAATTTTTTCAACAAGGAATTTACTAAAATAGTAACCATTTTACTTATTAGTCTCCACCCACCCTAAAGCAGGAACTTCCCCAGCCAATCCGCAAGTAGTAGTCAGTCACGTGATACATCATCATCGTCAGAAATAAAGAGAAAGAGTAAGAAAGAAGAAGCTGGCACCACACATTAGCCTGTGGCTTTTGCCCCAGGCTGAAGTGAGTACTACAGGCTATCAATGGCTCTTTTCAAACTCCCATTTGTTTCCACATACGATACCTAAATGAACATTCTTTATCATGCTAAAGAACACACACACACACACACACACACACACACACACACACACACACACACACACACACACATTACAACACGTGAACACACTTAAGTCGTTGCTCTTACTTTCTTCTTTTAATCGGCTTCCTCTGTCTCAGTGAATACTAGCTATAAACACATGTAAACAGAACTGAACTATTCTCTCCTTCAATCAGCCGGCATGATATTAATTCCATCTCTACACACGAATACTTTAACCTACTCAACCCGTTTCTCTCTTCTACTAATGCTACTAATGAAGATGACAAATAAATTGTTTATTAATATGGAATGAAATTCCATTGCATTGTCTCATTTCTATATTTGGTGACCCACGACATGATATGAACACGCAGCTTGATTTCATTTTTTATTTCTATATTTGGTGACCCCAGAATACGTAACCTTCAATGACGGCCTTATTTGTTATTTTCGTTATGCTTAAAAACAATAACAAACTTCGCTACACTTCACATTGCTGAAGATTTTTTTCTTTCAAAAATTTAATTTAACTGCACACTCATCACGAACAAAACATAAAAAAACTGTCACTTTACACAGACAAGCGAAATCTTCAAATGTCGCTTATCACTTGAGAATTCTCTAGAACACTGTTCTTACACCGGGCATTGTTTTCACTGAAAAGAAAAACAAAACATCATCGCTGAACTTAAAACTTGTAGCGGTCTAGGGTATAGAAGGAAATGCGTGTTCCTCTCGCGTTCGGGTGTCACCAATTTGTTGAGGTGGTGCAAATTAGGACTAATGAATTGAATTGAGAAAGAGACGAAGTACGTGTTAAATTGAATTAAACGAACTAGGATTTATTTCGTGAAGAAACAAGTGAAAGAAAAGGGTACAACACGTGTTCATGTCCGCGTTCGTCTCTCGCTGTTTACTGGTGAGAAGGAGAAAGTCTATTGTTGTAGAGAGATGAACAAAGAAAGTCAATCCAGTTTGGTGTGCGTCTCTCGCTGTTAGCTCGTGAGGAGGGAAGTTTATTGTAGTATAGAGAGAATGAGAAAAGTCAATCCAGGCCATGGAGATAGAAAATGTATAAAGTGTATATACTGTCTGTTAGCTCGTGCCCCCTACATAGTAGCAGGGGACGTGACGCGCGTGGGCGCCCCAAAAGGGGGGAAAATGGTCCGACGACCGCTCAGCTCGAGAGCTAAGTCGAAAAGGGCTGGAAACAGTTTGTCTCTTGCTTTTATACTTGTTTCTGGTGGTCTTTTGCGCATGTGTAGATTTCCTCTGAAAGTGGAAGTGACGTTGTCCTTGTGTGCGTACGTGTGCACGTGTGTGAGTATAGACGTGAATGTGAGTGTATGTACGCGAATGTGAATATATGTACGTGTGTGGACGTGGGCGCGTATATTTGTGTGCACGTATGTATGTGACAAGTAATATAGCTTGAGATGTGAACGTGTGTTTTTGTGTGAGACTAGAAAAGGCTTGCGCAAACTAAAAAGCTGAAACATTTTCAAAAACATGCGTCACAAACAAAGCTAAAACATTTTAGCGGAAATGCATTTCAACAGAAATACTTCCCACATTTTCACGGAAAATAAAACGTTTCAACTGGATACGTTTCCTCGAAATGAACAAAACAAAGAAAAACACCTTTTCTTTCACAATGGCTACATATAATAAAAACACCAGACTAAAAAAAGAGTTAACACTTTCTTAGTGTACGAAACATTCTAATAGCTGGCCTGCACTTTTGCTATTTTTCATGCTACTTTTTTCTATTACTTACTCCCTGCCTTATACACGAACTGCGCATATTACTACTACTACTACTACTACTACTACTACAACAACAACAACAACAACAACAACAACAACAACAACAACAACAAAAATGGGTCAAATAAACACACATGGTGTAAATATTCTTTGCTACAAGAAATACTCCTCTTACAAAATAATCTTACAAAAAATAATTTCTTTTCACTGAAAAGCAACAATCTTTTTTACACAAAAAATAAATAACTGCTTACTGAACAGTCGAGTCCGACTAAAATGCATTACTGGCGACTAGCCACCCAAAACACTTTTCACAGAACACACTCGAACCATTTATTTTTTCACAGCCTCCACCAAAGTGAACTAGTGTTGAAATTTAACGTCTCGACATCTAGCGAAAGGAACGCACTCTTTGACCGGCCGTTTACAACGGCCGGTCAAATCATCATCATCATCATCATCATCATCATCATCATCATCATCATCATCATCATCATCATTCCTTTCCAGCAGTCTGCTACTCTCCCTCCCTCTGGAGAGGGGAGTGAGGAAGGGAGGAAGAAAGGGCCTTTGCCTATTACAATGATGGAAATCAGTTCGAAGATCACCTGCTTGTGAAGAGGAGCTTTTATTTCGTGTTCATTTGACGTTAAATTCGTCACGTTTTTTCCTTTTCGCTTTTACTAAAGTTTCATTGTAATTTTGTTCCAGTTAGTAAAAAACAACAAGGTGTTATCTACTGAAAAATTAGTCCCAGTTATTAAAAAGCACAAGGTTTTATCTACTGGGAAATTAGTCGCTAAAGGATTAACAGAAGAAACTGGCCGTGTTTCGAGGATTTCTTTTCTGTAAAGAACAGAAATTAATTTCGCCGTCAAGTACAGCAGATTATCGGCACATGTGACGCCCAGGAAAGATTATTCAACCGAAGTTTCTTTAAAAAAAATATTCCATTAATACCAGAATTTATCCCGTGAATTATTTTATTTGTACATGTAAAGCCTACCAAAGCGGCTTTATTGTTTTCGTTTCTTTCCTTTGGATTTAAAGGTATCTGAGCAACACAAAGGAAAAATATTTTACCTCTTTCTCCCATTTAAAGTCAAAGAGACTTTATTTGTTTGTGATTCCTTTTGCAAAAAACATTTTGTAGAAATGGTGAACATTTTGTTAAAAGAAGGACTGAATTTAAACAAGGACTCAAAAGAACTGTTTTCTGTTTTTATATGTTCTTTTCTTTTCAGCTTTTCTTACAAGTAAGAATTGTCATCTTTTTTGTATTATTATTTTATTTATTTTAAATGTTTCTTAAGGGTTTTTTTTTAATCCTAGCTTTGGGAAATAAAGGCAATTGATAACTTTTTGTTTTAATAAATTTGGATCATTTTAAACACATTCGAGTCTGTATTTCTTTTGCTCATTTCTATTAGTTTCCCATTTCCAACAAATTTGCTTTAAATGCTTTTTCCCCCTTTTTTTTCTGTCATTTTTGTTACCATGGAAAACGGATTTTGGTAACGAACCCAAAGTTCCGTTACTCGTCAACATAAATCGTCACTGACGTTTAGCAACGGGCAACTCTACGACTTCAAATTCCACTGGAATAGTTCAAATTTAAAGAAATTATATTCAATTCTACGAAACAAATTTGAACGCAGTCACAAGCATCAAGCCTCATGTTGACACCAAAACCTGTCACGGATGGACATATTACAAAATCCTCACTACTTTGAATTTTCTTAATTACAACTGACACACATAAAAGACCCTTTCTTTTATTTCGATAAACATTTTTTGTTTTTTTTCTGAAAACGAATCTAACAAGAGGGTATCTATAGCAGCCAAAACTCGCTACAATCACAGGCAGGAGCTAATTCTCACGATTCGGGATTTGAAATCCATTTCGTCCTGGCTTGTCCAATCACACGCCAGCTCTCAATCATGTGACCGAGTACATAAAAGGCAAAATCACAAATCTTTCTTCCTCTTTTCTCTTGGCTTTAGCTGGTACCACACATTAGCCTGGGGCGAAAGCCCCAAGCTGAATGTGAGTACTACAAGCTAACAATGGCTCTTTTCAAACTCCCATTTGTTTTCACGTGCACACACACACACACACATACATACACAACAACAACAAAACAACAACAACAACAACAACAACAACAACACGCAAACACACTTAAATCTTTGCTCTATCTTTCTTCTTTAATTGGCTTCCTCCATCTCGATGACTACTAGCCATAAACGCTTAACAAGTTGTGGACACGAGTGGTATAATTCACGATACCTGAAAAACTCACTCGCAATACAACATTTTTCTTTAAAATATCACTGGCAAACTGCCCAACAGAAAAATCAAACTTCAGTACCTGACTATGCAGATCCTCTAAAGTGGCATTTGCAACACAGTTTTCAGACTGTGATGCCAAGCCAAACTTGCCAGCACTCAGCAAACAGTGTCCAGAGTCTGGACATTTCGGCTTAGGAGTTGATAACTCGCCAAGCATCTCCTTAGGAGTTTCGAATATCACAGGATTGCACAAGGAATCACACTCTACACCATCTGCCAACCTCGAGAGAATCAATCGAACAAGGACGAGAACACTACAACATTAACATCATCCGCGTCTACAAGCGAACACTCCACATCCTCACGCAAGGAACGATCACCCAACAACTCAGTTATGTTATCTACGGATGATAACCATTCATCATTGTCAAGCTGTCGTAATTCCCTCTGCAACCACAATAAATTTAAAATAACGATTATCTTCCCTAAATAAAACTTTCGTTTCTTTACAAGGAATCTGGAAGAAAGAGTGACCAACATCATGTAGCATTTGTTTTTCCAAAATATTGACTAACTCCAAACAAATACAAAAAACAGGTGTTCAAATATGATACACAAAAAATGCACACACAAGGTTTACAAAGGTATATTCATAAAATTCCTTCCTCATAGCACAAACAAAGAATACGTCTGGGAAATTTTCTTTTAACCCCCTCTTAAATTTTTCTGCCTCCACATTAGAATCCTCAACCTTTTGGCAAAATGAGCTTAAAGGCAGATCCTATAGTCTAAACTTTTTGAACAGATCAGTTTCAAAGAGGTTGCTTGATTTTCACATGACAAAAATTCTTGCTTTTTCGGCCCTGTTCTGGAAAAAAATATTCGTCAATAATTCTCCTTCGAAGGTAATTTTTTCGCCATTGACGCTTCTCACCGTTTTATGTGATTTAATCATAGTGGATCTCCCAAGCCTCTTCCATGTCTGTACATTAATAATGGAAATGTCATACCCAATATCAAGCCTTACTTTCTTTTGAAACATTTTAACCTGTACATATTTCCGAGTATTTTGTTCCTCAGGTTCAATTTTCGTAAGTTTAATGGATGTCTTTCTACCAGATTTTTTTCTACAATGCGATACTTTATGCCCTTTCTAGTGGCAGTTGTCACATTGTTTGAATTTGTAGGGACACTCATTGTACCAATGTTTATTTCTGCACCCCCAACATGGTCTAGATGGATCTTTTCCCTGTTTATTTCTCTGGTTATTTTTTTAAGGCGAATTTTTCTTTTGATGGATCTTTTTAATATGCGACACTCCGCTTTCCTCTTATGTCACGACTGTCTTGTTTCAACGCAATAAACCGCTAAGTTTTGAAGTTTTAAATTCGGTTCTTTTTCGAGTTTATTTAAAACACGACACCTGATTTCAGCGTGTTTATTTAAGACCAGACCTTGCACAAATATTAAACATTTAAAATTATCTGATTATAATTCCTCCAGTTTAAAATCGTCGCAATGCTTGTTCACTATACTTGCATAAGTAGTGTAGTGGTCTTCCTCTCTTCTAGTAACATTCATACATTTATATCGCCTATGGAAAAGAGGCGCTTTTTGCAGAAAAACGTTCTGTAAGTAGCGTAACTGTTTCTTGGAAGCTCAACTCACTGGTCTTTTTTGGGAGAATAAAATTCACGAACTTTGTATGCCCGGCTGTTCCAAATTTCCTTAGCAAAAGCCTAACTTTTTTCGCGTTTGACCAGGTACCACAATCCGATATAAAATTTCCTCATATCGTCTATAGTACTGGATAGTATAATTAAAATTTTCAATAGCGGCCCACACAGCTGTTTGAGAAAATGCATTATAATTATCGTCCGCTTTAGTTAACTGTGTCGCCTCCAGAATTTTTTTTTGTTCCTCCCGTGTTTTCATCAATATTTCCTCGAAGCGTTTCTGTTGTTGAAGCATTTTTTCTTCAAATGCTTGTTTAAATCTCTCTTCTCTTTTACTTGTTGAATTTGCTGCTTTTGTAACGCGAGATTTTGCTCTGCCTGGAATTGGAACAATTCCAACAGTGAATTTTTGAATTTCGCATCCCTCATACGAATTCAATTTGCAATTTACGCTTGTATTAAAGAAATATTCCTTAGTAAAAAACAATTAACCAAGTTTCTTTCCTATTCTTTTGTTTGAAGAACAACAATTTAGCAGTCCTTTTGTAACTTAATTTGTTGAACACTATATTTCTAGTCTTACTAGAAACAATCCAGTGAAATAACATTTTTTAACATTTTTTTTTTATTTGCACGCGTTTTCACGTAGCAAAAATAAAACCCGTCACTTTAAATATCTGACGAATTTGTATGGGAAACTTTTAGTTTTTTTTTTTACCCTCTTTGCCTTTTGCAAAAAAATGACTTGATTCTTTACGTGTTTGCTAAGCACAAATGACGTACGCGAATAATTATTTTTCACGGTCTGTCTCTTTTTCTCTTGACAAAGTCAAGTGTGTTTTTTTTTCAAATCCCAGATGTTATCCTATAACGATAAGCCTACACGGTATTTGCTAGTTGTTTTTTTAAATCACTTTTGGTGATTGTCTGCAGTGATAGTCGTTTCGATTCCTTGTCGCCAATCTGTTGTGTCGTGGAACAACAATGAAAATAAGAACAATCAAGTCGAGGTTCGGTTAAGAAACAAGTGTATTAACAATAATGTACAAAGATAGGAAAGCGTGTATATCTGCTGTGCACTCGGTTAGCAGTTGAAGTGCAGTCGCATCTCTCTCACCGGTGTTGGAATTAATAGCGCTATTTATAGTGCTAATCGGTGTAAATTCCTCTGTTCAAGGAAAGCCGGTATAACAGCCTCATACTACTGTTACAGAATGTTTTTCATGTTTGACGTAATCCTCTATCAAGAATCAAGTTCGTCCTAAGATGGAGTATTGTTGTCACATCTGGGTAGGAGCTGCTCCGAGCATTTTTTCCTGTCTTAACATTGTATAAAACTGACTTTGAAATGTAGTGGGAGATGTCCCCTTCTCTTGCCTACAGCCTCACAGGAAATATGTTGCTAGTCTTTCTCTCTTCTATCATTATTTTCATGATAGGTGCTCGACTGAGCTCCAATCGATGGTACCCCTGTAAAAACTCGTCTAGCTACAACCAGTATCAGTTAATTTCATTTATCTTTTTGTATACTTAAAATCAGACAGTGCTTCCACGAGCAAAGTTTCTTTCCTAGAACTACCCGCATGTAGAACACAAAACCGTAAGATTGCTTCTCAGTTGACTATAAAATATTCGTTTTCAAGTCTAATGTAACTAAATTCTTGTTGAGCCGTCCTCTTAAATAATCAAATGCGGGCCAGTTTCAACCATCGTTAATAATCATCGCAATATTGTCTCATCACCATCCAATAAATTCATTAACCTTTACACTTGAGTAGCCTTTGTGTCTTGATAAGAAGTAACTCGTTAATAAAAGAATAGTATGAAAATGGATTACAGGCGCCTTTCCGCTTTAAATATTTAAGAACAATCTGAACTTATAGATTAAGTTATACTGACCCGTTAAAAAAATTATTAGAACAATAAAGAAGAATAAAAAGAAAATAATGAATTAATCTCATCCTCCCCGTACACAATATTTTTTCCTGAAATGCTACTTGAAATATGGATAAAATAAAATTGATATTTTCTGAAGGGGTTTCGCACAATACGTTATTTTATGATGTAAAAAAAAAACACTTCAAAAGGATTGCCATTTGACTTTTATCAGCCTCTATACAGTTTCCTGTTTGAAAAATACAGCATAGTATTTCAGCCAAATAACGGTTTGAGAAGAATCATTTCGTTCTTGTTTGTTCTGGAAGATGTTTCCATAAATCTATAAGTCATGAGAAAGTCATGTCATTTGTATTAATGTGAACATTTTAAGCCAGTTATTTTTTTCTCAACGTAAAAACTTTTAAATAAAAGGGAATTAAAAAATAACCCTTTTAGAATTTATGTGAAATAAAGAAGCTTATTTCACATAAATTCTGAAACGGTTAATTTTAACTTCTTTTTTAATTTTGAAAAATATAATAAATAAAAAAATAAAAATTTTAGTGATATTTTTACATTTGAAATGTAAAAAAAACTCATGTCATTTTTGACATTTGAAATGAAAAATAATCATAATAAGATCCAAATTATTTCTTTTTTTACATTATTATTTTATTATCCATCTGCGAAAATATGTTTGTTAGCCAAACCATCCGAGTCTAATGAGAGCCTGACATGCCATATTTAACTTCTGTTGATGATATTGAATTATTTAAATAACTGTTAGTGCTACCTTCTTCCAAATGACAGGCTGGTAAGATAGTGTCAGTAGAGCACTATATTTTGCCCCCTTAATTAAAATTGTAAAAAAAAAAAAAAAAAAAAAAGAAGCGAAAATACCAAATTGTTATGACTCTGATTTAACCACAATAAAAGCAAAGCAATGGTGTAATTTAAGAAGTGTATTTAATAAAAATAAAAAAGCAAACAAAGAGTTACAGAATGAAAAGAGTGTTCGCATTCCACCGAGACGCTAGGTTACCTCCGGAACTATAGACACCGCCAAAATTCACCACAAAATTACCCCCCTATATGTAACACGATGTAATCAATATCACTTTTGTATCATTTAAAAGAAGGGCACAATAAACTAGAAATAACTAAAAAAAAATTTTTATCGTACGAAAATAATGAAATTGTGAGACGAAAATCTTGTTTACATGATTGACCCTTTAAAATGACGTTCCCATGTAGTAAGCATTCCGAAAGTGAATAGCCTTTATCGCTGAAGTTAAATCGTTTTGTTGGCATGGTAGAGGTTCTGTGTTATATTGCGTATTTGGGCAGCAGTTTATCAAAAACTGATTTGATTTTTCACCCAAACATGATTTCCACTGTGGATTCGGCATCTGGTATGTAACATGAATGCGCTAATGCCATACTTGCTAGCATCGCTAGCCACTTTTATATCCAAATATGGGGTATAATGAGTTAGGAACAGTTTTAAGTCATGGATATGTATATTTCTTGAAATGATGTCTGGCAATCTGATGTCCATTCCTAATGTCCCAAGGTTTATCCTTCTTTAATAATTGGTTAAATTGTAACCCGATGGAGGGGGGGAGCGATGCCGGAAGGACCTTGCTAGTTGATTAAGAGACAGCCTGTCGTCTGGGTGGCCCCATTGACACGAATTCAGAGAATTCACACGGTTGAATTCTAATGATGATGATAATAGTGTTGCTGATGTTTTAAAAGAATACATTTGTTTCTTGGTAGATAATCAAAATGATCCCCCCACCCCGAGAATGGATAGCTGAAAAAGTATCTACGCCGGAATGACAGTCATAAAAATAATTCCTAATCAGAACAGCCGGATACTTATGTGAGGCTTAACAAAGAACAGTACGGCTGGCGGCGAGGCTATAAAGATTATCTGTTGAAAAGAGAACATGCCAGGGGGACCCGTTGAGTGGTAATTAACTGTGACAACCCGCTCTCCTTGGCGTGTGGACATTTATTGCCTTACTGACGTGGTAATTTGGTATGGGATCGTGGCAGGGGGTGGTGGGGGCGACGAGGCTCGCTGAAACCTGAAAACCTTTTTTTCTCTTCAATAATTGTAAAGGTCGTTTTTATTACTAGTATTTTCTTTTCTTTTTCTTCTACGACCAGGCGTTCAGAGTTCGGCAAGACATTACTGAACCCCCCCCCCCCCGAAACAAAAGTGCGGCCACTGATTGGTTCTCGTTTAGTGATCGAGAGCACAGGTAACGCCACAGGGATCAGCATCGGTTGCACCTATCGCCCAAGGCTGTGCACCTGACCCGCCCTTTTGGGGTTACAATTTTGGTGGCGATGATCCAGGAGACCTAGTTTCATTAAGAGACATGCAAACAAATTTCCACGGGCACATGAATTTTTTCCTTTCTCTCGAAAATACAAAAATCTCCCTGTGAGAAAAGAGAAAACAACAACAACAAATAAAAAGAAAATTGAAAAAAAAAAGAAAAGAAAACGAACGAAAGAAAAGTACTCCGTTCCTATTTTTTTTTTCAAGAGACACTGAGAGCATAGCCAGACCACGGACTTTAGTCAATTGACTATAAGGTCTGGGCCAGCTCGCATAAACAGCCACCTAGCAGCAGAAGACACCAGAAGGAGCAAACAGTAAGAGACAGGGTAAGTCACTTTTGGTTCCCTTTTCATGCTTTGCTCAGTTTTGTGCTCGGTCTGTGTTAGGGAATTTTGAATTTCAACTTTGCACGGAGTTGACAGTAGTTTTGTTGCTGGGTGGTAGAAAGAGCGTGAGTGGGGAAAGACGATGGGCTCCTGGGGGAAAGCGAAGCAAACCAGTCAGTTGGGAGGAATCAGTAGAGATCGTAGAGGTACAGATGACCATGGAGCGACACTGTGGGGAATAAGTATTCCCTCGTATAGAGGAGAAACGAAGGGAGTAGCGGAATGGCTAGCGACAGTAGAGAAAAAGAGATTAGTATATGGCCTGACAGATAGGGAGATGGTTTTGTTAGCCTGCGATGGGACGACGGGGGCGGCCTCAGAGATTATATGCAGGTGCATAGTGCTGATGCAGGTGCATGCCATGGGCCGATTTTCGTGAATGGTTAAAAAGAAAGTTTGCCGGCGAAAAGACGATGGTCCAGGCAGTAAGAGATCTATTCCGGATAAAGATGGCCGCCAGGGAGGATGTAGATGGGCTGGTCAACTGCATGCAGGAACTGGCAATCCTCGCATATCCGGTTGTGGAGCACCATAACATGGCCACCACGCAGACAATGTTAATCGACGCTATGGTGGATGCATTGCGAGATGAGACGGCCAAGATGAAGGTGCTGAAGAGTTGCCCAGACACCATAGAAGAGGCACGCAGGGTGGCAAAAAACATGCTTGATTGCAAGCACAAATAATGGGGGGAAAGCCCCGAGATGGAAGCGAAGAGGCGGAAGGCAGAGTGTGTTCAGAGACCAGGCCGAGGGTATTGGGGAATGAAAACAGAACCCAGAGAAGGGACAGGGGACCCCTAATATAGGTCCTATGAACCCACCCAAGGCAGGGATAGAGCTATATGCTGAACTTGAAAAAGTGAGGGACATCGGTCAAGTGTGTGCCCCACTGTCTATGAGAAGACACCCCGGCAGAAGGGGAGAGTCAGAGTGGGCATCGTAAAGACCAAACTGAAAGCGTGTCAGGGGAATGGCAAAAGTGGCCGCTTCTCCCACAGCCACCAGTCCCACAGGTGCTGGCGGTGTGGAGATCTTGGACATATTAGGAGAGACTGTCCTGACTGGAGGAAAAGCCACTCGAGGGCAAAAGATACTCCAGGGAGACGGTTTCAGACCCTCCCCCCGGCTAACCTGTAGAGAAAGAGAGGTAGGGCAGACACGTAGGGTTGGAAAGAAACCACTGTCACAAGTTCCAATGCTCACGGGAGCGGGGTACCAGGAGAGAACCCCGAAACGGAAGAAGAGGAGAGCCCAGGTGTTCCCTCTGCTCATCAAAGAGGGAGAACTCACCTGTAATGTGACGATAGGAGCCACACAGGTGAAGGTGCTGGTTGATGCCGGAGCGCTAATATCTTTGATAGACGTGGAAGTCTGTTGGATGGTAGCAGGGAGGAGAAGGCTGTACCTGTTAGATCTGGAGGTCAGTCAGGCCAACGGTAGCCGGATGTCGGTGGCTGGGAAGGTATGGTTACCTGTGCGAGTGGCTGGAGAAAAAGAGAATTTTCCCCTGTATGTGGTATCCGGGTTGTGTAACGAAATGATTCTGGGAGAAGATTGGCTGAGGAGCTACCTACACTGAGTTTTAATCCCGATACGCTAACTGTGAGAGGGGTTGAGATACCACTAGGGGACACAAAGCGTGTTTCTCTTCCTGCGAGAGCTGAGGGCAACGTAAAGCTTCCCCCAGGAACAGTCATATCCTGTATGGCCAAGGTGAGTAGCATCAAGGAACAGGCAGGGAAATTGTTCCAAATCGACCGGGTAGCGAGATATAATGTAAATAAGAAGGGAGTAACCTTTACAGATCCAGTGGTTCGAGAATCAGAGACGGTCCCTAAGGTAATAGCCGATAGGATGAATAGGACCAGGGAGGTCAAGAAGAAAAAAAGGTAGCGTTTACTAGACAGTTAAGATAGGGTGATCAGGTTCAGATGAAGGAGATGGGTAAAAAGAGAAAAGATCCCGGGGGGGGGGGCAGTCAGACGCGAGATGAGGACAGAGTTCTGGACGAGTATAGGGACGACACCGAGCGACTGTTTAAGACGGGAGAAACGACCCCTGTAGAGTCTAGAAATATAGAGACGAGTAGAAAGTTGGAACGGGAAAATGTAGGGCGTAAGTTCCGCTCCGCCAGCTATAGAAGGCCACGAAGAGTAGTCGCAACTTGTGAAAAAAAAAGAGAGTTGAACGGCATTCGACCGCAGAGTCAGCTGAGGAGTCGAGCGAATGGGAGGAGGAGAATCCAATACCTATCTCCTGGCTCCAGCAAATGGGGAGAAGTGAATCGAGGCTGCCGTTGAGGGGAGCAAGGGACTCCCCGTCCCGAGAGTAGTGTTACGTCCTTCCACTAAGGATCAGTGGGAGTGGGAGTGGGTAGGATAGAGGCTGGAGTTTGGAGCAACATCTCTGGGTTGAAATGTGGTGCAATTGCTTTCTTTGTGGGTGCATGGAGGGCCCTCGTGTGTGCACACTGTTGGCAGATTATGTCGCGGACTAACTTTTGAAGGTTGCTAAGAACTAAAACTGGAAGCTCTAAAAAGGCCGCCTTGAATAACAGAGAAGGGTAGTGAGTAATTTGGAAGTATTTTCGCAGCATTTAAATTGGCAAACGGGGAGATTAATTTAGCACGAGAAAGTCGCGTATTGAGCGAAAGTGTTTTGGAAGGATTTAAACTGTCGAATAAGATGACTGATTTGGCTGGAGACTTATTGTAGAAAGAGGCGATTTAACCAAACGTATTAATTTGAAAGTAGCTTTGAGGTGTTTAAACTGTCGAATGGGAAAGGCTTGGCCTGAGATTTTCCCGATTGAGAGAAAAATGAAATAAATTGTGTGGAAGTAGCTTTTTTGGACTGTCAAGTGAACAACTTGATGTTGTCTGCACTTTTGCTTTTGGGAGGAGGCTTAAGTAACTGAGTCGCTTGAAGGCAATAATAGGAAGCATTTCAGCTATCGATTAAATAGCCTACAAATGTTGATAAAGAAGGATGGTGAATTAAGGTGGGAAAGGAAATACAAATTTCATCGATCTTCCGGGAAGGAGAACTGTCGGCCCGATGGTGCTATGATTTACGGCAAGAAAACAACCGACGTTAAACAACGGCCGATAGAGGCCAGGAATTCAGGATCGGTACGGCCGATTCCGGTAAGAAATAGAATCCGACATTGACGTTGTTTGATGCGTCGAAAGAATCGTTGTTTTGACTTTTTGATTTAGAAAAAAAAAGAAAAAGAAAAAAAAAAAAAAGCAAACTGGCCCCAAAATGAATTATAAATGCGAGTGTTAAACGAAAACTAGTGGGAGACCGGGGAGATAGAAAATTATACCCAGCCTGAAGGAAAGTGGAAGTAGTACCGGTGTTGTACCGATTTTTATAAGGCGGATACAAAAGAAATAGAGATATTGTGTTCTCAATTTTATCTTTTTCTTATCGATCGCTCCGGCGGAGCGGAGCGTAGCTAGTGACGTAGACGTTTTTCAGCGCCTCAGTCGGATTCGAAACCGACGGTACTGAGGGTAATTCGAATTTTGATTTCGTAACAGTGAGGTAGATTATCCTCGAAGAAGCACTTGGAGATAGGTGAATCACTGTGGAGATGCGATGTGACCATGACATGCTTGATCGGGTCCTTGCAGCCATCAGAGTACCACATTTACTCCGTTTTCGTTTCGCTGATTTCGGTCGTGGCAGTGTGAGTAGGAACGGATTTCATTAGGGCAATCCACCAAGGAGGTATGTGGTAGCCTAAGTAGGTGGTGGTGATATTTGTTCGAATATGTTTTCCCACACATATACACACCTACACGTACGCACGCAGGCATATACACATCCTCATACACACACTCACATTCATGCGCATACACACACGCGCGCTAACGTGCACACACACAACCCCGAGCTGTGACGTCACTTCCTTTAAAGTGAAAACCAGACATGCGCACCCAGAACACTAACTCCAGTATAAAAGTCAACAAAACCTGTTAACTTCCCTTTTTTTTCGTCCGGACCAGCTTTCGAGCTGCTTGGTCGCCGAATCGACCGCGTGCTCTAACGTCACTCTATCTCCCCTTCGCCTTTGGTCCATCAAAACAGACATGTGCGGGACGCTCTACCCTCTCTTTCTACGGGCCGGCTTGCCACTTCGCGTTTCTCTATTGCATTCCCCCCTTTCCTTCCACGCGCTTAGTCGTCAACGGCTGAATGAACACGTGTACACCGAAGACTTTCATTTCTCAACAGAAAATAAACGACATGTTTATTTCATTCCAGCATTTGAGTTTTTTTGTTTCCTTCATTCAATTCGTTTCATTATTTTTTCTTGTAGCGAGTTAGGGTATTTCATATCCTGGTCCGCAACATATTGCAGTGGGGCAGAGTTGCACTCACGATTAGGAAGCCAAGTTAGTCCGGTGAGATGTGGTTGGGCCGAGCAGGCGAGGAGATAACTAAGGATGAGATATCTCCTCAGCAGAAATAAAAAAAAAATAAATAAAGGTTAGGGAAGGACCTACAACTAGGGCAAAATTCTCATCCTTCTCTTTGCAGAAAATGTCAGTGCTACCCATAGAAGGAAAAGCACTCGATGTATTTTTTGGGACAGTGTCCGAGGGAGATATAAAAGCAATTATGAGAGAATTAGAAACGATTGAAAGCAATCCGAAGGTACTGGCGCAGTTGGCGGAATAGTGAGTCTGTACCAAATGTCACCAGGGGGAGATGACTACGGATAGGGCCAGTTTAAGAGAATTATTTTTCCAGGTGCAGTTATTTAGAGAAGTGACCAATATAACTGACGTCATAAGGACAGGACTGCAAGAACTGGACGATTTGGTGTAGACATATTTTAAATTGTTGGCCATGACCGGCGGGACAGTCACTGATATTATTCTCGGAACATGCACGTGGGCAGTTAGATGTGTTGACATGGGAACACCTGTCACTCCGTATAGTGGCCCCGGGAAGGTTGAGAGACGCATTACTGAAAATATAGGTTGAACTGCTGCATGAATTACGGTTGCCTGTGGACCCCATTGAATAGGTATTGGAGTATTACGTAACATTAGGGGTGCGTCACGCCGTTAGAAGGGGAGAGTCTCAGGGAACTAAGTCCTGTAGGTGAACGGAACCTAAGAGGGGGCGAGGAAGTGGTTAGCATAATAGTCTGGCCGGGGAGACACGTCGTTATAATCATAATCATATGGTGATAATAGTACGAGTGGTATGGGTAAGATGCAGAAGGAGGTGGGGTAAAGCTAAGACACAGACAAGGGAGCACATGAGTGAAGTGGGGATACCAACGAGTGCACCATGTCTAGATCGAGATACGGTGCAAGAACTGCAGTCTCCGATAGAGGGGACCGAGGTCCAGATGAGAACACCACCTGCAAGGGAGATATTCGTGATGGTAGCCGGAACGTTAACACCTGCTGTTACGTTGAACATTGTCAGAGAATGAAGAAAAGAACAGAACGGAAGGACGAGGAGAATGACACGTAAGTGCAAGGGTTGTGAGAGCCCTCATATTTTTGTAGTGAATTGAAAGACATTTTATTGCATGCTTAGTCCCCTGATATAGAATCCACCTACATGCACATACACAAACACAAAAAAAGGACGAGAGGAGAAACAATTGTTGACTTTTGTTTGGCATCTATATGAAAGACTCTTGGGCTCTCGAGTGAACAATTATTTTTTGTTTTTGTTTTTCAAAATTCTCATTCGATTTTTTTGTTTTTCAAAATTATCATTTTTTTATTTTAAGAGTGTGGGGCTGGCAGGTTGTGATTTTTGGTTGTTGTTTTGTTTTTTCCCTCATCTCTCTCTCTCTCTTTCTCACGAGAGAGACAATTAATCTGAGAACTTGTAATATTTCCTATTATGGACTGTCCGAACACGGAAGAGGTGGTGCTTGGGTATCATTTACGAAGTAAAAGACAAAACAGGTGAAGGGTGAGATGTGACCCGATGGGGGGGGGGGTGCGGGCGATGCCAGGAGAACCTTGCTAGTTGATTAAGAGACAGCCTGTTGTTTCGGTGGCCCCATTGACACGAATTCAGAGAATTCACACGGTTGAATTCTAATGATGACGATGATGGTGTTGCTGATGTTTTAAAAGAATACACCTGTTTCTTGATAGATAATCAAAATGACTCCCACCCCGAGAATGGATAGCTGAAAAAGTATCTACGCCGGAATGACAGTCATAAAAATAATTCCTAATCAGAACAGCCGGACACTTATGTGATCGACAGACCACCGAATGTTAAAACGTTGCCAAGGGGCTTAACAAAGAACAGTACGGCTGACGGCGAGGCTAAAAAGATTATCTGTTGAAAAGAGATCACCATAGGAACATACCAGGGAAACCCGTTGAGTGGTAATTAACCGTGACAACCTGCTCTCCTTGGAGTGACGTGGTAATTTGGTCTAGGATCGTGGCAGGGGGTGGTGGAGGCGACGAGGCTCGCTGAAACCTGAAAACCTTTTTTTTTTCTCTTCAATAATTGTAAAGATCGATTTTTATTATTTTCTTTTCTTTTTCTTCTACGACCAGGCGTTCAGAGTTCGACAAGACATTACTGCCCCCCCCCCCAGGAAACAAAAGCGCGGTCGTTGATTGGTTGACCATGACTCTCGAGCGTATTGGGGAAGGAAGGATTGCCACTAACCGATATTGATAAAAAAAAAGGTGGAGTAGAGATCGGACGGAGACATTTTTCCACACGCCTTGGTGGCACCCACTTCTCTGATACACGCATCTCTGTGAACTGACGATAGAACAGCGAAGTACTTTGTTAGAAAATGCCAGCCCATGTTTGCATAAATAGGCTAATTGTGTATATGCTATTGTAAAGCTGAAAGCAATAATTATTCTATGTTAAGAAAAGCCAGTTAAGCTTTGACTTTTTCTTTATTTGAAAACTCCGTTGTTGAGTGTAATCTATTTTCAGACGGTCAGTTGACAGTTTGGGAACTGGATCAAAAGTGAGCACAGCGAGCGCACCACGGCGACGAGACGAACTCGACCACTAGACGAGAACACAGGTGACGCCACAGGGATAAGCATCGGTTGCACCTGAGCCGCCCTTTTGGGGTTACAATTTTGGTGCCGATGATCCAGGAGACCTCGTTTCGTTAAGAGACATGCGAATGAATTTCCACAAAAATCTCCCTGTGAGAAAAGAGAAAAAAAAAGAAAAGAAAATTGAAAAAAAAATTATTTTGGTGCTAATCTTCTTCTTCTCTTCTCTATATAAATAAAATTAAGTCATTTTCCCCTCTGAGTTTGCCCTTAATAGAATTAAAACTCAAGATATTTCCTGTAAATGTAATATGCACAAACTGCAGCACATTATCTGAGGTGTGCTATAGGCCTATTACCTCTACACTTGCTCGATAATCGTACATTTCTATATTTTTTCTGGTGAGAGTTCACTGCCAAAACCTGTAAGAATCAATGGAGGTTGTAAAATCTTTTCTCTTCATTTAATTCCTCCTTTCCCTGCTCCCCATTTACACCGCCGCTTCGTCGTTCACGAGAAACTAATACAAACGCACACCGGTTAGGGGGTTTGTAGTTACATACAAAAACTGAAATGCTTCCTATTACGGGAAACGCACGACGCAGGATTCTACATTGCTTATTTACAATTTATTTCGAAACATTACTACACTAGGATAAAAACGTTTCTCTCCTTTTCTTTTTTTTTCTCATTAACATATAATATATCATTTCCTTTACATTCCGTTTTGTTTCGTTTCGTTCGCTGCTTTCTTTTCCTGTTTACTTTTTTTCGATTACTGATTTACATATTAATTTTCCGGTTAACACATTACAAAATGTAAGATGTCAATTTTACACTTACAGCGGCTACGACCAAATCAATCTCGATTAGTTTATATTGGCTTAAACATATTCACCGATTCTCATCGAGAATTACTACATTTAAAAATGTAAACAATGCATTTCTATATGCATCTCTAAAAACCGACGTTCCGGTTTACTGCCTTTCTATTGGATTTTTTTTGTACCAATAATGGTGCACCCGCCCCCCCCCCTGTTTACATTTATTATTTTTTATCTGGTTCTTATATATGATTTTCTGTATTTCGTATCCTTTATGATTTTTAGTTTCGTATATTTTGGATTTGTACGAAACTCCATTTAATTTGAGAAAAGGAAAATTCTAGCTCTGTAATGACGTCACGAGCACAGCGCGAGATTCTTCCTCTTTTGAAATTCCCCTGACGTGGAGGTTGAACGTTGTTTCATTGCCCGGCGCTCAGAATGGAATTTTGACGAGCATTATTCAAAGAAGAAAACCCCGGCAAGAATACCCGTATATGTGACGAGATATACTTATGAAAACTATCTACGTGACTACGATTTTGCAGGTATTTTAGGAGTGAAATTATTTTAAAGAAAATACCTTTTTACGTGACAAGGAATTTTGGAATCTCCTATCCGGACAAGCGACGCGGTCTTCCTCCTGAAATTCAGCACGCAAACATGGAGGGAGAGAAAATTCAAAAAGGACTTTAAAGGAAAAAAAAAAAAAAAAGAAAAAGGCACGTGCCTGAGTCAGGCACGTGCCTTCTTTTCTTTCTTTCTGACTGGCTTTCAATTTGTGAGTACGCTCCTAAAATTTGTTTCATATGCGAGTGTGATTAGGAGATACTATTTTGAATACTATTATTGCATTTTTTAATGGATACACACGACATCTTTATAAGAACCAGTGTTATTTTATCATAATATGTTACTTTGGCGTTTCATAAGTTTAATGCCCGCAAAGGGAAAAATTTGCAACTTATTATTGTAAATAAAATTTCTTCTTCGTTTCAAAGCAAGACGTTTATATTTTATTCTCTACCCCTCCCCCCTTTTGTTTCATGCTGTTTTTTTTTTTCAGGGTAGTTATTTTAGCGTCGAATTTATCTGGAAGCAAGATAAATTCCGACATTTCGTATGTTTTGGTTTCGTTTCTTTTCATGTTCCCATTTCTCCAGATTGCATTGCGGTTGTAAACATCGTTACGATATCACTCATACCAAAATGAATTGCACTACTGACGCTATTTTTAACACAAACAATGTGTTTTCTTTTTGGTAATATTATCTTCATTAGCTGATGAGTTGACTTTACTAATTATCTTCGATTTATACAAAGAATACTAACATTTATCTCGACATGGATTTTTACATTGCATTTACTTAACTTCAAAAATTAACTGAATTGGTAACCTCGAACTAGAAAAAAAATTCTCATCACTTTCTTTCCCTCACGTGTACAAACACTTTCTTCCCTGGGGGAAAATTACGTTTGGTCCTTAATCTTCAAATTCCTATTTCAGTCACCTAAATTAATTAGTGTGAAAGGAGCTTAGGAATTTCGGCATAGAATGATATGCCGGTACATTATTACATTACGGCAAAACTATCGTTCACATTCCACACATCAACTTCGATAGGTTTCTGAGTATGCTGACACGGTTACGGGTTGTCTATTTCGAAAACCTTTCTTAACAGTGTGATGTTTGGGGTGTCTATTCCGAGACCAGTTTAATTGGAAATATTTCGCTTTAATTAATAAGAACGGGAAAGTTTTACATGGAACATTTTTGGTTATTAAAAACAGACAATCACATGACATATTCATCAGGGTTTAATATGGGCGAGCGCCATTTGATAATCAAAACAAACCCAAAACATTTATTGTATAAAAATTTATCAAAATATAATTGGACAAACATTTATTGTATAAAAATTTATCAAAACATAATCGAACAAACATTTATTGCATAAAAATTTATCAAAATATAATTGAACAAACATTTATTGCATAAAAATTTATCAAAATATAATTGAACAAACATTTATTGTATAAAAATTTATCAAAATATTATTGAACAAACATTTATTGTATAAAAATTTATCAAAATATAATCGAACAAACATTTATTGCATAAAAATTTATCAAAATATAATTGAACAAACATTTAGTGAAAAATTTGCGTAAAAAATTAGACTTTTAATACAACAATTTCACAATGAAAGCAACATCGGATTTTTATAAAATAGTTTCTTTTTTTCTCGGACAAATAAATATAACGAAAAGTTTTTTGGAAAATTAAAGCGACTATATAGTTGGAAAAAGAATAATTGAAAAGTTTCCGTAAAACATTTAAAAGTTTAATAAAACAATTTGGTAATGAAAGCAACATTGGATTTGTATAAAATAGTTTTCTTTTTTTTTATTCCAACAAATAAATAGTTGAAAACGTTGTGGGTTGCTTTCTTATTTATTTATTTGTTTTAACGGCAATCGTTCTACACTTTAAATTTTGGGTTATTTATTTCATGCTTCGGCCATAGTCTAACCAGGATTTGCACAGAAAGGTGCGTGAAATAAAATGGCGTCTACAGTTTCGGCAATAAACTGTAGAAACACCATTATTCTTTGGATTATATTCGTTGGGGGCACAATTTAACAATTAAAAAATACAACGGAGCGAAATTTAAGTTTCCCTTCCATTTTTACAACAACCGAACAGATAAGGGGGGGTTGATTTACTAGGATTTTTATTAGAAGATGAGCACTTATTAAAATTATTTTAGTGTTGAATTTTTCGCATTTTCGTTACATTTGTTAATTTGCAATCGCTGGTAGACCACTTAATAATTTGAATGCAAGACGAAATTAAACAGAATGGTAGTCATTAAGAATTTGACCCCCCCCTGATTCCATTTCATTCCACCGGATTCAACCGAGCGTTGATTAAATGTTGAAACACTAAATCAACATTTTATTTTTTTTGCATAGTTAATTAATTAATTAATTAATTAATTAATAATGGGACAATCTTTTTCTGTTTATTTTCTTAACATCTGCTGACAAAAAATTAATTTGTACATTTTCTTGAAAAAAAAACTTTTTTCTACTTTCACCTAACTATTTACAGTAAATAAAACATTCATCATCAACCGTGAAATCTAACTATGACCTTTATTTATTCAACTCAACATTTATTTTTACACAAAGATTACAACGCAACGATATCGTGAATTCACTTGCATTACACTTAAATTAAAATTAAAACAAATAAATTCATTTAGAATTCGAGAACACAAAAACATTCATTTAGATTTTGAGTGTGATGTGATTACTGAAACTAAACCAAAACAAACTTCACTGCGGAATTGATATTTGACCTAATTCACTTTTCAGTTAATTCATCACGTTTTTTTTGCGCTTTCGCCTCAATAATTCGAGTTCGAGCCCCCCCCCCATTCAAACTTTTTTGGGATTTTTCAAACACACCGGCACCGCCGGACCGTTCGTATTGCATCACTTCATTTTTTTAATTGTTTTTTTTTTACACGATTTTTTTTTTTTAGTTTTAATATTGTTTTTATAATATTTAAACAGGGTTATTACTTCGCTTTGTTTTCATTCCCACCCCCAACCACACATGCCTCTAAAAATCAGGACAACGCCTGGCAATGCCGGGTACCCCCCCTCCCCCCAGTATGTTATAATTTCTCTATTTTGACTTAATTTTGTCTAATATATTATATTTCAGTCAGCCGTTAAATGCAAAAATATTCTAGAATACCCCCCCCCCCCCCGAGAAGAAAAAAGAAAAAAAATTGTTTTAGGATTTACTACTTAACCTTTTCTGTATAAATATAAACGAAATCATCCCTCCATCGCGACCCTTTCCCACCCAGTCTGCCATAAGGACAAACTCGAAAGCAAGTCAATGAATGAAAAGCCTTCTACTGCGCTAGTTTCTTTTGAATAAGAAATGTTTACACGTAAAAAACTCCGCAGCGGTATTTTTTAAATTTATTTTGGTGCTAAATATTCTTGTTATAATTCTTTGAGGTGTCTCCTGGATAAGAAAAAGTTTAATACCTTAAACGGAAATTACAGTAATGTTTTTATTTTCATTTCATTCGTAAACATGGGAGGGGAATTTATCTTCAAATATCTTTAATTACGAATTAGAGCCACGGATTTATACTAAGTAATTATTAATAAGTCCCCCCCCCTTTTTAATGGAGAGTAGACAACGCATTGGGAATGTGTTATCGGCAGCTCTCGATACTCTCGCTTCTCCTTGTTTGCTCCTCAGTCCTCATTTCAAATGAGTGATTTTTCTGACAAAGCTGCTTTCCCGGACGGCAGTACTTCATGAACAGTAGCCTAAGATATCGGAAATCTTCTGTTTCTATGTCTATCCTTGTGGCCATGTTACTAGTAAGGGTGCTGGAGGTAAACGTTTCATCTGGGCTGACGTTATCCACTCGATCATTAAATCATTTCTCTCTGTTAGGCTCATAAGATTAGTGGTTGATGGGCAGAAATCAGGGGCCCTCAGTATTAATGCTGGAGTCCCTCAAGGGTCTATCCTGGGGCCAACTCTCTTCCTGATCTACATCAATGATATCCCAAAACACATACTTAAATCATTCGTTGACATCTATGCTGATGACACAACTATCTATGGCAACACATCAAAGGCTGTAAATGACAAAGTTCTCTCTGATTCTCTCTCCTCTGATCTTGAGCGCGTGGTACAGGGGGGGGGAGGTGGCTGGTTACCTTTAATGCATCTAAAACCAAGCTTCTATCTTTACATAATCAACGCTCTGATCCCCATCTGGCATCAATTGAAATGGATGGCTCTCGACTAGAGGAAGCTCCATGCTTTGATAAGCTTCTGGGCTTGACTTTTACTCCTGATCTGAAATGGAACACGTACATCAAGTCTATTGCCAAGGTCACTGGAAAAATAGTATGATCTTTCTACCGCTCCAGAAGATATCTCACTGTTGATACAGTTCTCTACTTATATAAAAGACAAGTATGTCCAAGGATGGAGTATTGTTGCCACATCTGGGCAGGAGCTGCTAAAAAAAACTCTATCCTGCCTTGACAGAGCACAAAATAGGCTTTGTGGCTTAGTGGGGGATGCCCTTTTCTCTTCCCTGCAACCTCTCTCCCACAGGAGAGATGTTGCGAGCCTGTCTTTGTTTTATCGTTACTTCCATGGCAGGTGCTCGTCTGTGCCAAAACAAAAACGTAGATTCCATGAACAAAGCTTCTTTCTTAGAACTGCACGCCTGTGGAACTCTGTTCCGTCTGCCTGTTTCCCACCTGACTACAACTTGAATGTCTTCAAGTCCAACATAAACTAATTCCTGATGAACCACCCCCTTAAGTAGACACTTTATCAAATCTCAACATTAACGTACTGTACTTACAATACCCCTTATCCCCGAGTGGCTTCCGTGACCACCTTGTAAAAAAAAAAGAAAAAGAATACAGGTAACGCCACAGGGATCGGCATCAGTTGCACCTGTCACCCAAGCATGTACACCTGAGCCGCCCTTTTGGGGTTACAAAATGGTGGACACAGTTTATGCATGTTGGAGATAAACCTTTGTCAAGCTTAAAAAGCTTTGTAGTTGTGCTATGTTTTTCGGTGCCAACATCTCTCTAATAGTGGTCGCCCTGTCCAATTTGGGTGTCTGCCATCTTTATCAATGATATGTCCTAGGTACGTGATTTTATGTAAGAAGAATTCACACTTGTCTTCTTTGACCTTAAACCCATAATTTTGTATTCGACTGAATACTTGTTCCTCCCTGCTTTTGCTCGCTATAATGATGTTATCTAAATATGCGATGGAAGTGTCAAGGTCGTCTTACATGGTACCCATGACCTGCTAGAATATAGCAGTCGCTACCTGGACCCTGAACGCGAGCCTTTCGTATCTGTACAAACCCGGATGGATATTAATACAGAGGAGGTTAGCGCTTTTGTCGTTTACAGGAATTTGTAAATAAGCATCGCTTAGGTCGATCTTAGAAAAAAAAATGTGCCATCATTTAATTTTGTGAACACTTCCTCTGGGCTGGGTAATAGATAGTGGAGAAGTCGCCACAAATATGAATTTGCTAGGATCTTTTTTTTTACATAGACCGTCAGTGCAGTCCACTGACTGTATTCAATTTTAGACAGTATACCGGTGTTTTCCAATCTGTCCAGTTCCTGATTTATCTTGTTCAGGGATTTGAAAGGGATGTTGCGTCTTTTTTTTTGTTGTCTGCCGGGTTTCAGCTTAAAATCTGCAGCCATTTTTGCACATCTACCAAGGCCAGGAGTAAATACATCTGAGAATTCTTCCTTAAAGCTGTTTATTAGTTTCTTAGTTTCTGCTGGGCAGGCTTCTATTTTTTTTGCAAAATGTGGAGATAGGGAAGTCGCACAGGTTAAACTCATCCATCCAATCAGAGTCGAACAGGTTTTGATTATTTTGTTAAACATATATTTGGATATTTTGAGTTTTTCCCAGCAAGGTGGCGTTTGTGATTAATTCACCCTCAAAATTAATTTTAGTGCCATTGACGGCTTTTGCCATTCTATGTGTTCTTAGGATAGTAGGTTTTCATAATTTCTTCCAAGTTTTGAAGTTAGTATTGTAAGATTCGATCCACTGTCTAACTGAAATTTAATATCTATGCCGAGAATTTTGACTGTTATGTATTTATGTAGGTTTTCTTCTAAGGCGTCTCGGGTTATAGTTTGGCGCACTTGGCTTTTGTTTTGATTTTTCCTGCAGTAAGAGCTTTTATGGCCCATTTTATTACATATAAGACATTTTCTTGTTAAGTATGGGCAATCCTTGACCCAGTCATCTGAAACAAATGCTCAGTGTTTTTGGTTTTTCAGAATTTTTGGGGATAATTTTGTGTGTACCGTCTTGTATTGTAGGTAGGCGTTTTTTTCTTGGTTATTTTTTTATATTTGCAATACCCACTTCGAGGAGAAAGCTGAGTAATTTGTTGTGGTTAAAAGTAAAGAACCTTACCTCAGGCATCGTGTTACGAAAGAAAAAAAGAGAAAATAAAAATGGCCGCCCCCTGGTATTTATGGACTGAAAATCACGTGATGTGACGAGAGGGGGGAGTAGGGTATGCAAATGAGATGTGGTTGGGTCTCTCTATAAAAGAGCCGTCTTCTTTATTTTGGGCGTCAGTGTGGAAAGTGCAGAGAAGAAGAGAACAGTTGGAGTTGGATTTGAGTTTGAGACTTTTGATCTGAGGTTGAGTTCAAATTTAACGTCAAGCTATTTCGGCACAGTGACAAAAATGGGTGACCGAGTAAGATTGAGCAGCGATATCCTGACGCCATTTACTGGAGAAGGTGACGTGGTTGCATGGCTTAACAAGCTGAAGTTGGTGGCAAGGCTGCAGAAGATCGAAGATGTAGCCACGTTAATACCAATGTATTTGGAAGGAAGTGCTCTAGCGGTCTATCTAGAAATGGGAGAGACGGATCAGGCCATTGCTGAGAGCATTGAAAACCAGTTAAAGATCGCATTTTCTGAGAGCGCATTTGAGGCTTACAACAAGCTCAAAAGAGTCACCTGGACTGGGGAGTCTGTGGACGTGTACATGGCAGAGATAAGGCGACTAGCAGGATTGGCTGGATATAGGGGACGCAGCCTTGAGAAGACTGTAAAGCTGGCGCTTGTAACTAGTTTCCCTGATCGTTTCTCCATGAAACTGCAACGACTTACTGATATTGAAACCATGGAGGTGGAGGAGATTCTAAGGCATGCTAGAGTTTTGGCAAAACAGCCCGGTGAGCTGGGGACAGTCGCAGCTGCTGTGGCAAGCAGAAAGGAGCGACCAGTGATGAAGCAAGGCCGTGGATTTACCGGTAAAGGGGAGGTTGATGCTGATGTTGAAGTGTCTGAAGAAGAGCCTCTTTGACGATCGCACCATGAACGAAGACGCCCAGCTTGGATGGCAGACTATGATACTAATTATTGATCTTAGAGATCAAGTGGGCGTGTGGTTAAAAGTAAAGCATCGTGCGGCTCGTGTTAGGAAAGAAAAAAGAGAAAATAAAAATGGCCGCCCCCTGGTATTTATGGACTGAAAATCACGTGATATGACGAGAGGGGGGAGTGGGGTATGCAAATGAGATGTGGTTGGTTCTCTCTATAAAAGAGCTGTCTTCTTTATTTTGGGCGTCAGTGTGGAAAGTGCAGAGAAGAAGAGAACAGTTGGATTTGAGTTTGAGACATTTGATCTGAGGTTGAGTTCAAATTTAACGTCATTTGTGTTAAGCGATATACACGCCAGAAATTCTTTTGTTGAACAAATACAGTCCTTTTGACTTCTGTTTTCTCGCAAATGTTGCACTCTTCACAAGCAAGTTCGTTTCAACCGTCGACTAACCAAAAAAAAAAGAAACAACTCGCAGTCTTTGTTTCGACTTTTTATAGCCGTCGAGTGAACCCAATTGTCGCGGTAATGTGAGTATCGCTCACAAACGTTTTTCTTTGTAATTTAACGGTTCCAGGTTCGCTCCCTGACGCAAGCACGCACAATTCATACATTTTTGTGCGCTTTTGCGCATGCTCGTCACACTCCTCCTGATCTTGAGATCACAAATATGGCAATGCTGGGCAGGCCGTTTCGTCCGGGTACTTCGCCTTAATGGTACAGATTCAGGAACTTCCTCAGTGGTGCCTTCATTTGCCGGATCAGTAAACTCGTCCTGCTCTGGATCCTTATCATCTTCTGAAAAGTTTCTGTCATCATCTTCTGAAGAGCTTCCATCATCTGGCTGTTCGTACAACAGTAGGATTTCTATGCTAATGCTCCGTGTTGCATCAAGGTCAACCTGCACCATTCCTACTCCACAGCAGCTTAGTGTGTTTCCATCTGCTGTGAGCACTGGGGTTACTTTCCTCGTCCATTCCTTGCAACATGACTTGCGGACCAGTGACTGTGTGCATCTGCTATCCACCAGAGCTGTGCGTGGTAGTCCATTGATGAGAACCGTGACAATTGGCAAGGTGCCATTTATACCAGTTTGGGGGATGAGATTGGTGCTCACTTCTTGCCCCCTTGCTCGTTTCCTGGATAAAATCGAGTAATGTGCCCTCGCCACCGACATTGATAACACGTGATAGGGTTTCGAGGTCTGACCCCGACATCTCCTCCTGTTGCACTATCCAACAGGCAATTGCTTGCCCTATGATTTGGTCCATTACACTTGTAACACCTCCGTGAAGTATCTGTCTCCTTGGGGTTAACTGGTGTCGATCGTGCAGCTAATGCAGCTTGCTCTGGAACTGTCGGGTTAGTCATTAAAATAGCATGAGCACGCACCAGCACATGAGATAGATCCAAGTTATCCATCTGGGATGATGTCTGCAACAAGTTTTCCGCATGTTCCGGCAAACCAGCAATAAATGCACATTGTATGCATTGATCCGATACGCTGCCAAGCAGGACTGCTAGCCTGCACAGCTCCGCCAAAAAGACGTTGACTGTTTCACCTGGTTGAAGATGACGAGCTGTGAACTGCTTCCATGCAGCAAATGGATCCAAAGCAAACACTGTGTACAGGGTTTTCTTTATACACCCAAAATCAGCACGCTTTTCCTCACTGCTGGTACACTGCATAGGCGCCGCCTGACAAACGCATTGGAATTACACATTCAAAGCGCTTTGCGCCACTTAGCTGACATATTAGTTCAGCTTTCTCCAACCACTCCACTATTGACTGTCCAGATTCACTGTCATCAAATATAGGTATAAGTTTTGGATCAAAAGCCATAATAGCCGAGATTGTCGCAGCACGAGGGAGAAGAAAGCTGAGTAATTTGTGTTACATGCCAGAAATTCTAACCCTAATGTCGCACTCTTCACAAGCAAGTTCTTTTCAACCGTCGACTGACCCAAAAAAAAGAAACGATACGCAATCTTTGTTTCGGCTTGACTTTTTATAGCTGTCGGGCAAACCCAATTGTCGTGGTAATGCGAGTATCGCTCACAAACGTTTTTCTTTGTAATTTAACGGTCCCAGGTTCACTCCCCGACACAGGCACGCACAACTCATACTTTTTGTGCGCTTTTGCGCATACTCGTCACAATTTCTTGTATCTATTTTTTTAGTTCCACTTTTTGTTCAGTTCATTTCCTAACTTCATTAGAACTCTACACCTGATTTCCGCATCTTTTCCTAAGGTTAAACCTTGTGCAAAAACAAGGCATTTAAAATTGTTTGGTATTAATTCTAACAACTTGAAGTTGTCACAATGTTTGTTAACTACCACTGCGTACGTGGCAAAGTCGTCATTATCGTCTTTGGTCACGTTTAAGTATTTCCATCTCTTATAGAAAAGAGACGTTCTGGAGGAGAATATTTCTGTTAGCAGATTTACCGTCTGGTTGTACGATAACTCCGGGGTTTCCATGGCAAGATGAAGTCCACGAATTTAGCGTGTTCAGTCGTTTCAAGCTTACATAGTAGCAGTAGAGTCTTCTTTTGTTCAGACCAGTTATTGCAGTCGATACTGAGAAGTCTTCATATCTCCTGAAATAAGCTGCAAATGATTTTTCATCTTGAAATGATTTTACAGATCATATCGTATTTTGGGAAAAAGCTGAATCATTTTCCACATGCACGTTACTCTTCAAAATTTATGTCAGTAGATCCTCTGTCCATTGTTGGCACTCAGACGATTATTTTTGATGTTCTGTTGATTGTTAAGACCATTGTTTCTGTTGCATGAGGGACTAATAAGAATTTTCACCATCTTGTGTTGCATCCCTTACCGGTGTACGTTTTGCTTTGTTTATAATAATAATAAATATGCCATTATGTAAAAGCCGATCGATCGTTCTGTCTTTTCTAATTCATTGACATCCTCAATAAGATGGCAGAAGTGGTGGAATTGAAAGAGTCCAGGTAAGATGTAGAAAAGAGTCGAAAGTGGACATGGAAGAAACAAACAGACTAGTGGCTAGCATAAGGCCTCCGATGCTCCTATGTATGGAAGACAATTTAGCGGCGAATTGGAAGTTGTTTAAACAGAAATGGTATAACTACGCCATTGTTTGATGAAACAGTCATTACAATATCAGAGGACACTTTTGCTTCATATGTTGGGAGAAGATGCATTGAAAGTTTACTACGGGTTTAAATTTTCAACATCCGAGGACGAAAGAACACCCACCAAAATTATTCAGGCATTTTATAAATATGCCATCAACTCCCCATATTTCCTCCTATAACACAGAACAAGCTAGGTAAAATACAAATATCTGTGCATGAGGTCGCCAAGCTAATCAAAAACCTTGATTCTAGTAAAGCTACTGGACCTGACGGCATCCCAATTATAGTGTTAAAAAAGCTTCAACCAGAACTTGCTCCCATACTTACGAAACTGTTTAAACGTTGCCTTAAGGAGAAGTGCTTTCCAACAACCTGGAAAACATCATCAGTATGCCCTGTATTTAAGAACTCAGGTGATGAGTCATCTCCCTCTCAGTACAGATCAATAAGTCTCCTGTGTGTCATGAGTAAGTTGCTGAAATCCATATTAAATAGAGAAATAGTCAACCACCTCCTCAGAAATAACCTTCTTAGTGACATGCAATATGGTTTCTGTTCTACAAGATCTACTGCAGATGTGCTAATTGTTATATCTCATAGGATTAGTGAATCTCTTGACAAAGGCTTCCTTTCTAGGGCAATTGCTCTTGACATATCAAAGGCCTTCGACAAGGTATGGCATAAAGGCCTAATTCACAAGATCTCCAGCTACGGTTGGAAATATTCTCTCTATCATTAAATCATTTCTCTCTGATAGGCTCATAAGAGTAGTGGTTGATGGACAAAAATCAGAGGCCTGCAGTATTAATGCTGGAGTCCCTCAAGGGTCCATCTTGGGCCCAACTCTCTTCCTGATCTACATCAATGACCTCCATAAACACATACATAAATCATTCGTTGACATCTATGCTGATGACACGACCATCTATGGCAACACATCAAAGGCTGTAAATGACAAAGCGCTCTCTGATTCTCTCTCCTCTGATCTCGAACGAGTGGTTCAGTGGGGGAAGACGTGGCTGGTTACCTTTAATGCATCTAAAACCAAACTCCTCTCTTTACATCATCAACGCTCTGATCCCCATCTGGCATCAATTGAAATGGATGGCTTTCATCTAGGAGAAGCACCATGTTTTGACAAGCTTCTGGGTTTGTCCTTTAATCCTGATCTGAAATGGAACACGTCTGTTGCCAAGGTCGCTGGAAAGATGGTGGGATCCTTCTACCGCTCCAGAAGATATCTCACTACTGATGCAATTCTCTATCTATATAAAAGCCAAGTACGTCCAAGGATGGAATACTGCTGCCATATCTGGGCAGGAGCTGCTAAAAACAGCCTATTCTTCCTTGAGAGAGTACAAAATAGACTTTGTGGCTTAGTGGGGGATGCCCTTTTCTCTTCCCTGCAACCTCTCTCCCACAGAAGAGACGTTGCGAGCCTATCTTTGTTTTATCGCTATTTCCATGGCAGGTGCTCGTTTGAACTCCAATCTCTGGTCCTCTCTCGCCAATCTTTCACAAAAAACACCCGTCTGGCTGAATCCACTGTCAAAAACTTTCCCCATTCTTTATCTATGCCTAACTCAAAACGTAGATTCCATGAATAAAGCTTCTACTTCCGGGCCTTGATACGTGGTGACCACCTTGTAAAAAAAAAAAAAATGATATAGGGGAAACGAGTGAAACCTACGGGCGTTACATATTTCATTCTAGAAAGAAAAGAGAATCAGAAACTGTGGAATCCATTATTACAGCACTTCGGACGTTGATAAAAACGTGCAATTTTTGCAACAATTGCGTTTCATCAGTACTCAGAGATCAAGTAGTACTGGGAATACACAACCCCCAGACACAAGCTGAGTTATTGAAAATAAGACATACTTACAAAAATGTATTGCCATCTGTAAGCTGTCTGAAAATACTACAGTTCAGTCCAGAATCCTAAGTCCTGAAGGAGTAAACCAGGGTTGATTGTAAACCCAAGAGAAAGATATCGGCACAATCTGACAGAGAGTGCATTGTGGCATAGAGCGAGTAAAGAGTTATGTCCTGCATTTGGTAAAACCTGTTATAAATGTAAGGGAAAAAAACACTTTGCTGTGAAATGCAAAGTATCAAGGAAAAAGAAGATGCAGACGGTCAAAACCCAACATTATGACCAGGAAAAATGGACAAAAATATGCAATCAAGTTTGGAAAAACACTGGAACATTCAAATAAAACTCTTGTCATGTGGAATGGAGCAGAAGTGAAGCCAGTGGGAAGGGGTCGAGTAAAAATGATAAATCCCAAAAATGGACAAAAATATGCAATCAAGTTTGTCATTGTGAAAGAGAATTTCCATCCCTTACTTGGAGCAAATGCAATCCAGAAAATGGAACTTGTCACAATCAATAACGATAAATTCAAAATGGAACTTGTCACAATCAATAACGACAAATTCAAAATGGAACTTGTCACAATCAATAATGACAAATTCAAAATAGAACTTGTCACAATCAATAACGACAAATTCAAAATGGAACTTGTCACAATCAATAACGACAAATTCAAAATGGAACTCGTCACAATCAATAACGACAAATTCAAAATGGAACTCGTCACAATCAATAACGACAAATTCAAAATGGAACTTGTCACAATCAATAACGACAAATTCAAAATGGAACTTGTCACAATCAATAACGACAAATTCAAAATGGAACTCGTCACAATCAATAACAACAAATTCAAAATGGAACTTGTCACAATCAATAACGACAAATTCAAAATGGAACTTGTCACAATCAATAGCGACAAATTCAAAATGGAACTTGTCACAATCAATAACGACAAATTCAAAATGGAACTTGTCACAATCAATAACGACAAATTCAAAATGGAACTCGTCACAATCAATAATGACAAATTCAAAATAGAACTTGTCACAATCAATAACGACAAATTCAAAATGGAACTCGTCACAATCAATAACGACAAATTCAAAATGGAACTTGTCACAATCAATAACGACAAATTCAAAATGGAACTCGTCACAATCAATAACGACAAATTCAAAATGGAACTTGTCACAATCAATAACGACAAATTCAAAATGGAACTTGTCACAATCAATAACGACAAATTCAAAATGGAACTTGTCACAATCAATAATGACAAATTCAAAATGAAACTTTTCACAATCAATAACGACAAATTCAAAATGGAACTTGTCACAATCAATAACGACAAATTCAAAATGGAACTTGTCACAATCAATAATGACAAATTCAAAATGGAACTCGTCACAATCAATAACGACAAATTCAAAATGGAACTCGTCACAATCAATAACGACAAATTCAAAATGGAACTCATCACAATCAATAACGACAAATTCAAAATGGAACTCGTCACAATCAATAACGACAAATTCAAAATGGAACTCGTCACAATCAATAACGACAAATTCAAAATGGAACTCGCCACAATCAATAACGACAAATTCAAAATGGAACTTGTCACAATCAATAACGACAAATTCAAAATGGAACTTGTCACAATCAATAACGACAAATTCAAAATGGAACTTGTCACAATCAATAATGACAAATTCAAAATGGAACTTGTCACAATCAATAACGACAAATTCAAAATGGAACTCGTCACAATCAATAACGACAAATTCAAAATGGAACTCGTCACAATCAATAACGACAAATTCAAAATGGAACTCGTCACAATCAATAACGACAAATTCAAAATGGAACTCGTCACAATCAATAACGACAAATTCAAAATGGAACTCGTCACAATCAATAACGACAAATTCAAAATGGAACTTGTCACAATCAATAACGACAAATTCAAAATGGAACTCGTCACAATCAATAACGACAAATTCAAAATGGAACTCGTCACAATCAATAACGACAAATTCAAAAAATAACTCGTCACAATCAATAACGACAAATTCAAAATGGAACTCGTCACAATCAATAACGACAAATTCAAAATGGAACTCGTCACAATCAATAACGACAAATTCAAAATGGTCGCCAAAGTTTCCCAAATGAATGAATCCAACAGCCAGTACTCGGACAGCATTATCAATAACTTCAGAGATGTATTCAAGGAAGAATTGGGTCAATTACCAGGAGAGGTACATTTGCAGGTGGATCCAGGAGTAACACCAAATGTTGCAGCAACACGGAGAATACCAGTGGCACTTAAGGACAAGCTAAAAGTCGAGTTAGAAAAACTGGCGAAGAACAATGTTATTGAACCAGTGAGTGAGCCAACATTATGGGTAAGTGCTTTAGCACTGGCAGTTAAGAAAAATGGAAGCCTACGGATATGCATAGACCCAAGATCACTGAATAAAGCTTTGAAGAGGAAACATTTTCAGTTAGCTACACTGGACGATTTACTACCAGAACTGGCTGACAGCAAGGTATTTTCTACCCTGGATCTACAACATTTTCTACACCATATGTTTTGCCTTTCGGGATTGCTCCAGCACCGGAGATATTTCAAAAGACCCTTTTTGACAATGTGTCCGATTTAGAAGGGGTGGTTAATGAAGCCGATGATCTTCTGGTGATTGGGAAGGGTAAAACGATGGAAGAAGCAACAATTGATCATGACCAAAAACTCAGGAAACGGTTGCAGAGATGCCGTGATCGTGGGATGCGATTGAATGCTGAAAAATTGAACCTACGACAAACGTCTATACCTTTCCTGGGACGCATGATTACCAGTGATAGTTTACGTCCTGATCCTGGGAAGATAAGAGCCATAAAAGAGATGCCGTGCCCAACAGATGTGAAGGGAGTGCAACGATTGGTTGGATTCGTGAATTACCTGGCAAAATTTCTACCACACATATCTGACGTGATGGCCCCAATTCGAAATTTAATGGAGGCAGATGTGCCATGGACATGGTCTCAAATTTATGAAGAGGCTTTTGGGAAAATTAAAGAGTTAATGAGTGAGGCACCAGTATTAAAGTACTATGACCCCAATAATCTTTGGTCATTCAATGTGATGCAAGCGAGAAGGACATGGGGGCTGCACTACTGCAAGAGGGTCAACCCCTAGCCTATATCAAGCATCCACTAACTAACACAGAAACTCGGTATCCACAGATTGAAAAGGAACTACTAACAGTAGTCTACGCATGTGAACGGTTTCACCAATATGCGTTTGGTCGAACTATTAAGTGTCCATGAAGTTCCTGACAGACCCTAGGCGAAAGTTGGAATAGATCTCTTTAAGTTTGCAGATAGAGACTATCTCTGCACAGTTGATTACATTAGCAACTTTTGGGAAATTGATCATCTTCTCAATACAGAAGCAAAGACAGTGATAACTAAACTGAAATACCATTTTGCACAACATGGAATACCAGATCAAGTGGTAACTGATAATGGGCCTCAGTTTAGTAGCCAGGAATTTTCTACCTTTGCAAAAAAGTGGTGTTTTACACATACACCTGTCAGTCCATACAATAGCAAGGCAAATGGTAAGGTTGAATCTACAGTAAAGATGGCAAAAAAACCTTTTCTGGAAAGCAATGGAAGATAAGGCTGACCCATACCTAGCAATGTTGGACCACAAGAATACACCACAAAGTAAAATCACTGAAACCATTGTATCCTGGAGATGTAGTACGGATGAAACCACACATAAATGGTAAAAAAGAGTGGAGGAAAGCAGTGGTAGGGCGGAGACTGGATGAGCGATCATACTATATAAAAGTGGATGGGGAATTATATTGACGGAATAGAGTAGATTTGAAGAAAACTGCAGAAACACCCCCACTCATATCAGTAATACACCAGCCATATGAAGTGCAGAGCGAATTACTCAAGTATGTAGGGCGAGGTACAGGAGAGATATGCACCACAGAGCCACCTCAAACCCGACCCCATCCCCAACAAAACCAAGCCCGGAAAGGTTGCAAACAACACGGTTGGGAAGAATAGTAAGAGATCCTGTGAGATTCACGGATTTCACAACACAAGTGAAAGGGCAGAATAATCCCTGTTAGGTATGAGGGTAGTCAGCTCAATGAATGCCTAGATCACTATATTTTATAGACTCTGTTTTCATTTTTAGACTTTTTTTTCTTTTGTTCTGTTTTGTCATTGAGAAAAGGGAAGATGTTGCATGAGGGACGAACAAGAGTTTTCACCATCTCGAGTTGCGTCCCTTACCGGTGTACGTTTTGCTTTGTTTACAATGATAATAAATATGTAAAAGCCGATTGATCGTTCTGTCTTTTCTAATTCATTGACATCCTCAATAAGATAATGTCACAGTTTCTGTAATTCGACTTGTTGTTCCTCTAGCTTTTGTTCATGGTGTGCCATCTGTAAATTTGAATGTAATAATAAAAGAGGAAAGCGCCCCCATGTGGGATCTGAGAGAAAAAGAAATTAAAGATGGCAGCCATGGATTTATAAGGTGTAGTCTTGTGGAATCTCACGAGATCTTATCGTCCACTGCACATGTATTCAAATGGAATGGGGTCAGTTTTCTGATAAAATGTCTGTTGGCAGAGGCAGTAGGGAGAGACGTGCTGGAAGTTGAGAGAGAAAGTTGTCAGTGACGAATTCTAGCTGGACTTTTGCATATTGTATTTGGTTTATTTTGTTTTGCTGCTTACCAGCCCATTTAACATCAAGCTATTTCGGCATAATGGGGGACAAATTCGACCTTAAATTAATACCGGAATTTGATGGCTGGTCCCCGGTACTTGACTAGGTGGAGAAGGTGGAACTACATTGCCTGTTGTCTAGTGTGAAGAGCATTGAACATGTGGTTCCTCTACGTCTGTCCGGCGGGGCTTTTGCAGTATATCAACAGCTAAGTCTTGAGGAAAAACAGGATTATGAAAGGATCAAGGTGGCATTATACAAGGCGTTCGCTATTGACTCTGTCACTGCTGGGGAGTAATTTGAGGCAAAAACTTTGCATCCCAGTGAAACTGTTGACGTTTATTTGGCCGAGCTGACGAAATTGATGGTGTTGTTTGGTGGGCTGCCTGGGCGGGCCTTGGCATGCAAATTTTTGGCAGGGCTCCCAACCAGAGCAAAACAACTCCTGCAGGCTAGCTCAAGCATAGCTTCATTGTCGCTTAACGACCTAGTAGACCGGACCAGAACCGTGATGAAGAATAATTATGAGATGGGAGAACCGGTAGTCGCTGCTGCACAGCGCGCATCAAATGAGCATAGACCGTCCCAGGGGCCCGTCCTGCACGGTGAAGTCATGTGTTATAAGTGCAATGATCAGGGCCACATTGTGAGGAACTGCCAGCAGCAACTGACAGCTATTCGTTGCTACCGATGTAGTAAGATTGGTCATATGGCCCGGGATTGTTCGGGAAACGGGGGTCGGGGACAAGGTGCCAGTGTCGACCTCTTCCCCAAAACAGAAATTAGACAAGGCGCTTCCGACCGTACAGGTCTATGTCAATGAGACATTGTTGTCAGCACTCTTGAACTCTGGGTGCTGTCGCACCGTAATGAGTGCGGGCCTCTGCCGCACTTGGAAGAAGAAAATTAACCACCCTCAGTGGAGTGATGCGAACATGTTGCGGGGTGGGTACTGTGAACATTCGCACTAAAACTGGAAATTCAGCTAACATCGAAGTGCTGGTAGTACTCGAGAAAGCACTCAGCTTTGATCTGCTCCTATGCTATGATGCCATCAGAGCCCTAGGTGGTGCTCACATAACGCAGATCAGAGCGATACTGTTTCAGGAGAAGGTTCCAGTGTGTGCTGCTTTGAAGATTGATCAGCCAGAATTTATTGTCGAATTTTACCAGCAGCAGAAGGCTTGGACAGCTGCGTGGAAGTGGTCAGAAAACCAGGAACCAGCCAAACTACGAAATGAAGTGACAGAGTACCATGTGCCCAACCAAATG
Source organism: Euprymna scolopes (assembly GCF_053919585.1). Taxonomy (NCBI): domain Eukaryota; kingdom Metazoa; phylum Mollusca; class Cephalopoda; order Sepiida; family Sepiolidae; genus Euprymna; species Euprymna scolopes. The sequence goes on along the minus strand of NC_136493.1, from coordinate 65,847,650 downwards.
AGGCCTGCATAGGAAGAGGAACTTCGTGATTGGATCAAGGATGGCTGGTTGATTCCCTACCCCTATGAGAAACTTGGACCTCCCAGAGGCCTGATTCCACTGATGGTGGTCCCTCAACACAACAAAGCAAAGGTGAGGCCAGTGATGGACTATCGTGAACTGAACACGCATGTTGATGCATTCACGGCAGATGCTGACGTTTGTGCCAGCAAGTTACGAGAGTGGCGTCAGCAGGGTTCCAATGTGTCCCTGCTGGATCTAAGAAAAGCATACCTCCAGGTCAGAATCAGTGAAACAATGTGGCCATTTCAGACGGTGTTGTTGCTGGCAGGAGGTACTGCCTTACTAAACTAGGCTTTGGGCTGAACATGGCACCCCAAATAATGAAGACCATTGTGTTGTCACAGGAAGAGACAATAAAAGATGGGACATCGGCATACCTTAATGACATATATGTGAATAAAGACATTGTGTCATCATCACGTGTAAGGTCCAAACTGGCTGAGTTTGGTTTTATGTGCAAGGATCCAGAACATTTGGTGAATAGCATTCATGTCTTGGGCTTGAATGTTTGACAGGAGCGAGGAACTTTGAAATGGAGGTGCGGAACTGCAGTTCCTAAAGTGCCCGATATCTCACGAGGCGAGCAGTATTCTCCCTGTGTGAAAAACTTGTGGGGCACCTACCAGTGTGTGGATGGACTCGTGTGGCAACAGGCATCATAAAAAGGAGGGCAAGTTCAGTCACCAAAGGCTGGGATGACGAAACAGCTGACGATCTGTTGGTTTGAATGGTGAAGGAGACCATCGCAAGGGTAAAGCAGGATGACCTGGCCAAAGGAGACTGGTGTGTGCAGGGAGACAAACTGAATGTGTGGTTCAATGCAAGCTCTCTGGCAATTGGTGTGCTGTTGGAGAAGAATGGTGCTGCGATTGAGGACACTTGCTGGTTGCGACTGGCGAGGGATGCTGCTCATATCAACCTGGCAGAGCTCAATGCGGTGATAAAAGGTATCAACTTGGCACTCCAGTGGAAAGTCAGGAAATTACGCATCCACACAGATGTGTGTACCACTAGATATCAGACACATTGACAGGCAAGACTAGGGTGCGCACTAAGGCAGCCAGCGAGATGCTGATCAGACGGAGGTTGGAGACCATAAAAAAGTTGGTAACAGAGTACAACCTGTCTGTGGATGCAGTACTGGTCACTTCAAATTGCAACCTTGCTGATAGACTCACTCGAGTGCCACAGACATGGTATGACACCATGAAGAAGAAAACCGAGCCAGTACCATTATGTGCCACCTCTATTGATGTGGCGGATGAAATCAGGAAGATACACCACCTCAGTGGACATTCCAGAGTGAGACAGACATGTTATTTTGTGCCGTCGGTGTCACAAAGTGCAGTGAAAGCGGTAGTCAGGAATGCCAAACATGCCAGTCAATCGACCCCACCCCGGCCAGATGACGGAAAGGTCAGCTGGGAGTAAGCACGACCTGGAGCTGACTGAGTATGGTCATAACCCACTATGGCAGCCAGCACTTCCTCACCCTGATCGATTGTGGACTGACAAGGTTTGCAATCTGGCGCCCGTTAATAAAACAGGATTCCTCCAGTGTAATCCATATTTTATGAAAGGGGGCCACTTGAAGAGATCCTCACAGACAATGACACGGACTTCTGCAGTGAGGAGTTCAGACGTTTTGTAGATGAGTGGGGGATCCAGCTCAGACACAGATGTGCATATGTACCAAGTGGCAACGGCATAGCAGAGCAGTGCCATCGAAGTGTGAAGAGGATCGCAACAAGAAAACAATGCATGATCGCAGAGGTGGTATATCTATATCTATAATGCAACTCCAAAGGATGGCATGACTGCTGCAAGCACACCCACCAATGCGATCCATTGCTATCAAGTGCGCATGAAGGACATTGACGCCCGTCTGCCTAATCAGCAGGAAACCCGATGGCTGTATAAGTTAGGTGACACTGTTTGGGTGAAGCCTCCCAATAATCGATGCACCAGCAGCTTTCAAAGAGGGCGAATCACTGGCATCATCAGTGAGCGAGTTGTGCTAGTCAATGGTACTCCATGCCATGTGAAGGATATCCGGCCTGACCTGAATACAAACCAGTTGGTGAGTAGCAGTGATGGCCTGTGGATCCGTCCTATTCTCCACGATGGTACAACTGTGAACCCCAACACTGATGGTGATAGTTCCAGCACCCCTTCTGAGAGCTCTGACGAAGATAAAGTCCAGCCTGATTGTAGTACTGTACGCCCCAACACATCTTCTGAGAGCTCCAATGAAGATGAAGTAGTCCAGCCAGTCCCACTTTGTAGGAGTGCCCACAACAAACGACCGCATCCACCATGCCTAATGTGTGGTCTGGAGACCAGGGGGGAGTGTAAATTTGAATGTAATAATCAAAGAGGAAAGCACCCCCGTGTGTGTGTTACGTGCGGTCATACAACTTACCTTCGGATGGGATCTGAGAGAAAAAGAAATTAAAGATGGCAGACATGGACTTATAAGGTGTAGTCTCGTGGAATCTCACGATATCTCATCTTCCACTGCACATGTATTCAAATGGAATGGGGTCAGTTTTCTGATAAAATGTCTGTTGGCAGAGGCAGTGGGGAGAGACGTGCTGGAAGTTGAGAGATAAAGTTGTCAGTGACGAATTCTAGCTGGACTTTTGTGCATTGTATTAGACTTATTTTGTTTTGCTGTTTACTAGCCACCATTTCCTGTTTTTCTTCCCATTACTCCAATATGCATTTTTGCATTTTTTTGTTCAATTCGCAATTTCATTAACTGAGCCAAAGCTGGCGTTAGCTCCTCCATCTTGTCTGAAAAAATACAAATTTAGTGATTTTTTCCCTTGTCTGCCAGGAAAGAGAATTTTGTAGTTGCCCTCTCCTTTTTTTCCTCTTTTTGCAAATACCAGGGGGAAAATAATGATTATTTACACATTATTTGGTACAGTTCAGAAAAATACATTTCAAAATAAAATGTTCGTTGCCCTTAACAATTTTAAGATGTTTGGACAAAAAGGAAACAGAGCTATAAAAAAATGCTTACCTTTGATTATGCCGCTTTACTGACACAAACATAAATACTCTCAAATAAGCAAAAATTATTTGTATTTTTTCCTTTAGCATAAAAACGTCAAACAAAGAGAACAGTTAACAATAAAAAAAAAAAAATTATGCATATTTATTCTAGGTGGAAAAGCAATAGAGTGTGTCATTATCGAGGATGTCAATAGATTGAATAAGACATAACGACAGATCAGCTTCTATAAAAATGGCGTCTTTATTTACATCTGACAAACATGAGTACGCCGGTAAGGGGGCGTAACTCTAGCCGGTGAAAACTCTTGTTCAGTCCCTCATGCAACATCTTCCCTTTTCTCAATAATAAAAACAGAAGATAAAGACAAACAAAACAAAACAAAAAAAAACACAACAAAACGTCTGATAAGAATTAAAACAGTCTACAAAACACAGTGATCTAGGCATTCCTTGGGCTGACTACCCTCCTACCTAACAGGGATTATTTTGCCCTTTCACTTATGTTGTGAAATCCTTGAATCTCACAGGATCTCTTATTATTCTTCCTGACCGTGTTGTCCGCAACCTTTCCGGACTTGGTTTTGTTGGGGATGGGGTCGGGTTGAGGGTTTCTCTTATTTCACCTTCATATTGAGGTGGTTCTGGGTTACATATCTCTTCTGTACTCTGCCCTGTATTCTTTGGTAACTCGCTCTGCACTTCATATGGCTGGTGTATTCCTGATGTGAGTGAGGGTGTCTCTGCAGTTTTCTTCAAATCTACTCTATTCCGTCGATATAAGTCCCCATCCACTTTTACATGGTATGATCGCTCATCCAGTCTCCTCCATACAACAGCTTTCCTCCACTCTTTTTGACCATTTATGTGTGGTTTTATCCGTACTACATCTCCAGGATACAATGGTTTAAGTGGTTTTACTTTGTGGTTGAAAGAATGTTCTTGCCTCCTGCGATCTTGCTTCACTGATTTTCTCAGATTTTTGGGCAATTCTGGCTTGAGTAAATCCTCCCTGGTTGGGAGAAGTGTTTTTGTTCTCCTTGACATCAGCTTCTGAGCTGGTGATAAGAGACCTTTGGCTGGTGTATTCCTGTGATCCAACATTGCTAGGTATGGATCAGCCTTATCGTCCATCGCTTTCCGGAAAAGGTTCTTTGCCATCTTTACCGCAGATTCCACTTTGCCATTTGCCTTGCTATTGTATGGACTGACAGGTGTATGTGTAAAACACCACTTTTTTGCAAAGGTAGAAAATTCCTGGCTACTAAACTGAGGCCCATTATCAGTTACCACCTGATCTGGTATTCCATGTTGTACAAAATGGTGTTTAAGTTTAGTTATCACTGTCTTTGCTTGTGTATTGAGAAGATGATCGATTTCCCAGCAGTTGCTCATATAATCAACTGTGCACAGATAGTCACTATCTGCAAACTTAAAGAGATCTACTCCCACTTTCGCCCAGGGTCTGTCAGGAACTTCATGGACCATTAATGGTTCTGCCGGGTTGGCCACTTCATATTTTCTACATGTGGGGCATTTTGACACATAGTCTTTGATGTCACTGTTCATATTTGGCCAATACAAGCATTCTCTTGCTCTTCTGCAAAATCCTTCTACTCCCAGGTGTGTGGAATGCAGCTTTTCTTTCAACACCGCCCGCTGTGTCAGTGGAACCACTACCCGGTTTCCTCTGAAAATTAAACCATCTTGCACCGTCATTTCATTCCGCATGGTCTCACCTCTGGGTCAAGATGTATTTTTTCCTCTGGCCATCCTTCCAGAATTACTTGCTGTAACTGCTGCATGCTTCTGTCTTCCTTCGTGGCTGAGTGCAGTTCAAGCAGCCTTCTCTCTGTTACAGGAATATATTCTGCTTCCTTGACATCATCTTCATCGTCCATATCTTCACTGCTCAATGCATAAATGTATGCTCTTGATAGCGTGTCTGCAAGGAACATTTTCTTACCTGGATGGTACAGAACTGTAGCATGGTAAGCCTGTAGTCGCATCAGCATATTTTGAAGTCGTTTTGGGCATTTCACCAATTCTTTTTTCATAATCGCCTCCAGTGGCTTATGATCGGTTAGCACTGTTATCTGTCGACCAAACGTATATTGATGAAACCGTTCACATGCGTAGACTACTGCTAGTAGTTCCTTTTCAATCTGTGCATACCGAGTTTCTGTGTCGGTCAGTGCACGGCTGGTATAGGCTAGGGGTTGACTTTCTTGTAGTAGTGCAGCCCCCATGCCCTTCTCACTTGCATCGCATTGGATGACCAAAGATTTGTTGGGGTCATAGTACCTCAACAATGGTGCCTCACTCACTAACTCTTTAATTTTCCCAAAAGCCTCTTCATGGATTTGGGACCATGTCCATGGCACATCTGCCTTCACTAAATTTCGAATTGGGGCCATCACATCAGATATGTGTGGTAGAAATTTTGCCAGGTAATTCACGAATCCAACCAATCGTTGCACTCCTTTCACATCTGTTGGACACGGCATCTCTTTTATGGCTCTTACCTTCCCAGGATCAGGAAGTAAACCATCACTGGCTATTATGTGTCCCAGGAAAGATATAGACGTTTGTCGTAGGTTCAATTTTCCAGCATTCAATCGCATCCCGCGATCACGACATCTCTGCAACAGTTTCCTGAGTTTTAGGTCATGATCAATTGTTGCTTCTTCCATCGTTTTACCCTTCCCAATCACCAGAAGATCATCCGCTTTGTTAACCACCCCCTCCAAATCGGACACATTGTTAAAAAGGGTCTTTTGAAATATCTCTGGAGCTGGAGAAACACCGAAACCTACCGTATGGTGTAGCAAATGTTGTTAAGCGACTGCTGACTTCGTCTAATTTTACATGCCAGAATCCATCTTGTAGATCCAGAGTAGAAAATACCTTGCTGTCAGCCAGTTCTGGTAGTAAATCGTCCAGTGTAGGTAACTGAAAATGTTTCCTCTTCAGAGCCTTATTCAGTGGTCTTGGGTCTATACATATCCGCAGGCTTCCATTTTTCTTAGTTACCAGTGCTAACGCACTTACCCATGGTGTTGGGTCGCTCACTGGTTCAATAACATTCTTCTTAACCAGTTTTTCCAACTTGACTTTTAGCTTGTCTTTAAGTGCCACTGGTATTCTCCGTGTTGCTACAACATTTGGTGTTACTTCTGGATCCACCTGCAAATGTACCTCTCCTGGTAATTGACCCAATTCTTCCTTGAATACATCTCTGAAGTCATTGATAATGCTGTCCGAGTACTGGGTGCTGGATTCATTCATTTGGGAAACTTTGGCGACCATTTTGAATTTGTCGTTATTGATTGTGACGAGTTCCATTTTCTGGATTGCATTTGCTCCCAGTAAGGGATGGAAATCCTCTTTCACAATGACAAACTTAACTGCATATTTCTGTCCAGTTTTGGGGTTTATCATTTTAACTCGACACTCTCCTAACGGCTTCACTTCTGCTCCATTATACATGACAAGGGTCTTATTTGAATGTTCCAGTGTTTTTCCAATCACGTGTTTCACATTCAATATGTCCACTATCGAGCTGAAAAGCAATTGGGTTTCCTTTCACCATCATTTCCGCCTTTATCACCTCTTGACTCACAGCATTCACCTTTTCCTTAATCGTTATGTTGTCTACCTGTCCATAGTCTGAACTACTACTGTCATTTTCCTGGTCCTCATATTGGGTTTTGACCGCCTGCACCTTCTTTTTCCTTGATACTTTGCATTTCGCGGCAAAGTGGTTTTTCCCATTACATCGATAACAGGTCTTGCCAAATGCAGGACATAACTCTTTTCTCGGTCCATGCCGCAGTGCACACGCCCAGCAATCTCTGTTAGTTTGTGCCGATGTCTTTCTCCTCGGTTTAAAATCAACCTTATTCACTCCTTCAGGCCTTAGGATTCTGGACTGGACCGTGGCATTTTCAGACAGCTTACAAATGTCAATACATTTTTGTAAGTCTAACTGTCTTATTTTCAATAATTCAGCTTGTGTCTGGGGGTTGTATATTCCCAGCACTACCTGATCTCTGAGTACTGATGAAACGCAATTGTCACAAAAATTGCACGTTTTTACTAACGTCCGAAGTGCCGTAATAAAGGATTCCACAGTCTCTGATCCTCCTTGCTTTCTAGAATGAAATACGTAACGCTCGTAGGTTTCATTCGTTTCCCCTATAGCGTATTTATCGAATGCCTGAATAATTTCGGTGGGTGTTCTTTCATCCTCAGGTGTTAGAAATTGAAATCCGTAGTAAACTTTCAATGCGTCATCTCCCAACGTGTGAAGCAAAAGTGCCGTTTGATATTGTAATGACTGTCTCGTCAAACACGTAATAATGGCGTATTTATGCCATTTCAGTTTAAACAACTTCCAGTTCGCCGATAAATTATCTTCCATACATAAGGGCGCTGGTGGTCTTATGCCAGCCACTGGTCTGTTTGTTTCTTCCATGCTTCCTTCCGACATTTTTTTTTCTCCACGTGACGTACGTACGAATTACAATTTTAAACAAGAACAATAAAGTTACTTATCTGTTTCTGCAAATAACTTTCCGCTTCTTATCCTTTTGTACATCTTACTTAGACATATCTTTATCCCACTCGCGGCCACCATGTGTCATTATCGAGGATGTCAATAGATTGAATAAGACATAACGACAGATCAGCTTCTATAAAAATGGCGTCTTTATTTACATCTGACAAACATGAGTACACCGGTAAGGGGGCGTAACTTCAGCCGGTGAAAACTCTTGTTCAGTCCCTCATGCAACAAAATAAAGTTCCGTACAGATTCCGAAGTTTGACAAGACAAACCTGAAAAAGGCCCAAATTTTCTAGTGAGAACAGTAGTCTGAATAATCCAAATAATACTAAGAAAAGTGACAAAAAGTGTTATCCTCTGCACACAAAACATACAAAATTAAAAAATATTTGATATGTGCTTAAAGTTTTATTATACATCTTTAATAAAAGTTATCTGGTCCGTAAGTGGTAATCATTGTAAAGTAAAATTTTTGTGAAGCTAATTTACACTCTAAATTCTAAAATAAAAATAATTTTTTATTATTATTTATATTGCTAAGTTTATGAATTTATAAGTGTTCACAAACAAAAAATACCAAAGAATTTTTTTCAATTAAAACATGACCGTCTATTTCTATGGTGACCAACATTTTCAATGTCTCAATCATGATAACCGACTATGAGAATGCGGCTGTTAGACAGGCAGTAAAGAGGATAAACACTAATCGATTACTATCATCTGTTATTTCGAGAATGTAAAAAAAAAAAATATGAAAAGCAAAATGAGTTAGTAGATGTATGGCGGTTACCATAATGTAATTTTTGTTGGGTAGGTAACCATTTCGGCGGGTCCCCCTTTTGGGGAGTCGTCGAAATTTATAAGACGGGAGTAGAAACCGATCTGGGAATAATAATAAAGAAACAAAGGAACTTCCAAACGAAACGGTTTTATATTCTTTTCAGCGTACAAGTGGTATCAGGTTATAGAAAGTTCGTGATTTTCATTTTTGTCCCCTGACTCTGGAACCACTCACGTCTCCGTCTTTTTGCTTCCAACAATTTTTGTATCTCTCTTTTTGTCTTTCCCACCAGAACTGTTCTCCGTTACAACCTCTGGTCACATTTTTGAGGAAAGGAGGAAGGAAGGAAGGAAGGGGGGAAGGGAAGAGTAGAGAGAAAGAGACATGTAATGGAGAAATAGTAGTCTTGGCTTCACTACACAAGTCCCCCTCCAGTAATGGTTAGTTAATATCCTTAGAATTACTACTATGTCTACTTCTGTTTAAAAATAAAAATATTCATTTTTCTTTTTCCATGTTACTTTTCTTCCAGATCTAGATTTATACATGTCACCAGCAATTTTACTCTCTACTTTATCGGTATCATCTGTTCTGACATCCTTATCATTAGTAGTACCTATCTGTGCTTTCTCGGTCACTCTAGTTGGCTCTGTAAACGGTTTTAACCTATCGATTGATACGTATGCATGAGTACCGTTATTCATATCGATCTGGAAGTGTTTATCTGATCGAGTCAAAACTTTATAAGGACCTGAGTACGGTGATTCTTATAGTTTCCTAACTCGATCAACCCTTAACCTTACTTTCTCACAGGAAGTAAGGTTTTCGGTATAAAAGATTTTGCATTTCCATGGATAAATCCTTTTCCATCATTGAGTACGTCGATTTGAGACATCCATTCACACAAATTACGTACATACTTGTTGTTAACTGGAGTTTCTTTTTCTACTCCCTGCTTGTGTATCAGCTGATGAGGAATCAATATTGGTGCTCCAGTAACAGTGGTAAAAGGTGAAAAACCTGATTTGTGAGACTAACCGTAGCCCTCGGCGCAAGAGGGTCCGTGTGTGCCTGGCGTGTGGGGTGGTGGCTGATCCTGTGGTCGGGGCAGCGGACGAAAGAGTTTCAAGATGGCGCCTGCCTGCTTTTATAAGAGACAGAATCTCGCAGGATCGCGTGAGATCTCGCGGGGATGCAAATTAGCTAGGCCATCTTGAGGAATAAAAATCGGTCCATTGGAGGTGCGAGGCAGTCGGGTTCTGACGTTCGTGGCGATCAGTACAGTGACCGTTGGGTTCCGGTTCTATTCGTGCAGTCAGCTGAGCTTTGTTCGTTACCTTCGCGCCGTGGCTGTCATTGTTTGTTGGTTCCCTGTGTGTAGCCGTGGTTCTTCAGTGAAACGCTTCGTCGCCCACGACGAGACTCCCCGTCTCCTACACAAGATACTCATACAAGCTATTTCGGCCCCCCCACTCTGAACTTGGTTTTCTTTTCTTCAATGGCGGATAGGTTCGATTTAAAGTTGATACCGGAATTCGACGGATCCGACCCGGTACTCAGCTGGGTTGAGAAGGTCGAGTTACATTGTCAGTTGTCCGGCGTGAAAAATGTCGAGCGCATGATTCCTCTGCGGCTGACCGGTGGGGCCTTCGCTGTATATCAGCAACTCAGCGCTGAGGAGAAGTGTGACTACTCGAGTATCAAGGCCGCGTTGTACAGGGCGTTCGCCACTGACCCCGCCACTGCATGGGAGCAGTTTGAGACGAGATCTATACGCTTGGGCGAAACTGTGGACGTGTATCTCGCCGAACTTAAGAAGCTGACGGTGTTGTTCGGCGGTCTTCCCGAGAGGGCCCTAGCCTACAAATTCCTGTCAGGACTCCCCGCTGGAGCAAAGCAGCTCCTGCGAGCAACCTCTACCATGTCCTCACTATCGCTGAGTGACCTAGTGGACAGAGCCAGGACAATAATGAAGGATAACTCGACGGTGCAGGAACCGGTAGTCGCCGTCGCACAGGCCCCACCAAGTGGCGAAGGACCGTCTCAGGGACCCAGCCCGCAAGGTGATGTCATCTGCTACAGATGCAACGGGCGGGGCCACATGGCAAGAAATTGTAGAAGGCGGTCGACGGCTGTTCGCTGCTACCGCTGTAACAAGACTGGGCACATGGCCCGAGACTGTGCGGGAAACGGGGACGGGGACAAGGTGCCAGTGCCGACCTCTTCCCCGAACAGAAAATAAACAAGGTGCTCCCTGTCATTCAGGTCCGAGTTAATGACACATTATGTTCAGCCCTCCTTGATTCCGGTTGCTCCCGCACCATAGTGTGTGCGGACTTCTGTCGGGCGTGGAAAAAGAAGAACGTCAGGATAACTACCATTACTGGAAAAATACGAATGTGTTGCGGCGTGGGTGTGGTACACATTCGCACAAGAACTGGGAACTCGGCCAACGTCGAAGCGCTGGTGACACGCGAAAAGCCGCTGAGTTTCGACCTGTTGCTAGACTACGATGCCATCAAAGCCCTGGGCGGCGTGCGCATAACGCGCGCTGGCGTTGTAGAGTTTCAGCATAGGCCCCCGGTGTGCGCAGCACTAAGAGTCGACCAGCCGGACTTCAGTGCGGAATTCGACGACCAACAGAAGGCGTGGACCGCCACTTGGAGGTGGTCAGAAGACAAGGAACCGGCCAAACTACAAAACAAAGTGGCAGAGTACCGTATGCCCGACCAGATAAGACCTGCATACGAAAGCGAGCTCCGTGAATGGATTATGAACGGTTGGCTGATTCCATACCCCTACGACAAACTTGGACCCCCCAAGGGCCTGATACCGCTGATGGCAGTTGCCCAACCTAACAAGTCAAAGGTGAGGCCGGTAATGGACTACCGTGAGTTGAATGCGCATGTTGATGCGTTCACAGCAGACGCCGACGTCTGTGCCAGCAAGCTGCGAGAGTGGCGCCGGCAGGGGTCCAATGTGTCCCTACTGGACTTGAGAAAAGCATACTTGCAGGTCCGGATCGGCGAGGCGATGTGGCCTTTCCAGACAGTGATGTTTTCCGGGAAGAGATACTGTCTTACGCGACTCGGATTTGGGCTAAACGTAGCACCCCAGATAATGAAGGCTATCGTCAATGCCGTGTTGTCACAAGAAGAATGGATCAGAAAGGGAACATCGGCGTATATTGACGATATATACGTGAACGAAGATATCGTGTCATCTTCGCGCGTAAGATCCAAACTTGCCGAGTTTGGTCTAAATTGCAAGGACTCTGAGCGGCTTGAGGATGGCGCCCGCGTATTGGGCTTGAGCGTTCAAGAGGAGCGAGGGATCCTGAAGTGGAGGCGTGGAACCGCAGTTCCCGACGTATCCGACGTTTACACAAGACGTGCCATGTTCTCCCTATGCGGGAAACTTGTGGGGCACCTTCCAGTATGCGGATGGGTTCGTGCGGCGACAGGCGTCATAAAAAGGAGGGCAAATGCGGTCACCAAAGGCTGGGACGATGAGATAACCGACGAACTATTGGTTTGAATGTTAAAGGAGACCGTCGCTAGTGTGAAAAAGAATGACCCCGCCACAGGGGACTGGTGCGTGCAGGGAGACGAACTGAGTGTGTGGGTGGACGCAAGTTCTCTAGCGATCGGTGTAGTTTTGGAGAAAGATGGGGCTGTAGTTGAGGATGCCTGCTGGCTGCGACCGGCGAATGATGCTGCCCATATCAACCTGGCAGAACTCGATGCTGTAATAAAGGGCATTAACCTGGCACTTCAATGGGAAGTGAAGAAACTGCGTGTGCACACTGACTCACTTTGCGTGCACCACTGGGTGTCGGACACACTCACGAGCAAGGCCAGGGCACGCACCAAGGCAGCCAGCAAAATGCTGATAAGACAAAGGCTCGAGACTGTGAAAAAACTGGTGACGAAGTACAACCTGTCTGTAGACGTAGTGCTCGTCACCTCGGACTATAACCTCGCCGACAAGCTCACTCGGGTACCACGGAGATGGTATGAGGCTATGAAGAAAGAAGCTAAGCCATTGCCTCTGTGTGCTGCCTCCGTCAAGGAGGACGAAATCAGGAAGATACATCACGACAGTGGGCACCCCGGAGTACAACGGACCTACTACTTTGTGAAGTTGGCTAGACCATCAATACCAAAAAGCGCAGTAAGAGCAGTGGTCAGGGAGTGCCAAACGTGCCAGTCCATCGACCCCGCCCCAGCCAGATGGCGGAAAGGACAGCTGGGAGTGGACGCGACTTGGAGTCGGTTGGGTATGGATATAACCCACTACGGCAGCCAACACTTCCTCACGCTGATAGACTGCGGGCCAACGAGGTTCGCGATTTGGCGCCAATTAGCGAGGCAGGATTCCACCAGTGTCATCCACGAATTGGAATCCATATTCTACGAAAGGGGGCCGCCTGAGGAGATCCTCATGGATAATGACACGGCGTTCAGCAGCAGGGAATTTAGGCATTTTATGGACAACTGGGGGATCCGCCTTCGACACCAATGCGCGTATGTGCCGAGCGGCAACGGCATAGCGGAGCGGTGCCACCAAACCGTGAAGAGGATCGCGGCCAGGAAGAAGTGTACGATCGCGGAGGCGGTTTACAGATACAACACAATGCCTAAGGACGCCATGACTGGCGGCAGTGCGCTCGCTGATGCAATTCATCACTACCACGTGCGCGTCAAGGACGTTGAAGTGTGTCTACCCGACCAACGAGAACCCCAGGGGACGTACCAAGTGGGAGACACCGTCTGGGTGAAGCCATCTGGCGGCCGGTGCACCAGCAGCTTTTGGAGGGGGCGGTCACCGGCGTCATCAGTGAACAGGCCATACTAGTGGATGATACTCCACGCCACGTAAGGGATGTCCGGCCCGCCCTAAGCGCTGATCAATCGGCGAGCAGTGGAAGTAGCGAGTCATCCGACAATGAGCGATGGATCCAACCCGTGCCCCACGAACCTGGTGACTCAACTGCGAGCAGTGGAAGGAGCGAGTCATCCGACGATGAGCGATGGATCCAACCTGTGCCCCACGAACCTGATGACTCAACTGCGAGCTCTAATGCTGATGCTGATGCTTCCGATGACACTTCTGAGAGCTCCGATGAGGAAGTCCTGGCAATACCCCTCCGCAGGAGTGCTCGAATCAAACGGCCACATCCACCGTGTCACGTATGTGATCTGGAGACCAGGGGGGAGTGTGAGACTAACCGTAGCCCTCGGCGCAAGAGGGTCCGTGTGTGCCTGGCGTGTGGGGTGGTGGCTGATCCTGTGGTCGGGGCAGCGGACGAAAGAGTTTCAAGATGGCGCCTGCTTGCTTTTATAAGAGACGGAATCTCGCAGGATCGTGCGAGATCTCGCGGGGATGCAAATTAGCTAGGCCATCTTGAGGAATAAAAATCGGTCCATTGGAGGTGCGAGGCAGTCGGGTTCTGACGTTCGTGGCGATCAGTACAGTGACCGTTGGGTGCTGCGTATACCTAGTAGGATCACTGGTATCGCTTTCATCCAGGATACTTTTTGCGCTATTATCGCTGCCTTAAGGGTACGATGTGCTCTTTCAATCATCCCATTACTTTGAGGATGATACGAAGTTGTTCTCAATCTGTAAAAACCTACTACCTTGGCCAACTCTTGAAACAATTCGCTCTCAAATTGGCTACCTCTGTCAGTTACAACATGCGATGGAACTCCAAATCGAGATATCCAGGCATTGATAAATGCCTCTGCTCCCGACTGCACAGTTATTTCGATCATTGGCTGTACTTCGATCCAGCGAATTGCACGATCGATACAGGTCAGCAAATATTTGTATGGACTGAGGTAAGGATCTGACTCATTGCACATTAGGGTAATGGGGCAACAATATCAATATGTACCATTTGGAAATGTGCGGATGGTAAATCAAACTCTTGGACTGCAGACTTTGTGTGTCTGTGAACTTTTGACTGTTGACATACAACACATTCTACACAGAATTGCTTGACTGTCTTATCTAAGTTAGGCCAGCAGTATCTAGACTTAATCAGTTTAATAGATGCTCCAGTTCCAAGGTGCGCTAAACCGTATAAACTGTCAAAGACAGCCCTACGAAACTCTTTTGGGATAAACGGCCTGGGGTACTTGGTTGAAGTATCACACAAGACAGAGCCAATTTCACGTGAAACGCAGTATTCTTTTAAATTAGCATATGACTTTATTTCATCTCCTTTTTGTGCCTGGGCTATTTCAGCCAAATCACATGCATCTATTTGCACTGCTAAAGCTGTTCTAGACATACAGTCTGCAACTACGTTCTCGTCTCCTTTAGTATACACCACATCAGCGATATATTCAGCAGTAATAGTCGTTGTTGTCGATCCGACTTTGTGGGTGTCTGACTATAAAAGGCTCCACATAATGGCTTATGGTCAGTGAATAATGTCACGTGACTACCCTCTATGAGGTGACGGAAATGTATCACTGAAAAATAAGCTCTGTTGAACGTAGAATACTTGGCCTGGGCTTGCGAAAATTTCTTGGAAAAGAAACCTATAGGTACTGGTTTCTTATCTATTAGCTGGTGTAATGCAGCACCAGCTGCGTATTGACTACTATCCGTAACCAGGTGGTACTCTGTGGCTGAAGACTGCGGATGAGCTAATGCCATAATTTCTAACAATTTGCTTCTTATTGTTCTGAAAGCATGAGTTTCTTCTTTGTTTAGTTCAAACGTTGCTTTAGGGTCCAACCTCATTCATTCGGATAGTGGTAGCACTATGGTTATGTAATTAGGGACTAACTTGCGATAAAAACCTGTCATTCCCAAAATATCTATGCAAGCTTTTCGAATCTTTGGGTACTGGAAAGGTTTCTAATTCTTTAATTTTTTTTGAAGTAGGCAACAAGCCTTCTTTGCTTACATGAAAACCTAAGAAGTCCAACTCTGGCACTCCGAATACACACTTAGCTAAGGAAATCTTTAAATTAATATCACTAAGAATCCTGAATACCTTATCTAAGTCTTCCTTGTGCTGTTGTTCACTTTCGCTAAAAACTAATATGTCGTCTAAATATACGAATACACAATTTAATTTTAGAAATATCTTGTCCATAAAACGCCGAAATGTGGCTGCATCATTCTTTAATTCAAATGCCATGTAATTAAATTCAAATAAGCCAAAAGGTGTCACGACTGCCGTCTTAGGCACATCTTCAGGGTGTACGTTAATCTGGTGATATGCTGCAGTCAAATCGATCTTGGAAGAATATACTCTACCAGCAAGTTGTGTGCAGAATGAATTTATGTTTGGTATCTGGTAGCGGTCTGTCTTGGTAACGCTATTCAGCGTGCGGAAGTCACCACAAGCTCGATATAAACCATCTGATTTGTTCACCAAATGCAAGGGTGTTGCCCACTCGCTACTGGAAGGCTGGATAACTCCAGTATTTAGTAAGTTCTTAAATTCCGGCTGTGCTGCGTCTAATTTAGGACCGGAAAATTGCCTGGCTTTAGCAAAGACTGGTACATGGCTGCCTATATCAATCCTGTGATACACTCTTTGTCTGTATCGCTATGAGGTGATATTACGCCACTATAGTTATTTATTATTTCGTTAACGTATTCTGCTAGGTCTATTTTATTAATCAATACAGTATTGGTTTCAGTTACTGTGTTGACTTTAATTTCGCACTCTGTTAAATTATCACGGGTGGATCTATTCTTGCAATTCACTACTATATTAAACTTGTTTAAAAAGTCAAATCCTAACAAAGGGTTAGTGACATCCGCGATCACGAAACTCCATTGGAAAGATCTTCTTAAACGTGTAATCTTGACTTCTGTGGTTAGAAGCAAGAAAGACAAGTCTTACCGTGGGTGCTCAGCGAGTGAGTTCACGCGAAGAAAAGAAAGAACAAACATGGCGGCCAGCATTTTTATTTCGTCCGTTCTCACGTAATCTCGTGTGTGCGTGAAGATGGAAACTATAAAACGATGTTCATTTCTCAGTGCTGGGAGATTATTCCCGATCAGGCAGGAGAGAAGGCAACGAGAGTAGAGACAGAGGACTGTAGCGATAATCTTTCTTGAACATTCCGTTTGTGTATTTGAGGTGAACCCCCCCCCCATTATACTTCATAAGCTAGTTTGACCATAGCATTGTATGCTTTCGCCATTAGCAGTCGAGATATGAACAGGAGTTGGTTCCAAGGTAATTCCATTTACTACAGAACGTGGTAAAATGGAAATACTGGCTCCTGTATCTACAATAAAATTTACTTTAGACGCTCCTATTTTTGCAGTAATTTCTAGTAACGGCGGCACTACCGGAGCAAACGCAGTCCGCCTTTTTAGTTTTCTGAATCGCTAGGGGCGGGAGATGAGGGACGCGAGTTAGGTAGCATTTGTATATTGTTCTTTTTCTTCGGCCATTTACATGTACGAGCCTCTTCTGCGAAGTAAATATGGGCTCTACATACTCTCGGTCGCTGTTTTCTTCTATACGGGCGTAGACCGACTGGTGTTGTTTCGCCTGTATGTCTAGTACCGGGGTGACTTGTTCGAGCCTGACTTTCTACAGTCTGAAATACCGGTGTATTTTCTATTAACGGCATCAAGTCGACCTAACTCTACCAAGGGCATCTCGGTGTGAGCCGTTATCACCGGGTCAATTTGCTTTGGCAGTGCGTGTATAAACTTATGGCGCACTATTTCGTCGCTTGCTCCTATTCTATTTGCAACAGTTAACATCTCCTGGAGGTATATTGACGGACGACCCGGCAACGTAGTGGTCCTTATCAATTTCTCCAAGAGTTCAGGGCTAGTCTTTTCGTAAGTAGACAATACCGACTCCCTTAATTTAACATAATCTAACGAATGTAAAACCGCTGGCGGTATATTCGTCACTACGTCAGGTGGCAATGCACTTATAACGGTATAAAATTTGGTCTCGTCCTTAGTAATATGTCGGAGATGGAACTGTGTTTCTAATATTGCAAACCATCTCTCGACACTAGTTTCCATAAATTGTGGGGGTTTTATGCTTACTTGTTGAACATCCATTATGATTTTACTAATATTATTTATTCCGTTTTCTAAGTGTTTATTAAAATGAAAAATAACATTTTTCAGATACATCGAATACTTATTATCCCCACTATATATATATATATATATATATATATATATATATACTAGCATTTCAGACCGGCGTTGCACGGGTGTTTGGAGGTGTATGTTGAGCAAATAAAAAAAGTGGTAGTAGGAAGGCAGGCACGAACCCGTAGCGCGAAGGAGGAAAAGAATGGGGGAAAACGTGACGTCTTTGCTGTTACGACCACCGAAAACCGAAAAGTCTCATGACTTTACATATCCCCAATGAAAATAATCTTTACTGACACACCAGACATAATAAACTACTTGGAAGACAACATTCGATGCATTATTGCCAAACTACAGCCTAATTTTAATGCATAGAGTTTTTGCAAATTGGATCTCTAGATTATGCCATATACACATGAGTCGCGGGGCCTATATGCTCGAAAATGTATTTAAATTATATATGCCAAAACATTAATCTCTGGAATAAACCACATAATTATATAATAAACTATTTTTCTGTGATTTATTTTAATTTAAAGTTCCCTGCATTTAATAAAACACCCTTTACTGTGCCAAACTACACCATGGCAAGTAAGAAAAAAAAAGAAAAGAAAAAATATATTGTTTTAAAAATATTCCCGATGAAGGCTTTGTTGTAAGGCGAAAATTTGAAACTTTAAATAAATAATGATTTATTCAAAAAACATCCGCACGTGTTTGTACTTTCTAACCTCATGCTTTGAATTTTCTTTTCTTCGTGCTTCTAAAATATGGATTACTTCTCTTTGCTATATATATATATATATATATATATATATATATATATATATATATATATATATATATATATGTATGTATGTGTGTGTGTGTGTGTGTGTGTGTGTGTGTGTGTGTAAAGTAGGGATAATAAGTATTCAATACATGCTTGAAAATTTTATTTTTCATTTTAATAAACACTTAGAAAACGGAATTCAAAACAAAATTTTAACTGTATAAAACTTGCATCATAACGAGCATATTAATACTCGGAAAGTTAACATATTTATTTTAGAAAAGATATCAAAACGAAAATTCTGAAAGTGCTAGTGTATAAAAGGTAACAAATGAATTAACTTTCCTAATTTCATTCATTTCTCTGTTTGGATCTAGTCTAGAATAAGGACCCCAATCCAAGTGCCGACAAAAATGGACACATTCCGATTAACACCGGTTGACATTCAACCGGAATGCGTTTCTTTAAACAGAATTTTCGTATTTAAGAGCAAGTATCTATTCTATCCATTTGTAGCAGTATTTTTATTTTAATTTCAAATATTAATTTTTTTAATACCACATAGAATTTTGGCTTCCTCAACTTTGGGATTTTTCGTTATTTAATAAATTTATTTTAAAAAATCAATCTTGGTCGCGAATTTTTCGGTTGGTAGGTATGAATATTGTATTGAAGACATCTGCAGTGCCTTGCTACATTTTAATAATGGATGAACCCCAAGAACATAGTGTTGATCTGCGAAACAAGATTATTGATGCCCATAAGTGTGGTGAAGGGTGCAGATTGATTGGAAAACGGTTCAACGTGCATCCTTCAACAGTAAGTTCAATAATAAGGAAATGGAAAACGCATCATACTACTGTAAATCTTACACGGGCTAGTGCCCCAAAGAAAATTTCGAATCGGGCATTGAATATGATGACCAGAACTGTTTCAGATAATCCTCAAGTTACCCGCAAAGAATTGGTAAATTAGCTAGAAACTTTAGGGATTAATGTTACTAAACGCACAGTGACTAATGCATTGCGAGAACGTGGACTTCAGTGCTATGTGGCAAGGAAAACTCCTCTTCTCACCAAACTACAAATCAGAGCCAGACTTGAATTTGCAAATAATTTATCAAAACTTGCAAGCTACAGGGACAATGTAATTTAATCTGATGAGACCAAAATAGAGTTATTCAATCATAGCCACCAACGTCAGGTTTGCAGAAAGAAGGGAGAAGGATTCAAGCCGAAGAACACCATCCCAAATGTTAAATTCGGTGTGGGGCTGGTTTTCTTCCAGCGGCACTGGAAAAATTCATATCATTAAAGAATGTATGAACAGTGCCATTTATCGGGATATTTTGAAGGAAAATTTGTTTGAATCTGCTCAAAGGTTGAGCTAGGGTCAACACTGAATATTTCAGCAGGACAATGATCCAAAACATTGTGCAAAATTAACACAGAAATGGTTTGTTGAACATAATATAAACGTGTTGCCGTGGCCCAGTCAGTCCCCGGACCTTAATCCGATCGAGAATTTGCGGCGAGAGCTCAAAGTACGGGTCAGTAAACGTCAAGCCAGTAATCTGTAACAATTTGAACAAATTTGTAAGGAGGAATGGTCTAAAATTCCTCCAAATAGGTGCCACAACCTTGTATCGAAGTATAGGAAACGTTTACATGCAGTGGTAAGCAACAAAGTGTAATGCAACAAAGTATTAAATGATCATTTGTTACTATGTATCGAATACTTTTTACACGAGCAATTTCAGAATTTTCGTTTTGATATCCTTTCTAAAATGAATATGTTAACTTTCCGAGTAGTAATATGCTCGTTATGATGCAAACTTTATGCAGTTAAAATTTTGTTTTGAATTCCGTTTTCTAAGTGTTTATTAAAATGAAAAATAACATTTTTCAGATACATCGAATACTTATTATCCCCACTATATATATATATACTAGCATTTCAGACCGGCGTTGCACGGGTGTTTGGAGGTGTATGTTGAGCAAATAAAAAAAGTGGTAGTAGGAAGGCAGGCACGAACCCGTAGCGCGAAGGAGGAAAAGAATGGGGGAAAACGTGACGTCTTTGCTGTTACGACCACCGCAAAACCGGAAGTGACGTAGGTTTAAATTAAGGCTAGGCAATCGAAAAGAGGGGATGCCTTTCGACAATATCGGTGAAAAAAGCGACCCCTCCCTGTAGAAAAGTGCCCAGTTGAAGGTGAAGAAATTAATGTTTTTAGCCAAATTTTCAATATTCGTCGTCCGAAAGGTCGATCTTAAAAACAATACTGATCTTGTGAAAATCAGTCGCCTCTGTTGAAAGTTTTAGGCAAACATGAAAACATATATACATACATACATACATACATACATACATTTATATAGTGGTAACTCAAAATTTCGATCCAAACCGATTAAAAAGCTTGCCCATTCTCTGAATACCCTTTTTGTAAAATTTCAAATGTTTAGACCAGAAATTGTCTGAGTAATTTGTGACTTAACATTTATTGTTTTTGGCTCAAATCAAGTTATTAAGTAAGATCCATGTCCAAGGAACCTATATCTAAAATTTCAAGTGTTTAGACCCAAAATTGTCGGAGGAGTTTGGTAGAGTTCTCAAAGGTCAAATCGTTGAGCTTTGACCCCTTAACAGCCAAATTTCTGGCTAAAAACGAGTTACAAAGATTCTCCCAAATCTAAATACCTTGTATATCAAATTGCGAGTCTGTAGACTTAAAATTAACAGAGTTATTGTGTAGGGAAATGTACACAGACAGACAGACACTTTCACTTTTATAGATATATAGATTAGCAACAATTCATTATTCAAGCACATTTGATTGAACACGACAGAGTTCTTTTTTTATCCGATTTTGTTAGATATCTTTCAATTTGCGGAGTGGTCTTTTTTATTTCGGCTGGCATGTTGTATATTATGGCGTCTGGTCATCATCATGAACGATTGTTGTCATTTTCTTTTTCTTGGAGACTTGGTGTATTTATAGCTAGTTTTAAAAAAAATTTGATGTATTTATAGCTAGTTTTTAAAAAAATTTGGTGTATTTATAGCTAGTTTAAAAAAAATTTATTTGTGTATTTTTTATTTTTATTTTATTGATTATAAAGGTGGGTGTGGGATGGGTAGGGGCAAATTATTTTTATTTTTAATTTCTATTTTCTTATTTTATATTTTATTTAGTTTATTGTTAGTTATTGAATATAGTTAGTATATTTGTCCCAGTATTAAATGAGATCCGGTTAAAAAAACGGCTGCAGTTTTTTAAATTAGTATGAGTTCTAGTAATTTTAGTCTTCGTATGCAATTGTTAAGGTATCGGATTTTAGTATTGTTAGTTAAGCTATTTCTAATGTCGGATTACTAGATTTTTATCATGGAATGTTAGGTGTTGTTTTATGGCGCTATTGTCAGCTAAATGATAGTTGTTGGGAGAGTGTTGTTGTTGTGTGGCCTATGTATGTGTTGCATGAGATTTTAGAGTGGGTTCAGAGACATTCTTTGAAGGGGCAAATAAATTCGTATACTACATTAATTTGGTTTAGTGTGGTCTTAGTATTATTATTGTTTTTAATTATTACCCACCTTTATAACCAATAATAATAATAATAATAATAATAATAATAATAATAATAATAATAATAATAATAAAACTATAAATACACCAATCGTCAATAAAGAAAAAGAAAACAACAACATCGAATATACTGATAGAAAACGCTTGAGAAGAATATGGCTAAACAATAACATGCCAGCCGAAATAAAAAAAGATCACTCGGCGAATTCGAAAGATATCCAACAAAATCAGACAAAAGAAGAACTATGTAGTACTCAATCAGACGTGCTTATGTTTTTATTATTTCAACCTCGGGAGTATTTGCTTAAATCATTACAAGATTGTTTCTATAGAGGGATAAACAAATTATCCAGCCCATGTCATCAGACAATTAAAGCCAAAGTAAATTATAAGAAAAGGATTTTTGATTACATATGGATATTAAAAAAAAAACTTGTTGGAGTAATGGATAGAGAAGGGAAAGGCGGGGAGCGGGAAAGAAAGGAGGAAAATGGATAGGGGAAGATGTGTTAGCCTATTGCTAATTGCCTAAGTTGCCCTTACCAGGGAATGCTGATAGGACTGTCCAGGTACTTTTTGCAGGTCAGAGTGCTCCTCCCATGGAGCGCTGATTTCTCAATCCCACTTTTCGACCCTAGTGTCTAAGTTCTTACAGTAGGGAGAGTGTTGCGTTATTGCTATGACCGTTTAGTCTATATGATTCTTTTAGCTCGAGTGCAAAAGTGCGTGCGGATATAAATATCGTCTATCAACCTGCTTACAAAAATAAGCTGACTTGTTTATACAAAAACTTTGTTTATTTCACACAACGACTCGGCGTATACACAGAGAGAGGGAGGGAGAGAGAGAGAGAGGGAGAGAGAGAGAAAGAGGGGAGGAGTGTGTGGTGGAAGTGGCTTGATGACGACAAATGACAACTCGGTCAGTTCTCTCTCGTTCTACCTTCGTTATCAGCTCTTTACCCTTGTTTGGCATTTGTTTATATTGACAATTTCTCGTCAGGAGTTCGTTTGATTTTTCCAACCAAGACTAAAACATCATGATTGTTGAATGTTGTTTTACAATGTTTGCACATTCTTCCTGCATTTTAATTTCACTTGGAATGTCTCTTAAGAATCCACTACGTGTTTGCACAACCAGTGATAATTCTGCCGTTGTCAAGCTCAATATGCAACAAGAGAACCTTCAATCCGGCTAGGGATTTTTATCCTCGGCCCCAAATTCAACAGAGATAAGACCATACCTATGACTTAGTCCCTGTTGATTTTGCAGTGGAAATTTAATTCTGTACAGTGGAAGTTCGCCTTCTTAGGCCCTGCCTTCTCTCTTTGAGAATGGGTTAGTTTATTGCTAATCGCCTGAGGCGTCCTTACCGGGGAATGCTGATGGGGCTGCCCAGACACTTTTTGCAAGTCAAAGTGCTTCTTCTTGGGGACGCTGACTTCTCAATCCCACTGTTCGACCCTGGTATCAAAGTTCTTGCAGTGGGAAAGAACTAAATCCAGCTAATCCAGCTAGGGGATTTTTATCTTGGGCCACAAAATCAACAGAGATAAGACTATTCCTGTAATGATCCAGTTCCTGTTGATTTTGCGATGGGAGTTTAGTTTTGTGCTATTCTAGGAGGTCCACACTTCCAGACCTTGCTTTCTCTCTTAGTTTATTGCTAATCGCTTGAGAAGCTCTTACCGGGGAATATCGATGGGGCTGCCCAGGCACCTTTTGCTGATCACAGTGCCCCTCCTCGAGAATGCTGACTTCTCGATCCGACCCTGGTGTCACAGTTCTTACAGTGGGAGAGAACTAACTACTACCAATCTGTGTAGGGAGCAGGAATCTCCTTAATCACAATGTGACGTACCCAGCAACCGAAAGGTCTCAGCAGAAGTAACAGTACTAGAAACTAGCCTTTTTAGGGCTACTTTCCACAAACTACTTTTACCACAAACTACTTGTATTCAAACTACTACTGCCTGCCTGCTTTCTGAGACTACTCTCTACAACCAGCGAATTCTGGCTCAGTCCTGCAGTAGACGTTCAGCTGCCTGTTCCAGTGTCATCTAGCTACTTGTTCCACTGCCCTATGACAATCAACTACCTGTACCAGATCCCACTGACATTCAGCACCAGTTTCCAGCGACTGTGGAGCAGTCATAAAGACCTATTTTCTCTTGTGAATTAATACCCCCCTCCTCCGTCTGAGCTATTTGGCCACTCACTGGCCAATCAGCTAACAGGGCGCATTGATTCATCGGTCTCCTAAAGAACTACTGTGGTTTGAGTTGTCCCCCTTTGAAAATTGGCTGTTTAGAGAAATGGAAAACTAGATGGCTCTGGTTGATAGTCGATTTGCATAAGTGGAGAAATGGGCAGCATATAAACGGTACTTTTTTTTAAGCAGGGGTGAACAGCGCAGAGAGTGAAACGACGGTTGGAAGAAGTGATGGTGAATTCTTTTTGTGACGGTGAATTATTTTTGGACGTTGAAGAGCTCAACCTTTTGGAAGGAACAGCTGTGTCTTATATATATTTTTTTAAATTTCTTTTTTTTTTCTACTTCACTACAAGCTATTTCGGCGGGAACTATGGAAGCAAAGAGGATCAGCAGTGAAATGCTTAAGACATTCTCTGGAGAGGGAGATGTTATAACCTGACTGACCAAGGTTAAACTTGTCTCTAAGTTGCGGGACATCGCGGATGTAGCCAGCTTGATACCGCTGTATCTTGATGGTGATGCTCTGGCCCTATATCTGGAGATGCGGGAGGAGGATCGACTGTCTGTTGACGCCATTGAGGAAAAGTTGAAGGAAGCATTTACCGAAGGACCGTTTGTGGCATATGGCAAACTAAGCCGTATGGTGTGGACCGGAGAGCCTGTCGATGTTTACACCAACAATATCAGGAGGTTGATAGGACTAGCAGGATTCAATGGAGGAGGCCGTCGGCAGATGGTTAAGATGGCCTTTATCAATGGCTTCCCGGACCATATTTCTATAGCTCTGCAGCAACTGCCTAGTGTAAATACTATGGAGGTGGCGGAGTTGATTACACAGGCTAGGGTGCTGGCCAGGAAAAAAGAGAGTGAGCAGGGAATCGTAGCTGTCGCTCAACGAAGCAAACTGCAGCAGGAAATTGTGAAGGACGAAAAGCAGAGAAGACTGCGGCAGAGACCCAGGTTCTCTGGCAGATGCTACCGATGCCAAGGCCTCCATATGGCGAGGGAGTGCAGGGAGCCAAAGCCAGAAGTCACATGTTACCGCTGTGGGGAAGTCGGCCACATCAGCAGATTCTGTCCCCAGGGAAACGAACAGGGGGAAGCCACTGTGCCGGTGGCTATCCCACTTATTTGATGAAGGCGCTTCAGGGTATGTCACCACAAGTAGAGGTGACCCTAAATGGACGAAGTGCAAAAGCTCTTGTCGACACGGGCTGTACTTCAACAATTGTCACCAAAGACATGGTTGATACATGCAATAGAACCAGCAGCATTACGGCAGTTGACGGCAGAGAGGTGAAGTGCAATGGCACAAGTATCGTTCGGTTGATGGTACGTGGGATGTCACTAACAATCCAGGCGATTGTTATTAACAAAATTGTCACGGGTGTCGATGTGGTGCTAGGGATGGACGCAATTGCTCGACTAGGGGGCGTTACGGTATATAGGAACTCCGTGAGATTTGGAGGACATCAAGGGGCTGCAGGTGTGCAATTCGAAAAAGGTGTCACAGGAACGGCCGGGTCAGACAAAATTTGCACGATAGAGGACCAAGATTTCTCTGCACACTTTGATGGTGAGAAATGGACAGTCAAGTGGGCATGGAAGGGAGAACCTCCAATACTGAACAACAGAGTGGAATGCTACGAGCATACGTTGCGAGGAGGCACAAGAGTTGAATTTGAGAAGGAGGTGGACCGATGGATCTCAGAGGGGATTTTAAGACCATGGACGGAGAAGGTGGAGGGTGTGCTGCCGTTAATGGCGGTTGTTCAGCCAACAAAACAAAAAGTTCGGCCAGTACTGGACTTCAGGGAGCTGAACGTACACGTTGCGTGTCACACGGGAGGCGATGTGATGGACGTGTGCGGAGAGACCATGCGAGAGTGGAGGCAGATTCAGAAGGCTGCGACGATTGTGGATTTAAAATCTGCATACCTACAGATCCACATTTCACAGAAATTCTGGAAATACCAGCTGGTCAGATACAAGGGCCGAACGTACTGGCTGACTAGGTTGGGTTTTGGCCTGAATTCTGCACCAAAAATCATGGCAGCGATCCTCAAAACGGTGCTAAGCAAGGAGGATGCAGTCAGAAGAGCCACCAGTTCCTACATTGATGATATTTTGGTGGATGAGACGGTAACAACTGCGGAGGACGTAGTAAAACACCTCAACAGCTTTTGGCTAATTGCAAAATGCCCGGAATCGTTGGAAGGAGGAGCTGTGTTAGGGCTCCAACTAAAAAAGGACCAGATAGGACGGTTAGTGTTCCAGAGAGGAAATGAGATCCCGGAGGTGTCGGAAAAAGTGAGCAAGCGAGAACTCTTCTCAATATGCGGAAGACTGGTGGGCCATTACCCTATTGCAGGATGGCTACGGACTGCATGTAGTTATATCAAAAGGCTAGCTAGTGGAGCGAAGTGGGAGGATGGAGTTGATAAAGAGACTGTAGACATTATGAGAGAGATTATTGAAGAGGTGAAGAGGGAGGATCCAGTGAGAGGTGTTCGACATGTACCCAACAGTGCAGAAGGTGTTGTGTGGTGTGATACAAGCTGTATAGCAGTGGAGGTCACCTTGGAGATAGGTGGTGTTACTGCAGAAGATGCTGCTTGGTTGCGGAAGAAGGACGACATGGCTCACATAAATGTGGCGGAACTGGATGCGGTTATGAAGGGCATCAACTTAGCCTTGAAATGGGGGCTACAGAATGTTGATGTGAGGACCGACTCAGCCACTGTGTTCTCTTGGATCCAGTCTGAAGCTACAGGAGAAAGGAGGGTGGAGACGAAAGGCGCTGCCGAGATGCTAGTAAAGCGTCGATTGATGATATTAAGGGAGCTGATTAGGGAATTTGATCTTCAACTTAGGGTCACTATCGTTCCTTCAGCGAAGAACAGAGCAGATGTGATGACGAGGGTGCGGAAGACCTGGCTAAAGGCGCCGAATAAGGCGGCTGTTGCAATATGTTGTTTGAATGAAGACACTCTGAAGGATTTGCATGACATGCACCATTTTGGAGTAGATAGAACCTTGTTCTTGGCCAGGAAGGTGGACCCCAGAATCACAAAGGAGGCCGTTAGGACAGTGGTTGAGAGATGCAGCTGGTGTCAATCAATCGACCCTGCGCCGAGTAGACACGAAGCTGGTGAGGTTCAGGTGGCAGAGAACTGGAGCAGGTTGGCGATAGATGTAACGCACTATCGACAGAGGCCGTATCTGTCAATGGTCGACTGTGGACCAGGAAGAGTAGCCATTTGGAGGGAGATCAAGGCGGAAAATGCAGGTGAAATTGCAAAGGTCTTGGAAGAGGTGTTTTTGGAGAGGGGTCCAGTGACGGAAGTGCTAATGGACAATGGAACTGCCTTTCGCTCAGCTGCCATGGAGAATGTGTTGGATAAGTGGGGAGTGCGGCGCTATTTCAGGGCTGCATATAGACCAGGCAGAAACCGAATTGTGGAGCGGCATCACAGGACCATTGAGGCTATAGCTGAAAGGGGCCAGATTTCGCCGCCAGAAGCTGTCTTCTGGTATAATATGGCTCCAAAGTGAGGGCAAAAAGTGGAGTCAGTGCCGCAGAAGGCAGTCTTCAAGTACGAGTGGCGGCATCCCCGAACTGCACAAGTACCCGCGGAGGAAGGCGAGAAGCGAGCGACTGTGCGAGTAGGAGAGGAAGTGTGGATCAAACCGCCTGATGCTCGCTGTACCACACGCTGAGGGAGGGGCATTGTGACAAGTGTCCAGTCCCCGAACAATGTATCTATCGACGGCATCCCTCGACACATCCTTGATGTGCAGCCGTTAGTGGTGTTATTAGAGGAAGACAGCGACGTCGAGCCAAGTAGCGACGTTCACGAAGAGGCTCCGTGGAGATCGCAGCGAGAGAGACGGCCGCCATGTTGGTCGAGCGACTACGTGATGGGTTGACATGTGATGATCGTGTAGATCAAGGGGGTGTGTGGTTTGAGTTGTCCCCCTTTGTAAATTGTCTGTTTGGAGAAATGGAAAACTAGATGGCTCTGGTCGATAGTCAATTTGCATAAGTGGAGAAATGGGCAGCATATAAACGGTACTTTTTTTTAAAGCAGCATGAAGAGCGCAGAGAGTGAAACGACGGTTGGAAGAAGTGACGGTGAATTCTTTTTGTGACGGTGAATTATTTTTGGACGTTGAAGAGCTCAACCTTTTGGAAGGAACAGCTGTATCTTATATATTTTTTTTAAATTTCTTTTTTTTTTTCTACTTCACTACAACTACTTTTTGGAACTACAGTTAGTCACCAGTCAGGACCGGACCTCCAGTCAAGCAACACCTCTCCTCTTTCGTCCCCTGTCCACCGAACATCTCTACCTTACATAGACGGCATCCACTGGAGGCAACTGCTATTAATTGGGGACGACACAAGGAATGTACCGACTGACCGGCACAAACCCAAAAAGAACTCTCTATTCCTTCTTTCACTATCGCTTCAACTTCCTACTGTGAAATAGATACCCTTTTCGTTGTTAATTTTGAAAAGAAGTTTGATGTTCATTTCGTGCTGTGTTCTTAATCAATTAATTAATTAATATTTTATAAGGGGTAAAACCTTTCCCTATAAAAATGGTGATCCGACGTATACAGACGTTTTGACTACAAAAATACCTTCTTTGAAACATTTGGAAAAAACAACGAAGATTAAACAAACCACACAAAAGAAAAAAGGACTTAAAAAAGAAGAAACCACTGACAGAACGAACTAAACAACTTAAAAAAAAAAAAAAAACGCGCGCACACAAACACGGCGACAAAACACGATATTCATCGTTTTTAAACGAATATCAGTGTTTTTCATTCTTCTTTGGCTTTTGTTGTTATCTTTTTGCCTTTGTGTCTACCTTGTAGTTGGACGGTTGATTGGCACCTTTCAAATCGCCTTTCGCCCCGTTGCAAAAACTTATTATATTTTATTGATATTCTGTTCAAAACTAGTTTGTTTCCTTCCTCTATGTGCACTAATGTATGCTTAAATATTCTAAAATTCGTGTCTCTGGGCTAAACATTTTAAAAATTTATAAATGTATGTTTATAGTAAAAGAAGAAAAAAGAAAAAAAAAGATCCTGTCTAAATACAAATTGTAATTCGCTTTCCATTCTACAAATTCATTTGAAAGCACTAGTGAAAGCAAGGTATTGGGATGGAATGGCCCCGAAGAATCGTCGTAGCTGAGTAATTTTGTAGAACATCTACTCCAGTGTGGGAAGTCGATATCTGTGGTCTCTTAGACATTCATCAATCCGGTTGAGAAATCCGCACAGACCCTTATCTTATTGTTTTTCTTTTTCACGTAGACTGTAGGAAATGCCCATTTAGAGTAGTCTACTCTTTCAATTACTCCATTTTCTTCTAATCTCCGTAATGCTTTGTCTATCGTTTCTAATGATGAAAATGGGACTCTTCTTTTAAACTTGAATACTGGTTTTATGTTGTCTTTCAGTTCGAATATTACTTCTTTCGTTTCGTACAACAACCTAGTCCATCCGCAAAAACTTTATTAAATTTGTTTTTCAAATCCTAACAAAATTTTAAAGTCTGTTTTGATTTTGCCATACTCGACGCATTTAATCTCCTACAAAACGCATTTATCAGTTTTCCCATGAATTAAATAAAACTATTAAGTTAATGACAAATAAATTTGCATTTTCTCTGACATTTTATGCGTTTTGCCGTCGTTTTATGCGTTTTGCCGTCGAGTGTTACTTTAGCATCAAATTCTCCTTTGGATTTTAGCCTGGTTTTTGAAATACTCTTTGCTATTTTTTCTGTATTTCGTAATTCCGGATTACCTATCCTAATCCAGGTAGTTTCAATTGTAAAAATGTCACTCCCTGTATCGAGTAAACTAGTAATATCCTGATCATTAGCTTTCATGTCTATATATTTTCTTTTTCCGTCATTTTTCGTAACTTTCAATAAAGCTGTATTTACCTTTTTAGACTTTTGATAATTTTTCTTTTTTACACATCGCAGTCTTGTAGCCCGTCAGAGCACTTTTTGTTTCTGTAAATATGTTGGCTATTTCTGTAAATATGTTTGTTGTTTCCGTAAATATGTTTGTTGTTTCTGTAAATATGCTTGTTGTTTCTGTAAATATGCTTGTTGTTTCTGTAAATATGTTTGCTGTTTCTGTAAATATGTTTGTTGTTTCTGTAAATATGTTTGTTGTTTCTGTAAATATGCTTGCTGTTTCTGTAAATATGTTTGTTGTTTCTGTAAATATGTTTCTTGTTTCTGTAAATATGCTTGTTGTTTCTGTAAATATGTTTGCTGTTTCTGTAAATATGCTTGTTGTTTCTTTAAATATGTTTGTTGTTTCTGTAAATATGTTTGCTGTTTCTGTAAATATGTTTGTTGTTTCTGTAAATATGTTGGCTGTTTCTGTAAATATGTTTGTTGTTTCTGTAAATATGTTTCTTGTTTCTGTAAATATGCTTGCTGTTTCTGTAAATATGTTTGTTGTTTCTGTAAATATGTTTGTTGTTTCTGTAAATATGTTTGTTGTTTCTGTAAATATGCTTGTTGTTTCTGTAAATATGCTTGCTGTTTCTGTAAATATGTTTGTTGTTTCTGTAAATATGCTTGTTGTTTCTGTAAATATGTTTGTTGTTTCTGTAAATATGCTTGCTGTTTCTGTAAATATGTTTGTTGTTTCTGTAAATATGCTTGCTGTTTCTGTAAATATGTTTGTTGTTTCTGTAAATATGTTGGCTGTTTCTGTAAATATGTTTGTTGTTTCTGTAAATATGTTTCTTGTTTCTGTAAATATGCTTGCTGTTTCTGTAAATATGTTTGTTGTTTCTGTAAATATGTTTGTTGTTTCTGTAAATATGTTTGTTGTTTCTGTAAATATGCTTGTTGTTTCTGTAAATATGTTTGTTGTTTCTGTAAATATGCTTGTTGTTTCTGTAAATATGTTTGTTGTTTCTGTAAATATGCTTGTTGTTTCTGTAAATATGTTTGTTGTTTCTGTAAATATGCTTGTTGTTTCTGTAAATATGTTTGTTGTTTCTGTAAATATGTTTCTTGTTTCTGTAAATATGTTTGTTGTTTCTGTAAATATGTTTCTTGTTTCTGTAAATATGCTTGCTGTTTCTGTAAATATGTTTGTTGTTTCTGTAAATATGTTTGTTGTTTCTGTAAATATGTTGGCTGTTTCTGTAAATATGTTTGCTGTTTCTGTAAATATGTTTGCTGTTTCTGGTAATATTTTTGTTGCTGTACAAACGTTGTAATTGTTGTTTCAATTTCTCTGCGATACACCTACTACGGTGACAGAAAAGCTCTACATCGTCCATTCAATTTTGGCAAATTGATACGTGCTGAAAGCTCGTTCTCTGTTGTCCAATATGTTGTATAGACGTGTTGCAACCTCGCAATTGAATTCCCAGTCGCCAATCATTTATAGATTGGGTGTAAGTTCGTAGTTGTGTCATCTTTCCCCAATCTGTAGTAGATTATACGTGATTTCGTACTCGAATCCTCCGTCAACAAATTTGATATATCCCTATGGTATAGAATCAGTACAAATTAATCAGATGAAAGGAGACTCAAAACACAGAGTAAGTTATAACATTTTTATTGTTCAAAGGTACTATAAAAACTATAACAAATTAGAGATTGACACTCCGATATATCTTGACTATCGAAGTATCAAGATTAGATTACTTCCTCCGATGGCTTGCTAGCATCTTTTATAGACTGAGTAATACACTATCGCAAGGAATATATATATATATATATATATATATATATATATATATATATATATATATATATATATATATATATATATATTCCTTGCGAACATTATTTCAACCGATGATAACTTGATTTGGTGTTATCCTATAAATCGTTAGAAATTTTTTAAGTTGATATTATCATTGTTTTTCAATGCTCTTTCAGCGAGGCTGTTGGACCAAGGATTGCATCTTAGTGTTGTGATGTGTTCAATTGCCAACGATTCACAGTAGTCTTTAAATCCATGTTCTGTGAACATTTTACCATCGTCGCTTACAATTGCATTTGGTACACTCAAATTGACTAAATACTTCGTCTAACCCCTTTACAGTTTTCGAAGCTATTGGATGTTTGTATAAATTTCAGGCTATTTCGAAAAAGTACCCACTTACTTTGTAATCAATATGAATCCGTGTCCAGTTAAATCTATTTTAAACCAGTGTGGAGTCCTCATCTGTGGAGCCTTTACTGCTAATTGGCATCCTTTACATTCCTTTACCAGACTTTCAATGTCCTGGTCCATATTTGACCAATAAGTGTACTCTTATTGATCCCTTCATTCTACAGATTTCAGCATGGCCCATATAGAATTTTTTAAAATTCTCTTTTGTAAGACTCGCGGTATAATGAATCTATCTGCATACATCGTCACGTATCGAAAATGGAAACACCCTTAATCATTTTATTTTTATTTCGCTCCACCCTACTTGTTTTTTTTTTCATACTGTTAATCCATTCATCCATTTTCACCGCATTTTTTTAAATTTCTTCCAGTATTACCGGTAGGTCTCTACTAGTAGTATATCAGCCAGTTGTTTTTCCTCTTCGGTGTCATCATGCAATTCATATTTTTTAAAAAATTTATCTAGACAAAACATCACCGTTTGCATTTTGAAATTATAGTTAAGCAAAATAATGCTCCATCTCTGTAATCTATTTGATGTATAGGTTGGAATGGTTTTCTTTTAACTAAAAGTCGACAGTAGTGGTTTATAGTTCGTTTGTAAAACGAATGGTCTGCTATGATATTTTTAATGGCGTACACAATTCGCAGACCTTCCTTTTCGATCTAACTATAACCCCTTTCCTCTGACAGTAAGGCAATAACACGGGCAATATAAAAAGTCAATTAATCAAATAATTACATACCTTGTATAAACTTCGTTTAATAATTACATACCTTGTATAAACTTTCGTTTAAGACTAAAGAAAAGAAAAAAAATTAAAGAAACGCTAGAAAGGCCTTTTCAATGACATACACTCAAGAAATGTGCGATCGGCTTTTATCTACGTGTTGAGATGTGCGATCGGCTTTTATCTACGTGTTATATATAACATAAGGGAAGGAAAACGTCATCAAAAATTACAGTCCAAGGGAATAACTTCTAACAGCACAGTCCAAGGGAGATAACTTCTAACAACTCGCTTAACTCAAAACTACTTCTCTATCTGTTAGAATTATTGTGCCAGTTTTCTGACACACAATAGTTCTCTGATCCTCGCAAATTTTGTGCTCACGAGTGCTTTTGTTAGTACATCAGCTATCATGTCTTTGCTCGAGCATTACTCCAGTTGGATAGCTTTGCTTTCCACTTGCTCTCGGATGTAATGATACTTAATTTGACTCTTCCATGATATTGTGGATTTTTTGCCTTTCGTTGACTGATTGCCCTCATAGATGAGAAGCTCCTTTTAAATCACTTTGAAAACTCTGCATCCATACCGCCTCCTGTGCCGCACTTGCCAATGCCATGTATTCCGCTTCAATTGTTCAACTTTTGTTTCTTACGTCTCCGACCAACAACCACTCCACATAATTTGAACACGTACTCTGAGGTCGATCTCCGATCATTTAAATCACCAGCCCATTCTGTATCTGAGTACCCTAGGAGCTCGGTTGCTTTCTCCTTCATATAGTAAGCCATATTCCCGTATGCAGTCTAAGTAATTAAGGATACGTTTTACAGATTTCCAGTATTTTAACAGTTCAGCCTAGTTTTGTACTGTTCATAACTTGTCCTACACCTGAATACATTTTATGTACGATTCAAATGTTTACACCAAAGTGTTGAGAGAATGGGAATATTACATAATGCGTGTCGCATTTTAAAAGTTGAAGGAATTTCTCAAATTGAAAGATTTAAATAATTCACGTAAAACTTTAAAAATTGAAAGTGTCGAGAGAATGGGAACGTTACACGATACGCGTCGAAGTTTTAAAGTTGAAGGCATTGAAAAAAGAGAAAGATTGAAATAATCATGTCGAAGTTTTTAGGTGTCGAGAAGGAGAAAGATTGAAATGATTTGTGTCGACCTTTAAAAAATTGAGTGTTGAGAGAATTGGCGCCGAAATAGTTTGTAATCAAATTAAACTAGACTCTTGTCAGCATTCGACCGCTGTTCTGTTATAATCTCCGAGTCATTCAGTCCGGCCCTCCAAACTCGACTCGTCGCCATTTCAGGTCTTTTATTACGTCATTTTGGCGTATACATTTTGGCATTCAAATCACTGCATATCAAACTACAACTAGCAACCACCAGCATCGTTAATACAACACGCAATACCTGTGATGCCAGGGATGAAAGTTGCAACAGATATATTTTTTTATCTTTATAAAGTGCATAAGTGGTAATCATAGACTATACAACTTTATAAAAGCATAAGTGGAAATCATAGACTATACAACGAGATATTTCGGTATCCATAAATTAGACAACTGTATGTCACGCACAATGACTAACAAAATAATTAAAAAAAAAAAACACTTTCGCCAAGTTTGGTATTTCACTAATAGTAATCAGCGACAATGGACCGGAATATGGATCATTGGAATTTAAACAATTTGCTAAGCAATCAGAATTCAAGCATGTTACAAGTCCAAATTTCCCGCAAGCCAATGGACTGGTAGAAAGAAACATACAAACACTAAAAAGGGTAGAAAAAAGTATTTTGAAAGCAGCAAGGATCCATTTTTAGTAATGTTAATATTAAGAACTACATTAAAAGTTAAATCTACATCACCGGCCCAACAGTTAATGAAAAGAACTCTTAAGACAAATATTCCTAATATTTTGCACAACTAAATAATGAAAAGGCGTGAAACAGACAAAAATTTTAACGACCTACTAAGTCTAAACAAAAACGACACATACGTTTGAAACCAGAAAGGGAAGATAACGAAACAATTGGAACAACCTCGTTCGTATTTAATAAGAACAAAACAAAAAAGGAATCTAAGATGCAATAGTCGTCATCTTCTAAAAACAAAAGAGAATCTTTCAAGCATCATCACAACTACACAAGATGACTTTGAAAATATGTTTAATCGAGAAAATAGTCAAAGACAAAATGCCTCAGCAACACACACAAAACAGAAGAATAATTAAGCGCACAAAGGGAGGAAGAACAATCAAACTTCCAGCTAGATATAGACAATGTGCAAATACATTTAATAAAGAGAAAACAAGTTTTTATTTTTTTAAATAAAAACCAGATACGTTAGATATACGTGAGTTAATTCCTTTTAACAGTGATTACTCATACTATTCCTCATACGGCCGCCTCCCACCATGTAAGTGACAATAAACGCCGGTTGGCTACTTTCTTACTTATATTTCAGTTTGCAATGAATATTTTGTAGTGTTCAAACGTGTCCGTTGTATATCTGTTCATCATATGAAAATACTATCTTTAAAAAAAAAGAGGGGGGCACAATTCTTAAACTGCATTGCGCCACCCGAGGCGGGGTGGGGGGGGGGTTCACCTCAAACACAAAAAAGGGAATAAATTCGAGAAAGTAGAATGTCCACTCCCGTTGCACCTATTCTCCTGCCAGATCTGAAATCTCCCAGCACCGAAAAAGAAGTTTTGTAGTTTCCAGCTTCATGCACACACGATATTTTGTGAGAACACACGTAATAAAATGCTGGCCGCCATCTTTGTTTTTTCTTTTCTCGGCCTGAACTCACTCGCTCCACACCCATGGTAAGAATTCTGTTTTTCTTAGCTTGTGACCACACGCCCCCCTCAAGATCATATTTTGTAGTCTCTCATCCACTGTGGTGGTCGCCTCTCTCTACTTGGGCTCTGAGGTTTCTCGTCCACCTCCTGTTGCTGCACATTCCCCTCCATTGTTGAGAATATGCCTCGGTACACCGTCCACCACAATGTTGTTTCTAGTGTTCCTCCCAGTCACGCGACCTCTACTCCATTGTATGTTGCAGCACGCCCCTGGTGGTTTCACACATACTTCATCCCCGAGTTTAATGGTCCCTGTGGCCTCTGTCTCTCTGCTTGCCGACTCAACCCTGGGATGTCTCCAGGAATATGCGAACGTTGACAGTTGCGGAACCGTCTCTAGCACTTGTCCCAATCTAGGCAACATATTATACCAGTAGACAGCTTACTCAGGTGAGGTGCCGCCTCTTTCCGCAACTGCCTTTATGGTGCGGTGGTTTCTCTCCACGATCCCGTTGCCACTGGGTCTGTAGGCAGCTCTGAAAAATTGTTGGATATTCCATTTCTTCATTACTTCCGTCACTGCTACTTGAATGCGGTCCCGTTGTCGGTTAACAGCTCTTCCACGGGAGCTCGCTCCAAAAACACCTCATCAAGGATTGCCGCTATTTCATTGACTGTTGCTCCACATAGCTTCTTCCATAGGGCAAATCGCCCAGACCCGCAGTCAATCATGGTCAGCTAAAGTCCACCCCTGTAATGGCTAACATCGCATGCCAGTTTCTCCCAGGTCCCACTCACCCCCAATTGACCAGCTTCATGCCTGCTTGGAGCAGGATCAATCGACTGACATCTGTCGCATGTTCTGACCACTTGCCTCACTTGCTCCTTGGTGACACTCGGGTCGATTTTCTTCACCAAGTACCACGTCCTCTCTACCCCCATATGGTGCAGATTGTGCAGCTCTCACACGCCAACATCATCTAGATCCGATGCAGCAACAACATCTTTCTTTGGCACAAGCCAGCTCTTCTTCACTCTCGTGAGAGCATCTGCTCGGTTCTTCTCAGAAGCCACGATGTTTACACAAAGCTTCAAACAAAACTCCTGCATCAGCTCAGCTAGGATCCCAAACCTGCGCTTCACTAACATCTCTGCTGCCCTTTTCGTTCTTATTCTTTTTTCACTTGAAATGAGGGACTTTAGCCAAGCAAACACAGTGGCAGAGTCTGTTTTGATGCAGATGTCACGCAGTCCCCATTTCAAGGTCAGATTGACCTCTTTGATTATCGCATCTAATTCCACTACATTGATGTGGCTGACATCATTTTTCTTCCTTAACCAGGCCGCATCTTCTGCAATCACTCCTCCAACTTCCAAAACAACTACTGTTACAATGCTGCTTGCATCACACCACACGACTCCATCCAATGTTCGTGGTACGTTCCAGGTTCCCCGGACTGGGTCTTGCCGTTCTGCTTCTTTCTATCATGGCGACCATTCTTCCTCCCACTTTATCATTCCATCCTCTTCCTTCGGCGTGCCTCTTTATGTAGCTACATGCTCGTCTAAGCCAGCCAGCAATGGGGTAATGTCTGATCAACTTCCCGCATATGGAAAAAAGTTCACGTCTGTTGAGCTCTTGCTTCAGTTGCGGGATCTCGTTCCCCCTTCGTTCCTCTTCGTTCCCTTCGTTCAGTTGTGGGATCTCGTTCCCCCCCCCCCGGTAATGAATGTCATTTTGACTATGTGACTTGTGGCGTGTTTCCTGATACCCGACAACTCAACCAATCTCCTTATCTCATTCGCGTAGACATTAACAGATTCACTAGTCCACCTCTTCTCCTTCAACTTATAAAAGGCCTCAAAAGGCCCCCCTACAAAAGCTTCGATCAGTCGACCCTTAATGGCGTCTGCGTCACCCTGATCTCGTTCGCTGAGCTCCAAATAGAGGGCAGCGCGTCCCCTTCTAGAAACAGTGGTATTACTGTGGCCACATCGTCCAACTTTTGAATCCGTGCCACAAGGTCCACTTTTTTAAGCCATGCCACCACATCACTGTCGCCATTAAAAGGCTTAATCATGTTGGTTAAGCCAGCGTTGGCCATCGCCGAAATAGCTTGAAAATACTATCTTTAAAAAAAGGGGAGGACACGGTCCTTAAACTGCAGTGCGCCACCTGAGGCGGAGAGGGGGGGTGTCACCTCAAACACACAAAAGGGAATAAATCCAATAAAGTAGAATCTCAACTCCCGTTGCACCTACTCTCCTGCCAGATCTGGAATCTCCCAGCACCAAAAAATGCTCGTTTTGTAGTTTCCAGCTTCACGTGCACACAAGATTTTGCGAAAACATATGTAATAAAATGTTGGCCGTCATCTTTGTTTTTCCTTTTCTCACCCTGAACTCACTCGCTCCACACCCACACCTTCTGTTTTTCTTAACTTCTGACCACATCATACTAATCCGCTACTAACTCAATATAAAATCTTTCAGTCACTAACACTGTAGGGAAAATCGTACCTTACTTGGCTAGCATGTGTGCATGCTTCAAAGAGTCGGTTGAATAACAAAAAAATGAAAGAAAGGCTAAAATAGCGACACCCAGTTGGTTTTATGGTTGACGGTCACATGAGTGACACAGACTGTCACTGTTTATATGCAAATAAAACAAATGAATAAAAACGAGCGTAAAACGAACAGGGAAACGAGTTGGAACAAGGCGCACTATGTACATAGTCATATACAAGTCAACTTGAAAGAGTGTCTAGTTTTAGAATTGGAAGTTTTGACAACGGTGTCCAGTTGTGGAATTGGAAGTTTTGACAACGAAAAATCTGTAAACTGTGCAAAATAAAAGAACCAGCAACTGTCATCCTATTGAGGTTAACTGGATGGGCCTATGCAGTATACCAACAAACCGAGGATAAACCAAACTAAGATTAAGCAGAGCCTGTATACAGATCCTTTTGTTGCAGCTCTCCAGCCGGAGACTTCACCCCAAGGAAATGGAACTTAGCCAATTTACAGAAGTTATCTATACCGTTTGGCGGAGTAAACAACAAACTATTAAGCTATGCCTTACCTTACTTAAGCTGTTGCAAGTATCGACATGAATTGACGAATTAATAACAGATTAGTTGTTGGCTTGAATTCAAAACATTCTTAAGGAACTCGAACCAATTGCAGCAGCGCTCGTTGTGCAGCACCTAAACCATATGAAGATAATGTGGATTCTCTCCCAGCTAGCGATTAGTGCGAGAGGCTGGTATGCTATAAATGTGGTGGGACCTAATCACTTTGCTATGGAGTGCCAAAGTAGAAATGGTATGAGGAGTGTTTATCCATGAACACACAGAATAGTACGATGTTATCATTGCA
Organism: Euprymna scolopes; assembly: GCF_053919585.1. NCBI lineage: Eukaryota > Metazoa > Mollusca > Cephalopoda > Sepiida > Sepiolidae > Euprymna > Euprymna scolopes. Next base: position 65,808,424 of record NC_136493.1, on the reverse strand, counting down.
ATGAGCTGGGTCACATATCTCAAAACTGTTCTGGAAACGAAATTGGGACAAGGAATCGTTGCCATCCTTGCCAAACAATAAACACAGAATTTCCGGTTGTTGGCGTCAAAATTGGTGGATGTGCAGTGTTTGGTACTTGTAGGCATTGAATGTTCCTTATTTATAGTTAGCATAGATTGCTGTTAGATGTGGAGGAAGCAACAAGTGAGCGTTATGACTTACCATATCAAGAGAAAGGTGACACATCTGAAGGTGACGTTCTGGTGATGCAAGAAAAACCTCTTGGCTATGACCTGTTAATTGGAATTGACGCAATACGAGCACTGGGAGGCGTCATGATCACAGCGGCTGGTAGAAAGAAGGCTGTGCAGCTATTTCTATTAAGGAAATGAACTTCTATGCTCTTTTGGATGACAAAGAAATGGCCTGGACTGCAAGGTAATAGTGGACCTTGAGTGAGTGGAAGGTAATAGTGGACCTTGAGAGCTAGTTTATGAACATACAAGTCAGGGAAACGGTTGATTTAAATCTCAAGCCGAGAGATTTAGCCCCTGCTAGAGTATGCAATTTCTACCAAGAATTAGGCCGCAGAAGAAGAGCTTCAAACGTGGATTGATAACGATTGTTTAATACCATGCCTACAGGAACACATAGAACCACCTAAAGGATTAATTCAGCAATCTACTAAAGACAAAATTCCACACATAATGAATTACCTAGAATTGAATCAACATGTTGATGCTTTGACTGAAAATGCAGATATGTGCGCTGCTAAATTACAGGAGAGATGTCAGAAAGGGAGTACTGTAGCACTGCAAGTATGGGTCCATGAGTCACTATGACCATTTCAAGCAGTGATAATCAAGGAAAAACAATATCGTTTGACATGTTTAGGCTTTGACCTAAATGTAACTCCATTAATAATGACAGTTATTATTAAAACTGTTTTGATGCAAGATGAGACCACTGAGAAATCTACTTCAACTTACACTGATGATATTTACATCAATGAGGACATAATTTCTACAGATGCGGTTCAAATGAAATTGGAATCTTTCAATTTGGTACGCAAGGAATCTAAGCGCTTAAAGGATGCGGTGTTAGGTCTTGAGGTCTGGGTGGAGTGTAATACTTTATGATGGAAGCAAGGGAGCCTGATTCCAGAGTTACCTAGTGTGTGAATGAGAGATATCACGTTTTCTATTTGCCCTAAATTTACCTGTCTGTGGATGGCTCTAATCGGCAACAAGAGTACTAAAAAGACAAGTAACTGTGGTAACAAAAGAATGGGATGTCATAGTGAATGACCAAAACTTTGACTTGAGGAATGACCCTGCCCAGGTCAAGTGGCACGTATCCGGGTACAAACTAAATATATGAGTGCACATAAGTTCATTTTTACAGGTGTAGGGTTGGAATGGTTGGGTGATGTTGTAGAAGATTCTTGCTGGCTTTGTCCAAAAAATGATGGCCAGCATATAAATTTGGTGGAACTTGATTCCCCGCTAAAATTGCAATTGCAAGATTGTACATCTCTACACTAACTCATTCTGTGTTTGCCACTGATTAACTGACATCTTATCTGGAAAAGCACGAGTTAGGACTAAAGCCATATGAAATGTTGGTTCAAAGGAGAAAGGCGATAATAAAGCATCTAGTTGACGAATACAGTTTGCAGGTTGACATTACCCTAGTTCCATTGGGGCAGAATTTGTCTGACTCGAGTGCCAAAGATGCGGATTGATAGAATGAGGTAGAGATCTGATCCTCTGCAACTGGCATGCGCATTATTAACAGATCAATTAAAACCTTATCAGATCTGTGTCATACATCAGCAGAGTGGACATCCCAGAATTCGTTGGACCACATATTTTGCCCGAAGACTGTGTCCTAAAACTATAAAGACATCAATCAAGGCAGCCATATGCTCGTGCAAAGAATGTTAGCAAATTGACCCGGCACCATCCCTATAGCCAAAAGGGAAGCTTTAGGTGGAGGACAACTGGTGTCGAATTTATGTAACGCATTATGATGGCAAACATTTCTTAACCTAAATAGATTATGGTCCAATGCATTTCATGATATAGCACTTGTTGACACGACAGGATACATTCAAGCATTGTATTACAATTAATATCTGTTTTTTATTTTTTATGTGGTGCCCCACTTGAAATCCTTACTGATAATACCTCTACATTTCAATGTTAAGAATTTCAAAAATTCAAACAGAAATGGGAGATTAGAATGCATTACTGATGTACATATTTTCCTGAAGGTCACAATATAGTGGAGCAGTGTCACCACACCGTCAAAAGAATTGCAGCCAGAACAGTGTCTGATTCCAGAAGCTGTATACTGGTATAATGTAACTGGTATAATGTAACACCCAAAGACGATGCAACATCAGCAAGTGCACCAGCCAATGGGATTTACTGCTAAGAACAGCTTATAAAAGGGATAGATGTCACACCATCAGTGATTAAATTTGTCGACACACCATATAAAGTGGGAGACCATATTTGGGTAAAACTTCTACATGCTAGGTGCACTACAAGCTGACAAATAGATAAATTAATAAATCCTCAAACTATGCTGATTGATAGTGTCCCATGTCATGTGAAAGATGTGTGTACCTGTTATGTCTCTACTAATTCTGAGGACATACAATTTGAGGATGATCTTGATGCATTACTGCCCTTTTAGATGAACGTAGAAACATTGCTTACAGAACCAGAAGAGGGAATGATGGAACATACAGGTGGTGATAACAATAGTGATGGGGAAGATGGAAATGAGGAAGTGACGCCTCTGATTCTTTGAAGAAGTACCCAACAAAGACAGATACTGTTCCCATGGCCTGTTTGTGATTATAAGATCAGGAGGTGTAGTTAAAATCGTAACTTACTTGGATAGTATGTGTGCGTGCTTCTAAAGCTAGACATGTAACAAAACAAAAATGGAAAGATATGCTAAAATGGCGACACCCAGTTGGTCTTATGGTTGATGGTCACATGAGCAACACAGGTTGTTGCCATTTCTGTGCAAATGAGACAAATGAATAAAAACGAACATGAAGTGAACAGGGGAACGAGTTGGAAGAAGGCGTGCTACATACATAGTCGCGTGCAAATCAGCTTGAAAGAGTGTTGAGTTTTAGTGTGTCGAAGTCACCCGAGGAAGTGTTAGTTTTTATTATAAATACCCACTTGGGAACATCTTGACTTGCTTCTAATGATATGTTCACGAACACATCAAAAGAATATGGGAGCGAAGATATGCACAACTCTGTCCTCTTCCATAATTGAGTTTTCAATGACTGTCACTCATCAAAAATTTCTATCATCGTTTGATGTCTCCATGAACTGACCTACCCTCTTTTAATTTAAGGGAATAGGGTTTTCTCATCAACGCTAATTTATTGGCCCATGTTTTCTTTTGTATTTGACCAGCCAATTTCTTCCACACAAGCATGGGGTCAATCAGATCCCTAATTAAATATAATAGTGACGGTTCTACTGATAGAACAATCGTAGCTAATACCCGATCTCTCCTCTGTAAATATTGTGGGGGAGTATTCATCTAGCCTTTTTTCAGAAGCAGGTTCCATCCACGATACTCAAGAATTTTGTATGGGATTTTCTAAGTCACATAGTTTGCTCCATGGAAAGGTATTTTCTTAATTATTAAGAGAACAAAAAGAAGTCTAATTTAAAAACAACTTTATTTGTCATCTTCGTTAGTAGTGTGCAAGAGAAAAACGGGTTGGTAGGAGAGTTGAGTGTTCGTGTACGCTTGTATTTATATTCATATTTATATTATAGTCGTGAAAAGAGTTTCTGATGTGAGGACATAGATTAGATACCCAACAGGTTTGTTGGAAGAGAGAGAAAAGTGTTCAATGTGTTTACATGTTGTAGTGAGTACTAGGAGTGTGTGTCTGTATCGACGAGAGCAGTTTTGTAGCATGATAAAGAAAGTTTGCATGGAAATAAGTGGGTGTTTCAAGATAGCCATGTTGGCTTGTTGTACTCATGTTAGCCTGGGGCCAAAGACCCCAAGCGAGATCTGTGCCAGGCAGAGCAAGGAGGAAAAAGAGAAGGAAGAGTTGATTATTTCGTCTTTTATGTACTCAGTCACGTGCTTGAGAGCTAGCTCATGAATACACAAGTCAGGGAGACGGTTGATTTAAATCTCAAGCTGTGCCTGGTGTTGTAGCAAGTTTCTACTGCTATAGGTTAACACTGAATTTTGTTTCCATCGTTATTCCTTGTTACAAACGACACAAGACTTCAGAAAATTCCAGATGGCAAAGTTCAAACATGTTTTCCTTTTCTTTTTCCATTTTGGTATCGCCAACATTCTGAGCCCATAACCAATGTTATAAAGTTAATAAAGTCAATTAAATAATTACATACTCTGTATAGACTTTGTAGAAGTTGGGGACCAAAGAAAAAAAAAAAATTAAAGACACGTTGGGAAGGCCTTTTCAATAACACACACACACACACACACACACACACACACACACACACACACACACACACACACACACACACACGCACACACGCAAGCAGTATGTGATCAGTTTTTATTAACATATTAAGCAAGAAAGAGAGATTCACGTCAACTCAACTCGTTTATATATAACCTAACAAAATTACAGCACAAGGGAGATAACTTCTAACAGCTCGCTTAACTCCAACAATTAGTTTATTTGATTTATCTTCAAATGTGTAAAAACACAGCTCCTGAACCATATATGCTTTGCGTTTGATGCTACGATAAATTCCTTTTTAGATCGTAATGCCCAACGCTAGAAAGATAATACATGCATTTTATTTTTTTAAATGCTTCCTTACATTATTTTGTTCAGCACAATTTTTTACCTTTCCTTAAAAGATTTTTTTCAATTCTTGCATTTTAGAATATATAGATTATAGTAAGTTGCTAAACCTAAGAATGACTGTAGTTTTGTTATATTATCTAGGCATGTCTCTGTTCTATTTAGGTTATGCTTTCTCCCTTTATGATCAATTGTATGACCTAAATATTCGATTTTGTTCATGCCAAATTCACATTTTTCAAGGTTTTGGTGCAAAAATGCCCTTTTTATAGATTTCCAACCAGCTCCATGAACACTATCAGAAAAAAAAACATTTTTGAAATTTGCTCAACAAAGAAAACATTTTGGTCTTCTCTGTTCACTTAATATCGATTTTAAGAAAATAAATTTTGTATTAAATTTATTCATCCGCCTCAGCCATCTTTGTTTTCATTTTTTACACTTTATTTTCATTTTTATTTTTTGAATTTGCGGGACTCGTAGTCCCGCAACAATGGTTTAGACGGATTCGAAAAGGCATCAGAGTTTCTCCACTGCAATGTTACAAATGGAACAATATATATAATGAATAACTGTCACATGTTAGATGTGGTGGTTTTATATCAATGTTAGTGGCACGCATGAAAACTTGTGCATCATGTGAACTCAGGTGCAATCTTATCATAAAAGGAAAGGTAAGCTATGGCTATGCCTGGAGGTGTCAGGCTAACCAAATGCCAAACCTTTACATCATCTGGACTGGTACCTTTTTTGCCAAGTCTAGGCTGACAATTGCCATCATAATTAAAAAAAACTTGTGGGCGTTATGCGAGCAACACAGAAATACCTCCAGCACGAATGCGGAATATGATCTATGCACACACATCATTACTAAAACAACAGTCTGAGGAAACAACAACAACATGTTTTAATATGAAAAAAACCCCCCAAAATATCCGACCCAGTTTTGTTTCAATTTTTCTAGTTTTTAGGTTTTTCCTTGACCCCCCCCCAAAAAAAAACAAACAAAAAATAACACCCCAAAAAACAAAAATAAAAAATTGGTTTTCAATTTTTGTTGAAAAAAAAAAAACTTTGCAAAAAAAATTCCTTGAAAGTATTTATTTGACTTACCTTTGAACCTTTTGTAGCAGAAACAAATGGAATTTTTTCTTTTAACGAATCAATGCCTCTCCTCTGTGCTATTTGGCCACATACTGACCAATCAGGGGTACGGCGCATTGATCCTTCCTATCTCCTAAGGAATTCAGCCAGCATCCGGTTTGAGGAATAAGAACTCGTTCTTACTGAGAGAGACACCAAACAGAACGGACCTCCCTTTTCTTCTCTCTCTCCACCTCAGTGATTTCTAAGGTATCGACGATTCCACGGGGAATAACTACCGTGATAGCACCAGGTAGCCGGAGTCCAGCTTGTGACAAGGAACATATCACATTCTCCTTAATAAACCTTTTCTGTGTTACATTTTATGAAGTTGTTGCGTTCGTCATTTCAGAAGCTTGTATTGAATTATTTATTTTATTAGGTTGTGCCCTAAAAGCATCTAAAACCTGCACTTTTCTCGAACAAAAAATCTTTAATATTATTTATTTAAAAAAAAATATATATAGCAAAAACGAAAACAAAAGGAAAAAATATTGCTATAACATTTTTCTTTACAGTTAATAAAACTTAATATTTAAGGTAGGTTTTCTTTTCTTGTTATGCTTTCATCGGCGACGCTCAGCTTAATTTCCTGCTCAGCTTACGGCTGTTGACGTCATGTTCCGGAGAAAGTCGGGCGGAGTCTGAGTTACGTCTGGATCACTCTCTACATGAGAACCCATTTGTAATTACCATGTTGCTGTATGTTGTGTATGTGTGCAAAAGCCTTTTCTAGTCTCACACAAAACCACGTGTTCACATCTCAAGCTATATTACTTGTCATATACATATGCGCACACAAACATATGCGCACACGTCCACACACGTACATATATTCACGTTCGCGTACATACACTCACATTCACCTGTATACGCACACACGCTAACGTACATGTACGCACACATAGACAACGTCACTTCCCTTTCAAAGGAAATCCCAACATGCGCAAAAGACCACTGGAAACAACTATAAAAGCAAGACACAAGCTGTTTCCAGCCCTTTTTTAGGACGAGCTTTCAAGCTGGGCGGTCTACGGACCGACAGCGTGCCTTTTCGGCAGGCGCGCGCACGCGCATGCCTCATGCCACTTGCTACTATGTGGGACAAAAAGCCAACAGACAGTACGTACACTTTATATGCTTTCTCTCTCCATGAACTGGATCACGTTCTCACTCTTTCTCTCTATATATATACAACTTGTCCCTGAGAATACCTTCGCATAGCTGACTGGTAACATGGCACACAGCTTTACTGATGTCAACCCTCTACCTTTTTCTTTGTTTACACGCTGGACTATCATTCCCATTTCCACTACATTACTCACTTCTCTTCCCACGCGTGAACAAACGATAGTGACCCGAACATGAGATGAACACACATTTCCTTTTCTTTCTACACCACCAGTCCCGCAACAAACGATGGTTACACCTGAACGCGGACATGAACACGTGTTATATCTAAAACATTCATTCTTTCAACAGTAAATAAACGACACGTTTATCTTATCTAGCAATTGAGTTTTTGTTTCCTTCATTCCATTCGTTTCATTATTTTCTTTTGTAACAGGATTAGGATTTATATGTCTACATGTGTTTTCGTGGGCAGGTGAGAAAAAAGATTGGGCAGTTGCTTGATTGTGTTAATGGGAGGATGGTTAAATATGAACTTCATCGTGGGATTATTTTTTAGGTTATTGTAAACTTTTTTAAGGTGGGTTGTAATTTTGTGCCTGTGTTGGCCATGGTGGCAAACCATGGAAATGCGTTTGGTTTTTGTTTTTATTGAAGGAGACGTATAAATTTTATTATTTTTTATAGCTTTTTTAATGCATTTAATAGAGCATTGATTATTAATAAATTCTGCTTTAGTGCATTTATGATATGGTCTATGTAGTCTAGGGAGTCTGAACAGAAACGTTTTATTCGCATGAATAATAGATTTTTTAGGTTTAACAAGTGGTTGCTGTAGAAATTGAGGAATGTATGATTGTAAGTGAGTTTATTATAGAGGGATATTTGTTGTTATGGGATATAACATAAACATCTAAGAATGGAATTATATGAGTATTCTATGGTAAATTTTATAGTGTTATGGACATTGTCTATGTTTTCATGTAAATCCATAAGTTTGGTGAGACCATGTGGCCATATGAAGAAACTATCATCAATATATTCGGCAATTGTGTGAAGGTGTGAGGGGAGAAGATTTAAAGAAGTTTTGTTTCTACATAAAAATGTTGGTATAGCTGGGTCCATTTTAATGTCCATGGTGGTGCCTTTGATTTGGAGATAGTTTTGGTTGTTGAATTTAAAGTTGTTGTGTGTAAGGATGAAATATATTAGGTTGCAAATATCTTGTATTCTGTCGCTAGGAAAATTATTGTGAAGGAGAAATGTTTTACAGGCGTGTACGTCCTCGTCATAAGGGATGTTAGTGTATAGAGCTGATACAAAGTGACTAAAATACTTTCTTGCGAATAATTGTCAATTTGTGTGATAGTGCCGAGATAATGTGTGTGGCGTCCTTAATGTAGCAATGGATGTTGGGTAATAAGGGAGTTAAAATCTAGTCTACATATTCGGCAATATATTCTGTTAGGGCGCCAACATCTGATATTATAGAGGGAGAAATGTTCAGGGATTTGGCTAATATATTGTGAGGGTTGAGGGTCAATGTTTGCGGTGTAATTGTTTTAAAGGTGGTAGCGCCAATGTTTGTTATGAGTTTGTGTAGTTTCGAGTGGTATAGAAGTTAGATGCTTTAGAATTTGTGGGGATGAGGGAAGTGATAATCTTGGAGATACGGGGAGGGTGGATGCTTTGGATAAGACTAGTGAGTCCTAGTTTATAGCTGAATGTTGGGTCTTTGGGGGAGTGTTTTGTAGAAGTTTGTGTATTTGAGTTGAACTTCCGCTTCTTTGATATATTTAGCAGTGTCCACGATGGTTATGACTCTTCTTTTATCTGCTGATTTGATCGTGATATCATAGTTATTTTTAGGGTGTGAATAGCTCTTGTAGAGAAATGTTTGGGTTTTTGCAGAGATTATGTAGAAATTCATCTAGGTGTAGTCTAGTTGCTTTAGCATATTGGTCTATATCATGGTTTGTCCACCCAGTGGACAAACCATGACCATATATTAGAGTTGTTAAGTTTTTAGAATTGTTTTTTTATCTGAAAGCAGGTTGTTAGTGGATGTGTCGTTATTGTGGTCTTTCAAATATTCTTTTAATCTAATTCTACGTAGGTAATGTTCCATGTTGAAACATGTGTACCGGGTGTGGGGCAGAATGAGAGTCCGTTTTTCAGTAGGGATTTCCTCTTCCATCTCTCTCTCTCTCTCTCTCTCTCTCTCTCTCTCTCTCTCTCTCTTTATCTTTCTCTTTCCCTGTGGCACAAAACAGTGACGACGTACACCATGCGTTCCAAGTCTGGTTTACACACATAAACCGACTCAGTAATGAAAGAACTACTGCAATCAATACAGCTAAACCTTGCAAAAATTATGAACAAACGAACGGTACAATCATTAAATTAACTCTGTAACTACATTAAAAAAAATATATTTATCTCAGTCCACTCATGATCGCAGAAATCAACAAACGTGCACACACACACACGCGCACACACAAACATACACACACATACACACACATACACACACATACACACACAAACACACACACACAAACACACACATACACACACAAACACACACACAAACACACACACACAAACAGAGACACACACACAAACACACACACACACATGGCTTTATACATTTTCCATCAAAAGGTACTTCTTTATAAAAAATGTATAAATGTTTTTTACTCATTTTACTACGGTTGTAAATGTGGTCAGAAGTTAAGAAAAACAGAAGTCTTACCGTGGGTGTGCAGCGAGTGAGTTTAGGCTGAGAAAAGGAAAAACAAAGATGAATGCCAGCATTTTATTACATGCGTTCTCGCAAAATCTTGTGTGCGCGTGAAGCTGGAAACTACAAAAAGAGCGTCATTTTTTGGTGCTGGAGAGATTCCAGATCTGGCAGGAGAGTAGGTGCAACGGGAGTGGAGATTCTACTTTATTGGATTTATTCCCTTTTGTGTGTTTGAGGTGACACCCCCCTCTCGGAGGTTCAAGCTATTTCGGCGATGACCAATGCTGGCTTAAGCAACATGATTAAGCCTTTTAATGGCGATGGTGATGTGGTGGAGTGGCTTAAAAAAGTGGACCTTGTGGCAAGGATTCAAAAGTTGGATGATGTGGCCGCAGTAATACCACTGTTTCTAGAAGGGGACGCGCTGGCCCTCTATTTGGAGCTCAGCGAACGAGATCAGGGTGACACGGACGCCACCGAGGGTTGACTGATCGAAGCTTTTGCAGAGGGGCCTTTCGAGCCCTTTAATAAGTTGAAAGAGAAGAGGTGGACTGGTGAATCTGTTGATGTCTATGCAAACGAGATAAAGAGATTGGTTGAGTTTCTGGGCATCAGAAGAAACGCCATGAGTAACGTAGTCAAAATGACATTCATTACCGGGTTCCCGGAAGAGATATCGAAACGTTTGCAGCAGGTCCCGCTGGATGTGAGTGAGCTGCTCAAAACTGCAAAGATCTTGGTGAGCACCCAGCCCATGGAGTCTGGAGGGACAACAGCAACAGTACAGCGGGATGGGGCAGGAGTCTGCCGAACCCGAGGGTGGCATGCTTCCAATGTGAGGGACCACACATGAGAAGAGACTGCAGGAAGTTCTTGCAATGGACAGTATGTTACAAATGCAATCGGAGAGGCCATTTAGTGGTGAAATGCACGAGTTCGGGAAACTGGCAAGGGGAAGCCAAAGCGCCAGCGACCGCCCCGATTCAGGAATAGTGGCGCACTCGCAGCAGATGCCCAAGCAGAAGATCGTGGTGGAAGGACAGGAATTATGGCCCTGATCGACACTGGCTGTACCACTAACTGGTCGGAAGATGGAAAGGGAAGGGTGAAGTAGTTGCATTCGATGGATCGCGAGTGAAGTGTCAAGGGAGGAAGACCATCACTATTGATATTGCTAAACACCGGATGAGGGTCGATGCAATTGTCACCGATCATCTAGTGCCTGGCGTCCAAGCCATCATTGGAATGGATGTGATATGCCGACGTTATCATCACATGCAACAACGTGAGGTTCGGACTAGCTGAGTGCACAGTGACAGAGCAAGCTCCCGGAGGGACCAACAAGGCCGGGGAGGAAAGAAAAATGTTGATCAAAGATCAGGACTTCTAAGCCGAATTCGACGGAGAGAAGTGGACTGTGGAGTGGGCATGGGAACATCAAGCGCCATTGCTGACAAACAGGGTGGCGTGCTACACTAATTCGCTTAGAGGTGGAGTGAGAAAGGAGTTTGAACAAGAAGTGGACCGATGGATTGAGGAGGGTATACTGCTGCCTTGGACGGATGACGTTAAGTCGGGCATTTTGCCGTTGATGGCCATTCTGCAACCAACTAAAGGGAAAGTAAAACCGGTCTTGGATTTCCGAGAGCTGAACCAACATGTTGAGTGCCATACTAGAGGCGACACCGTAGATGTGTGCAGTGAGACCATTAGAGAATGGAGGCAGATGAATGGGGCATCTACGTTAGTAGATCTAAAATCTGCCTATTTGCAACTCTGCATCGCCAAGGAGCTCTGGAAATACCAGTTAGTCAGGTACAAAAGCAAAACCTGCTGCCTTACGCGAGTGGGGTCCGGGTTGAATTCGGCACCCAAGATCATGCCAACCATCCTCAGGAAGATTCTGGAAACAATGGGAAAAAGAGATAGGGCAGTGAGTTCATACATAGATGACATTCTTGTGAATGAGACTCTGGTAACTGCCAAGGAGGTGGTGGCTCATTTAAAGAGGTTTGGGTTGGTCGCCAAAGCGCCGGAAAAATTAGACAGAGGTGCTGCTTTGGGGCTAAGGCTGAAACGAGGTGCGTCGGGCAGCCTAGAGTTTTGAAGGGGGAATGAGATCCCGCAACTGAAGCAAAAGCTCAACAGACGGGAACTTTTTTCCATATGCGGGAAGTTGATCGGGCATTACCCCATTGCTGGCTGGCTTAGACCAGCATGCAGCTACATAAAGAGGCATACTGAAGGAAGAGGATGGAATGATAAAGTGGGAGGAAGAACAGTCACCATGATGGAAGAGCTCCCGAAAGAAGCAGAACGGCAAGACCCAGTCCGGGGAACCTGGAACGTACCATGAACATTGGATGGTGTGATGCAAGCAGCATTGCACCAGATGTCGTCTTGGAAGTTGGAGAAGATGCAGCCTGGTTAAGGAAGAAGAATGATGTCAATGTAGCGGAATTAGATGCGATAATCAAAGGGGTCAATCTGGCCTTGAAATGGGGACTGCATGACATCTGCATCAAACAGACTGAAAAGGGGCAGCAGAGATATTAGTAAAGCGCAGGCTTGGGATGCTAGCTGAGATGATGCAGGAGTTTTGTTTGAAGCTTCGTGTAGACATGGTGGCTTCTGAGAAGAACCGAGCAGATGCTCTCAGGAGAGTGAAGAAGAGCTGGCTTGTGCCAAAGAAAGATGTTGCTGCATCGGATCTAGATGATGTTGGCGTGTGAGAGCTGCACAATCTGCACCATATGGGGGTAGAGAGGACGTGGTACTTGGTGAAGAAAGAGTAGGCGCAATGGGAGTGAAGATTCTACTTTATCGGATTTATTCCCTTTTGTGTGTTTAAGTTGCCCCCCTCCCTCGAGACGCGCAGTAAATAAATTATCTCGGTATCTATTTTCATTAATTTATGTCGTTGAACACACGCAACGTATACCGTAACAGGTTCAGGTTCACTCAGACAGGGTGATCTAGACTGGAAATGACCAGCATTCAGATAGTCTACGAGTGTTGAAATTTTTAATAGAGAAATAATTTTTATTTATTTTTTTATTTATACCCATTCAACATCTCCGCATTTGGGTCAAGGAACGCATTCCTTGACCGGCAGGTCACTTCCATCATCATCAGCATCGGTATAGTTCGCTTTCTAGGAGCCAGCTCCACTCCTACCCTCTGGAGGAGTCGGAGGGGGAGGAGGAGGAGGAGGAGAGGGCTTTTGCCCTTTTTCGTCAGTTCGAATCTAGCCGGCCAAGAAGAAGGATGCTATTCGGCTCCATCAGAAAGGATTATTGACGTTAAATTCTATGTTTTTTTTTCACTCCTCCTCCTTTGGAGAAAGATGTTTGTTTAGAACTTCATTGGTTGGTACTAAACTATTAACGTTATTTTATTCTCAGTCATTATAAGACAACAAGGTCTTACGACTGGAAGATTAATACCGGTTATTAAAAGACAAACGAGTCTTACAACTGGTAATTTATTATTCTCAAAGGACTAACAAAGGAAACTACCGTGTGTTGAGGAGTTCTTTTCTAAGAAGAACAAAATTTAATTTCACCGACGAGACGAGCAGAATATCGCTCCTAGAAAGGAAATCCCCTCTTTTGAAAGATTTTTCAATTGAAGTTTCCTTCAGAAAGGAAATCTTCCATAATTCAAGAATTTACCCCGTATTTGTACTCATAAAGCTAACCAAAGCGGCTTTATGGTCTTCTCTCCCCTTTGAATTAAAAGGCACATGAGCCTTCACAAAGGGAAAATACTTCTTTCTCCCATTTTAGGTCAAAGAAACCTTTTGTGGTCCTCTCGGAAAAGAAAAAAAGAACATTTTGTCAAAGAAAGACAGAACATTTTGTTAAAAGGACTGAATTCTAAACAAGGACTGTTTTCCATTTTTTATATGTTCTTTTCTTTCAGCCTTTCTTGCAAGTAAGGATTGACGTCTTTTTTTGTATTTGTTTTATATGTATTTTTAAATGTTTCCTTAAGGGTTTTTTTAACCTCAGCCTTGGGAAATAAAGGCAATCGATAACTTTTTGTTTTAATAAACTTGGATCATTTTAAACTTAATCGGGTCTGTATTTCTTTTGCTCATTTCCACTAGTTACTCTTTTCCAAGAAATTTGCCATAAATGCTTTTTTCCTCTTTTTTTTCTTTCCTTTTTGTTACCATGAAAAACGGATTTTGGTGACGAACCCAAAATTTCGTTAACGACTTTAGTCAAAGATCGCCGAGATCTGGTCATTCAGGAAATAAGGATAACAGAGGACAAGAAAAGACTCATAAAAGACGTTTAACAGTCACAGGAGAGATAGTGAACGAACTGGGAAGAAGCTATGCAAAGATCCATTACATGGAATAACATGGCACCACTGAATGTAAGTTTCATAAAACGCTCAACTTACGACGTGTTTCCGTCAATGACTAAGCTCGCCAAATGGAAGAAGGGGGAGGATTCAACCCGTCTTTTAATGTAAAATAAAAAAAATCACAGAATATGGAACATGTTCTTAGTTTCTGTAGGGTGGTCTTTGCTAGTATCCGATATACGTGGCGACACAACAGCGTACTGGAGGGAATTACCACAACAAGTAATCATATGAAGCCCGAACTAAACATACGCTAAAAGTTTTTTTTTGTTTTGTTTTGTTTTTTGCCGAGGGAGGAAAAATGTTGATCGGATGACTGGTCCATTATTATTAATGATAAAAACATACGCTTGATCAAAATTATTACGCGTATGACTGGCCAATTATTAGTACCTAGCCAAAATATTCCTGAAATCGATGACGATTGGATAGTCGCCGCCTAGCTGGCAAAGTAATTATTAAAAAATCATAAAAGAAAAGGGTCAACGGCCAGACAGTGTTCTGTTATCAAGAAGAAGAAAAAAACTCATTTTGATTGAATTGATAAGTAACTTATGAGAGTCGGGTAGAAAAACAACATCAATACAATAGAAAAATATCATGATCTAAAAAGAGAGAGCTGATCCGTAAAGGCTATCCTTCGAACTGTTAACATTGGAGCAAGGGTGTTTCTTGCAGGCTCCCTATATCAACTGTTAAGCAAGCTTGCAATTCTTTTTCGGCGTTTAGGCCGAAAAAGAATTGCAATCAATGAACGCTTCATAGAGATAACGAAACAATGCGCAAGCTCTGGCCCAAAAAGAATACTGCATGATATATAGCACATGTCTACAGTGTGTGAGTAGATTTATATATTTATTCATTATATTCATTGATTTAATATTTTATATTTTAATTTAATTTATTTATTATTTAATTAATTTATTTATTTTTACCAATTGTATTTTTAATTAATTAAAATGTTTTATTTGTTTTATCATATTTTTTTCCCTTTTCTTCTTTTCTTTCTTTTCGTCTTAACGAATAGACGCAATCTTTGAACATTTAAACGACACGCGAAACGCTAAATTATTAATTTTTATTTTACTAGACAGTTCATTTAAATACAATTCAGATAATCTAGCCACGCATCAGCGAGGAAAACATATACATGAAAAAAAGGAAGGCTCTGAAACAGTGCATATTCTTTCCTTACGACTGGAAGACGAAATTAAATACCCCACAGAAAAAAACAAAAAAACAAAAAAAACGGTAAACACTATCATATACAAGTCTACGAATGAATAAACAAAGAAAAGAGAAGCCCTGAGACGACCTGTTTTCTCACCTGATAATCGACATTAACTTGAAACAAAAATGGATTACTTCACAAGTGGAAACAGCTGAAAAACATGATTATATACAAGCTGTTTCTTTCAAAACACATCTTCTGTTGTCCACTAGCTTCATGGCGAGTTTCTGCTACTGTTCTGGTAGGAATTTTATTCTTTAAAAAGTTTAGTGCCATCAAAAACTGCCTGCTATGATTTGCAAGCATGGCAAATTCATGGGCGCCACAATATTCCAGATCTCAAGAAGTTGTCGAATGTGGTTGACATAATGAAAATAAAAACTTTTAAAACTTGATAAACTGCGACGTTGGTACACAAGGGAAAATTTTGAAGTACCAAAACAAAATGCCAGACAAAATAGCTACCAAAATACTATCACTGCTGCATTGTAGCTTGAACCGAAGGACAGAGAAAGCATCAGGTATGCATTGAATTCTGTAGACGATTATCCCAGAACAAATTTGTAGACGATTATTCCAGAACAAATTTGTAGACGATTATTCCAGAACAAATTTGTAGACGATTATTCCAGAACAAATTTGTAGACGATTATCCCAGAACAAATTTGTAGACGATTATTCCAGAACAAATTTGTAGACGATTATTCCAGAACAAATTTGTAGACGATTATCCCAGAACAAATTTGTAGACGATTATCCCAGAACAAATTTGTAGACGATTATCCCAGAACAAATTTGTAGACGATTATTCCAGAACAAATTTGTAGACGATTATTCCAGAACAAATTTGTAGACGATTATCCCAGAACAAATTTGTAGACGATTATCCCAGAACAAATTTGTAGACGATTATTCCAGAACAAATTTGTAGACGATTATCCCAGAACAAATTTGTAGACGATTATTCCAGAACAAATTTGTAGACGATTATCCCAGAACAAATTTGTAGACGATTATTCCAGAACAAATTTGTAGACGATTATTCCAGAACAAATTTGTAGACGATTATTCCAGAACAAATTTGTAGACGATTATTCCAGAACAATTTGTAGACGATTATTCCAGAACAAATTTGTAGACGATTGTTCTAGAACAAATTTGTAGACGATTATCCCAGAACAAATTTGTAGACGATTATTCCAGAACAAATTTGTAGACGATTATTCCAGAACAAATTTGTAGACGATTATTCCAGAACAAATTTGTAGACGATTATTCCAGAACAAATTTGTAGACGATTATTCCAGAACAATTTGTAGACGATTATCCCAGAACAAATTTGTAGACGATTATTCCAGAACAACTTTGTAGACGATTATTCCAGAACAAATTTGTAGACGATTATTCCAGAACAAATTTGTAGACGATTATTCCAGAACAAATTTGTAGACGATTATCCCAGAACAAATTTGTAGACGATTATTCCAGAACAAATTTGTAGACGATTATCCCAGAACAAATTTGTAGACGATTATTCCAGAACAAATTTGTAGACGATTATTCCAGAACAAATTTGTAGACGATTATTCCAGAACAAATTTGTTGACGTTTATTAAAGAACAAATCTGATACCTTGCTAGCAACTATGGTTCCTTACGGTGCAGTAAAGTTTATCCGCTCCGACAATGAGATTTTGAACTTTATTAACCGTCAGACACTGAACAGTATAAGGCAAGATCTGTCTCCAGATGATTTTCTCAAATTTATGGAATAGAATACTTCTTGACTTTTTCGTTGGCCACAAATTTAGCGGCAATCAGAATGTTATTGCAAATAACATCACAGTATAATCAAATCATTTAAATGCATCCACAGACTGTGACATTTATATTACTCCCCCAAGGAGGGTCAAAATGAAAAAAAAAAATTGAGTGTGGAAGCTTAACAAATAACTGTATGGTTAAAACAAAGTTGAAGAAATTTGAATAGAATATTTCATAATTATTTTATTGAAGAACAATTCAAACAATGCTCTGTGGACCCCTGTTTGTATCCCCAAATTGTAAGCAATAAATTAGTCTGAGTGATCAATGCTATTTCGATCGCATCAAATCGTAACACAATGTTAATAGATGTTAAGAGTGGATTAAATAAAACATTCAAAATAGCCGATCTTGGTTTCTGGGCATACAATTTACTCATGAAAAAAGAATTTTTAAGATGGATCAATCGCTGTACATCATATTAATCCTATTAATGTTTGGAATGCAAGACCGCAAGGAATGCTCTATACCGGTAGGAAATTATATAGATAGTACGATCCCAGAATCTGAAATAATTGATAATGAACTATATCGAGGGATCATAGGAAGTTTTAGATATTTAATGACGGCTACAAGCCCCGATATATGTTAAACAGTAATAAAACTATCACAAAAATTATCAAGACGACGATTTAAACAATTCCTTTGTTATCGAAAAGGGACAAAAAACAATCTTCAGAAAATTTCGAAAATTTACAAAATTTCGAAAATTTACAAAATTTCGAAAATTTACAAATCCCCTAAAATTATGTTTCAGATTCAGATTGAGACAATGAGGATTGAAAGACGATCTAAAGATGCGCCGATTATTTCATGGGTATCTAAAAAGCAGCAAAATTTGTCTCTTTCTACTTGTGAAGCTGAGTGTGTTGCAGTCAAGACGCGCTATATTTAAAGGCTATTCTAAAGATTGTTTAAAAACCAGAATTAACTAATGTTCTCGTAGTGATTAATTGTGATAACCAAGTAAGTATATTTTTAGCACATAATCCAGTAATTTCACAAAGATCTAAATTTATAGATAAATAAGAAATGTAGTAAAAAATGAACCCGTTATTATAAACAATTGCATAGAATCAGAGCAAAATATAGCCAATATATTTACAAAACTGGTGGCAAGAATAAAATCAAAGCGTATTGTCCCTTAATTTATCGGAAGTTTAATTTAAATACTTTTTTCAGATAAAAAAGAAAATTTTCAGAAGCATAGATAAAAAAGAACATTTTTCTGGGAGGACGAAAAGTGCACGCTTTTAACAAACTAAATGCGTTATTTAAACTTAACAAAAAAATCACCTTTTGAAAATATTTTCTTTGTTTTACAAATGCATTTTTTCTTTTAACATATATGCATATACTATGTGTATGAATATATGTATGCATATCTTTTCTGAACCAAGTAAAAAAAATACAATGACTTCTTTTTTACATGCTTATCTTTTTAAGGTGTGCATAAATAAAATTACATTTATTTTATGCACACGCACCCTCTTTATTAACATTTGAAGAAAATTAAACAAGACTTTCTTATTTTTGTTTTACTTAACAATTAAAATCAAAATTGTCTTCCTTTTTATATGTTTACTTTTTTAAAGTATAAATAAAAATATTTTTACTTTTTTATTTTACACACACACACACATACACACACACATACACACACATATGTTTATTTTTTTTAACAACATTAAACATTAAAAACTAAAAAGATTTTCCCATTACATAAAAAATAGATGGAGTGTTGTAATGTGTTTAATATAATTAAAGAGTATGATTAAAGAAAATTGGAAGATTCTACTTATAGACATTGGCGATAGGAACTGACCAATCAAATGGAGCCACGTTCTGCTAGTAACCAATGAGAAACTGCAATCACTCCATTAAAATATTGGATCTTTTAAAATTCTTGCACATAATTTTTCGTGTCCACACGAGAAAGGTCTTTATTCTTTGTTTGTAAATTTATCCACCAAAAACTCTATTTCATCTCTCTTTTTTTACATAGGCATCACCACTTATCAAAGCCAAGAGGCCACTCGAGGACAAGAGTTAAAGAGTGCACAGAAGAAATTGGACAATGAATCGTTAGTAATGGAAATTCGGTAAACTTGTTACGTTAGACTTGAAGACAACAATATTGAAGTCAGCTGGAAAGCAGGAAAACGGAAGACAATTCCATAGGCGTGCAGTTCTAAGAAAGAGGCTTTGCTCATGGAATCTACGTTTAGGTTTAGGCACAGATAATGAGTGGGGGAAATTAGTGATAGTGTTTTCTGTTAGACGGGTGTTTCTTATGAAAGTTTAGCGAGGGGGGACCATAGATTGAAACTCAGACTCATATTAACTACCCTTCGGAAACTTTTTTGAAATTTAACATGGCTTTCAATAAAAAAAAGTGGCACACCTGCTATTGAAAGACAATAGCTGAGTTTAACAGGATTAAAGGAAACAAGCTATTTCTTACCCCAATCCATAGTTCAACTTAGATTATCTTCTAGATCAATTTCAACTGATCTGAGTAAGATGGGCGAGAAGTAACACTAGGTGAGAAGGTGGTTTCATCAGCATAAATGTTGTTGCTCAGAATAATATTTCCGGGAAGGTTATTTATATAGAGAAGAAAAAGTGTTGAAGAAATTTAGTGTTTGAGGAGTGCTAAGTTTTTCCATTCTAATACATATATTAAACAGAGCTAAGAGGGAGAAGATAACGAAATACCAAGGTCTTATGTACGACATAAAAAGAAACTGGAATCTTAGGAAGATCTCAACTCGGGGTTTTCTCAATTAAGATCAACTGCTTCATGTTTTCGGCATCGTTTTCCACTTGCCGAGTAACCGTTCCTTGTCCTTTGTCCTTTGTGAATTCAACATAAGACTGCTCCTCGACTTTTCTTTGGCTTCGGAATTTCTGTTGATCTCCTCATAGTCTGAGCAGTCCTCCGCCGTTAGTGTCGCATACACTTTTTGCGCTCTGCCTGTTAACACTCTCTGCAGCAACATTGCCCAATATTTTTTTTTAGGCCATTTCAAGTTTATTGTCATTTCATTTCATTTCAAAATGAAGGAACTGTTCGTCGATATTCTTCTCCACAAACTTTGGTATCAGCCTTCATTTCGTCGAATTCCTCATGGTTCGTTTCTCATTTCTTTCTGGTCAACCTCATTTCTTGCAGCTTAATCTCCTGCTCTTTTCGTGCCTTTTTTAATTCGAATTTGGCCTGAATCTGGACTTTCAGGAGCTCTACCTATTCAGCCGTTAAACACAGTCTGACACATCCGCTCACGACGGATTTAAATCAAAAAATATTTTTTAATCTTTTTTCTCTTTCTATGTTGGCATGTGCGTGTGTATCAATCATAATTCCCGCGCGTCTTTGTATGTGACATACTAACTTCGTCCTATGACTACCATTCTTCATTTCCGCTTCTCTTCCCTCTCGCACGATGCGTGCATGTGACTGACATTTGTTTAACATGAGGTAAAGAAATGAAAAGATTTTCTGGAACTCCCTAAAATTTCCCATTTCAAAAGGACTTTAATTGTATTCTCACCAAAATAACTATCGTTCCTGAAAAAATACAAAGAAAATGAATTCATATTCATTCAGTTTTCAGCTAGAGAATTGGCTCAAGAATTAGAGATGGAGCCAGATGAAATTATATTTCCAGCTGCCACAGCTTTGTGGCCTGAAGACGAAAAGGCGACGAATCAGCAGGTTCGATCGCGCATTAATTTGCATGAATTAGATAATATAAGGCCGGGAATTAAGATGTTTGAAGAAAGTCGAGCCGTTGAGTTCTTGAGAACCGGATGAAACCTGGTTAGAGTGGAGAGTGTCGCTGAGAATCGAGTCCCAGGGTTTTTTTTTTGCGATTAGGCTAACTGGTACCAAACCTCACTCATCAGAGTTAAAACAAAGTCAGGAATTATCATTAAAATATTTTATGAAAAATGGAAAATATGGATGAAAGACAAGCAAATAGGAAAGAATCAAATAGAAACCACATGTAGCTTTTAAATATTCTTTTTTCTTGCTCTCACACACACATGCACAATGCACATATATATATGTGTGTGTGTGTGTGTGTGTGTGTGTGTGTGTGTGTTGACTCCTTAGCAGCTATTTTACCGGCTAAAAACAAATCGAAAGTGTGCCACGGGTCTAAATATCCTATATATCAAATTTTAACTCTGTAAACCAAATATTTGTAGGGAAAATCACAACTTACTTGGCTAGCATGTGTGTGTGCTTCAATGCGTGCTGTGTGCTTGTATAAAAAAGACAAGCTAAAATGGCAACATTCAGTTGATTTTATATTTGATGGTCACGTGAGCGACACAGACTGTCGCCGTTTATATGCAAATAAGCCAAGTGAATAAAAAAACGGACGTGAAACGAACAGGGGGCAAGTTGTACTTCATCATCTGCAAGTCAACTTGAAAGAGTGTCGAGTTTTGAAGTTGGAAGTTTTGACAACAGAGTGAGGAGCTGGAAGTTTTGACAGCAGTGTGTCTTTTTGACCCAAGAAATTGTTAGTTTAACCATAAGCTATTTCGGATTTGACAAGCAGTTATTTAAAAAAAAAAAATGGACAGATCTGATAATCTGCTTAATACCGGAGTTTGATGGATCTACTGCTGGACAATCTGTCATGGAATTGGTTGAGAAGGCTGGGTGCATCCGTAAATTGTACAAGATAAAAGAACCAGTAACAGAGATCTCGTTGAGATTAACTGGAGGGGCCTATGCAGTATACCAACAACTCGGAAATAAACCAGACTAGGATGAAAGTAACAGCGTTTGATATGGATCATTTTGTTGCATGGCAACAGTTCACTAGCCGGCGACTTTACTCCAAGGAAACGGTTAGGCCGATTTACACAAGTTATCTGTACCGTTTGGTGGGGTCAATGAAAAAATATTAAGCTGTGCCTTGTTAGTAAGGTTTAGTTGAGGATGTTAGTAGAACATCATCACAAATTGACGAATTAACAACGGTTGAATTGTTGGCCTGAACTTGAAACATCCTTAAGAAACTGGAATCAATTGCAGCACCAGCCAGCACTCGTCATGCAGCACCTGAACCCTACAGAGACAATGTATTCTCTCCCAGCCAGCAATAAGTGCGAGGTTTTCTATAAATGTGGGGAGCCTGATTCCAGAGTTACCTAGTGTGTTGACGAGATGCCCCACATTTTCTATTTGCGGTAAATTTATGTGTCGGTACATGGCTCCGATCGTAACAGGAGTACTAAATACTAAAAGGTTAAGATAAAAATACTCTAGCATATAAATATAGATATAGATAACAATAGATAACAACACTCTAGCATATATATATATATATATATATATATATATATATATATATATATATATATATATATATATATAGGATGGCCGATAAGTCACTTTACAGTTTGAAAATGAAACAACTTTTTTCTTAAATGAGTATTTAATTAATTCTTTTTTTTTATCACACAGAATGTGGAAATTTGTTTTGACTTACTTAAGAAAGATAATGTCTCTTAAGTAACCTCTATTCTCGGCTTTGGAAAGTCGAGTTCTTTCCAAGCTATTCTCTATGACAGTTCTTAACATCAGAGGTTGTAGGGAAAGAATTTCCTGTCGTAAGTTCTTGGCTGATTCGAGACTATTTGAATACACATTTTTTTGGTCTACAGACTTGAAACTTGATGTATAGAGGACTTAGAATTTTAGAATAAATTCGATTTGGTTTCTAGCCGGTAAAAATAGCTGCTAAGAGATCAAAATTGAAAAAAATGACCTTAACAGGAGTCAGTCTACTAAAACTATCACTTCTTCACATGCACAAATGTGCATTTTTCTGTTCAAGTTGCTTAATTTTGAAAGTTTTCTGATCCATCTCTCGATAACTCAAATATTAATAATTTAACGATTGAGCGCTAAATCTTTTGTTTCTATTCTAGCTGACAGCAATTTTTTAAAACTTTTGAAATCATTACTATACATTGGGTACAATGTAATATTCAATAGGAAATTAACTCTAGTAATAAATACGAAATCTGAATGAAATACCCTATTTAAGTATTTTATGATTGGGCCACGCCAAGGTGCTCTACTATACATTAGGTACAATATAATAATCAATAGAGTTTTGGCTATAATAAATATGAAATCTCCATAAATTAAAATATTATATTTAAGCTTATTTTACAACCGGCCAACGCCGGGCAGCCTGCTTGTATATTATAATTTTCAATGGTTTTGTCTATTTAAAGACAGAAATTTTTCTTATTTTCATCTCCGTCAAATTTAAAGGAATGGGCATCACGCTTTTGATTTAAAAATAAAACAAACATTAAGCCCCCCACCATATACAAAAGAGAATATCTAAAAGTGTGAATAATAAAAGGAAAATTTTCAAGGCATTGAAATGTGTAAAGGCACTCGTGGACTCTCAGGATATAAAAATAAAATATTGCTTTTTACATTAACATGGAGCAATGTGAAGGATTAAGAAAAAAAAAATTCAGAAAGAAGAAGGTTGATACCTTCTTCAAAGAATTGCAAATGGCAATTCGTTCTTTAGATGATAAAATTAAGACAGAACTTTACTTAAGGAGGTAGTCCTATCAGCAGGTGCAAAGTACTGAGGCTGCTGTATTGCCATTTGGTGAATGGATTCTGGACCATGCAGTAGCTTCTGGTGGGGCCTCTCGATGCCATACTAGTGGGTAATTGTTACGGCTTTACCTTATCATTAGCTACAAATAAAAAAAAAATTCTTCGTTTCTTTTTCTCTCTTAGTTTCCCCTCTCTGTCCTGCTCTAAGTAAATCTGACGACCTAGTCCACAAATTCCAAAATTTCATTATGACAAGTTTCAAGAAAAAATACACGATTAAACCCGGTTCTCCAACTTCCAATGTAGACCCCTACTACCATGTCTCCTTCTCCAACATCAGGGGTCTACGTTCTAACTTCCAGAGGTTGAAGCCCAATTACAGGAGACTAAACCAGACCTTTTATTTTTAAGTGAAACTGGCATTGGACAGGCTATTTCCCTTGAAGAGTTCGCAATTAAAGGATACTCTAACTTAACTTCTAAATCTGACTCCCAAGATCGCCATGGGCATGGAATATGTGCCTATATTAGGGATAGCTTTCCATGTGGTAGGGACATCTCCAGGGAAGATCCTAACTTACCCTATATGTGCTTTCGGGTTGCTTTAGCTCACACTACAGCATTTATATTTACACTCTATCGCCCTCATAACAGCAGAGTTACTATCTTTCAAAGCATATCTGAGAAAATTGACCAAGTCCTATCTGCTTATCCTTCAGCTAACATTCACGTATGTGGTGACTTCAATGTTCACAACGTCGAATGGTTAACCCACTCAAACAAGACCGATGATGAGGGAAGGTTCTGTCATGATTTCTCCATTGCCTATGACCTCACTCAGATTGTTCAGGAACCCACCCGTGTGCCCGACAATGACGGCCAGTATGCGAGCCTACTAGACCTTTTTCTCACAACTTGCCCTGAACTATGTTCAGTTTCTGTTCTGTCGCCTCTTAGATCTTCCGACCACTCTGTTGTATCAATTAATGTAAAAATGAAATGTAATAAGTCCCCAGACGTACCTCTCCATCGTACAGTATATCGATACACTAAGGCTGACTGGGATAGCTTCCGTACATTTATATCTGATCTACCTCTGCATTCCATGTTTAAAAAGGATGTGTCCTCTATAGTATTAGACCTGACGGAATGGTTAATTGTAGGTACTGACCGTTTCATACCCTCAAAAAAGTTTCAGCAAAAACCTACAGCCAGCCATGGTTCTCTCCAGAATGTGCTGCTGCCATTGCACACAGAAATCACTTTTTCCACTGTTTCCAACGTAATAGATGTATGGAAACTAAAGCCGCTTTCAGGACTGCCAGCAACCATTGTAAGAAAGTATTAAAGAATGCAAAAGAGTTGTATGCTCAATCTGTTAAGTCCAAAGTAGCTGAGCAGCGGCTTGGTTCCCACCAGTTTTGGCAAATAGCAAACAGAATCCTGAACAGAAGCGTGTGCTCAATCCCAACTATTATCAATGGACCTGAAGTAATCTCGTCAGCATCAGACAAAGCCAAACTCTTTGTCAAGAACTTTGCAGCTAATTCTACCCTTTGCGATCAAGGCCGCCAACCCCCAATATTTCCTCCTGTATCAGAAAACACGCTATGTGATATACGTATATCTGTACGTGATGTTGCCAAGCTGATCAAAAACCTTGATTCCAGTAAAGCAACTGGCCCTGATAGTATTCCAATTATAGTACTCAAAAAACTTCAACCTGAACTAGCGCCCATACTTACAAAACTGTTTAAACGTTCTCTTAAGGAGAATAGTTTCCCATCTCACTGGAAAATCTCATCAGTATGCCCTGTATTTAAGAATTCAGGTGATCGCTCATCCTCCTCTCAGTACAGGCCAATAAGTCTCCTGTGCGTCATGAGTAAGTTGCTGGAATCTGTGTTAAATACAGAAGTAATCAACCATCTCAGCAAAAATAACCTTCTTAGTGACACTCAATATGGTTTCCGTTCTGCTAGATCTACAGCAGATGTGCTTACAGTTATATCTCATAGGATTAGCAAATCTCTCGACGGAGGCAACCTTTCTAGGGCAATTGCTCTTGACATATCTAAGGCCTTTGATAGGGTATGGCATAAAGGTTTACTTCATAAGATCTCTAGCTATGGTGTTGTTGGAAATGTCTTCTCAATTATTAAATCATTTCTTTCTGATAGGTTCATAAGAGTAGTAGTTGAGGGGCAAAAATCAGAAGCTCACAGTATTAATGCCGGTGTCCCTCAGGGGTCCATCCTGGGCCCAACTCTTTTCCTGATCTACATTAATGATCTTCCAAATCACATCCTTACATCATTTGTAGACATTTATGCTGACGCCACTACCATTTATGGTAGCACATCTAAGACAGTAAACGACCAAGTTCTCTCCAATTCTCTCTCCTCTGATCTTGAGCACGTAGTACAATGGAGTACGGAGTGGCTGGTTACTTTTAATGCATCTAAAACCAAGCTTCTCTCTTTACATCATCAACATTCTGATCCACATCTGGCATCAATTGCAATGAATGGCTCTCGTCTTCAGGAGGCCTCAAGTTTTGACAAGCTTCTTGGCTTGACCATTACTCCTGATCTTAAATGGAACACGTACATCAAATCTGTTGCCAAGGCCGCTGGAAAAATGGTGGGATCTTTCTATCGATCCGGTAGATATCTCACTGCTGATGCTATCCTCTATCTATATAAGAGCCAGGTATGTCCAAGGATGGAATACTGTTGCCACATCTGGGCAGGAGCTACTAGAAAGGACTTGTCCTGCCTTGATAGAGTTCAAAATAGACTTTGTAGCCTCGTAGGAGATGTCCTTTTCTCTTCCTTGCAACCCCTATCTCACAGAAGAGATGTTGCGAGTTTGTCTCTGATGTATCGTTATTTTCATGGAAAGTGTTCGACTGAGCTTCAATCTATGGTCCCCCCTCGCCAAACTTTCACAAGAAACACTCGTCCAGCTGTAAACACTATCAATAATTCCCTCCACTCTTTATCTGTGCCTAAAACTAAACGTAGATTCCATGAACAAAGCTTCTTTCTTAGAACCCCACGCCTGTGGAATTGTCTTCCGTTTTCCTGCTTTCCAGCTGACTACAATATGGTTGTCTTCAAGTCTAACGTAAATAAGTTCTTGATGAGCCGTTCCATATAAGTTATCAAATTTACCAAATTTTCATTACTAATGATTACTATATTGTCCAATTTCTACTGTACACTCTTTAACCCTTATCCTTGAGTGGCCTCTTGGCCTTGATAATGTGGTGATGCCTATGTAAAAAAAAAGAAAAAAAAGGTTTGTGGAAGAGCAGAAGAAATTTTCTTTTTACTGTTATTTTACCCCAAACAAGGCACAGTGCCACTTTGTCATAAAGAACTATTATTTGGGACCAAGTTTACAGGGATACTATGTAGGGAGTTGGGCAATGAGATATCTGTTCCAATTATACTTGAACTTCTGCATGTCAGTACAGTCAGGGAAGCAGGGATCCGGGAGGGAATTTCAAAGTCTAACAGTTCAAGAAAAAAGCTATTTGAATAGAAGGCTTTCCAGCATCTAGAGATCTATACAGTGTAGGGGTGGGATTTTGCTGTTTGACGGGTTTGTCAGGGGTATCTACGTCGAGAGGGTAGAAGTGCTTTGAGTTCATTAGAGCACTTCTATTAAAATATTTGTAAAACAGGCACAGAGATGCTACATTTTGGCAATGGGATAGAGGTTAGAGTTTGGTTGACAATGCGGGACCTATTAGGTTGGTGATTCTTTTTTGAACCCAAGACACAAGTGGCAGATACACCAGCCCAGATATGGCAATAATACTCCATGCATAGGCGAATAGTGACTTTGTAGAGGTACAGGATGCTCTCAGATGTGAGTAACCTTCTAGCACAGTAAAGAGAGCCCATCATCAATTACTTCAATGTATTTATTCTAATTTATATTGCCTATGAACGTTCAAATAAAGAGTTTGAACAAAGTACTTTCAGGTAGTGTGTCATTAACTATAGCAATCGGTGATTGATAAGGTTTCTTGTAGTTATTAAAGGAAAAGCACTTATTCTTTGCAGCATTAAATGTTACTAGCTATTTACAACCCCATTCCACTATAGACTAGAGGTCTTCCTCTAAAGTTGTAGCCATTTTCTTCGTTTATTTTTTGTGATCATTTTCTGTTTCCTCGTAACTACTGCCACCTTGAATTGTATTTATTCGTGTTCTCCTGTGCCTCTTATACAGCTTAGTGTATTTAGCAAATATACCCATCTTAGAGACATTTTTATTAGGACGTTATTTATAAATATCAGGAATAATAAAGGTCCAAGAATGGCAAGTTCTGTGGCACACCTGTATTTATATCATATTGGGTTTTTCTGGATTATTTTTATTATCCAAGAAGGATTTGATTATGATAAGTATTCATGTTATGATTTAATTTTCATGAGAAGACCATCGTTCCAAAGTCTGACTAAGGTTTTAAATATGTCTAGGGTTACTGGCCTAGCCTTTCCTGCTTTAACCAGTGCATGGTATATATGTTCAGAGATTACAGTTAGACTATCTGAAGTAGAATGGGTATGCCTAAATTTGTACTATCAGTCAGAAAAAGTTTATTATCTATGAGATGGTGGACGTGCTTGATTGATTAAGAGCTCCAAGATTTTGGAAATAGGGCAATAATTGAGTGGGTCAGTTTTTCACCAGAATTTAAAAAAACTGGTACAACAAATAGTTTTCCAGCAGCCAAGAAAGCAAGATACAGTAAGGCATTTGATTTGTTGCAAAGTTTGGAAAGAACTGGGACAACCGAAGCAGAGCATTTTTTTATAGTATAGCAGGGATGAGATAAGGCCAACATGCCTTAGAGGGGTCTAAGTTTTTATGGTGTCATAAACATGGAAGGGCTTGATTATCAGATCATCAAATGTGACTTCTGTCCATAAAGGGAAATTTGGGAGAGGCTGGTTTGTTTGGTTTAAAGTGGAGTTGGAAGCAAACCATTGGGCAAGAAAATTTGCCTTTGTGGTTGCCGTGCAAACCTCCAGATTGTTGGATAGTGTAAGTGTTGACTGTCCATTATTCACTACACTATGTTATAAAGTTTCCAGAAATCGTTAGTTTCTAATTTCTGTGACTCAATGCGTTTTCTGGTTACTTTAGAATGCCTTTCTTCGACGTGGCTATTTCAATCTTACAATTACTTTTAGCTTCTATATACTTTTGCCTATTTGTATTGGACTTTTATTACACACGTCTGTGGTATGCATGCCCCCTTTAAGTGATGGCGGCTGCACAAGGAGAAGTGAAATATTGGAGTGGGTAGTTATTTGCTAAAATACTTCTGTGTGGGAAAATGTGCTTCAATTGCTGTTTTGAACTATTCAGTAACCTTATTTGCACATAATTCTGCAGGAAGAGAAAAGATACTACTCCACGATACATTTCTGATGTGATCTCTGATGGCCTTCTAGTACATTGTTTTGAATAATTGGTCTTCAACGTGGGGTTGAGAGTTTTAGGTGGTTTTTACCAGTATCACAGCATGATCAACATTCCTGAGTGGGCTATGGGCATTTGTTATACAATCCTCGAGAACAGTATGAGGAATAAATCTAGAAGTGATCTGATGATCTTAGAGACAGGTCGGGGACGTGACTGTCTATGAAAAGGAATGAGATATAGAAAATCTGTGTGTGATGCTACCAGTTGCATCTGTGTAACTAGATAAACCAAGCCAATTATGATATATAGTAGGAATTAAAGTCACGAAATACATGTACTTAGGTACTAATATCTAAGGAGATTGCTGCCAGAGACATGATTGATTAGGGTGCAGTCCTGGGTCGAGGGAGAATGATAAAGAAAATATAAGTAGCTAATGCTGTTTTGGGTTAGGGTTAGTCTAAAGCACATGGAGGCTTGGTCGTCTGATTAGAGTTTGGATTCTTAATTCAAGAGGAAAGTGGTTCAAATATAGACTTCAAGTTCGTGCATGTCTGTCTCAATGAGAGATAATCAGACATGTTAAAGTGGTTAGAGAAAATGGAAGAGTGTAAATTGGTTTGCTTAGCAATAAGATATCCGAGGAGTTTGCTATGAGGACTGATTCTGCATTGTCTAAGTTAGTTCTAAGTCTACGGATATGTGAATACAAGCCTCAAGGAAGGGGGCAACTTGGTTTTGTTTGAGTTTGCATCTGGTTTGATCGTATTTTCTTTTGTTTGAGCTGTCATTTTATTTAATACTTTCAGTTTAGGGTGAGAGGTGCTTTGTGGTGACAAGACGTATGATGTCAGTAGTACAGGTTTAAACATCAGAGTTCTCTTTCTAAGTGGATGACTTGAGATCTTCAGGTCCATCAACATCAAGAGAATGCACCTGGATTCTAAATCAAGTATTTTTGTACCATCACATGGGTAGTTAAGATTATTTGGGTTAGTAATAAAGATAGAATTAAACTCCTCAAAAGAATTAAAATAGGATTTAATATGTTTTCCCTTTCATTGAAGTGAAAAAGGGGGAGGTAAGGAAAAAGCATGGGGTGAAATATTAAATTTAAATAAAATATAGTTAATAAAATATAGATAATAAATATAGTCAAAATATAGTTTATAGTTAATAAAATATAGTTAATAAAATATAGTTAAAAATTGTTAACAAAATGCATTAGTAGAATGAGAATAGCACAAGATGTTAAAGTACGATTCTAAATTATATTAGGATTTTAGATTTAGTTTTCATGCAAAATACTGCAAATATATTAGCCTACAAAAGGAGAAAGAACTGGACAATACGCATCTAATATATATAAATATAGATATAAAGTATTCATATTAAGTATCAACTTAACATCGATACAAAGATATAAAATATAGATGTTAAGTATCTACTTAAATAAAGTTTTTCTACCTTTTAAAGATGAAAATAAGATGATAAGTTGACTTTTTATTAGACATAAAGTACCAAAATATAATTATCTAGCAACATCAGAAACAGACGATTCATTTTGTGTTGATTTGGATTAGAAGAAATGGTTTGAACTATGGCTAAAAGAAACAGTATTAATTTATATTAAGATACGAAGATGGAGTTAAGGTAAGTGTTATAAGGGACATAATTACGGATAGCACCGGATACGAAACGGTGTATAAAAGAGCGTCTTGAATTGTCTTGGAGTCAGTTCAGTGGTACGCACTAGCCCGACCGTCTCGCGTCTTACACTCTCCAAGTGTAGTCAGGATTAACCAAGCTCCCAGGACGAGCGTTTCGCTCACACACGTTAAGTTACATTTTTCCTTTACTTTCATTTACGCGTATATCAACTTCAAGGCGAGCAGCCATTTTGTATTGTGTATTATTCGAAGTACGAATAAACCTTTTTGTTACGCATTCCACTCGGCGTATTTTGTCATGTTATTATATACCGTCAAAACGGGATATAACAGTTGGCGACAAGGATGATTCTTATCTCTTAACAGAGATAAATTACCGTACTAATAGGACTGTGTACTATTCAAATTTACAAGGATTTCGTTACTGAACACGTACGACAAAGAGCTATTCGAAATTGTCTTACATAAAGTACGGATTTCTCCGATATGAACTCACGGAAAGGTAATAAAATTGTACTTGAAAGATATTGACAAGGTAAAGTGAACTTTATTTATATTTTTTGAAGAAAAAATATGTGAGGAACGCAGGCGGAATTCGAACCCGGCACCTTTGGATTACGTTTTTGGAAGAAAAAAAAAAGAACTTTTACGATTTTTTTTTCTCTAAATTAAACAGACTATTGTTATAATTTAATTTTTTTTTTCTTTCGTGCAACCGTATTTTTGTTGAAAAACAGTTTGCTCATTTGCGGGCATTATTCGTTGTGTAAATTTGAAAAGTATTATTGTGTAAAATTACGTTTAGGCAGAATTACTATTGCTAAATGGTATGAACTGTGTGGAAACATTTATTCTTGCAAGACTTGTTGCTAATTGGCGAAAAACGTATACTTACGAAATTTTGTGGAATCATTGTTGTAAATTTTAGAAAGACATTTTTTTTAAAATATGGAACAATTGGCTGAGTTGACGAAAGTGCTAACTCTTAGCGTTCAGGAACAGTCAAAAATGACACAACAATTCTTAGTGCAACAACAACAGCAAGAAATGACACAAAAAACTTTAGAGGCACAACAAGAACAAACAAAAATACTTCAACGCCAAATGTCGACTCAACAAAAGAATTTGGAAAAATTAATTCAAACCTCGACAACTGAGAAAAAAACGAATTTTTCTGCAGAAGGTATTTCAAATTCTTTGTCGGAATTTCACTACTCTCCCGATACTGGCGTTACATTTCCAGCATACTATAGAAGGTATGAAACAGTTTTTACAAAGAGGTGTTTGGATTGGACCGACGAAGAAAAAGTCACGCTGTTGCTCCAAAAACTGGGTACTGACGAAAACACTAAGTACGCTAACTTAATTTTACCCAAAAAACCGGAGGAAGTGACCTTTGAAGAGACAATTAATACGTTGTCTAGAATATTTGATAAAAGAGATAGCCTTTTCCACTCTAGATATAAATGTTTGAATTTACAGAAATCGGAATCTGAAGACTATTTAGAGTATGCTTGTATTGTAAATTGCTTATGTGAATCATTTAAATTAAATGAAATTTCTGCAGATTTATTTAAATGTTTAATCTTTGTACAGGGACTCACAGAACCAAGGGACAAAGATATCAGATCCCGGATCCTGACAATTATGGAGTCGGACCCAAATATAACTTTACAAAAAGTTACCGAGGAATGTCAACGTCTCATTAATATCAAGAGAGACAACACCCGCATTGAAGAAAAAAGCGTTTACAAGGTACAGCATGTAAAAAGGCAAAGGACCCCTAGAACGTACAAGACCCAAGAACAAAGGACCCCTAGAATGCACAAGTACCAAAATTGTGAATGTTGCGGAAGTACGAGACACACCAAAAAGACCTGCTGGTTCAGGAATAAGATATGTTACGAATGTGGGTTCAAAGACCACAAGGGAACGTACTGTGACCAGAAGAAAAAACGAAAGACTGACAAAGTGAATGCGCTTCGCACAAGGAAAGATAAAAGTTGCGAAAGGCGTAAGTATGTCAGTGTTCACATAAATGGACATCCTGTAACATTACTCCTGGATAGTGGTTCGGACATCAGCATCATAGATGAAGATATCTGGAGAAGGATCGGTCGACCCGAACTAATGGAAACCAGCAAGATGGCGAGGAGTGTGTGCGGCAAAAAGTTGAAATTTAAAGGAGAACTGAGGTGCAACGTGACATTTGATGGTCAGACACGCACGTCCAAAGTGTACGTGGTTCCAGGAAGGAACACAAGTCTGTTTGGAGTGGATTGGTTTGTCCTGTTTAACTTATGTAAGCGACCAGTTAATTCTTTTTGTAATAGGTTGAACACAGAGAAAGCAAACCAAGTGGAAGACTTTCTGGACGATGTAAAAGCAGAATTTCCAAGGGTTTTTGCTGAAGGACTTGGACATTGTGTGAAAGTAGAAGCCAAATTTGAAGTGAAGAAAGATGCCACCTCAGTGTTCAAACCTAAAAGAAATGTACCGTTTTCATCGATGGACGCAATCGAGAAGGAGTTGGAAAGACTTCAACAGTTAGAGGTTATTGAAAAAGTTGACCATACGGATTGGGCCAGCCCGACGTTATATGTGAAGAAAAAAAATAACAAAATCAGGGTCTGTGCGGACTTCTCAACAGGCCTTAATGACTGTTTAAAGGACCACAATTATCCCTTTCCGTCGGCAGAAGATCTATTCTCAAAACTAAACGGAGGAAAAATTTTTTCCAAGATAGACCTCTCAGACGCGTACTTGCAAATCAAGGTCAATGATGAATGTTCAAAGTACCTGTGCATTAATACGCACAAGGGTATCTTCAAGCTAAAGAGGCTTCCTTTTGGCTTAAAGGTCGCCCCTGCTTTGTTTCAACAGATAATGGATACGATGCTCGCAGGGTTGGAATTTGCGATGGCATACCTTGACGATATCTTGATAAAGAGCAGTAATTTGCAAGAGCACAAGAAGCACGTGAGAGAAGTACTTAAGAGAATAGAGGGGTTTGGTTTCAGATTGAGTCCGGAGAAATGTGATTTCTTCATGAAAAGGATCAAATACCTGGGTCAAATAATTGACGAAGATGGACGAAGGCCAGATCCACAACGGACCGAAGCAATTGATAAGATGCCTGCCCCAGACTCAGTATCAAAACTACAGTCATTTCTGGGATTGGTACAATACTATGCGATATACATCCCTAATGTACATAATTTGAGAGCTCCTCTTAACGAGCTACTAAAAAAAGGCAGTAGATGGAATTGGACAAAGGAATGTGAATCTGCTTTCCAGAAAATTAAGAAATGTTTACTATCAGATCTGGCATTAGCACATTTCGATCCAGAGAAAGAGATTGTACTAGCAACGGACGCCAGTGATTACGGAGTTGGTGCTGCATTACTCCACAAGTATGAGGATGGAACAACAAAAGCAATCTCTCACGCGTCAAGAACTTTGATTGCAGCTGAGAAAAACTACAGCCAGATTGAAAAGGAGGCTCTCTCAATAATATTTGGAGTCAAAAAGTTTAACCGTTTTCTCCATGGACGAAACTTCATATTACAGACGGATCATAAACCACTAATCACGATATTTGGATCGAAGAAAGGCATCCCTACGCATACTGCAAATCGACTACAGCGATGGGCTGTAACTCTCTTAAACTATCAGTTTAAGATGGAGCATGTGTCATCAAAAAAGTTAGGACACGCTGATGCACTGTCAAGGTTGATTCCAAAAAGAAATGAAAGTTTCGAAGAGACGGTAATTGCAGCTCTTAAAGATGAAAGCGAATGCTCAAATTCAATATGCAATATGATCCGTGAACTCCCGGTAACTCTAGAAGAGATTAAAAGAGAAGCTGCAAAAGACGTTTTTATAAAGCAAATGAAAAATCAAGTAGGACGGACGGAAAGAAATAAGATGGCAAGAGAAATTACACCTTTTTCCATTTGCGAAGA
Organism: Euprymna scolopes; assembly: GCF_053919585.1. Classification (NCBI taxonomy): domain Eukaryota; kingdom Metazoa; phylum Mollusca; class Cephalopoda; order Sepiida; family Sepiolidae; genus Euprymna; species Euprymna scolopes. Next base: position 65,773,434 of record NC_136493.1, on the reverse strand, counting down.
TGTGCTTATGTATGCCGATAGAATCGTAATTCCACAGGTATTACGAAAAAGAATGCTAAACGAATTTCACACAGGTCATCCTGGCATTTCAAGGATGAAATCCCTAATTAGAGGTTACGTGTATTGGCCTGGTATTGATAAAGAGGTGGAAAACTGTGTCAAAGCGTGCAAAGGATGTCAGTTAGCAGCCCGAGATCCGCCTGTAAAAACGACCCCGTGGCCGAAGACGGACTTGCCCTGGTCACGACTGCATATTGATTATGCCGGACCCCTAAAAGTTTTTTTTTACTTAATTGTAGTGGACTCTTTCTCCAAATGGCCGGAGATATTCAAGATCAGACATCCAACATCAAGGAACACTGTAAGTGCACTTGACGAAATTTTCAGCCGGTTTGGTGTACCAAAGACCATAGTGAGTGACAATGGTACAGCATTCACAGGTTACGAATTTAGAGAATTCTGCAACTCACTGGATATACAGCACATCACGACGCCTATTTACCATCCTAGATCGAATGGGTTGGCAGAAAAATTTGTGGGCACGTTTAAGCGGGCATTAAGGAAAAACATGAACATTGACACAGATGAGCGGGCAATACAAACATTTCTAGCGATCTACAGAGTAACCCCAAATCCAAACAATGATGTAAATTCATCCCCTGCAGAACTTATGTTCGCCAGAAAAATTAGATCCATTTTCGATAGACTTCTACCGGATAAAAAGAAAGTTACCAGAAAAGAAAACTTTAATGTAAAGTGCTATTCCCCAGGAGATAAAGTTTATTTTAAAAATTTTCAGAATGGAAAAAATCATTGGGTGAACGGTATTGTTAAGAAAAGAATTGGGAACATGGTCTATACTATTCAAGGTCCCAGTTTTGTCTGTAAAAGACATGCTAATCAAATCCGTTCCAGAATTTCGGAAAATACAGAGGAAATTCCAATGGAAACGTTGTGCGACACATTTGACATTCCAAAACCGGTGGGTATACATGGACCCATGAATGTATCTCCTGAACATACCGCACGGGCTGAACAGAATTCTTTACCAAAGGAAACTCTGACCAAAAGGAAGAGCACACGTAAAAGGAAAGTCGTCAGGCGTTTAAGTCCTGATCCTAAACGGAAGCGATATTAAAGCTAAAATCGGGAAGATTTCAGCTTCAGGGGGAGGTGTTATAAGGGACATAATTACGGATAGCACCGGATACGAAACGGTGTATAAAAGAGCGTCTTGAATTGTCTTGGAGTCAGTTCAGTGGTACGCACTAGCCCGACCGTCTCGCGTCTTACACTCTCCAAGTGTAGTCAGGATTAACCAAGCTCCCAGGACGAGCGTTCCGCTCACACACGTTAAGTTACCTTTTTCCTTTACCTTCATTTACGCGTATATCAACTTCAAGGCGAGCAGCCATTTTGTATTGTGTATTATTCGAAGTACGAATAAACCTTTTTGTTACGCATTCCACTCGGCGTATTTTGTCATGTTATTATATACCGTCAAAACGGGATATAACAGTAAGATTAAGGAATATAAAGAATTAAGAAAGTGCAGAACAGATATAGGCAGTGATCTTAAAGTCAAAATACCAAGTCATTTTCAAACTTTCGAACTAGTATTAATGATGATCATGTTGCCGACATCAAAAAAATTTTGCTCAAGAACTTACTACATTGGAGAAAACTGAAGTTGCTCGGTACCTTGCTTTCCATCCCCAAATTACAGTCTAAAACTTCTAAGGTAGATGGGAAACCAATTGCAAGGCATAATCACTCAAATATCCTCTTAACAAAGCCAATTTTGACTTACTGGACGTAACAGAGTCAGTGCAGTATTTGGACTGATAGATAATATTTTTGAAATCGAACTACCGCACTGACTCTGTTACGTCCAGTAAGTCAAAATTGGCTTTGTTAAGAGGATATTTGAGTGATTATGCCTTGCAATTGGTTTCCCATCTACCTTGGAAGATGAAAATTATGATGTAGCTGAATGTCCCTTTTATCATCAATGATATTTTCAAGCAGATCATTTCTGTTTTTCTACTATATGACCATGAATTTCTGTCTGTGAAACAATACCTTGCTGAAGTGAACAGATTTGCCCAAACTAAACACTTCATATCAGATAGAACTTTTTAGGATAGATCCTTAGTTTTTTTTTTGTTGATCCGTCACATTATGTATAAAAAATTGTGTGTGCATCATTACTGCAAAAGAGTAAAACATTTTTAAAAATGTTTCTGTGTTGAAAAATGTTCCTGTTTAGTTAAAATAGAATTTTCATGATGCTACTAGTTGGTACAGCCACCTTTATTCTTTGAATTGAAAGTTTTATTTTCCTTTCGTTTTTTTTTCTTTCTACTGTCACTTACATAGAGTTTTGTGTTCGTTTTTTTTTAGGGTCTGATTATTTTCGCCATTCTTTGTTGCTTTTTCAAATTCATAAAGAAAGTTTGTTTCATGCTTTTTAAAAAAAATGTTTAGTTATTTAAAAGACTTGTTGGAGTCGGGTCACCATTTTAGTAAATTGTGTGTTTTCACCCCTATAAAATGATTAATTAGCATTCGAACGCATAGCAAAGAATAAACAATAAAACCTCTTTTAAAACAAAACAACAAAAGGTTTATTTCGATGGTCGAAAGTTGGACTATGTCCAAGTTGGAAAAAGAAACAGTAGAAAGATCTTTAGGTGTATCGGTCAGGCAAGTAGTCCTTTGTGGAGTACCAGGTCGGCAGCAATTTAAAATCGTCCATAGTGGAGTGTCCAGTACATAGGGACAGAGAGAGAGAGAGAGAGAGAGAGAGAGAGAGAGGAGTCTGTCTTTACTGCTTGCCGGATTCTCTCTGTTGGCTGACCGAGATTCCCAAAGGGGTTAAGAAAGTTCCTTAGGGAACAAGGAATCAATGCACCCTGCCAGCTGATTGGTCAGCATACAGCCGAATTGCTAAGTGCGGGGCGGGGCACATTGATTCACAAGATAAGATAGGTATTTTATTTTATTTGTGACTGCTTTATAAAATATATTTTTTATTTCTACCTTAGTAAGGAGGAAAGGAGTTTCTAGGTGTCTTCAAGGCATTCAGCATACTATGCTGACATGTTTAGATAATTTGTTGGCATAACTGATTTTTGATACTCCATTTTATAATTGTAGTTTGCAATATGTGTTTATAAACGTGCAGCTGCTTCATCAACAGTTGTATAATATCGGGTTGTTTGTAGTGCCATGTCGTGCATGGAAAGGAATCCTGCACTCATCCCCGGTAGACTATTCCGAGGCCGCAATCCTAGTAGATGGCAGGACAACTGATGGTCTGCTTGTGTTGCATGTCTAGTATTCTGCATAACCATTTGGTCAGCATCCCTTACCTAAATTGAAACTTAAAAAAAAAAAAAATGACAGTACAATAAAAAATGACGCTAAAATCAGGCCCAAACTCAAACAAAACCAACCTGCCTTCTCCCTTGAGGCTTGCATTTATGAACACTCGTGGGCTTAGAACTGATTTAAATGATGTTGAAGCATTTCTCCTAACAAGCACCCCGGATATCTTAGCACTAAGTGAGACTAACCTACACTCCTCCATCCCCTCTAACTACTTTAAACTGCCTGGATATCTCCCACTCTGCTGTAAGGACTCTGACAGACATATGCACGGGCTTGGAGTATATATTCGGAACACCCTACCATTGACTAGAGAAACTAAACTAGAATCGGACGATCAAGCCTTTATGTGCTTTAGACTTAACATGCAACATAACATTAGTTACTTTTATTTTCTCTACCGCTCTCCCTCGACCCAGGACTTACCCTAATAAACAAAGTCTCTGACAGCATAGATACAGCACTTTCCCTCGACACTAGCGCACAAGTGCATGTGTTTGGTGACTTCAATGTCCACCACAGCAACTGACATAGACACAGCTGGTATGACTACATATAACTTCTCTATATCTCATTCCCTATCACAAATGACTACGTTTCCAACCCGTTTCCCAGACCAGCAAGAACAACACGCATCACTTCTAGATCTGTTTCTGACCACAGTTCCTGATGACTGTGTAACTAATGCCCACATCCCACTTGTGAACGCCGATCATGCAGTGGTAATTTTTTAAATATCCCTTAACTTTAGAGTCAAAACTGAAGAGCCACTACTCAAAACAACGAGATATTATAAAAAGGCTGACTGGGAAGCCATCAAAGATCTCATCAGGGACGCCCCATGGCAAAATATCTTTTCACTTCCTGCTGAACAGTGTGCAAATAAGACCACTGAATGGTTCAAAACAGCAATTGAAGCACATGTTCCTACACGAAAATTTTATAGCAAGCCCCACTCTCCCCAATGGTTTACTTCTCCTTGTGCAGCCGCCATCGCGCAAAGGCAACATGCGTACCAAAGATTTAACCAACATAAGTCCAGTTCAAACAGGAAGAATTATATAGAAGCCAGAAGTAACTGTAAGAAAAAAATAGCAACAGCTAAAAGAGAATTTACTGAAACCACCAAAAAATGCATTGAACCACAGAAATTAGGAACCCGCGACATCTGGAAAATCTACAATTCCCCCCACTATCCAACAATCATGTGGTTGTTTGCTCTGCAACTGAGAAGGCTAACATGCTTGCCAGTCGGTTTGCTTCCAACTCCACACTGGACCCTGCCAACCACCCCTTCCCTGACTTTCCTTTGTGGACAGACACCACACTAGACGATCTGAAAATCACCCCTTCTCAGGTGCATGCTATCATAAGAAATCTTGACACTGCAAAAGCATGTGGACCTGATCTCATCCCGGTTGTGCTATTAAAAAAGTGCTCCGCTGAAGTAGCTCCAGTTCTCTCCAAACTTTACAACAGATACCTTAATGGATCTTGCTTTACTGCCTGCTGGAAAACTGCTTCTGTGTTACCAGTTTTCAAGAATTCTGGCGAAAGAACTGACCCAGTAAATTATTGGCTCATTAGCCTCCTCCCACTTTTCGCCAAAATATTTGAGACAATAATTAACCAAGCTCTAGTCCATCACCTTACAGATGCTAAACTTCTGACTGACCAACAATATGGATTTAGACAAGCCCGTTCAACAGCAGACATCTTAACTGTAATCTCAGAACGTATATACCAGTCACTGCACAAAGCGGGGGAGGATAGAACGGTAGCTCTAGATATATCTAAGGCTTTTGACAGGGTATGGCATGAAGGTCTTCTCAGGAAAATGTATATATTTCATAATTGAAATTTTTTCATCAGGTTCATGTCTAAAAGGTTGTTTGAGTTATTTCATTACAAACATTTTCAATTTAAAAGTTTTCCTTGTAATGTAACGTCATCAATTCAAATTTCAGCTTTTAAATTCTGTTTGTTCACTAATGAAACTTTTTTTTAGCTGTATTTTCTTTTAGTTCTTATCCAAAGTTTTTTTTTTCAATTTTGTCCAGATTTAAAAATTTACTATCGACAAATCTGACCCAGAATCATATCGTAATTTACTATTTTTATTCAATATACTTGCACTAACTTCATGATATTTTAAACTTCGTGACTTTTACCAATTTCTACAAGTTTTTAAAAAAAATTATTTGAAATCTGCATGTGCACTTTTGTGTTATATGCGATCACTTTTTTTCATTTTATATGAATAATCTTTGTACCAATGCACTTTCCGGCAATTAAAACACAGTTTAAGAGGCAATTATTTTTCTATTGTTTAGTAAATTTATTTTGGTGAATTAATTTCCTTTTTGCTAGGTATTTTAGGGCTCAATGTCTCTTTAATTTTGGCAAACACTAATTGGAAGTCCTCCATGATATATTACAGCATTAAACCAGATTCATTATTTTATTAAGGACGCTTGTGCTCAATTCTAACAATTTGAAATCATAGCAATGTTTGTTAACTACGCTAGTTATAATTCAATAACTTGAGTGTTATTTCTTCCGCCCGTCACACCAATAATTTCCTGGGTAAGGTTTACACTGTTGTCCAAACTTCCAACTTCCAAACTTCTGTATACGTAACACACCTTCTCTCAACTCCAAACGAACTTCTGCTAATTCAACTTATTTCTTCGAAATCCAACTTCAAAATGAACGTCCCTCTAAAAAATCAATCCCCTTTTATCTCCAACCAGGAGCATCTCATTTGCATATCAGGTGGTCACATTGCAGGCATATAAAGAGATAAGGCAGCCATTTTTGTTTCTTTCGTCTTCATTCATTTCATTCCACGACTGACCCGTTGAATTATGCACACGTGCTAGTTAGGTAAGTCACACGTTTCCTTACGCCCCCCACCCTGATCTCATGATCACATACAGGGCAGGGAGGCAGTCGTCTTTGTCGGGTACTTCTTCAAAGAATCAGCGGCAGCACTTCCTCATTGCCATCATTATTACCACCAGTCTGTTCCATTATCCCCTCTCGTGGTTCCCTATGCGGTGTTTCCCAATCAGGGCAAGGAGGCAGTATCTGTCTTTGTCAGGTACTCCTTCAAAGAATCGGAGGCATCACTAACTAGGTTCGATCTTCCTCAGTATGTTCCATCATCCCCTCTCGTGGTGCTATAGGCAGTGTTTCACAATCATGGCAGGTGGGCAGTGTTCGTCTTTCTCGGGTACTTTGATGAGGAACTGGTCGTATTACTTCCTCATGTCCATCGTCCTCATCACTATTGCCACTAGTATGTTCCAGCATTCCCTCATCTGGTTCTGCAGGTAGTGTTTCTACGCTCACCTGTAGGGGCAGTAGGCGATCAGGATCATCCCTGAACTGTATGTGAGCTTCCTCATTATCCTCAGAATCAGAAGAGGTATAACAGGGGTGGATATCTTTTACATGACGTGGTACACCGTCAATCAACATAGTCTGAGGACTTATGATTTTATCTATTTTTCCTCTGCAAAATTTTACAGTGCACCCAGCATTTGGGGATTTTACCCAAACACGTTCTCCCACTTGATATGGTGTATTGACAATGCTAACCACTGCCATCAATTCCTTTTATATGCTGTTCATAGCGGTAAATCTCATTAGCTGGTGCAGTTTCTGGTGTTGCATCGTCCTTTGGTGTCACATTATACCAGTACACAGCTTCTGGAATAGAACACTGTGTCCTGGCCGCAATTCTTTTAATGGTGTGGTGACACCGCTCTGCTATACCGTTACCTTCTGGAAAATATGCACATTGGTAACACACTCTAATCCCCCATCCCTGCGTGAATTTCTGAAATTCTTGACATCGAAACATAGTGGCGTTATCAGTCAGAATTTCAAGCAGGGCACCATGTTAAAAAAAGACAGCTCTCAACTGTCGTATAATGCTTGATGCATCCTGTCGCATCAACAGGCGCCATATCGTGAAACGTGTCGGACCACAATCTGTCAAGGTCAAAAAATGCCTGCCCTCATAATGCGTTACATCCATTCCTACTCGATACCAGTTGTCCTCCACCTCAAGCGTCCCTTTTTGCCATTGGGATGGTGCTGGATCAATTCGCTGACACTCTTCACATGAGCGTATAGCTGCCTTGATTGATGCTCTTGTATTTGAAGGACACACTCTTCGGACAAAATATGTTGTCCTCTGAATTCCGGGATTTCCACTCTGCTGATGTATTGTACGGATCTGGTCAGGTTTTAATTGATCTGTTACGGTCGTGCATATCTGTTGTGGAGGATCAGATCCCTGCCTCAATACATCAATCCACCTCTTTGGTACTCTAGTCCAGCTATCAGCCAAATTCTGCATCGAGGAAACTAAGGTAATGTCCACCTGCAAGTTGTATTCGTCAACTATACGCTTTATTATTGCCAGTCTCCTTTGTACTAACATCTCACTTGCAGCTCTAGTCTTAACTCAAGCCTTTCCAGTCAAGGTGTCGGTCAACCAGTGGTAAACACACGAGTCAGTGTGGAGATACATAACCTTAGCCTGCCATTGCAATGCAAGATTAAGTCCTTTTAACGTGGCATCAAGTTCTGCCAAATTTATATGCTGGGCATCATTTTTCAGACGAAGCCAGCACGCATCTTCCACAACAGCACCCAATTGTTCCAACACGACACCTGTAGTCAGTGAACTTGCGTCAACCCATGCATTCAGTTTGTTTCCAGATACTTGCCACTCACCCTGGGCAGGGTCATTCCTATGTATTCTGGACAACATTTCAGCCATCATTTGCTGGAGAGAATCATCATCCACCATTTCGTCCCATCCTTTGATTACTGCAGTTACTCGTCTTTTTAACACTCCTGTTGCCGATCGGAGCCATCCACAGACAGGTAGATGTCCTACTAATTTACCGCAAATAGAAAACACAATGCGTCTTGTCAATACACTGGGTAACTCTGGAATCGCGTTCGCTCGCTTCCATTGCAAAGTATTGCCCTTCTCATAGACCTCTAGGCCTAACACAGGCACCCCATCCTTTAGGCGCTTAGGGTCTTTGCTTATTAACCCAAACGATTCCAGTTTTGTTCGAACCACATCTGCAGACATTATATCCTCATTAACATAGATGTCGTCAATGTAAGCTGAAGCAGCTTTTGCTGTGGTCTCATCCTGCATCAAAACAGTTTTAATAATAGTTGTCATTATTAAGGATGCTACGTTTAGGCCAAAATCTAAACGTGTCAAACAATATCGTTTTCCCTTGATTGTCACTGTCTGAAATGGCCATAATGACTCATGGACACGTATCTGCAGGTAGGCTCTCTTTAAATCCAGCAGTGCTACAATACTCCCTTTCTGACGCCACTCTCTTAGTTTAGCAGCGCACACATCTGTGTTTCCAGTGAAAGCATCAACATGTTGATTCAATTCTCGATAATCCATTACGGGCCGAATTTTGTATTTGTTGTTCAACAGCCATGAGCGGAATTAATCCTTTGGGTGGTCCCAGACATTCCTGTGGGTATGGTATTAACCATCCGTTATCAATCCATATCTGAAGTTCCTCTTTATATGCAACCCTATTCTTTGTGGAAACTGCATACTCTGGAATGGTGTTGCACAGCCGATCTGGTGCCTGGCTCATAGTCCATTTCCACTTTGCAGTCCACGCCTTTTCGTTGTCGTCAAACATAGCACAGAAGTCCTTTTCTTCAATAGACATGGCTGCACAGACTTCTTTTCCTTCTCCAAGCATTACACCTCCAGTCGCTGTGATTATGATGCCTCCTAGTGCTTGTATTGCATCAATTACAATCAACATGTCATAGCCAAGGGGTTTTTCTTGCATCACCAGAACATCAACTTTGGCTGTGTCACCCTTCTCAGTACAGATCGTGACTGTCCCTTCATCACAACAGCTCATGATAAACCATTGATCGTCATAACAGGTAAGTCACATGTTTCCCTACACTAGTAAAAGTAGTGTAGCATTCATTTTCTTTCCTTGTGAGATTCATACATTTCCACCTTTTGTGAACAAAGGCATAATAAGGCTAAAAAAATGTAGTTAATTATTGTATCACTTCTACAAATGTAAGGTTGTATTTTTTTGTGGCAATATATAGTTAACAGTATTTTTTGTGTTAACAGACTTGATATGTTCAACTGTACCCTATTTTTTTAATCGTAATTGAACCTTTTTAAAATCTCAATTATGATGCTCTTTATTCTAGTTAGTGAAAAAGTAAAGTAGGTGGACATTTAGATCAATTCCTTCATTGTGCTTGCTAGGTCTAAATGATACTCATGATAGGCAGTCTACAATTGGTAGTATTTTTCCTGGGGTATATTTTACAATGAAGTTATATCCTTCACCTTTCAGTAACATTCTCACAAGTCTTGGAGGTGATTGTGATAGGTTCTTTAGTGCGATCAATTCTAATGGTTTATGACCTGTGTGGATGGTCACATAATAGTGAAAGCTCTCCAAGCCGATAGCGATGACTAATATTTCCCTCTCAATGTTTGATTATCGAGTTTCTGAACTTGACAATGTTTTGCTTGCAACTATCATTCTCTTTTGTAGCTGAGCTGCGGTTGATGCATCCATCTATAATACAACAGATTCCTTTGGGTTAAAATACTGGAGTGTTGTATTTTTTCTGATCCCGTCTTTGACTTTCTGTTGCTGGTATGATCACGTGTAATCATTTATTCTAGATATCAAGGCACAAAAGGCTTTAATCAATGTATTTAGGTAATTAAGCAATCATAGAAAACTGATGACCTGTTTTACACCATCGGATAATTGCATTTGTATAATCGCCTCTACTTTTTAAGGATCTGGTTTGATACCATGTTTTGAGATGATATGACCAAATAAAAGTATTTCAGATGCGTTTACCACAATTTTTCTAAGTTGAACTTCCAGTTTTTTCTCGTGTCTTTAGCATTAATTGCTTCAGTGTTTCATCATAATCACTACCATCTTCTTAGAATCCATATACGATTATGTTATTACATATAGAAAGAAGGTTTTTAAAGACACTAAAATTCTCTTTCATGAGTTTCTGAAATTCATCTTGAGCCATGGGAAACCTGTTGAATATATACCATATGGTGTTATAAATGTCATAAGTCTTCTTGAATTCTCATTTCGGATTGATATCAATGATAATGAACTATCTTAGCTCAGCAGTGACGTCATCAAATGTCGGATTGATGTAATGTGGGGTTCCGCACACTGCTTTGTTAAAGTTACAAGTCTGACCGAACCATTGATTTTGGTTATATAAGAAATGAATTCACCCATGGTGTTGGTTATTATACCTTGGGCTACTCAGGAATTCAATTCCATTTTCAACTTCTCTTATAAAACTATCAGGATTTGTTGAGGTGGATGTACAACTGATGGTACATCTAGGTCCACATAAATGGTATATTCACCAGGTAGACAACCTATAGAATCAAATACATAAGGAAATTCCGGAATGATTTTCTTTATTTCATTTAAATTTCCTTTACAACTTGATCTTGGCATTGGAACTGGTTTTATATTCTGTTGGGATGCTTGGTTTGTCTGCATCTGATTATTTTTTGTAGCGACTGATTTTACAGCTAAGTTTAACTCCTGTGATGTCTGTAACATTAACACAAAAACGGATGAAAAGACTGAGAACCATTATAAAACCACGGCTGAAATGAAACAGAGATGGAGATTTACTGTCACTTCCAGGGAAACACTAGTTATTATCAACAAACACTATTTATTATCAACAAACACTAGTTATTATCAACAAACACTAGTTATTATCAACAAACACTAGTTATTATCAACAAACACTAGTTAACGGTTGGTGTAAGAACTTAAAGTCGGTTCCATTAAAAAAAAAAATACCAAAATCACTTGTGCATCCAACTATACATGCACATTCAAGAGAGGAGTATGCTGGAACTTTGATGAAACTTGTTTGCACTCACACTCAGGGAAATCCCGTCAGCCTGCTAATGCAAAAGCAATACACTAATAGTCTATGCTAAGTTGGGAATTTGGGTTGAACTGTCTGTTTGCTAACTACTTTTAGGTTATTAAATCTTGTTCGCATTTGCTAACTAGTTTTAGGTTATTAAATCTTGTTCGAATTTGCTAACTAGTTTTAGGTTATTAAATCTTGTTCGAATTTGCTAACTAGTTTAGGTTATTAAATCTTGTTCGAATTTGCTAACTACTTTTAGGTTATTAAATCTTGTTCGAATTTGCTAACTACTTTTAGGTTATTAAATCTTGTTCGAATTTGCTAACTACTTTTAGGTTATTAAATCTTGTTCGAATTTGCTAACTACTTTTAGGTTATTAAATCTTGTTCGAATTTGCTAACTAGTTTTAGGTCCGAATTTGCCTTGATTCTTTATTCTTTAAATAGTCCCCCTCTCTTGAAATACTTTTACCCCATTGAAATACTTTTAGTTCTAATTTTCACACAACTTCTCACACAGGCAATATACTTTGAATAGGCTTATTTTATTATTTGCGGCTGTGATCTTTTGTAGTTGTTCCGATTGTTACAAACGAATTTTCGAACTTTTGAGCAGAGTTTTTTTTTTATGTTAAACTTACACAGCAAAATCAATACCGAAATCAAATTTGAACACAAAGTTTTTAATTAAAAAAAATAATAATCTGAGGATAGAGTAATAAAAAAAACTTCTTATTTTTTGTTTTTATTTATTTATTAATTTTTTAAATAAAAAAATGAAACCCTGAACATTTTAGAAATAGCCGTCTTCCCCTTCCTAGAAAGAATAACTTAGTGTGTCTAAAAAAATATCTGGCATTTGCAAAAAAGTAACCGAATGGGATTTCCTCTTTTTCTTTGTATTTATTTATTTATTTAAAGAATTGACAGAAAATAATTGTTTATCAACCCGGATGCTTTTGTTTTTTCGTTTCTATTGTGAAGGACATGACGAAAAGAAGGCTGTTTGTTTTTCATTTCAATCTCGCATCCTAGGATACAGTTTAACTGATTACTTGTGAAGACTGAGCGATCACTTTGGACACAGTTGTAAGTAATACCTGCTGTGTTTTTCCGTTACTCCCCCTTTTTCTTTCATAGAAAAGAAAGTCTTTTTCTTTTTCTTTTTTTTTTTTTTTTAAATTAATTGTGTCTTCTTTAAAGCGCATTCAATGCCGCATGCGTAAGCTTCATGGAAGAAAAGAAGAAGGTAGTAAAATAAAGTGTGTATAACAGTGTGTGTGTGTGTGTGTGTGTGTGAGAGAGAGAGAGAGAGAGAGAGAGAGAGAGAGAGAGAGAGAGAGACGGTGTATTTGTTCGCGCTTCTCTTTTTAATATTATTTTATTTTTATTGACCTGTTATATACATTTTATTTCATACGCTTAAATATAATAGTTTAGGTCATGCAGATTTTATATTCATTATTAAAGAGCAAATTCTTATAAAGAATTGTTATTTGGTACCCAATATATATAGTAATGATTTTAAAAGTTAATAAAAAAAAATGATCTCGATGCCATAAGCTGGAATCGAAACTAAAACACTCAGTGCTCCAGCTTTAGTTGTTATTTAGGGCTTCAGCGTTCGTCGTTAACGTGTGATAAAAAAAAACAAAAAAAACTAAAATTAAAATTTCAAGCTAAAAATATACATGTACGCATTCTCAGAAGTTAGTCGATTTACTCCTGCCAAGGTCAACATTTTTTTTTTTTTTTACAATTTTAACCCGTTAAAAGCTTTTTTTTCAGGCTAAAAAACAAATCGAAAGTGTTCTCGAGATCCAAATACCTTATATATCAAATTTCAACTCTGTATGCCAAATATTCAGAGAGAAGTTTGGTAGATATTTTTCATACTCACATCGATAAGGTTACATATGAATACATATGTGTGTGTGTGTGTGCATGTTCCATGTACTAGAACGTTTTCATCTTACATTCTATGAAATTATGCAGAAAGTAGAAAATATACATAAATACAATTCAGCATAATAGTGAAATGAAACCAATCATCTAAGACGAAACCATAAAAATGAATAAGTAATTATTCATACTCGTTTTTCAAGCGGTCTGTCCGCAACCTCCGCTTTGTCTATCTTTCTCTGCTGTCCCCCCCTGCCACCTTCCCACTTGGGAGAGTCAGGCACACTTTCTCTCTTTCCTCGATTTAACTCCCAACTTCCTCTCTTATTTCTATCTCCCCCTCTTGCTGCCTTTGGCATAACTTCTCTTTGGTGCCACTTCTCTTTAGCGCCAAAGTCGCCTCCCCACTTCGGACACCCGCTCCATGTCACTCATTTCGGTGACATCCACACCATCCAAAGAAAGTATCAAATGGACACCACTATAGATATTCCCAGCACGGGGGCCACCATGGAAACAGATGTTTCCCCAAAGGACGACTCCCCAACAGAAAGAACAAAAACACAACACACCACGGAGTGTACTGCCCGGACCAGGAATCATTAGAGGACGCTCCAAGGAGGAAAAGGTACTAGCGACTCCCCCCCAATCAATGTCTGATGGGGCATCCCACTCCAAAAAATGGAAGGGGCGGTAGCCCCAAAGGGCCATAAAAGGGACAGTGCTCCCCAGGAGAATTATCCTCCCCAAAATGGGAGCAAATCAGGAGAACGAGGGGGCATACTGCCGGGACCTCAACAGCACAGTAGGGGCAGATGCCCCCAAGGACAATAAAGGGCTCAACGACTCCCCTACAAAGACGAGCTTTTCCTAGAACCAACCAAGGAGAGTCGACATTCCCACAAAAGGCGCACAGATGGACTCTGGGAAAGCAGGAGGCATCACCAAAATCTCACAGGAGCGACCTCCATCAAAGAACTTAAAAAACGGCCCAACCTCACCAAAGACCCAGCACCAACACCAACAAGAGGGTTTGCATGGGGAAAGACTGCAGAGAAACAACTGCCCCCTGAAGAGTACAGAAACCTGTACTTAAACAAGTACAAGCAATATACTGATTGGAATGTTCTCAAGTCAACAAAGGGACTGGGACATGATGGAGGACAAGGTCCTATCCTTCGTCACTTCGGACATCCAGGAAAATCAGCTCGGGAGTGAAAAAGGAAGAAATGGCAGAGCTCCTCCAGAAACTGAATATACCTGCCAAATATACACACCAGAGGAGCTTTTTGATGTGGGGTATACTGCTACCCGACAAGAATGAAGCAGAAAGATTCTCATGCAGAAAGCTTAAATGCGCAGGAGTCAAGCTGCTGCCAGAGTACAGGGAAGAACCCAGGTACAAATATTTAATGCTCCTGCCAACTTACACACAGAACTGCTGGGAGCCTTTCTCAGTCAGGTAGGAGAGGTGGAGGAGATAGACCTGGCATCCTCCAGAAACGGTGTCCACCTGGGAAGCTATGAAGTAGCGATGCAGGTGAAATGAGAGAGCTTCCTAGGTATACCAGTGACGATATCCTTCAAGGAAACCAACATGACAGTGGTCTTCGATGGTCACTGCTGGTTCTGTTCTGTCAGAAATAGGACCACATGGCAAAGAATTGCCCCCCAAAAGCGGTTCAAAGCCAACCTGCACCACAAGTAATCACAGTTCCAGGAGCAGGGGTGGCGACAGCCACTGAAATCAAGGAACTGCCAACACCAGTTCTTGAGTCAACAAAGCCCAAGGAGACCAAGGGTCAGTGGAGTACGGTGGCAGGCGTAAATAAAAGAAAACATCCACCTCAACCTCACCACCTATTCAATAGCAACAACAACAACAAGTCGCAGCTGTAACGACAGCTGCAGCAATGGCAGCAGCAGCAACAGCAACAGCATCAGTAATAGCAGCAGGAGCAGCAGCACGAGGAAGAACAGCAATAGTAAGAGCAGCAACAGTAAGTCAGCAGCAGTGGGAGCGGTAGCAGCGAAAGCAGCAGCAGAAGGGAAAAAGCAGTAGCAAGAGTGGCAGCAGCAGCAGCAAGAGTGGCAGCAGCAGAAACAGCACCAGCAGCAACGACTTCAGCAGCAACAGCAGCAGCAGTAGGAGAAGCGACAATAACAGCAGCAACAACAGCGGCTGCAGCAGAGTCTCCTAGCACTAGCGAGCCCACAATCATGAAAGACACCACACCAACACCTTCTAACAAGGGCAAGCGGAAGCTTCTTGACTTCCCAACTGAGTAGGAAGAAGAGGCAGAAGATGAGGTAAAGACAGACATCTTGGCTCGGGTTGAGAAAAAAAAAGACAAGAGGAAGGAGCATAAGAAGAGCAGAGAGGCAGCCCCCAGCTCAGTCCACCTCACTGGAGGACTCAACAGATACTTCCAAGGAGAAACTTGAGTTTCCAAACACCTGAGAAGATCAAAAGCTGAGAAGACCACGCCACCTCCTAACAACCCCTCCAAACTCTTTGTTCACTCTTTCTGAGGATAGGCCTCCAAACAAAAAGCCAGAGCCGGAAATCCACCTCTCTCAAACTGAGGAACTTTGTATACGTCCAGGTGCACAGAGTTCAAAGACACTTCGATGCTGACCACTTTTGTGGTAGGGTAGAGAGACACCCGAACACTGGTCGTACACGTGAACCATGTTTTAAAGTATTTTTAAGCACTTTTATTTATTTGTTTTAAATTACAGGTGCGTAGTGTAAAATATCTCGAGGTGGCCGCTAGGTCAAAATTTTACCTGCTAGATTGCTAACAAAATCTCCAGATGTAGCGGAAAAACTGCTGCATGAGACTCCTCGTGAAGACTGACCTCGATGAACATACACAGGCAGTGACACAAATGCAAGGGGAATAACTACAGATGCGGCACTTAACTTCTTTCACTTCACTTTTTTGGTCTTATTTAGTGGAGGGGAAATCTTTCATGACTGATTAATTTGTGCCCCTTTTCAGCAACATTAAAAACCGATCTTGTTTCTAACTCTGCCCTCATAGAGAGGCAAGTAAAAAGTAATAAATAAATAAATAAAAATCAAAATCAAAGAGGATTTGGCACACTGAAAACGTACACAACTTATAAGATTTTTGTTTTAAATCTTTTTAATTATACAAATTGCTTTTATCCATTTGCGACGAATTAATAATAAAAATAAGATATTAGTTACTGAATCTTTAATGTTTAAAACAACAAAACAATTAAAATTTAGCACAAATTTGGGTAAATTTCAACAATGAAACAAAAATGCTGTAAAAACGTATACAATTATTATAATTTTTTTTTTTTTTTTTGCGCCAATGAATTATTTGAACTACTATTCCCTAGCGGGATCAAGTAAAGAATAGATACCCTGTAGCAGAAGACGACGCCTGGCGATGACCGGTGCACATTTCAAGTGACACTGGTGATTCGACCTTGACATTGGCACAAGCACATGGCGTTCACGTTGGTTGTTTGTAAACACGTCAAATGGCAGACATGGTCGAATAAAAATATATTTACAAAACTTTTGAAAATTCAAAAGAAAAAATATATATTCACAAAACATTTTTTTAAGTAACAAAACGAACGTATTTAAATAAAAGATATTTAAATAAACGGATGTCTTTGTGAGTGCGTTTTTAATATATTTACACAACCTTTTAATAAACCTTAATTATAATGTTTTGTGGGTTTTTGCGCCCAAGATTGATTTTTATGTACAGTGTTTTTTTTTTCTTTCTGTGTGTGTGTTTTTAATACAATTCAATACTTAGTTTAGTAGCCAGGAATTTTCTACCTCTGCAAAAAAGTGCTGTTTTACATATACACCGATCAGTCCATACAAGGCAAATGGTAAAGTGGAATCTGCAGTAAAGATGCCAAAAAACTTTTTCCGGAAAACGGTGGAAGATAAGGCTGATCCATAGCAACGTTGGATCACAGGAATACGCCAGGCAGGGGTCTCTTATCACCAGCTCAGAAGCTGATGTCAAGGTGAACAAAAACACTTCTCCCAACAAGAGAGGATTTACTCTTTTTTGGGCAGCAAGATGTCAGTTCACGTTACACTTGAACTTCTACATGTCAGTACAATTGGGGGAGCAGGGATCCGGAAGGGAATTCCAAAGTCTAGCCGTTCTGGGAAAGAAACTACTGGAGTAGAAGGCTCTCTTACATCTAGGGATCTCTACTGTGAAGGAGTGGGATTTAGCTGTTTGTTGGGGGTATTTATGTCGAGGGGGTACAAGTGCTTGCAGTTCGTCGGGGTATCATAATAATGACTAAGATGAATTGGATGTGAGAGACGAGGGCAATCAAACAATTTTGTCCATTAGATAAATAAATATTTATCCATTAAATTTTATTAGTTTTCTCAATAACAATAATCAATTTTATTCATATTACACCCCAAAAATATAAAAAAAATAAGTGTTTTCAAATAATTGTTTTTTGTTTTGTTTTTTCCAGAAATAGTGAACAACTAAAAAAAAAAGACCGAAAAAGATTATTGCTATCAATTTTGAAGCCACACACTGGTTAAATTTTATTGATTTTTCTACAAAAGTTATAAGACATAGACACATTATTACAAAGTCATTGTGCCAGCAAATTAGACCTTCATTTTCCTCAAAAGGAAATTACACGGAACAATTTAGATCTATTATAACAGTTTTTATTATTGCGTTTAATAAAAAATTAAAATACATGACTCTGTAACTTGTTGTTATATTGTGTAATACATCTTCACATATCTTTTTGAATTATGAAGTTTAAAAAGACTTAGTTGCTAATTAGCATTTTTTTACAATTTTTGGAACAATCAATGGAGTAAAAGTTGAGATATTTTGCTAGTTGTGATTCATAATTAAAATTATAATTCATGTATTTATTTTTCTTTCAGTGTATTTCATATAAATATATCAATTTTAATTAATTGTTATAAAAATCGTGAAATTTCAAAATCAGCGTTCTGTAAAATTATATGAAAATGATGGATTTGTCAGCATTTTTCCACACAATTTAAAAAATTAAATACTCAATTTTCTATTCAAGATGGGAATCAAATTTCTGATATATGTTCTTATCACATCAGATTCCAACTATCATCATCAGTTGATTTTCTGAAAAAAGTTGCAAATCAACCTGCCCGACTCTTCACATCTGAGAATTTTATTATTTTTAATTTATTATTATTTTTAAATTTATTATTATAATTAGTGACCAGCTAATCATAGGCGCTGCTTTACAATAGTTCACATTGCAGAGGGAGACAACTCCCTTTTCCTAATAAATTCATTCATTTTTTCATCTCATATTTTAGGACGATCTAAGCATTGATATTATATGAAATCTTGTTCAGTAAAAAAAAAAAAAAAAAAAAAAATGACGTCGCAGCTTTTTTTTCATATATTCAGCCTTGCTTTATTAAAAAGATTTCTTTAAAAAAATTATAATTTCCTCATCACTTCATCCTCTAAGTATGCTATGAAAAATGAAGAAAAAATATTTATCACATTTACACATTAACATCGCACATTATTTATCGCCTTTACACATTAATATCGCACATACTTTATCACATTTACACATTAATATCACAAATATTTTATCACATTTACACATTAATATAACACATACTTTAAAACATTTACACATTAATATCGCACATACTTTATAACATTTACACATTAATATCGCAAATACTTTATCACATTTACACATTAATATCAAAAATACTTTATAACATTTACACATTAATATCACAAATATTTATCACATTTACACATTAATATCACAAATATTTTATCACATTTACACATTAATATCGCAAATACTTTTTTAACATTTACACATTAATATCGCACATACTTATCACATTTACACATTACATCGCAAATACTTTATCACATTTACGCATTTATATCGCAAATATTCTATTATATTTACACATTGATATCGCACATCCTTTATCACATTTGCACATTAATATCGCGCATACTTTATCAAATTTACACATTAATATCACACGTGCTTTATAACATTTAAACATTAATATCACAAATACTTTATCACATTTACACATTAATATCAAAATTACTTTATCACATTTACACATTAATATCGAACAGACGTTGTAACATTTGCACATTAATATCGCAAATACTTTATCTCATTTACACATTAATATCGCACATACTTTATCACATTTAGACATTAAAATCACACATACTCTATCACATTTACACATTAATATGTCACAGACGTTATCAAGTTTACACATTAATATCGCAAATACTTCATCACATTTACACATTAATATCGCAAATACTTTATCACATTTACAGATTAATATCGCACATACTTTATCACATTTACACATTAATATCGCAAATACTTTATCACATTAACGCATTAATATCGCACGGACTTTATCACATTAATATATTAATATCGCACGGACTTTATTACATTTACACATTAATATCACACATACTTTATCACATTTAGGCAATCATATCGCAAATACTTTATAACTTTTACACATTAATATCGCAAATACTTTATCACATTTACACATTAATATCGCAAATAGTTTATCACATTTACACATTAATATCTAAAATACTTTACCACATTTACGCATTTATATCGCAAATATTTTATAACCTTTACACATTAATATCGCAAATACCTTATCACATTTACACATGAATATCACAAATACTTTATCACATGTACACATTAATATCGCATATACTTTATCAAATTTACACATTAATATCACAAATACTTCATCACATTTACACCTTTATTATCGCACATTATAACATTGACAAAATTATATCGCAAATACTTTATCACATCTAGGCAATAATATCGCAAATACTTTATCACATTTACACCATTAATATCGCAAATACTTCATCACATTAACACATTAATATCGCACGTATTTTATCACATTTACGCATTAATATCACAAATACTTATAACATTTACACATTAATATCGCACATACTTAATTACATTTATAAATTAACATCGCACATACTTTATAACATTTACACATTAATATCGCAAATACCTAATAACATTAACACACTAATATCGCAAATACTTTATGACATTTACGCATTAATATCGCAAACACTTTATCACATTTACACATGAATATCACAAATATTTATAACATTTACACATTAATATCGCACATTACTTTATAACATTTATACATTAATATCGCAAATGCTTTATAACATTTACATATAAATATCGCAAATACTTTATCACATGTACACATTAATATCGCAAATGCTTAATCACATGTACACATTAATATCACAAATACTTTATCACATTTACACATTAATATTGCAAATATTTTATCACATTTACACATTAATATCGCAAATACTTTATCACATTTACACATTAATATCGCACATACTTTATCACATTTAGACATTAAAATCTCACATACTCTATAACATTCACACATTAATATCGCACGTACTTTATCACATTTACACATTAATATCGCACATACTTTATCAAATTGACACATTAATATCGCAATACTTTATCACATTTACACATCAATATCGCAAATACTTTATCACATTTACACATTAATATCGCAAATACTTTATCACATTTACACATTAATATGGCACATACTTTATCACATTTACACATTACTATCACAAATAATTTATCACATTGACACATTAATATCGCACATACTTTATCACATTTACACATCAATATCGCAAATACTTTATCACATTTACATATTAATATCGCAAATACTTTATCACATTTACACATTAATATGGCACATACTTTATCACATTTACACATTACTATCACAAATAATTTATCACATTTACACATTAATATCACACATATTTTTTCATGTTTACACATTAATATCGCAAATACTTTATAACATGTACACATAACTATCGCACATACTTTATCACATTAACATATTAATATAGCACATAATTTACCACATTTACACATTAATATAACAAATACTTTATAACATTTACACATAACTATCGCAAATACTTTATCACATTTACACATTAATATCGCGCATACTGTATGACATTTACGCATTAATTTCTCAAATACTTTATAATATGTACATATTAATATCGCAAATACTTTATCATATTTACGCATTAATATCGCTCATGTAAAATATACCATTTACACATCAATATCGCATATACTTTATCACATTTACACATTAGTATCGCACATACTTTATAACATTTACACATTAATATCGCAAATACCTTATAAAATTTATACATTAATATCGCAAATACTTTATAACATTTACACATTTATATCGCACATACTTTATCAAATTTACACATTAATATCGCACATATTTTATCACATTTACACATTAATATCGCAAATTCTTAATCACATTTACACATTAATATCGCAAATATTTTATCAAATTTACACATTAATATCGCCCATACTCTATCACATTTACGCATTAATATCGCAAATACTTTATAACATTTACACATTAATATCGCAAATACCTTATAAAATTTACACATTAATATCGCAAATACTTTATCACATTTACACATTGATATCGCAAATACTTTATCACATTTACACATTAATATCGCAAATACTTTATCACATTTACACATTAATATCGCAAATACTTTATCACGTTTACACATTAATATCACAAATACTTTATCACATTTACACATTAATATCACAAAAACTTTAACACATTTAACATTTATATCACAAATACTTTATCACATTTAAGCATTAATATCGCAAATACTTTATAAAATTTGTACATTAATATCGCACATACTTTGTCACATTTACACATTAATATCGCACATACTTTATCACATTTACGCATTAATAACGAAAGTACTTTATCACAGTTACATATTAATATCGCAAATACTTATAACATTTACACATTAATATCGCAAATATTTTATCGCATTTACACATTAATATCGCACATACTCTATCACATTTACGCATTAAAATCGCAAATGCGTTATCACATTTACACATTAATATCGCAAATACTTTATCACATTCACACAATTATATCGCAAATACTTTATCACATTTAGGCAATAATATCGCAAATAATTTATAACTTTCACACATTAATATCGCAAATACTTTTTCACATTTACATATTAATATCGCAAATACTTTTTCACATTTACACATTAATATCGCAAATACTTTATCACATTTACACATTAATATCGCAACTACTTTATCACATTTACACCATTAACATCGCTAATACTCTATCAAATTTACACATTGATATTGCACATACTTTATCACATTTACACATCAATATCGCAAATACTTTATCACATTTACACATTAATATCGCAACTACTTTATCACATTTACACCATTAATATCGCACATACTTTATCACATTTACACATTAATGTCACAAATACTTCATCACATTTACACATTAATATCGCACATACTTTATCACATTTAAACATTAATATGTCACAAATACTTTATCACATGTACACATTAATATCGCACATACTCTATCACATTTACACATTAATATCGCACATACTTTATCACATTTACACATGTATATCGCAAATATTTATCACATTTACACATTAATATCGCACATACTTTATCACATTTACACGTTAATATCGCACATACTTTATCACATTTACACATTTATATCGCAAATACTTTTCACATTTACACATAAATATCGCACATACTTTATCACATGTACACATAAATATCGCAAATACGTTATCACATTTACACATTTCTATCGCACATACTTTATCACATTTAAACATTAATATCACACATACTTTATCACATTTACACATTAATATCACAAATACTTTATAACTTGTACACATTAATATCGTACATACTTTATCGCATTTACACATAACTATCGCAAATACTTCATCACATTAACACATTATTATCGCACATACTTTACCACATTTACACATTAATATCACAAATACTTTATCACATTTACACATTAATATCGCAAACATTTTATCACATTTACACATTAATATCGCACATACTGTATCACATTTACACATTAATATCACAAATACTTTATCACATGTACACATTAATATCGCACATACTTTACCACATTTACACATTAATATCACAAATACTTTATCACATGTACACATTAATATCACAAACACTTTATCACATTTACACATTTATATCGCAAATACTTTATCACATTTACACATTTATATCGCACATACTTTATCACATTTACACATTAATATCACAAATATTTTATCACATTTACACATTAATATCACAAACACTTTATCACATTTACACATTTATATCGCAAATACTTTATCACATTTACACATTTATATCGCAAATACTTTATCACATTTACACATTTATATCGCAAATACTTTATCACATTTACACATTAATATCACAAATATTTTATCACATTTACACATTAATATCACAAATATTTTATCACATTTACACATTAATATCGCAAATACTTTATCACATTTACACATTAATATCGCAAATACTTTATCACATTTACACATTAATATCACAAATACTTCATCACATTTACACATTAATATCACAAATACTTTAACACATTTAACATTTATATCACAAATACTTTATCACATTTAAGCATTAATATCGCAAATACTTTATAAAATTTGTACATTAATATCGCACATACTTTATCACATTTACACTTTAATATCGCACATACTTTATCACATTTGCGCATTAATAATGAAAGTACTTTATGACATTTACAAACCAATATCGCACATACTTTATCACATTTACACATTAATATCGCAAATACCTTATCACAGTCACATATTAATATCGCAAATACTTATAACATTTACACATTAATATCGCAAATATTTTATCACATTTACACATTAATATCGCACATACTCTATCACATTTACGCATATAAATCGCAAATGCGTTGTCACATTTACACATTAATATCGCAAATACTTTATCACATTCACACAATTATATCGCAAATACTTTATCACATTTACACAATTATATCGCAAATACTTTATGACATTCACACAATTATATCGCAAATACTTTATCACATTTAGGCAATAATATCGCAAATAATTTATAACTTTCACACATTAATATCGCAAATACTTTTTCACATTTACATATTAATATCGCAAATACTCTATCACATTTACACATTAATATCGCAAATACTTTATCACATTTACACATTAATATCGCAAATACTTTATCACATTTACACATTAATATCGCACATACTTTATCACATTTACACATTAATATCGAACATACTTTATCACATTTACACATTAATGTCACAAATACTTTATCACATTTACACATTAATATCGCACATACTTTATAACATTTACACATTAATATCGCACATACTTTATCACATTTGCACATTAATATCACAAATACTTTATCACATGTACACATTAATATCGCACATACTTTATAACATTTACACATTAATATCGCACATACTTTATAACATTTACACATTAATATCGCAAATACTTTATCACATTTACACATTTATATCGCAAATATTTTTCACATTAACACATAAATATCGCACATACTTTATCACATTTACACATTAATATCGCACATACTGTATCACATTTACACATTAATATCACAAATACATTATCACATTTACACATTTATATCACAAATAATTTATCACATTTACGCATTAATATCGCAAATACTTTATCACATTTACACATTAATATCACAAATACTTTATCACATTTACACATTAATATCGCAAATACTTTATCACATTTACACATTAATATCGCAAATACTTTATCACATTTACACATTAATATCACAAATACTTTATCACATGTACACATTAATATCGCAAATACTTTATCGCATTTACACATTTATATCGCAAATACTTTATTACATTTACACATAAATATCGCAAATACTTTATAACATTTACACATTAATATCGCTAATACTTTATCACATTTACACATTAATATCGTAAATACTGTATAACATATACACATTAACATCGCAAATACTTTATCACATTTACAAATTAATATCACACATACTTTATCACATGTACACATAAATATCGCAAATACTTTATCTCATTTACACATTAATATCACAAATACTTTATAACATTTACACATTAATATCGCACATACTTTTTCACATTTACACAATTATATCGCAAATACTTTACCACATTTACACATTAATATCGCATATACTTTATAATATTTACACATTAATATCGCACATACTTTATCACATTTACACATTAATATCCCACATTTACACATTAATATCGAAAATAGTTTATAACATTTACACATTAATATCGCAAATTCTTTATCACATTTACACATTAATATCGCAGATACTTTATCTCATTTACACATTAATATCACACATACTTTATCACATTTACATATTAATATCGCACATACTTTATAACATGTACATATTAATATCGCAAATACTTTATCACATTTACACATTAATATCGCAAATACTTTATAACATTTACACATTAATATCGCACATACTTTATCACATTTACAAATTAATATCGCAAATACTTTATCACATGTACACATTAATGTCGCATATACTTTATCCTATTTAGACATTTATATCGCACATATTTATCACATTTACACATTAATATCGCATAGACGTTATCACATTTACACATTCATATCGCAAATACTTTATCACATTTACACATAAATATCGCAAATACTTTATAACATTTACACATTAATATCGCAAATAATTCATAACATTTACACATTAATATCGCAAATACTTTATCACATTTAAACATTAATATCGTAAATACTGTATAACATATACACATTAACATCGCAAATACTTTATCACATTTACAAATTAATATCACACATACTTTATCACATTTACGCATTAATATCGCAAATACTTTATAACATGTACACATTGATATCGCAAATACTTTATCACATTTACACATTAATATCACACATACTTTATCACATGTACACATAAATATCGCAAATACTTTATCTCATTTACACATTAATATCACAAATACTTTATAACATTTACACATTAATATCGCACATACTTTTTCACATTTACACAATTATATCGCAAATACTTTACCACATTTACACATTAATATCGCATATACTTTATAATATTTACACATTAATATAGCACATACTTTATCACATTTACACATTAATATCCCACATTTACACATTAATATCGAAAATACTTTATAACATTTACACATTAATATCGCAAATTCTTTATCACATTTACACATTAATATCGCAGATACTTTATCTCATTTACACATTAATATCACACATACTTTATCACATTTACATATTAATATCGCACATACTTTATAACATGTACATATTAATATCCCAAATACTTTATCACATTTACACCTTGATATCGCAAATACTTTATAACATTTACACATTAATATCGCACATACTTTATCACATTTACACATTAATATCGCAAATACTTTATCACATGTACACATTAATGTCGCATATACTTTATCCTATTTAGACATTTATATCGCACATATTTATCACATTTACACATTAATATCGCATAGACGTTATCACATTTACACATTCATATCGCAAATACTTTATCACATTTATACATTAATATCGCAAATTCTTTATCTCATTTTCACATGAATATCGCACATAGTTTATCACATTTACACATTATTATCGCACATATTTTATCACATTTACACATTAATATTGCACACACGTTACCAAGTTTACGCTTATAACGTACATAACAAAAATTTAAAAGGTATAACGTACATTATAAACTTTCATTATTTTTAATGTACATTATAACTTTTCCTTTTTTGTTATGTACGTTATAACGTCATTATTTTTTCTGTACGTTATAATTTTTCTTTTTTGTTCTGTACGTTATAACGTACATACGGAAAAATGAAAATTATCATGTACATAAAAATAATGAAAAGTAATAGCGTACATAACAAATAATGAAAGGTTATAATTTACACACAAAATTATAATAAGTTATAACGTACATAAAAAAAATGAAAGGTTATATCTTACATAAAAAAAAATTCAAAGTTATGACGTACAAAAAAATAATGAAAAGTATAACAATAAAAATGATAAAAATATAACATACATTTAAAATAATAAAACTGTGTAACGTATATAAAAATAATGAAAAGTCATAACGTACATAAAAAATAATGAAAAGTTTTAACGTACATAACAAAAATGAAAAGAAATAACGTACATCAAAAATAATGACACGTTATAATATACATAAAAATAATGTAAAGTTATAACGTACATAAAAATAATGTAAAGTTATAACCCACATAAAAATATTGAAAAGTTATAACGTACATAAAATAATAAAAGTAATAACGTACATACAAAACAAATGAAAAGTTATAACGCACATAAAAACCAATGAAAAGTTATAACGTACACAAAAAATAAATAGTTATAACGTACATAAAAATAATGAAAAGTCATAACGTACTTAATCATTATAAAATGTTATAATGTACATAAAAATAAATAATAAAAATAATAAAAGGTTATAACGTACATAACAAATAATGAAAACGTATAACGTACATAACAAATAATACAAACTTATAACGTATATAACAAAAAATAAAAAGTAATAACGTACATAAAAAAATAATAAAAAGTTTAACGTACATAAAAAATAATGAAAAGGTGTAACATACATAAAAAATGAAATGTTGTAACGTACATAACAAATAATGAACAGTTATAACGTACATAACAAAAAATACAAACTTATAATGTACATAACAAATAATGAACAGTCATTACGTACTTAACTTAAAATAATAAAAAGTAATAACGTACAAAAAAACGAAAAGTTATAACGTACATAAAAAATAATGAAAAGGGATAACGTACATAAAAAATAATAAAAATTATAACGTACATGAAAAATAATGAAAAGTTATAACGTGCTTTAAAATTATAAACAGCTATAATGTACATAAAAAATAGTGAAAAGTTATAACGTACATAACAAATAATGAAAAGTTATAACGTACATAACAAATAATAAAAAGTTATAACGTACATTAAAAAATAATGAAAAGTTATAACGTACATAAAAAATAATATACAATAATAGTAATAATTATATACAATAATAGTAATAATTATATACAATAATAGTAATAGTAGTAATAATAATAATCATAATAATAGTAATAATAGAAGGAACAGACATTAGAAAAGAAATAGTTTTTTGTCGGCCATGACACCTTAGACTTAGACCATAGATTGTCCTTTTATTTTAGTCAGAGTCTGTCAGCAATTCCTCGCAGTACAATACCAATGTCTGCAAGGATTTTGTTTGTCTGTGTGTTATGTGTATGCGTGTGTGTAGTTCTCTGTCCCGTATTAGTGTGAATTCGTTGATATATATATATTTTTTTGTCTTCGTCGTTTTCTTTGTCGTCGTCGCTGTCGCTAATTATGATTGTGTTGTGTGTCTGTGTGTCTGGCGGTGCTGACGGCGAGTTGCTCGGTGTCATGAGCTCTTCCAAGTCCGAGTCTGTGAAGGGCAATGTTGTATCCGACTCGTTTGGTGGTGTCGGACAGTTGATGGGATGGCCGTGTGTCAGGCACACCTGGGCTGGTTGGTTAGGATCTAACTCGCATTGGTTGTCCATTTCCGGTAACAGGTTACGACGTACGGTACGTACACGTAATTTTTTAGACGGACTGTGTTCGTCCGTCTCCTCCCAGGTGTATCTTGATGACGCTTTGGGTTGTGTCGTTGTTTTAGCTGCTTTTGGAATGTACCCGTCACGCTGATAGTCCGTTATGTGCTTCCTCCATATCGTTAACCACATGAGCGGGTTCAACTCTAAGGTTCCACATCCTTTTAAGTCTTCCATAGCCGTTCTGATCGTGAACAGGAACATCCGGTTGATCATGGCCTGCTTCTCGTTGGCTACGTGTCGCCAGGGCTCGTCATTGCTGGTAGACAAGTAGGGCGTGCGCTTTAGGATACGCTCGCTCTGATGCTTTACGTTTACGTAGGTGTCCGTGCCCTCAAGGATGCATTTAGCTTCCTCTACATTCTGTGGCGTGAACCACATTTCCTCCGTAAAGATAAGGCTCTTGTCAACACAGCTGCCGAAGGTGAAATTGTCGCTGGCCTGGCACCGCATTCGTCCAGCGTTCATCAAGCCGTTTCGGATGCTTCTTAATATGTAGGACTTCCCGGAGTTGGATGGGCCGGTGATGTGGAGGGCATTTGTTTTTAATGAAAAGTTATAACGTGCATAAAAAATAATGAAAAATTATAACGTACATAACAAAAAATTAAATGTTATAATGTACACAAAAATAATGAAAAGTTGTAACCTACATAAAAATAATAAAAAGGTATAACGTAAATAAAAAATAATAAAAACTTATAACGTACATAAAAATAATGACAAGTTATAACGTACATAAAAAATATTGAAAAGTTATAACGTACATAAAAAATAGCAAAAAGTTATAACGAATATAACAAATAATGAAAAGTTGTAACGTACATAATAAAAAAATGAAAAGTTATAACCTACATAAAAAATAATGAAATGTTATAGCATACATAAAAATAATAACAAGTTATAACGTACATAAAAATCATAAAACGTTATAACATACATAAAAAATAATGAAAAGTTAGTACGTACATTAAAATAATGAAAAGTTATAACGTACATAAAAAATAATAAAAAGTAATAACGTACATACAAAACTAATGAAAAGTTATAACGTACATAAAAACCAATGAAAAGGTATAACGTACACAAAAATAAAAAGTTATAACGTACATAAAAATAATGAAAAGTCATAACGTACTTAATCATTATAAAAAGTTATAATGTACATAAAAAATAATAAAAAAGTTATAACTGTTAAGTTTGCAGGTTGAAACAAGTAACGTAGAAAGCAATACAAATGACGACTCAACAACAAAGGTAGATCAAATAAGAAGTGTATTAGGAAAAGGTATATTTGCAGGATATTTACATAATGGTGTCAAATAAGAGAGTCTTTGCTGGAGAAACATATCTGCTCTCGGCAGCCTTCGGTGGCTTCTGGCGAACACACACTCAGACAAACTGAGTCTTCCTATTTATGTGTAATTACTATCCACATATGCAAATGAATGTGTGCCACCACAACACCCTCCTCCCAAGATTTGAAGTCGCACAGATTTCAATATCTTTTTCTCTTGGGATTTAACATTAATGGTTCATTAAACTTTCTTTTTCTACCTGATCTTCGGGGTTCAGGTGTATATTGAGGCGGTTCCAAATTAACGGATTTGTATATGATGTCCATGGTTTCCTCTTCGACTGCTGTTGTATAATCACCATCTTGAATGTGGAGTTTTTTTATTTTTTATTTATTTATTTATTTTTTTTACACAGTGGTCACCACTTATCAAGGCCCGGAAGCCACTCAGGGATAAGGGTTATTGCAAGTACATTACGTTAGTGTGGAGATTTGATAAAGTGTTTACTTAAGGGGCGGTTCATTAGGAATTTGTTAACGTTGGACGTGAACACATCCAATTTGTAGCCAGGTGGGAAGCAGGCAGACGGAACAGAGTTCCACAGGCGCGCAGTTCTAAGAAAAAAAGCTTTGTTCATGGAATCCACGTTTTGATTTAGGCAGAGATAAAGAGTGGGGGAAAATCTTGACAGTGGATTCGGCTAGACGGGTGTTTTTCGTGAAAGATTGGCGAGGGGGGACCAGAGATTGGAGTTCAGACGAGCACCTGCCATGGAAATAACGATAAAACAAGGATAGGCTCGCAACGTCTCTTCTGTGGGAGAGAGGTTGCAAGGTAGAGAAAAGGGCATCCCCCACTAAGCCACGAAGTCTATTTTGTACTCTGTCAAGGCAGGATAGGCTGTTTTTAGCAGCTCCTGCCCAGATATGGCAGCAGTACTCCATCCTTGGATGTACTTGGCTTTTATATAGATAGAGAATTGCATCAGTAGTGAGATATCTTCTAGAGCGGTAGAAGGATCCCACCATCTTTCCAGCGACCTTGGCAACAGACTTGATGTACGTGTTCATTTCAGATCAGGAGTAAAGGTCAAACCCAGAAGCTTGTCAAAACACGGGGCCTCTCCCAGACGAGAGTCATCCATCCCAATTGATTCCAGATGGGGATCAGAGCGTTGATGATGTAAGGATAGGAGCTTGGTTTTAGATGCATTAAAGGTAACCAGCCACGTCTTCCCCCACTAAACCATGCGCTCGAGATCAGAGGAGAGAGAATTAGAAGTCATTTTACAGCCTTTGATGTGTTGCCGTAGATGGTCGTGTCATCAGCATAGATGTCAACGAATGATTTAAGTATGTGTTTAGGGAGGTCATTGATGTAGATCAGGAAAAGAGTTGGGCCCAGGATTGACCCCTGAGGGACTCCAGCATTTATATTGCAGGCCTCCGATTTTTGTCCATCTACCACTACTCTTATGAGCCTATCGGAGAGAAATGATTTAATGATTGAGAAAACATTTCCAGTTATACCGTATCTGGAAATCTTGTGAAGTAGACCCTTATGCCATACCTTGTCGAAGGCCTTTGATATGTCAAGAGCAATTGCCCTAGAAAGGGAGCCTTTGTCAAGAGATTCACTAATCCTGTGGGATATAACCGTCAGCACATCTGCGGTAGATCTTGCAGAGCGGAAACCATATTGTGTGTCACTAAGAAGGTTATTCCTGCTTAGGTGGTTGACTATTTCTCTATTTAATATGGATTCCAGCAACTTACTCATAACACACAGGAGACTTATAGGTCTGTACTGAGAGGGAGATGACTTATCACCTGAATTCTTAAATACAGGGCAAACTGATGAGGTCTTCCAGGGAGTCGGAAAGCACTTCTCCTTAAGGCAGCGCTTAAACAGTTTTGTAAGTATGGGAGCAAGTTCTGGTTGAAGCTTTTTTAACACTATAATTGGGATGCCGTCAGGGCCAGTTGTTTTACTGGAATCAAGGTTCTTGATTAGCTTGGCGACCTCATGCACGGATATTTGTATGTTCCCTAGCGTGTTCTGTGTTATAGGAGGAAATATGGGGAGTTGATGGCCTTCGTCACATGGGGTAGAATTAGCTGCAAAGTTCTTTGCAAATAGTTTGATGGTGACGAGATGACCTCTGGTCCATTAATAATGGTTGGGATAGAACACTCTTCTGTTCAGGATCCTATTTGTTATTTGCCAAAATTGGTGGGAACCAAGCCGCTGATCAGCTACCTTTGATTTAACAGATTGGGCATATAGCTCTCTTGCATTTTTTATTACTCTTTTACAGTGGTTGCTGGCAGTCCTGAAAGCAGCTTTAGTCTCAGTGCATCTATTACGTTGGTAGCTATGGAACAAGTGATTTCTGTGCGCGATAGCAGCAGCACATTCTGGGGAGAACTATGGCTGGCTGTTAGGTTTTTGTTGGAATTTTTTAGATGGTATGAATTGGTCTATGCCTACAATTAACCATTCGGTCAGATCTGATACTATAGAGGAAACTTCCTTTTTAAACATGGAGTGCAGAGGTAAATCAGATATGAATGTATGGAAGCTATCCCAGTCAGCCATAGAGTATCGGTATACAGTACGGTGGTTCAGGTGCCTTTTATGTATATTTTGTGGACCTTTAATCATGTATGTACAATCACCAATGCGTTTATCCACTACTCCACATTCCCAGTAAGAAGTGTTATTCCTGTAGCACTTGAAATATACTCGATCTCCCGAGTTATATTTCTTTCTTATCATGTGTGTAGTGTTTCGGACAATTACCTGTCTTGGCAATAGTTTATCAAACGCTGATTTTACCTTTCTGGCAAACATTAAATCAGCTGGTGATATGTTTGATGGGGTATTAGGGTGCGGTGTTATCCTATATATTTGCAAAAATTGTTGCAAAGCTTTTTCCGTTGGTATCCCAATGGATTTTTTCAATGCTCGTTTTAACGTGTCCATGAACCTCTCCGCGAGGCCGTTCGATCTTGGATGATACGGCGGAGGAGTGATATGCTTTACTTGCAAACATATGCTAATGGACAGCTCTTCTGCAAGTGGGTCCATTAACGTAGAATAGTTCCAGCACACCATACTCGTCTATCTGAATTCAATCGGCTCAGAGACTAAGGCATCCCCGGCCCTCATAGTCTTCAGAAGACCTATTTGGGACCCTATCCCCATCCTCATGGGTTGCTACTGCCCACATCACTCCATTTCTCATGCTCTCGCGAGTGTCGCTTTGGGAAAGCATTTTCCCTGTTGACAAGGGTCTCTGTCCATACTGGAACACACTTAATCTTTGCCTCCTCTTTGTGTCAGGCAATCATCCGAAGTGCTGGGAAAGAACAGTTACCATCATAGAGGCCAAGCAGTTCCACCAATATGTCGTGAAAATCGATGGCTCTGGGAGACCAACTCTGCAAAACGGCCAACACTTTTGTAAGTTCATCCCCTTCAGAACAGTCTCGCATGAGGTTGTCATTGAGTCCTTCAACCCCCATCATCAGGAAGGTTGCCACCCACTCAAGCAGATCAGAAACACCTGCTAGTGATGTTATAGCAAGGAGCCCTGAACCAGCATCGGATGGAGAAGAAAAGTGTTTTGATGCGCCAACAAGCCCATATTCATCACCTGAGAGAGCCATACATGTGACCACACCGACAGTTGGAGACCCTGCACATACAGCAGAGCCAACGCATGTTGAGCCTACTGTGTGGGCAGCTACAACAATGAATGCAGATACCGCACATATGGCTCTCCAACAGACTCATGAATCTGATGTATGTACCGCCCTTAAAAAGCCCCTTTTGTTAAAGCCTAGTCATGTGGAATCCATCAGTTAACATAAGAAATTTGGTCTTTGCTACTCATGTTGTGGAAAAGAACGCAGTGCATTCTTAAGATCCAGAAGTTGAATTGATAATGCGAACATCTTCAAGCCCTTCGTGCCAAGACTGGTGGTTCTACTGCTCAGTAATCACATACACGACTCGCCTACTAGTTCCCTGCTCCTGTCTGCTAGTTAGAAGATGTGTTTACTCATCTATTTAAGTAGTAATATTATAGCGGTTACCATAATGTAATTTTTGTTGGGTAGGTAACCATTTCGGCGGGTCCCCCTTTTGGGGAGTCGTCGAAATTTATAAGACGGGAGTAGAAACCGATCTGGGAATAATAATAAAGAAACAAAGGAACTTCCAAACGAAACGGTTTTATATTCTTTTCAGCGTACAAGTGGTATCGGTTATAGAAAGTTCGTGATTTTCATTTTTGTCCCCTGACCCTGGAACCACTTGCGTCTCCGTCTTTTTGCTTCAAACACTTTTTGTATCTCTCTTTTTGTCTTTCCCACCAGAACTGTTCTCCGTCCTGATTGGTTACAACCTCTGGTCACATTTTTGAGGAAAGGAGGAAGGAAGGAAGGAAGGAAGGGGGGAAGGGAAGAGTAGAGAGAAAGAGACATGTAATGGAGAAATAGTAGTCTTGGCTTCACTACACAAGTCCCCCTCCAGTAATGGAGTTAGTTAATATCCTTAGAATTACTACTATGTCTACTTCTGTTTAAAAATAAAAATATTCATTTTTCTTTTTCCATGTTACTTTTCTTCCAGATCTAGATTTATACATGTTACCAGCAATTTTACTCTCTACTTTATCGGTATCATCTGTTCTGACATCCTTATCATTAGTAGTACC
Organism: Euprymna scolopes; assembly: GCF_053919585.1. Taxonomy (NCBI): domain Eukaryota; kingdom Metazoa; phylum Mollusca; class Cephalopoda; order Sepiida; family Sepiolidae; genus Euprymna; species Euprymna scolopes. The sequence goes on along the minus strand of NC_136493.1, from coordinate 65,738,177 downwards.
TATCTGTGCTTTCTCGGTCACTCTAGTTCTATTACTGCTAGTTGGCTCTGTAAACGGTTTTAACCTATCGATTGATACGTGTGCATGAGTACCGTTATTCATATCGATCTGGAAGTGTTTATCTGATCGAGTCAAAACTTTATAAGGACCTGAGTACGGTGATTCTTATGGTTTCCTAACTCGATCAACCCTTAACCTTACTTTCTCACAGGAAGTAAGGTTTTCGGTATAAAAGATTTTGCATTTCCATGGATAAATCCTTTTCCATCGTTGAGTACGTCGATTTGAGACATCCATTCACACAAATTACGTACATACTTGTTGTTAACTGGAGTTTCTTTTTCTACTCTCTGCTTGTATATCAGCTGATGAGGAATCAATATTGGTGCTCCAGTAACAGTGGTAAAAAGTGAAAAACCTGATTCATTAGGGGTGCTGCGTATACCTAGTAGGATCACTGGTATCGCTTTCATCCAGGATACTTTTTGCGCTATTATCGCTGCCTTAAGGGTACGATGTGCTCTTTCAAGCATCCCATTACTTTGAGGATGATACGAAGTTGTTCTCAATCAGTAAAAAACTACTACCTTGGCCAACTCTTGAAACAATTCGCTCTCAAATTGGCTACCTCTGTCAGTTACAACATGCAATGGAACTCCAAATCGAGATATCCAGGCATTGATAAATGCCTCTCCTACCGACTGCACAGTTATTTCGATCATTGGCTGTACTTCGATCCAGCGAGTTGCACGATCGATACAAGTCAGCAAATATTTGTATGGACTGAGGTAAGGATCTGACTCATTGCGTGTTAGGGGTAATGGGCCAACAATATCAATATGTACCGTTTGGAAATGTGCGGATGGTAAATCAAACTCCTGGACTGCAGACTTTGTGTGTCTGTGAACTTTTGACTGTTGACATACAACACATTCTACACAGAATTGCTTGACTGTCTTATCTAAGTTAGGCCAGCAGTATCTAGACTTAATCTGTTTAATAGATGCTCCAGTTCCAGGGTGCGCTAAACCGTGTAGACTGTCAAAGACAGCCCTACGAAACTCTTTTGGGATAAACGGCCTGGGGTACTTGGTTGAAGTATCACACAAGACAGAGCCAATTTCACGTGACACGCAGTATTCTTTTAAATTAGCATATGACTTTATTTCGTCATCTCCTTTTTGTGCCTGGGCTATTTCAGCCAAATCATATGCATCTATTTTCACCGCTAAAACAGTTCTAGACATACAGTCTGCAACTACGTTCTCGTCTCCTTTAGTATACACCACATCAGCGATATATTTAACAAGTACTGACAAGTGTCGTTGTCGATCCGACTTTGCGAGTGTCTGACTATAAAAGGCTTCACATAATGGTTTATGGTCAGTGAATAATGTCAAGTGATTACCCTCTATGAGGTGACGGAAATGTATTCCTGAAAAATAAGCTGCGAGTAGCTCTCTGTCGAACGTAGAATACTTGGCCTGGGCTTGCGAAAATTTCTTGGAAAAGAAACCTATAGGTACTGGTTTCTTATCTATTAGCTGGTGTAATGCAGCACCAGCTGCGTATTGACTACTATCCGTAACCAGGTGGTACTCTGTGGCTGAAGACTGCGGATGAGCTAATGCCATAATTTCTAACAATTTGCTTCTTATTGTTCTGATTCTGATAAAAACCTGTCATTCCCAAAATATCTATGCAAGCTTTTCGAATCTTTGGGTACTGGAAAGGTTTCTAATTCTTTAATTTATTTTGAAGTAGGCAACAAGCCTTCTTTGCTTACATGAAATCTTTAAATTATTATCACTAAGAATCCTAAATACCTTATCTAAGTCTTCCTTGTGCTGTTGTTCACTTTTGCTAAAAACTAATATGTCGTCTAAATATACGCATACACAATTTAATTTTAGAAATATCTTGTCCATAAAACGCTGAAATGTGGCTGCAGCATGTTTTTAAACCAAATGGCATGTAATTAAATTCAAATAAGCCAAAAGGTTTCACGACTGCCGTCTTAGGCACATCTTCAGGGTGTACTTTAATCTGGTGATATGCTGCAATCAAATCGATCTTGGAAAATTATTGTCTACCAGCAAGTTGTGTGCAGAATGAATTTATGTTTGGTATCGGATAGCGGTCTGTCTTGGTAACGCTATTCAGCGCGCGGAAGTCACCGCAAGCTCGATATAAACCATCTGATTTCTTCACTAAGTGCAAGAGTGTTGCCCATTCGCTACTGGAAGGCTGGATAACTACAATATTTAGTAAGTTCTTAAACTCCGCCTGTGCTGCGTCTAATTTAGGACTGGAAAGTTGCCTGGCTTTAGCAAAGACTGGTACATGGCTTCCTGTATCAATCCTGTGATACACTCCGCCATATTCTTTGTCGGTATTGCTATGAGGTGATATTACGCTACTATGGTTATTTATTATTTCGTTAACGTATTCTGCTAGGTCTATTTTATTAATCAATACAGTATTGGTTTCAGTTACTGTGTTGACTTTAATTTCGCACTCTGTTAAATTATCACGGGTGGATCTATTCTTGCAATCCACTACTATATTAAACTTGTTTAAAAAGTCAAATCCTAACAAAGGGTTAGTGACATCTGCAATCACGAAACTCCATTGGAAAGATCTTCTTAAACGTGGAATCTTGACTTCTAAGCTAGTTTGACCATAGCATTGTATGCTTTCGCCATTAGCAGTCGAGATATGAACAGGAGTTGGTTCCAAGGTAATTCCATTTACTACAGAACGTGGTAAAATGGAAATACTGGCTCCTGTATCTACAATAAAATTTACTTTAGACGCTCCTATTTTTGCAGTAATTTCTAGTAACGGCGGCACTACCGGAGCAAACGCAGTCCGCCTTTTTAGTTTTCTGAATCGCTAGGAGCGGGAGATGAGGGACGCGAGTTAGGTAGCATTTGTATATTGCTCTTTTTCTTCGGCCATTTACATGTACGAGCCTCTTCTGCGAAGTAAATATGGGCTCTACATACTCTCGGTCGCTGTTTTCTTCTATACGGGCGTAGACCGACTGGTGTTGTTTCGCCTGTATGTCTAGTACCGTGGTGACTTGCTCGAGCCTGACTCTCTACAGTCTGAAATACCGGTGTATTTTCTATTAACGGCATCAAGTTGTCGGACAGTCGACCTAACTCTACCAAGGGCATCTCGGTGTGAGCCGCTATCACCGGGGCAATTTGCTTTTCATCGCTTGCTCATATTCTATTTGCAACAGTTAACATCTCCTGGAGGTATATTGACGGACGACCCGGCAACGTAGTGGTCCTCATCAATTTCTCCAAGAGTTCAGGTCTATTCTTTTCATAGGTAGACAATACCGACTCCCTTAATTTAACATAATCTAACTGTGGTTTGAGTTGTCCCCCTTTGCAAATTGTCTGTTTGGAGAAATGGAAAACTAGATGGCTCTGGTTGATAGTCTATTTGCGTAAGTGGAGAAATCGGCAGCATATAAATGGTACTTTATTTTTAAGCAGAGTGAAGAGCGCAGAGAGTGAAACGATGGTTGGAAGAAGTGACGGTGAATTCTTTTTGTGACGGTGAATTAATTTTGGACGTTGAACCTTTTGGAAGGAACAGCTGTGTCTTATATATATTTTTTTAAATTTCTTTTTTTTTCTACTTCACTACAAGCTATTTCGGCGGGAACTATGGAAGCAAAGAGGATCAGCAGTGAAATGCTTAAGACGTTCTCTGGAGAGGGAGATGTTATAACCTGGCTGACCAAGGTTAAACATGTCGCTAAGCTGCAGGACCGCAGATGTAGCCATCTTGAAACCGCTGTATCTTGATGGTGATGCTCTGGCCCCATATCTGGAGATGCGGGAGGAGGATCGACTGTCTGTTGACGCCATTGAGGAAAAGTTGAAGGAAGCATTTACTGAAGGACCGCTTGTGGCATATGGCAAACTAAGCCGTATGGTGTGGACCGGAGAGCCTGTCGATGTTTACGCCAACAATATCAGGAGGTTGATGGGACTAGCAGGATTCAATGGAGGAGGCCGTCGACAGATGGTTAAGATGGCCTTTATCAATGGCTTCCCGGACCATATTTCTATAGCTCTGCAGCAACTGCCTGGTGTAAATACTATGGAGGTGGCAGAGTTGATTACACAGGCTAGGGTGCTGGCCAGGAAAAAAGAGAGTGAGCAGGGAATCGTAGCTGTCGCTCAATGAAGCAAACTGCTGCAGGAAATTGTGAAGGACGAAAAGCAGAGAGGACTGTGGCAGAGACTCAGGTTCTCTGGCAGATGCTACTGATGCCAAGGCCCCCATATGGCGAGGGAGTGTAGGGAGCCAAAGCCAGAAATCACGTGTTACCCCTGTGGGGAAGTCGGCCACATCAGCAGATTCTGTCCTCAGGGAAACGAACAGGGGGAAGCCACTGTGCCGGTGGCTACCCCACTTATTCGATGAAGGCGCTTCAGGGTATGTCACCACAAGTAGAGGTGACCCTAAATGGACGAAGTACAAAAGCCCTTGTCGACACAGGCTGTACTTCAACAATTATCACCAAAGACATGGTTGACACATGCAATGGAACCAGCAGCATTACGGCAGTTGATGGCAGAGAGGTGAAGTGCAATGGCACAAGTATCGTTTGGTTGATGGTACGTGGGATGTCACTAACAATCCAGGCGATTGTTATTAACAAAATTGTCACGGGTGTCGATGTGGTGCTAGGGATGGACGCAATTGCTCGACTAGGGGGCGTTACGGTATATAGGAACTCCGTGAGATTTGGAGGACATCAAGGGGCTGCAGGTGTGCAATTCGAAAAGGTGTCACAGGAACGGCCGGGTCAGACAAAAGTTGCACGATAGAGGACCAAGATTTCTCTGCACACTTTGATGGTGAGAAATGGACAGTCAAGTGGGCATGGAAGGGAGAACCTCCCATACTGAACAACAGAGTGGAATGCTACGAGCATACGTTGTGAGGAGTACAAGAGTTGAATTTGAGAAGGAGGTGGACCGATGGATCTCAGAGGGGATTTTAAGACCATGGACGATTAAGGTGGAGGGTGTTCTGCCGTTAATGGTGGTTGTTCAGCCCACAAAACAAAAAGTTCGGCCAGTACTGGACTTCAGGGAGCTGAACGTACACGTTGCGTGTCACACGGGAGGCGATGTGATGGACGTGTGCGGAGAGACCATGCGAGAGTGGAGGCAGATTCAGAAGGCTGCGACGATTGTGGATTTAAAATCTGCATACCTACAGATCCACGTTTCACAGGAATTCTGGAAATACCAGCTGGTCAGATACAAGGGCCGAACAGACTGCCTGACTAGGTTTGGTTTTGGCCTGAATTCTGCACCAAAAATCATGGCAGCGATCCTCAAAACGGTGCTAAGCAAGGAGGACGCAGTCAGAAGAGCCACCAGTTCCTATATTGATGATATTTTGGTGGATGAGACGGTAACAACTGCGAAGGACGTAGTAAAACACCTCAACAGCTTTGGGCTAATTGCAAAATGCCCAGAATCGTTGGCAGGAGGAGCTGTGTTAGGGCTCCAACTAAGAAAGGACCAGATAGGACGGTTAGTGTTCCGGAGGGGAAATGAGATCCCGGAGGTGTCGGAAAAAGTGAGCAGGCGAGAACTCTTCTCAATATGCGGAAGACTGGTGGGCCATTACCCTATTGCAGGATAGCTACGGACTGCATGTAGCTATATCAAAAGGCTAGCTAGTGGAGCGAAGTGGGAGGATGGAGTTGATAAAGAGACTGTGGACATTATGAGAGATACTATTGAAGAGGTGAAGAGGGAGGATCCAGTGAGAGGTGTTCGGCATGTACCCAACAGTGCAGAAGGTGTTGTGTGGTGTGATGCAAGCTGTATAGCAGTGGAGGTCACCTTGGAGATAGGTGGTGTTACTGCAGAAGATGCTGCTTGGTTGCAGAAGAAGGACGACATGGCTCACATAAATGTGGCGGAACTGGATGCGGTTATGAAGGGCATCAACTTAGCCTTGAAATGGGGGCTACAGAATGTTGATGTGAGGACCGACTCAGCCACTGTGTTCTCTTGGATCCAGTCTGAAGCTACAGGAGAAAGGAGGGTGAAGACGAAAGGCGCTGCCGAGATGCTAGTAAAGCGTCGATTGATGATGTTAAGGGAGCTGATTAGGGAATTTTATCTTCAACTTAGGGTCACTATCGTTCCTTCAGCGAAGAACAGAGCAGATGTGATGACAAGGGTGCGGAAGACCTGGCTACAGGCGCCGAATAAGGCGGCTGTTGCAATATGTTGTTTGAATGAAGACACTCTGAAGGATTTGCATGACATGCACCATTTTTGAGTGGATAGAACCTTGTTCTTGGCCAGGAAGGTGGACCCCAGAATCACAAAGGAGGCCGTTAGGACAGTGGTTGAGAGATGCAGCCGGTGTCAATCAATCGACCCTGCGCCGAGTAGACACGAAGCTGGTGAGGTTCAGGTGGCAGAGAACTGGAGCAGGTTGGTGATAGACGTAACGCACTATCGACAGAGGCCGTATCTGTAAATGGTCGACTGTGGACCAGGAAGAGTAGCCATTTGGAGGGAGATCAAGGCGGAAAATGCAGGTGAAATTGCAAAGGTCTTGGAAGAGGTGTTTTTGGAGAGGGGTCCAGTGACGGAAGTGCTAATGGACAATGGAACTGCCTTTCGCTCAGCTGCCATGGAGAATGTGTTGGATAAGTGGGGAGTGCGGCGCTATTTCAGGGCTCCATATAGACCAGGCGGAAACGGAATTGTGGAGCGGCATCACAGGACCATTAAGGCTATAGCTGAAAGGGGCCAGATTTCGCCGCCAGAAGCTGTCTTCTGGTATAATATGGCTCCAAAGTCAGGGCAAAAAGGGGAGTCAGTGCCGCAGAGGGCAGTCTTCAAGTACGAATGGCGGCATCCCTGTACTGCACAGGTACCCGCGGAGGAAGGCGAGAAGCGAGCGACTATGCGAGTAGGAGAGGAAGTGTGGATCAAACCGCATTGATGCTCGCTGTACTACACGCTGGGGGAGGGGCATTGTGACAAGTGTCCAGTCCCCGAACAATGTATCTATCGACGGCATCCCTCGACACATCCTTGATGTGCGACCGGTAGTGGTGTCATCAGAGGAAGACAGTGACGTCGAGCCAAGTAGCGACGTTCAGGAAGAGGCTCCGCGGAGATCGCAGCGAGAGAGACGGCCGCCATGTTGGTCGAGCGACTACGTGATGGGTTGACATGTGATGATCGTGTAGATCAAGGGGGCGTGTGGTTTGAGTTGTCCCCCTTTGCAAATTGGCTATTTGGAGAAATGGAAAACTAGATGGCTCTGTGTGGTTTGAGTTGTCCCCCTTTGTAAATTGTCTGTTTGGAGAAATGGAAAACTAGATGGCTCTGGTCGATAGTCAATTTGCATAAGTGGAGAAATGGGCAGCATATAAACGGTACTTTTTTTGTAAGCAGGGTGAAGAGCGCAGAGAGTGAAACGATGGTTGGAAGAAGTGACGGTGAATTCTTTTTGTGACGGTGAATTATTTTTGGACGTTGAAGAGCTCAACCTTTTGGAAGGAACAGCTGTGTCTTATATATTTAAAAAAAAAATTTTTTTTTCTGCTTCACTACAATGGTGAAATCTCTCCAAGCAAAAAACGATGGCTAACATTTCCCTCTCGATGTTTGAGTATCGAGTTTCTGGGCCTGACAGTGTCTTGCTCGCAAATGCAACTGGCATCCCCTTTTGTAGCAGAGCTGCTCCTATATCTGCGGTCAATGTGACACAATGGGTTCCTTTAGGTCAAAATATCAGAGTGTTGTATTTTTTCCAATCTCTTCTTTGATGTCCTCAAATGGCTTTTGTTGCTGGGATGACCATATGAATTTATTTTGTAAAGGAATTTGGTCAAGGTTGCAAATTGTGGTGCTTCGTCATGATCATTACTATCTTCTTTGAATCCATATATGAAATTTTATCCTGGGCACATTTTACTCCCGTGGAAAGCCTTTTGTGTATCTGCCATATGATGTTATAAATGTTGTAAGTCTTCTGGAATTCTCATCTAGTTTTAGATGCCAGTACCCAGATTTAATGCCTACGGTTGTGAACCATCTTGCACCATTTAGCTCAGCAGTGACGTCCTCAAACGTTGGAGTTGCATAATGTTGTCTACACACTGCTTTATTTAAGTCTTGAGGGTCTAGGCATAGTGTCACCGAACTGTTGTTTTTGGTCACACACACAAATGAGTTCACCCATGGTGTTGGTTCACTGGAGATAATATGTCTGGTATGTCTTGTATGTCTTGTATGTTTTGTGCAACAAAGGAGTTTATTTCCATTTTTAACTTCTTTTTGAGAGCTTATGGGATTCGTCATGGTGGGTGTATAACTTGTATCGAATTCAACTTCAATCGTCACCAACGCTCGCAATAGTAATCACAATAACCTCGTGAATGTAAACGACACTGTCCCTTCATCTCATTCAAGCTTGCTTTTCATGCAGTTTTTTACCCTGTCTCATTTGCATGTGTGCCCTCTGTTTTCTCGTGATCTCGAGATCTCGCGAGACCACAGTTTATAAAACACCAGGCACCATCTTTTTTCTCTTTTCCCACCCAACACTTCCCTGCAGCAAGTCTACCCCTCCTCCATCATGCCAACGTTTGCACACACAGCTACACAATACACAAATATACGCTTGCTACTCTCGTGAGTATTACACTCCCCCCTGATCTGATGATCACACAGAGTGCACTGTAGGGTTGGTCTCCTAGTCCGCTTACTTCTGCGAAAGGGCACATTCATAGGTTCTGGTTCTGGTTCTGGTTCTGGCTCTGGTGCATATTCATATTCAGATTCAGGTTCAGGTCTGATTCAGATTCTGGTTCTGATTAAGATTCTGGTTCTAGTTTCGGGTTTGGTTCTGGTTTTGGGTCTGGTTCTGATTCTGTTTCCGCCACGTCAGATGAACTATAATCATCACTCTCTGGTCTGGTGATTTCGTTCATCAGTAGCTCATCACTTGAGGATTCATTTCTCTCCTCTGTAGTTGTTGTATGATGCACCTCAGAAACCGGGTGAAGATCACGCACATGGCGCGTGGTTCCATCAACTAGGACCGACCCCTGGCTGATTACCCCAGAGATTCATCCTCGCTTGAATTTGGTGGTGCACCGGTTTCCAGGTGGTCTCACCCAAACTGGATCTCCTACCTCATATTTGGCATGTCTTTTCTGGTTGACTGGCTGTGCAGCATCAATTCCCTTTAGTCTAACATGATATGTGTATATGGCATTGGTCAGCGCTGTTGTAGATAATTTCCCATATGAGTGCATCGAAGCCATAATCGGACGCCCCATTAATCTAACAGCTGCCAAACTTGTTGGCTGCAAAAAACAGCATCATTATCCGCTCAAAAAAGATGGATGACAAGATGCGAACAACACTTGCTGAGTCCTGTCTAATCATGGGTCCACAATCGATAAGAGTAAGAAAGGGTTTATCACTGTAATGGGTAATGTCCATCGCCACTCGCTGCCACACCTTCTTGACGTCCAAGCGTCCTTTTCACCATTGCTCTGGTGCAGGATCAATAGACTGACACGCCTCACAGTGCCTGACATCTGTCTTTGTCACTGCTGGGTCCACACGCCTCGCAAAATACACTGCTATTTTGACACCTGGATGTCCACTCTGTGCATGAATCTTCTGTATTTGACATGAGCTAATCGCGCCAATTGCTACTGCGCGAGATCAAGCTGTGTGCTCCATACCCATCTTCACGGCTCCATACCATCTGTGAGGTACACAAGTTAGTTGGTCGGCACGATTACAATGTGATGTTACCAGCATTACCCCCACTGATAGTCCATACTCAGAGACCAGACTCTTCAGCATGTCTAGCCTTCGCCGGATCATCTCGCTGGCTGCCTTAGTGAGGATTCTTGTCCGTCCTGAAAGCATGTCAGACACCCAGTGGTAGATGCAGAGAGAATCCGTGTACAGGTGGAGTTTCTTTGATTGCCTTTGCAGTGCAAAATTTATTCCCTTTACAGCAGCGTCCAGCTCTGCTAAGTTGATGTGCTGAGCATCACTCATGGGTCGCAGCCAACATGCGTCTTCAAACACATTCCCTCCTTCCTCTAATGCTACTCCCAATGCCAATGAACTAGCGTCGACCCACACATTTATGTGGTCTGCATCAACACACCATTTTCCACGGGCAGGGTCCTCCTTGTTGACTCTCTCCAGGGTCTCAGTTACCATCAGAGTTAGAAGAGCATTGTCAAGCATATCGTTCCAACCTGTGGTTACCAAATTCGTTCTGTGTTTGATGACATCCACAGCTACACAGAGCCAGCAAACAGCTGGTAAGTGTCCAACAAGTTTCTCACACTAGGAAAAAATGGTCCGCCTTATAACAACATAAGGGATGCCTGGAATCCCACTGCCATGCCTCCATCATAGGGTGCTGTCTCCTTCACAGACGTCTAATCTCAATACACGCGCTCCATCCCTCAGACGTTCAGGATTCTTGCCCTGTAGACCAAACTGAGCCAATTTTTCCCTGACACACGATGCAGATTTTATGTCCTCATTGATGTACACATCGTCAATGTAGGCTGATGTTGCGTCCTCAATGTTTTTTTCTTGAGACAACACCGCATTCACAATGGTCTTCATGATCTGCGGTGCCACATTCAGACCAAAGCCGAGTCATGTTAGGCAGTACCTCTGACCCCAAAACTACACTGTCTGGAACGGCCACAGCATATCAGCTACTCGCACCTGCAAATAGACCTTCCGCATGTCTAATATTGACACGTTGGAGCCCTTCTGGTGCCATTCCCTAAGTTTGCTGGCGCACATGTCAGCATCGGCAGTGTAAGCCTCAATGTACTGGTTGAGCTCACGATAATCAAGCACTGGTTTTACATTTGACTTGTTATGCTGGATAACCGCCATTAAGGGTATCAGACCCTTGGGCAGACCAAGCTTCTCGGGGTAGGGGATCATCCATCCATCTCGGATCCACGCCCCAAGCTCTTGCTCGTACTCATCACGAGCCTCATCAGGTATAGGGTATTCTGCAATGCAATTCTTTAATTCGGTTATTACCCTTCCCTCGGTCCACTTCCATGATGCAGTCCAGGCTTACTGGCTATAGTAATAGCCCACCTTAAAGTCAGGGCAATCGATGTGAATTGCAGCACACACCGGGTTTTTTAAAAAGTGCATGCTCCCATCTCTTTCGATGATCACTCCCCCCCCCAGTGCCTTGATAAGCATCGTAGCCCAGCAGTAGTCAAACCCCAGCAAATCCCCTTGCGTCACCAACACATTAATTTCCGTGGCCACACCAGAGTCCATGTGGACCATCATGGTTCCAGCTCCACAGCATGCTTGTGTCTCACTACCTATTATGGTGACTTTAATATTCCTTTTAGTCCAAGTTCAACACAATCTGGCACTCATGATAGTATGTGAGCAGCCGGAGTCGAGAAGAGCTGAGCAGGGCACTCGGTTCACGTACACAGTTATCATAGGTTGCGAGTCACTTAGATCTTGTCTGGGGAGCAGGGCCATCCTGACATCCTGCCCTCTGACGCATTTCCCGCAGAGTTTTGGGCTAGGTGCCCTATGCCACCACATTGGAAACAGCGCAGTCGCCCTCGCCCTTTGTCAGAGCAGCTTCTCGCAAAATGACCTCTCCGACCACAGCGGTAATATCTTCCATTATTCGCGGGGCTTAGACTGGGAATCTTCCCAGACGCTTTCTGGGCTGCCTTTGTCGCCATCACAACTGGTTACCCCAGGTCCTCCTCATCTCTAATGATAGCCCGAGAACGTTTCATCAAGTGCTCCATCCATAGGTGTTGCGGACACACTGGTAGAGGCTTTCAACAATTGCTTAAAACGGGTGGGAAGGCCGGCCACAAATGCATATGCCAATGTCCTCTCCGACACTCCATTGCCAAACAGCACAGCAAGTTTCTCCAATTCCGCAAAGAACAAATCCACGGTTTCTCCCAGCATGAGCTTCCTGGAGGTGAATCTTTCATAAGCCATGCAAGGATCCATTGCAAATGCCTTGTACAGCGCATTTTTTATAGCAGTCACATCAGCCTTCTTGGTGGCACTAAGTTGCTGATACACACTCAGAGCGCCCCCCCCCCCCGCCAATCTCAGGGGAATCACAGTGTGCACTCTCTTTACCTCACAGAGATTGCAAGACAACTCGATCCTCTCAACCCAGTCAACGACAGATGTGGACCCATCAAACTCTGGAATCAGTTTCAGATCAAACTTTGAGTCGGTCATTTTTCACAGCAATAGCTGGAATAGTTTGTACCGAATTCAACTTCAATCGTCACCAATGCTCGCAATAGTAACACAATAACCTTGTGACTGTAAACGACACTGTCCCTTCATCTCACTCAAGCTTGCTTTTTATGCAGTTTTTCACTCTGTCTCATTTGCATGTGTGCCTTCTGTTTTTTGTGATCTCGCCATCTTGTGAGACCACAGTTTATAAAACACCAGGCGCCATCTTTTTTTTCTCTTTTCTCACCCAACACTTCCCTGTGGCAAGCCCACCGCTCCTACGTCACGCCACCGCTCGCACACACATCCACACAATGCACAAATACACGGACGCTTTCTACTCTGGTGAGTATTACATAACTGGCGGTACTTTGGGGTCCACATAAATAATATGTTCACCAGGTAGCATCAAATACGTCAGGGAATTCCTGAATTATTTTTTTCTTACATTTAAATTCCCTTTCGAACTCGATCCTAGCATTGGAACGGGCTTTGTATTTGTATCATCGATATGAATTTGAATTCACAACATTGAATGTTGCACCAATAAATTTGTTGTGGAATCTCACCTCTAGCCAGCATGTCCCTCCTCGGTCATTCGTTGTTACACTAAAGGGGGTTAACTGTAGAGCTGTTGCTTTGAGTGGTACTCCATGTAGTTTTTTGTATATTTTCTTGGGTTGCTCATAGCACCTATATCGACCTTCGCATCGATGTCTATTTGCCTCTGATTCTTGCCAATTTTGAATTTAGCATATGCCTCGGTAGTGGATGATGACAACTGCTGAATGGAGTGAAAATAAATGTCTTCTCTTGAACGACTAATGTTACTTTTGCCTTGCTTTGCTATGTGGATTCGTCTGTTTTTATACCAGTGTGGCTGTGTCGTTTTTTTTCTGTACTTGTTTGAAGCGGCAAACGTTGGCAAAGTGTCCGTTTTTGTTGCATATCCACACTCTGTTGGCTTTTTACTATTCCTAGTCTGAATTGCGTGTGTACTGCTCTCTTCCACTTGGTTGTGCATAGCTTCAACTTGCTTGCAAGTCTCCTTCTCTGTCTCTACTATGCATGCACTCTGACTATAGTCAGATCATTACCTTCTTTGATTAAGGATTTCTATGCTGACTTTAGATAAATTTCAAATATCGTCCACTATTTTGTTGTATTCATCATACTGTTTGGCTGTTTGACGAAGCCGCTTCAAAAATGAGTGTGCCAATTCATCTAAATTTTGCCTGCACTGCAGCAGTTTGTGTCTTGCCACATGAAAATTGATCTTGGGTTCGCATACTGTCTAAAGTATTTAACATAGTTTTCGACTGTCCTTTCTTCTTCATGTCACAAGATGAATGTGTCACTTATTTTTGTCCTTCGACTCCAGCCCAAAACAAAAGATATCTAACCTTGATATCGTCATTAACATTGTACAGCAGACCTTAGAAATAAAACCTTACTTGCCAAATAAATCTGTTAATCAATTTGGCGAAGCTTGCACTGGATCAATCTATTGTTGATGGTGGAACTTGGGATGAAGCTGCCATATGCTAAATAATATCGATTTAGTATAAGATTTTACCTTTCGTGTGAGGCATCTTGAATTTGCATGCCATGCTTATGAACCTTAATTTTCATCATGGAGAATTATGCATCGAACGAGAATTAATTCTTTTAACAATGTTATTTTGAACTACTGCACACATACGCGCATTTCGCTTACATGCTTTAATGACTGTTTTTCTCTTAGAAAATATTCACATTCATTTTAAGCCACGTGTGACATTCTGTTCATAAAAATCAGTAATCTTAAACTTCATGCAATTCTCAAGAAATCCTCCTTTAGCTAATCCTGCATAATGAACATTCGTTACAAGAAAACGTTGGAACGATTTGAATTGATATTCCTAACACGTAAATAAATGTTATTTCATATTAATAGAGTGATTTTAAGTTCTTTGTCAAGTGTCATGATTTTTCGGAGTTATTTCTATATTTTTATTTTATGTATGTGAGGATGTGCCTTGTTGAAAACGTTCTATTAATCGGCAATCTCGTTAAATTTACCTTTAACGGTCCTGCGGATACTCTACTACTTTCGACTTCAAAAGATGCCTGCACCTGCAACCTCAGTCCTAAAAATTGATAGATCATGATTATGAATCGGTGAAGACCGATTCACCTTCTTACAAGTCAGTGACCACAGGCAGTTGTGGGAGCCTTTCCTAGTCTCACACAAAAACACGCGTTCACATCTCAAGCCATATTTCTTGTCATATACATACGCACACACAAACATACGCGCACATGTACACACAAGTAGATATATTCACGTTCGCGCATATACACTCACATTCACGTGTATATATGCACAAACACACGCTAACGTACGCACATGTACGCACAGATGGACAACGTCACTTCTCCTTTCAAAGGAAATCCACACATGCGCAAAAGACCACCGGAAACAATTATAAAAGCAAGAGACAAGCTGTTTCCAGCCCTTTTTCGGACCAGCTCTCTGAGAGGTTCGGTGAACCAGCCGCCTCCCTGCTACTATGAATGGGGCACGAGCTAACAGACAGTATGTACACTTTATATGTTTTCTATCTCCATGGCCTGGATTGACTTTTTCTCATTCTCTCTCTATACTACAATAGACTTTCCTCCTCACCAGCTAACAGCGAGAAACGCACACCTAACTGGATTGACTTTCTCTCTTTCTCTCTCTACGACAATATACTTTCCTTCTCACCAGTAAACAGTGAGAGACGAATGCGGACATGAACACGTGTTGTACCCTTTTCTTTCATTTGTTTCTTCACAAAATAAAATCCTAGTTCGTTTAATTCAAGTAAACGCGTTGTTCGTTCCTTCCTCAAATCAATTCATTTTTCCTTTCCCATTTCTCTCATTATTCCTAATTTGCACCACCTCAACAAATTGGTGACTCCCGAACACGATAGGAACATGCATTTTCTTCTATACCCTAGACCGCTACACAGTTACAACATTGGTAACTCCACAATGAGTCCTACAATTTTTAGTTATGCATAATTAGTAAGATCAAGGCACAAATAATTTAAAAAATATACTTGTTTATTTTCTTTAAAACTTTTTAACGAAAAAAAAAAAACAAGCGAAAAAGTGGCACACAGGATTGGAAAGAAATGCTTCAGTCTTTAAGGAATTCATTATGTAAATACGTGCATTTTAATGGTTGACTTGGCAGGAGACATGATTTTTCTTAATTTTCGATTACTTTTGATTGTTTTTTAAAGACTATAGCTAATCACTCAAAAAACGTGTGGGAAATAAAAAATACATGGAAAATCTTATCACAAATCTGAAAAGAAACCCCCTACAGTTCACGTACAAATGTATTATGAACAAGATCCTATTTAAAAATTTTTCGGGACAAGATCAAAGTGTAGTATCTGTTCTCTCAGTTACTAAACTTTCCGCCACCGGGCTTTCGGGCTAGGTTAAGGTGTTTTCATACTAACTTTCGTTAGCAAGGACCGACCCCCTCCTTTGGGGAGTTAGGACCTAAAGGACCGAC
This sequence comes from Euprymna scolopes, assembly GCF_053919585.1. Taxonomy (NCBI): domain Eukaryota; kingdom Metazoa; phylum Mollusca; class Cephalopoda; order Sepiida; family Sepiolidae; genus Euprymna; species Euprymna scolopes. The sequence continues at coordinate 65,722,295 of NC_136493.1, read as the reverse complement.
TCCACATTTGTGGGAGCTTGGACCCGGAAACCGATCCCCTTTTTTGGGAGACTGGAATCTCGGGACCAGCACCACTAGCTGGTAGTTGAGACCTGCTTTTGTTGTTTTTTTTTTGCATGCGTTTTTTCTTCGTTCCGGTCTCTTCCCTCTAGAGACAGGGGATGGTCTAATTTCTCAACACTTAATTGCCTGAGCAGCACTCTGACCTGCCAGGCCCAAACTTTGTCTATCTTCGCTGCTCTCCCAGTGGATCGAGCAGACAGGGTTCTCTTTCTCGCTTCCGTTGGGGTAGTTAGTGGGTAGGGTGACGTGGGGTTGGGCGGGTGCTTCGTTTCTGCTCCCCTCTGTGGGCAGGGATGCCTATCCCCTCTCTCTCTTAATTGCGACGCGGCACTCTGACCCGCTAGCACCCACTGCGTCTTTCTTCTCTGCTCTCCCCCCTCGCGGGGGGATCTGAGCTGCTAACCCGACATCCCCGTGAGGGGAAGTCAAAAACTCTAATTTCTTCAAAGTCCGCTCCTCCCCCTCCTCCTCCCCCTCCATTCCCCTGGGTTTTCTTTTCCCCCACTACACTTTGGTCCGTGCCAGCGGCCAGTGCAACCGCCACGATGCCAGGCAGGAGGGGTACGTCACCCCAAATGCGCAGCATCTCAACTGCGAACGACTCCCTATGTGAGGGAGCTGATGCATCTCCCGGCGAGACGGCGCCAGGAAACAAGGTAGGGCCCCGGCGCGCGGCGACCTTGGAAGAAAGCGGGAGGGTAGGGCCGCAGCCCGCGGCAACCCCCCAAAAAGCACCTGCAACCGCTCCCCACGAGGGCAACCCAGCGGAAAAAGCTGCCGTTAAGTCACTAGCAGGGGAAATTGCAGAACCCAGCCAACCAGCTGCACCCCAGGACGGCAGAACCAAGGGAGGAAGACCGGGGAACCCATCCCCCGCTCCCCCAAAGGGCGACTCCCCAACAGAAAAGGAGGAAAACAGCACCGCGGACCAAACCGAGGCGCTGGATGAAGATGTAATAGCCTCCATCTGCTCACTATTCGGCGGGGAAGACAGTGATTGGCGCCCCAACACCCCCCAAGAGGACCAAATACGGAAAAAGGGTGACTCTCCGGCCAGTGGTAACAAAAGCAAGCTGGAAGGAGAGACACCCTTGACAGTACCCACCAAGGCTCCAGCTGGGAACACGGCACCAGAAGGGGAGACACCTCCATCCCCCAAGGGGACAGCCACCCAGCAAAGGAAGAAAATAAGAAAGGGGAGCGGCCCGGAGAGCAAACCAAGCCAGGACGAAACAACGCCAAAAACACAATGGCCTACTTTGCCTGGTAACGGGCCAGTTCCGAAACCAAAAAGGCCCATAACAGGGGAGAGCCCCACAACACCAGCTACGCCCCCCAACCCGAGTCCAGCTGACACCCACCAGGATGGAGGACCGGCATGGGGCCCCAAAGAGCAGCAAGGGAAGTTGACGCCCGAAGACTACAGAGCACTCTTCGACTCCACTTACAAGGAGTATACCCAGGGGAACAACATCCAACCCCTCCCGGGTCAAGTGGAAGTTCTGGAGAAAAGAGTGCTCTCGCTGATAACTTCAGACACCAAGACAAGGGGTCTGACGGGCGTCAACAAGGACACCATGATGAACGTGTTGCTGGAACAGAACATTCCCGCCAACTACATCTGTAGAAGGAGTTACGCACAGTGGGATGTTCTGCTCCCCACCTCCGAAGACGCAGTCAGGCTGTCCAGGACCTGCCATCAGAGCAGGAACATAAAGCTCCAACCCATCTATATGAACAAGAGGAGAGCAAATGTTTCTGCTCTAAACGTCCCCTGCTATATGGAGGCCAAACAACTGGGGGCTATCCTAAGCCAGTATGGGGACGTAGAGGAAGTCACCCCGGTCCGCGGATTAAGAAACATCATGACCGGGGACTACAAAGTACAGATGGTCCTGGACAAGGCTGGATTCTACGCCATCCCAGCCACACTCAAGTTCGGAGAGTGGACACTCTCCCTTATAGTGGAAGGGAGGAGGCCCCATTGCTGGCTGTGCACACAACAAGGGCATATGGCGAAGGACTGTCCGAAGAGGAATGGAGGGAAGAAGCCCACAAAAGCGGCGGGAACAAGCGTGACAACAAATCAAGCCGCTGCTCCCGCGCCGGCCGCAAATCCTCCAGAGGCACCGACAGGCTGGGTGACGGTCGTAAAGAAAGGCAAGATCAACAAACAGCCATCCTTGCAGACAGTCACCCAAGACCAAGAACAACCGAAGAGCGAGACGGAGAAAATGGACACACAGACACCCTCCTCCTCAAACAAGAGGAAACTACCAGAATCTGAGGAGGAGGCCGCGTCAGAGGCAGAGGAAGAGACAACAACAGTCTCTATGGCCCTGAGCGCAACAGAGATCAGGAGGGCCAGGAGGAGGAAAAGCCGCAAGACACGCGCAAACCCTCCTACCCCCACTGAGACTGAGAAGGACTCCCTCGCAACAACAACACAGGATGAGCCCCCTGTGATCCCAACACCCCAGCAACCCGAACAACCTTCCCCCTCTCCTATAAAGGCCCCAAGAAACTTTTCCCGCCCCTCATCCCGTGACAGGAGCCAAAAAGAAGAAAACGAGCAGGCTACCCTCTCCCCAAGCGCTCAGCCTCCCCATCAACCAAAAGAGGTCCCCTCCCCCACTCCCAAAGTCCGCACTGAACGGACCAAAAAGCTCCCCTTCCTGCCAGGAAGCAGGATTTGTGAAACAGACCCTCTCCAACCGGCTCCGGACCTTAAAGGACAACAGAAGGTCCGGTACAATAAACTTAAAAACTTTGAAAAAGTCGGTGGAGACCTAGTAACAGACCCCACTAAATTCAAGGACGCTCCCTTGTTGACCACTTTCGTTAGGGTCGACAAGGACGCTAGGACTGGAGGAATGTGGGCAATGATTAAGGCAGCGAAGAATGCGATCCCAGGCCAGCAGCTGGTGGATAGGGACCATCCTTCACTGACCAACATTTTCTTTAAATGTGAGGGTAGAATCCCCATGTATGTACACCCATCGCTATACAGGGCACTCAAACTAACCTTCCCCCTGGACGTGGGGGGCGTGGCCAAGGATGGATCACCTTCATCGGATTTACTTACCGGCAGCCTTGGCCAGGCCTGCCATGTCCTCACTGCCCAGGATTTCAGACCCGTCTGTGACAGTGCTTGAGGTAAGTGATCATGTCTTTGAACTTGGCTACATTGAATGTGAGGGGCATCAGGTGTCGAAGCAAGGCCTCGCGCGTTGTGAGAGACTTGGTGTCCCTCAAGGTAGATATTGCCGCTATCCAGGAGACCCACTTTGTTTGTGACGGGGATTGTCAGGTGCTGGTAAACGATTACGATGTCTACTCAGCATATGGCAATACCTATAGTCGTTGAATCTCCTTGCTAGTGAGTCGCACCCTGTCAGCGTCGGTGAATGTTGTTCACGCAGGCGAGGACGGGCGGGCGCTTGTTGTTGATGTTGCTGTTAATTGTAGTGTTTTTCGGATTGTTGCTGTTTATGCTCCCAATGCTGCTGTAGAGAGGGCAACCTTTTTTCGACGGTTGGAGGGCTTCTTAGTGGATCCGGAACGGTTAGTTTTAATGGGGGATTGGAATGCAATCCTTGATCCCAAAATAGATAAGGTCGGGGGGACTAGCGGGTCGGCGTGGTGTGACAGCAGTCTGTCTGACCTGATGGCCTCGTGCGATCTCGTCGACAGATTTCGTCTGGATCATCCGGGGCGGGAGATGTGGATGTGGCATCCTGTAGTGCCTTCCCATCCAAGCACTTACTTGGATCGGATGTTAGTTAGAAGAGGCAATGTAGACTTCCTATCTTGCCCCACGTTCCACTTGCTAGGACACTCGGACCATAAACTTGTTATGGCCCGTTTGAGCTTAAGCGCTAGGCCTAAACTGGCCGGATACTGGAAGTTCAACAGCACCTTGTTGGAGCTGGAGGACTACCGGTTGAAGGTCACTGAGCTAATTCAGCGGGCTTTAGTGGGGGCGGTTACAGGGAGTAAGTGGTGGGTTAGTCTCAAGGCCAAAATTAGGCGCTTCTCTGTCCAGTATAGCCAACGCCTCGCGATAGATAAGGCTAAGGCAAAGAAGCGTTTAGAGGATAAGCTGACCCGGGCGGTGGAGGGGGGGGGACCCCCTAGAGTTAGCACTAGCTAAACAAGATCTCAACCGCTTGGCTAGCGAGCGGTATGAAGGTCAAGTAGTTAGGGCTAGGTTAAACAAAGTTTCTAACGAGGCTGTGAATGTTGACGCTGTTGAGCGTAAGGCTGCTTTAAGGCGCGGTTCGGATGGGTACATTCGTAAAGTACATAACCTGGAAGGACACCCCTTAGTATCGACTCGGGAGATCTGCGAGGGGTTTCGGGAGCATCTATCGGTGCGCTTCACCCAACTACCCGGACTCAGGGTTGATGAGTTTGGCAGCTATTTGGCTGACTCGCCCCGCCTCACGGCGGCTCAGGCGGCTAGCTGTGATGGTCTTATTACGGAACATGAGGTCATTACTGCGTTGAAGCAGGTCAACTATAACAAATCCCCGGGGCTTGATGGTTTACCCTACGAGTTTTACTTGAGGCTGTCGCCCATGTTGGTCCCTATTCTGAAGGATATGTTCAACCATTGGTTTGCCCAGGGTTCCATCCCTGGACAGGTGACCAAGGGTGTAATCACATTGCTGAGGAAAGGTCAACGGCATGGTGGGAGGGAAAACTTTGATGATTTTAGGCCCTTGACTCTGCTAAACACAGAGTTAAAGATTTTGGCAAAGATTCTTGCGAATCGCTTGCAGGTTGTCATCACTGACTTGATCGAACCGGACCAGACTTATGCTGTGAAGGGGAGATCGATTCAAGACAATTTGCACTTGATACGCTCGATCATAGAGGGGACAGAAGACGACGCCGAAGCCGCGCTGATCAGTTTGGATCAGTCCAAGGCATTCGATAGGATCGACCATCGGTTCCTAGGATCTGTGCTAGAGGCTGCCGGATTTAATCCGGACTTCCGCAAGTTGATCTTTGTTCTGTATGACAGGCCGACGGTGGCGGTGCAGATCAACGGTAAGCTGTCGGAGTCGTTCGCTGTCTCTCGGTCGGTGCGACAGGGTTGTCCGCTGTCGCCTCTGTTGTATGTCCTGGCGTTGGAACCCCTCCTTCGCAAGTTAAGGGACGAGGCGGCTACACCAGTCCTGCGCGGAATAGCTCTCTCTGGAGGCACACGAGCCAGGGTTTCCGCGTTCGCCGATGACGTCACCGTGTTCGTGTCTTGCCTCACGGACGTTCAAGCGGTGGTCGAGGCGCTCGCTCGATACGAAGAAGTAACAGGGGCCATCTTCAACCGTAGCAAGTCTGTTGGCCTGCGGTTGGGGGCCTGGACCGGGGTAAACTCGCTTCCAGGTATTTTCAGCTGGACCGATGGACCGGTCCGCATTCTCGGTGTCTGGTTTGGACCGGGACTTCAGCTGGAAAAGAATTGGTCAGAAGTACAGTCTAAGGTCAAATCGTCAGTAAAGACTTGGATTGGAAGGAAATTGTCCTTGAAGGGTCGGGCGGAGGCGTGTGCTACATACGTCTTTCCGCTCATCCTTTACCGTTTGTCTGTACTTCCTCTCCCTGCAGAACGACTAACCCGCTTACAAGGGCGCCTCGATTCACTTTTGTGGAACGAGGGTAAGCATTATGTCTGCAGAGAGGTCTGTGTTCAAAGTCCGAGCGAGGGAGGCCTGGGTCAGCCCAGTCTCTTGTGTCATAGAAACGCCGAGAGATTGGCTTTCCTGGGTCGTTCGCTTGAAGGAGACGCTCCTTGGGTCCCTGTGGTTGAGAACTCGTTTCCCAATCTCAAACTCAACCCTTCGGTAGAAGGTCGTCGTAGACCGAAGGGGGAGTCCAAGTTCTTCTCCGAATGCCGAACCGCTCTTAGAGCTTTGCCGGGGACCAATGTCCTCGATCAGCCAAGGAAGAAACTGTATCGGGATTTAGTGGAGGGGACCGCGAAGGATCCACTTTGTAGGCGGATGGGATGGTCGATGGAGGTTGTCCGTTCTCAATGGTGTTGGGCGCCGGGACGGGAGGTTCTGAATAACTCGGAATTCTCCCTGACTTGGCGACTGGTCCGAAATGCGCTGCCCCTCTTCGACGTACTTTTCCGGTATAAAGAACATACCAGTCGCTTCTGTCCGTGCTGTGACGAACGCGAGCCCGAAACAATCGAGCACGCGTTTTTTAGTCGCAGCCGGATACAGCCCCTATTAAGGTACGTCGAGGGGGTAACAGCTCGCATCGATGCCGAGTGTCTGCTCGATCTCGACGTAGGAACTTTTGTGTACAACATGGAGCCGCCGTTCCCCAGGGAGGAAAGTTTGGTTTTCCTGGCGATCCTAGCAGTAGCGCGCATGACCATTTGGATCGCGCGCCTCAAGTTGGTCCACGAAGGGACATCTGTTCCTGATCGGGATCTGATCGTTTACTTTAAACATTTGCTTAAAGTAAAGATCAGATGCGATTGGAAGAGGTTGCCTAGAGTGGAATTTAACAAGAGGTGGGTGCACAGCACTAGTTTGTGCATCCGTCAAGGAGCCAAGTTTCAATACGTGTTCCCTCCTTAGGCATGGCATGGGCGGTGCTGGGTCCTACGGAACCCATCCCGCCTAGGTTAGCATTATAAGTTCAGTAAAGTAACTCTTGACTGGTGGTACAAATGAGATCCTGTTCCTGATTTTATTTTTTGGTATTAGAGAACCTCTGAGTCTGCCCAACCCCCCTGCTCCTCATCTTTATTTTCTGATGCCCCCGGTCATCCCCCTACTCAGAGGTCACCTTCCTACCCCCTCCATCCGTTGCTTTATTTTCTCCCACCTCCATTAAGGCCACTTCCCCAAACCCCATTAGGGATGCTCTGCTTGTTTTCGGTTCCCCGGAAAACAGTGGGGGATCTAGCCACATAGAATAGTACAGGGGGGTCATACTAACAACACATTAGTAGTTTTTTCCTTATTCTTGAAATGAACATTTTCATTAGTTTTTTCCCACTCCACGAACATTTTATGCCAATTAATTCAAGAACTCTTTCTAATGAAATCGAACTTTATTTTCTCACACATACACACACACACAAAAAAAAAAAAAAAAAAAAAAAAAATGCACACACAACATACAGAAATGAATATACAAATTGTACATAGTTAAATTTTACATTGAACGCTGGGGTTATTAGTTAGATTAGGATCCACAGAGTGATTGAGGTATTTTGGTAAATGTTGCCAGTCAAGAGTAAGACTTCAAAGTCTCATCTGTTACATAGTCAAAAAGACCCTGTACCCTCCCCCTCCCAATTTCTTGTAGGGCCTTGTGCCTAATTTTGTTGAATTGAATTTTTTGTACGTTTTTTATGTTCAATTTTTTCTGTCTCAATAAAATATATAAACAAGATCAAAGTGTAGTATCTGTTCTCTCAGTTACTAAACTTGACCCACCACCGGGCTTTCGGGCGAGGTTAAGGTGTTTTTTCTTACTAACTTTTGTTAGCAAGGACCGACCCCCTCCTTTGGGGAGTCAGGACCTAAAGGACCGACTCCACATTTGTGGTAGCTTGGACCTGGAAACCGATCTCCTCTTTTGGGAGACTGGAATCTAGGGACCAACACCACTATCGCTGGTAGTTGAGACCTTCTTTTTTCATTTGTTGTATTTGCATGTTGTTTTTTCTTCGTTTCGGTCTCACTTCTCGAGACTGGGATGGTCTAATTTCTCAACACTTAATTGCCTGAGCAGCACTCTGACCTGCCAGGCCCAAACTTTGTCTATCTTCGCTGCTCTCCCAGTGGATCGAGCAGACAGGGTTCTCTTTCTCGCTACCGTTGGGGTAAGTTAGTGGGTAGGGTGACGTGGGGTAGGGCGGGTGCTTCGTTTCTGCTCCCCTCTGTGGGCAGGGATGCCTATCCCCTCTCTCTCTTAATTGCGACGCGGCACTCTGACCCGCTAGCACCCACTGCGTCTTTCTTCTCTGCTCTCCCCCCTCACGGGGGTATCTGAGCTGCTAACCCGACATCCCCGTGAGGGGAAGTCAAAAACTCTAATTTCTTCAAAGTCCGCTCCTCCCCCTCCTCCCCCTCCATTCCCCTGGGTTTTCTTTTCCCCCCACTACACTTTGGTCCGCGCCAGCGGCCAGTGCAACCGCCACGATGCCAGGCAGGAGGGGTACGTCACCCCAAATGCGCAGCATCTCAACTGCTAACGACTCCCTATGTGAGGGAGCTGATGCATCTCCCGGCGAGACGGCGCCAGGAAACAAGATAGGGCCCCGGCGCGCGGCGACCTTGGAAGAAAGCGGGAGGGTAGGGCCGCAGCCCGCGGCGACCCCCCGAAAAGCACCTGCAACCGCTCCCCACGAGGGCAACCCAGCGGAAAAAGCTGCCGTTAAGTCAATAGCTGGGGAAAGTGCAGAACCCAGCCAACCAGCTGCACCCCAGGACGGCAGAACCAAGGGAGGAAGACCGGGGAACCCATCCCCCGCTCCCCCTAAGGGCGACTCCCCAACAGAAAAGGAGGAAAACAGCACCGCGGACCAAACCGAGGCGCTGGATGAAGATGTAATAGCCTCCATCTGCTCACTATTCGGCGGGGAAGACAGTGATTGGCCCCCCAACACTCCCCAAGAGGACCAAATACGGAAAAGGGGTGACTCTCCGGCCAGTGGTAACAAAAGCAAGCTGGAAGGAGAGACACCCTTGACAGTACCCACCAAGGCTCCAGCTGGGAACACGGCACCAGAAGGGGAGACACCTCCATCCCCCAAGGGGACAGCCACCCAGCAAAGAAAGAAAATAAGAAAGGGGAGCGGCCCGGAGAGCAAACCAAGCCAGGACGAAACAACGCCAAGGACACAATGGCCTACTTTGCCTGGTAACGGCCCAGTTCCGAAGCCAAAAATGCCCATAACAGGAGAGAGCCTCACAACACCAGCTACGCCCCCCAACCCGAGTCCAGCTTACACCCACCAGGATGGAGGACCGGCATGGGGCCCCAAAGAGCAGCAAGGGAAGTTGACACCCGAAGACTACAGAGCACTCTTCGACTCCACTTACAAGGAGTATACCCAGGAGAACAACATCCAACCCCTCCCGGGTCAAGTGGAAGTTCTGGAGAAAAGAGTGCTCTCGCTGATAACTTCAGACACCAAGACAAGGGGTGTGACGGGCGTCAACAAGGACACCATGATGAACGTGTTGCTGGAGCAGAACATTCCCGCCAACTACACCTGTAGAAGGAGTTACGCACAGTGGGATGTTCTGCTCCCCACCTCCGAAGACGCAGTCAGGCTGTCCAGGACCTGCCATCAGAGCAGGAACATAAAGCTCCAACCCATCTATATGAACAAAAGGAGAGCAAATGTTTCTGCTCTAAACGTCCCCTGCTATATGGAGGCCAAACAACTGGGGGCTATCCTAAGCCAGTATGGGGATGTAGAGGAAGTCACCCCGGTCCGCGGATTAAGAAACATCATGACCGGGGACTACAAAGTACAGATGGTCCTGGACAAGGCTGGATTCTACGCCATCCCAGCCACACTCAAGTTCGGAGAGTGGACACTCTCCCTTATAGTGGAAGGGAGGAGGCCTCATTGCTGGCTGTGCACACAACAAGGGCATATGGCGAAGGACTGTCCAAAGAGGAATGGAGGGAAGAAGCCCACAAAAGCGGCGGGAACAAGCGTGACAACAAATCAAGCCGCTGCTCCCGCGCCGGCCGCAAATCCTCCAGAGGCACCGACAGGCTGGGTGACGGTCGTAAAGAAAGGCAAGATCAACAAACAGCCATCCTTGCAGACAGTCACCCAAGACCAAGAACAACCTAAGAGCGAGACGGAGAAAATGGACACACAGACACCCTCCTCCTCAAACAAAAGGAAACTACCAGAATCTGAGGAGGAGGCCGCGTCAGAGGCAGAGGAAGAGACAACAACAGTCTCTATGGCCCTGAGCGCAACAGAGATCAGGAGGGCCAGGAGGAGGAAAAGCCGCAAGACACGCGCAAACCCTCCTACCCCCACTGAGACTGAGAAGGACTCCCTCGCAACAACAACACAGGATGAGCCCCCTGTGATCCCAACACCCCAGCAACCCGAACAACCTTCCCCCTCTCCTATAAAGGCCCCAAGAAACTCTTCCCGCCCCTCATCCCGTGACAGGAGCCAAAAAGAAGAAAACGAGCAGGCTACCCCCTCCCCAAGCGCTCAGCTTCCCCATCAACCAAAAGAGGTCCCCTCCCCCACTCCCAAAGTCCGCACTGAACGGACCAAAAAGCTCCCCTTCCTGCCAGGAAGCAGGATTTGTGAAACAGACCCTCTCCAACCGGCTCCGGACCTTAAAGGACAACAGAAGGTCCGGTACAATAAACTTAAAAACTTTGAAAAAGTCGGTGGAGACCTAGTAACAGACCCCACTAAATTCAAGGACGCTCCCTTGTTGACCACTTTCGTTAGGGTCGACAAGGACGCTAGGACTGGAGGAATGTGGGCAATGATTAAGGCAGCGAAGAATGCGACCCCAGGCCAGCAGCTGGTGGATAGGGACCATCCTTCACTGACCAACATTTTCTTTAAATGTGAGGGTAGAATCCCCATGTATGTACACCCATCGCTATACAGGGCACTCAAACTAACCTTCCCCCTGGACGTGGGGGGCGTGGCCAAGGATGGATCACCTTCATCGGATTTACTTACCGGCAGCCTTGGCCAGGCCTGCCATGTCCTCACTGCCCAGGATTTCAGACCCGTCTGTGACAGTGCTTGAGGTAAGTGATCATGTCTTTGAACTTGGCTACATTGAATGTGAGGGGCATCAGGTGTCGAAGCAAGGCCTCGCGCGTTGTGAGAGACTTGGTGTCCCTCAAGGTAGATATTGCCGCTATCCAGGAGACCCACTTTGTTTGTGACGGGGATTGTCAGGTGCTGGTAAACGATTACGATGTCTACTCAGCATATGGCAATACCTATAGTCGTTGAATCTCCTTGCTAGTGAGTCGCACCCTGTCAGCGTCGGTGAATGTTGTTCACGCAGGCGAGGACGGGCGGGCGCTTGTTGTTGATGTTGCTGTTAATTGTAGTGTTTTTCGGATTGTTGCTGTTTATGCTCCCAATGCTGCTGTAGAGAGGGCAACCTTTTTTCGACGGTTGGAGGGCTTCTTAGTGGATCCGGAACGGTTAGTTTTAATGGGGGATTGGAATGCAATCCTTGATCCCAAAATAGATAAGGTCGGGGGGACTAGCGGGTCGGCGTGGTGTGACAGCAGTCTGTCTGACCTGATGGCCTCGTGCGATCTCGTCGACAGATTTCGTCTGGATCATCCGGGGCGGGAGATGTGGACGTGGCATCCTGTAGTGCCTTCCCATCCAAGCACTTACTTGGATCGGATGTTAGTTAGAAGAGGCGATGTAGACTTCCTATCTTTCCCCACGTTCCACTTGCTAGGACACTCGGACCATAAACTTGTTATGGCCCGTTTGAGCTTAAATGCTAGGCCTAAACTGGCCGGATACTGGAAGTTCAACAGCACCTTGTTGGAGCTGGAGGACTACCGGTTGAAGGTCACTGAGCTAATTCAGCGGGCTTTAGTGGGGGCGGTTACAGGGAGTAAGTGGTGGGTTAGTCTCAAGGCCAAAATTAGGCGCTTCTCTGTCCAGTATAGCCAACGCCTCGCGATAGATAAGGCTAAGGCAAAGAAGCGTTTAGAGGATAAGCTGACCCGGGCGGTGGAGGGGGGGACCCCCTAGAGTTAGCACTAGCTAAACAAGATCTCAACCGCTTGGCTAGCGAGCGGTATGAAGGTCAAGTAGTTAGGGCTAGGTTAAACAAAGTTTCTAACGAGGCTGTGAATGTTGACGCTGTTGAGCGTAAGGCTGCTTTAAGGCGCGGTTCGGATGGGTACATTCGTAAAGTACATAACCTGGAAGGACACCCCTTAGTATCAACTCGGGAGATCTGCGAGGGGTTTCGGGAGCATCTATCGGTGCGCTTCACCCAACTACCCGGACTCAGGGTTGATGAGTTTGGCAGCTATTTGGCTGACTCGCCCCGCCTCACGGCGGCTCGAGCGGCTAGCTGTGATGGTCTTATTACTGAACATGAGATCATTACTGCGTTGAAGCAGGTCGGCTATAACAAATCCCCGGGGCTTGATGGTTTACCCTACGAGTTTTACTTGAGGCTGTCGCCCATGTTGGTCCCTATTCTGAAGGATATGTTCAACCATTGGTTTGCCCAGGGTTCCATCCCTGGACAGGTGACCAAGGGTGTGATCACATTGCTGAGGAAAGGTCAACGGCATGGTGGGAGGGAAAACTTTGATGATTTTAGGCCCTTGACTCTGCTAAACACAGAGTTAAAGATTTTGGCAAAGATTCTTGCGAATCGCTTGCAGGTTGTCATCACTGACTTGATCGAACCAGACCAGACTTATGCTGTGAAAGGGGAGATCGATTCAAGACAATTTGCACTTGATACGCTCGATCATAGAGGGGACAGAAGACGACGCCGAAGCCGCGCTGATCAGTTTGGATCAGTCCAAGGCATTCGATAGGGTCGACCATCGGTTCCTAGGATCTGTGCTAGAGGCCGCCGGATTTAATCCGGACTTCCGCAAGTGGATCTTTGTTCTGTATGACAGGCCGACGGTAGCGGTGCAGATCAACGGTAAGCTGTCGGAGTCATTCGCTGTCTCTCGGTCGGTGCGACAGGGTTGTCCGCTGTCGCCTCTGTTGTATGTCCTGGCGTTGGAACCCCTCCTTCGCAAGTTAAGGGACGAGGCGACTACACCAGTCCTGCGCGGAATAGCTCTCCCTGGAGGCACACGAGCCAGGGTTTCCGCGTTCGCCGATGACGTCACTGTGTTCGTGTCTTGCCTCACGGACGTTCAAGCGGTGGTCGAGGCGCTCGCTCGATACGAAGAAGTAACAGGGGCCATCTTCAACCGTAGCAAGTCTGTTGGCCTGCGGTTGGGGGCCTGGACCGGGGTAAACTCGCTTCCAGGTATTTTCAGCTGGACCGATGGACCGGTCCGCATTCTCGGTGTCTGGTTTGGACCGGGACTTCAGCTGGAAAAGAATTGGTCAGAAGTACAGTCTAAGGTCAAATCGTCAGTAAAGACTTGGATTGGAAGGAAATTGTCCTTGAAGGGTCGGGCGGAGGCGTGTGCTACATACGTCTTTCCGCTCATCCTTTACCGTTTGTCTGTACTTCCTCTCCCTGCAGAACGACTAACCCGCTTACAAGGGCGCCTCGATTCACTTTTGTGGAACGAGGGTAAGCATTATGTCTGCAGAGAGGTCTGTGTTCAAAATCCGAGCGAGGGAGGCCTGAGTCAGCCCAGTCTCTTGTGTCATAGAAACGCCGAGAGATTGGCTTTCCTGGGTCGTTCGCTTGAAGGAGACGCTCCTTGGGTCCCTGTGGTTGAGAACTCGTTTCCCAATCTCAAACCCAACCCTTCGGTAGAAGGTCGTCGTAGACCGAAGGGGGAGTCCAAGTTCTTCTCCGAATGCCGAACCGCTCTTAGAGCTTTGCCGGGGACCAATGTCCTTGATCAGCCAAGGAAGAAACTGTATCGGGATTTAGTGGAGGGGACCGCGAAGGATCCACTTTGTAGGCGGATGGGATGGTCGATGGAGGTTGTCCGTTCTCAATGGTGTTGGGCGCCGGGACGGGAGATTCTGAATAACTCGGAATTCTCCCTGACTTGGCGACTGGTCCGAAATGCGCTGCCCCTCTTCGACGTACTTTTCCGGTATAAAGAACATACCAGCCGCTTCTGTCCGTGCTGTGACGAACGCGAGCCCGAAACAATCGAGCACGCGTTTTTTAGTTGCAGCCGGATACAGCCCCTATTAAGGTACGTCGAGGGGGTAACAGCTCGCATCGATGCCGAGTGTCTGCTCGATCTCGACGTAGGAACTTTTGTGTACAACATGGAGCCGCCGTTCCCCAGGGAGGAAAGTTTGGTTTTCCTGGCGATCCTAGCAGTAGCGCGCATGACCATTTGGATCACGCGCCTCAAGTTGGTCCACGAAGGGACATCTGTTCCTGATCGGGATCTGATCGTTTACTTTAAACATTTGCTTAAAGTAAAGATCAGATGCGATTGGAAGAGGTTGCCTAGAGTGGAATTTAACAAGAGGTGGGTGCACAGCACTAGTTTGTGCATCCGTCGAGGAGCCAAGTTTCAATACGTGTTCCCTCCTTAGGCATGGCATGGGCGGTGCTGGGTCCTACGGAACCCATCCCGCCTAGGTTAGCATTATAAGTTCAGTAAAGTAACTCTTGACTGGTGGTACAAATGAGATCCTGTTCCTGATTTTATTTTTTGGTATTAGAGAACCTCTGAGTCTGCCCAACCCCCCTGCTCCTCATCTTTATTTTCTGATGCCCCCGGTCATCCCCCTACTCAGAGGTCACCTTCCTACCCCCTCCATCCGTTGCTTTATTTTCTCCCACCTCCATTAAGGCCACTTCCCCAAACCCCATTAGGGATGCTCTGCTTGTTTTCGGTTCCCCGGAAAACAGTGGGGGATCTAGCCACATAGAATAGTACAGGGGGGGGGGGGTCTTACTAACAACACATTAGTAGTTTTTTCCTTATTTTGAAATGAACATTTTCATTAGTTTTTTCCCACTCCACGAACATTTTATGCCAATTAATTCAAGAACTCTTTCTAATGAAATCGAATTTTATTTTCTCACACATACACACACACACATAAAAAAAAAAAAAAAAAAAAAATGCACACACAACATACAGAAATGAATATACAAATTGTACATAGTTAAATTTTACATTGAACGCTGGGGTTATTAGTTAGATTAGGATCCACAGAGTGATTGAGGTATTTTGGTAAATGTTGCCAGTCAAGAGTAAGACTTCAAAGTCTCATCTGTTACATAGTCAAAAAGACCCTGTACCCTCCCCCTCCCAATTTCTTGTAGGGCCTTGTGCCTAATTTTGTTGAATTGAATTTTTTGTACGTTTTTTATGTTCAATTTTTTCTTTCTCAATAAAATATATAAACAAGATCAAAGTGTAGTATCTGTTCTTCAGATCTATACTTCAATTTCTTGTTCTCTGTCAGTGGAGGAGAAATCCTTCACGATTGAGACAATTTTTATTTTTGTTCCTTTTCTCCACATTAAAAAACGACCTTGGTGTCGTGGGGAGGTATTGTAAATAGGATAAATATAAGTTTTCTGGAATTATTTCTAAGTAAATTATTAAATTAACGTATAAAGAATTAATAAAATAAACTTAATTTTTGCTAAAATAAGTAATAATTATTTCAAAATGTGCTAGCTATAGCAACGAGGTTTGTTTATCTAATCTAATCTAATCTCACTGTGTGTGTGTGTATGTGTGTGTCAAATCTAATCTCACTGTGTGTGTGTGTGTCTCCGTTTTTAAATTGTATCTCCTCCTGGACGGATGGTCGTTTGACGGCGTGCAGTAGCTCAAAAGATTGCATATAGGGTGCAGAATTTTATTAGGGGTGTTTAATTGATTGCTAATGGATTAAAAAAAGGGGGTCAAACTTGAAAGAAATGACAACTTAACGAGCATAGCGACAAAGGCGTCATTTGCGCATGCGCACGATCTGTAACAGAGGTTTATTTTTTTATTACATTTACCAGTTGCTTTTTTGGTGCAACGCAGGCGTCATCGATTACTAACACCATTGTTGCGGGTTCGAGCTCCACTATTCCTATTTTCTTTCTCCTTTTTTTGTTACATTCCGATATTACTTAATAAATATAAAAGAACACTTTTAATAAAAAAATACGGAAACATGTTTTTGCTGTACATAACGAAAATGTCATTTTCCAAATTTATAGGATATATTATATATCGGATTATTTGTTACATTCCAATAATCATGTAAATAGATCCAGTAATGGAATTGTGTATAGACTTTATTCCTAAACTATTAAACCGATCATTATGAATTTTAATTACGTGTATATGTCTGCATATTTGTATGTAATTGATTCGCTCTTACATTAATTAACCGATCATTATTAATTTTAATGATTTGTATATGATTATATATTTTTGTGCATTGGATTCACTCCTAAACTAATTAACCGATCATTATTAATTTTATTTATGTATATATGTCTGTATATTTGTATGTAGTGGATTCACTCCTAAACTAGTGAACAGATCATTATTAATTTTAAGGATGTGTATATGATTATGTATTTCTATTATTGGATTCATCCTAAACTAATTAACCAATCATTATTCATTTTATTTATGTATATATGTCTGTATATTGGCATGTAGTGGATTCACTCCTAAACTAATGAACAGATCGTTATTAATTTTAAGGATGTGTATATGATTATGCATTTCTATTATTGGATTCACTCTAAAACTAATTAACCGATCATTATGAATGTTAAGCATGTGTATACGTATATATATTTACATATATATATATATATATATATATATATATATGTCTTCACTCCTAAACTAATTAATCGATCATTATTAATTTTAATTATGTGTATATGATTATATATTTTTGTGTCTTGGATCAATTCCAAAACTAATTAACTGTAAGGCTTGATCATACAATAAGCAATGCCTTACGTCAGGAACTGGATAGAAAGAAGTATGATCAACAGTTAGAAGAGTACGGTAATATTATATACCGTATTTGCATTGCATTGTATAGTGAGAAAGTGAAATCAACTAAACCACCAGTCAAGAAAAATAGACAACAGCGGAAGATGGCAGATCTTAGGAATAAGAAAAGACATCTGAAACGACAACTCCGCATTTCAAATCCTTTTGAAAAAGTGGGTTTATTAAAAATCTGAAAAGATCTCAAAGATAGACATAGCGCTCTTAGCAAGGTGGAACGCGTCAGTAAAAAACGACTGAAGCAGAGAAAAGAACGTGAACGGTTCATTCAAGGACCATATAAATATGCCCGAAATCTATTTGAACAACCAAAGTCAGGAGTACTAAAACGGAACAACATGTCTTAGAAACCCATCTAAGACACACATACTCAGACCACAACCGACACATCCCACTGGAAGAAAATAGCAAATTGATATGGCCAGAAATTCCTCAAAAAGTTCAATATGAACATAATGACGTATGAAGAGGTAAAACGCATTGTCTTCAAAACTAGAAATAAATCTGCACCAGGCCCGAATGGAATCCCGTTCTTACTTTACAAGAGATGCCCAAAAGTACTTAAATGGCTTTATATTAACTTGAAGTTGGCATGGAAAAACCGTCATGTCAGTAACCAGTGGATGAAAGCAGACGGTGTGTACATACCTAAGGAGCAAGATACAGAAGCTATAAATCAATTTCGGCCAATCTCACTTCTTAACGTAGAAGGAAAAATATTTTTCGCAGTAATGGCTTCAAGAATAACGAAATACCTACTATCAAACAAATATATCGATATTTTCATGCAAAAAGGTGGTATCCCTGGAATAGCAGGTTGTCTGGAACATGGGAGTATGGTATGGGAGGCTATCCAAAAAGCGAAAATAAAAAAGACTGACTTGGACGTCATTTGGCTCGATTTGGCTAATGCATATGGATCAGTGCCTTATCAAATGATTCAACAATCCCTTCAAATGCACCACATCCCAGAAGGAATACGCAAGATGATTGCAACGTATTTCAATGGGTTTCCCATGCGGTTTACCACAAATGACTACACGACAAACTGGATGAGACTCGAGGTGGGAATTGCAATGGGATGTACAGTATCGCCTATACTTTTTGTTTTTGTGATGCAAGTAATTCTCAGCAGGAAACAATGTAAGCCCTACTAAATTAGGCGAAGAATGCGAAATGTCACCATTAAAGGCTTACATGGACGATACCACGATCCTCACATCAAAAGAAGCTGACACCCGCAAGTTACTCATCATTATGGATGAAATGATGGTTTGGTCCAGAATGACTTTCAAGCCTAAGAAGTCCAGAAGCCTCTCTCTTAGAAAAGGAAAAGTGCATAAAGATACGTTTTTCAGTGGGTGGTCAGAAAATTCCTACTGTCTCAGAAGAACCGATAAAAAGCCTGGGAAGATGGTACGATAACACCTTAAAAGACTCCAATCAGGTTAAAGTGGCAAGAAAAACCGTCGATGAGAGTCTAAAGACGATAGGGCGTTGTCCACTTCAAGGCAAATACAAGGTATGGTATCTTCAACAAATGCTCATCCCAATTCTTTTATGGCCTCTTCTCATATATGAAGTAACTATGAGTACGGTTGAGGCAATCGAAGCGAAAATCAACAGATATATGAGGAAATGGCTGGGTTTGCCTCCAGGATTGTCAAATGTTGCCCTATATAGCAAACAATCAAAACTAAAATTACTGTTCAAGTCTATCGCAGAGGAGTTCAAAGCAGGGAAAGTCAGATTCCAGATGATGTTGGACAATTCCAACGACACTGTTGTAAAGACAGTACAACCCTCTCTTAAAGCAGGAAGAAAATGGAAAGTCCGCGATGCTATAAATGAGGCGAAAGAAAACCTAGCCTTCAAAGAAGTCATCTACGGCTACAGCCAAAGAGCGCCGAGATCTGGTCATTCAGGAAATAAGGAGCAAGGAGGAAAGCAAAAGGCTCGTAAAAGCCATTCAACAGTCACAGCAGGGACAATGGACAAACTGGGAAGAAGTTATGCAAAGATCCATTACGTGGAATGACATTTGGCAAATGTCGCCGCTAAGGTTGAGTTTCATAATACGCTCAACTTAGGACATGCTTCCATTAATGACTAACCTTGCCAAATGGAAGAAGGGGGATGATCCAACCTGTCCTTTATGCAAAGAAAAACCTCAGACTGTGGAACATGTTCTTAGTTCCTGCAGAGTGGCCCTTGTTAATGAGCGATATACGTAGCGACACAACAGGGTATTGGAAGAACTGACCACAATAATAAATAATCATATGAAGCCCAAAGCAGCTAACATAAGCCACAGGTTTTTAGCTGAGGGAGGAAAAATGTGGATCGGATCATTGCTAGTACAGAGCCAAAATATTCTTGGAATCAATGATGATTGGATAGTCGCCGCAGATCTCCCTGGCTGACAAAGTAATTATCCAAAAATGATAAAAGGTAAGGGTCAACGGCCAGACATTGTTCTCTCGTCAATAACAAGAAAAAAAAACGTGTCTTGATTGAATTGACAGTACCTTATGAGAACCGGGTAGAGAAGCAACACCAATACAAGATGGAGAAATATGAAGACCTTAAAAGAGAGTTGACCCATGAAGGTTACGTTACAATCCTTCGAGCTGTTGAGATTGGAGCAAGAGGTTTCGTTTCAGGCTCTTTATATCAACTTTTAAGACAACTTGGAATTAAAGGCCGAAAAAGAAGCGCAGCTAATAAACGTCTAACAGAAATTACTGAACAATGTGCTATCTGGCTCTGGGTTAAAAGAAATACCGAGTGGTAATATATCCACAGTGCAGATTTATTTATTCACTTATTTATTGATTTTCATTTTCTTTGCTTTTGTTTAATTATTTTTACAATTTTTAGTTATTTATTTTCTTTCTTTTTTATGTTCTTTTCGATATGAGCGCTTCTTAACTTAATGGACTTCATAGACGCAGCTTTTAAATTTAAACGTCACGCGCACAAACCGTTGCTCCATTACATGAAACGCGAATCATAATTAACATTTTTACTGCATTCAACAGTTCATTCAAATGCGATTCAGATACCTAAGCCTCGCATCAACGAAAGTGGCTGATGTGAAAAAGCCGTAACAAGGAAAACACTCACCTAGGTTGGATTTACAATACCTTATAACAGCCGGGTAGAAAATAACATTAATACGAGAAGCATGAAATAAAGAGAGAGAGAGAGAGAGAGAGAGAGAGAGAGAGAGAGAGAGAGAGAGAGAGAGAGAGAGAGAGAGAGAGACGATACAATCTAGGCTAAAAGGAATACCGCGTGATATTTTCGCAAGAGTCTACAGTGTAGTTATTACTGTGAGTAGATTTATCTTTTTTATGTTTTCTATGTATACACACACACACACACACACACACACACACACACACACACACACACACACACACACACACACACACACACACACATATATATTATATATTTTATTAATGTATATATATATATATATATATATATATATATATATATATATCTTTGGTTATATACATATATATATATAGTATTTTTATTATTGTTGTTATTATTATTGTTTATAATTATTGATATTATCATTATTTTTTCGATATGTGCGCGTCCTAACAAATATGTCAGACGTAGTCTTTGAACATTGAACGATATGCGCAAAGCCGTTGCTCGTAACAAGAGCCGTTTAATTATCAAACGTTTTTTCTTTTAACGGTATTGAGCAGATAATTGGGCCTCACATCAATGAGGGAGGCCGATACGCGAACAAGCCATAGAGAAGAAGGCCCCGAAACGGTGCGTATTCTCTCCTGATGACCCAATATTATAGACGAAATACCTCCCAAACATGACTACATAAAGTTTTAAAAGATATTCTTCTAGGGAACGTACACTTATCTCATACATATAATACCCGTCCTAGAATAGGTAAAATATTCTTTTGATGGCAAACGATACATAGACATAAAAAATTCCTCATCCTAAGAATAACAGGTATGTTCAAAATTTTTCTTATACGGTCCCGAGCAACGCCGGATGGCCTTGCTAGTCTAATATATAAATCTCACTATGTCTGTGTGTGTATGTGTATCTGTCTCCGTTTTTTAAATTGTATCTCCTCCTATGGTCGCTTGATGGCATGCAATAGCTCAAAAGATTGCATATAGGGTGCAGCATTTTATTAGATGTGTTTAATTGATTAAAACAATTGTTAAGGGATTAAAAAAGGGGGTTCAAACTTGAAAGAAATGACAACTTGACGAGCATAACGCCCAAGGCGTCGTTCTGCACATGTGCACGATCTGTAACAGAGATTTATTTATTTAGTAAATTTGCAAGTGTATGAAAGTAGTTGTCTGTTTGGGGCAGTGCGTAACGTCATCGATTACTAACCCCAGTGTTGTGGGTTCGAGCTCCACAATTTCTTTTCTTTTTGTTACATTTGATATTCTTGACTTTTAAATGTTACGTAATAGTTATACAAGAACACTTTTATATAAAAAAAAATACAGAAAAATGTTTGCTCTATATAATGAAAATGTCATATTCCAAATATATAGGATATATTATATATCGGCTTATTTGTTAAATTCCAATAATCACGTAAAAAGATCCAGTAATTGAATTTTGTATTGAATTCATTCCTAAACTAATTAACCGATCATTATGAATTTTTATTAGCACAACAGAAAATTGCATAAAAGTATTGAGTTCTTTCATTTTTAAATTAGAAAAAGGTACTTGTCTTACAGAAGAAATAAGGTATTTGTACAGTATAGTACCCATATGAAAAACAAACAAAATTTTACTTGCGACGTACGTAAAAGTAATCAAAACCGAAATTCATATAATATATTCGAGTAGTATTACATTTATATAAGAAATAAGGTTCTTCTTTACTGTAGCACTCTGATGTAAAAACAAACTCTCACCTGTGACCCACGGAAAAGTTAGCACAACAGAAAATTATGTAAAATTATCGAGTCGTTTCATCTATATCTTAGATATGACGTACTTGTACATTATCCTGCCCAAGAAATAAGGTACTTGTGCAGTATAGTACTCATATGAAAGAACAAAGAAAATCTTACCTGTGACGCGCGTAAAAGTTACTAAAACCGAAAATCATGTAATATATTCGAGTAGTTTTTTTATTTTTTGCATGGGGATCACCACTTATCAAGGCCCGTAAGTCACTCGGGGATAAGGGTTATTTATGTACAATAATCAATGGGATAATATCGTAGTAATAGTTGGTATTGGAGATTTGATAAAGTGTCTTACTTAAGGGGGCGATTAATCAGGAATTTGTTTATGTTGGACTTGAAGACGTTCAAGTTGTAGTGAGGTGGGAAACAGGCAAACGGAAGAAAATTCCACAGGCGTGCACTTCTTAGAAAAAAGCTATGTTCATGGAATCTACGTTTTGATTTAGGTGCAGATAAAGAGTGGGGGAAATTACTGACAGTGGTTTTAGCTAGACGGGTGTTTATCATGAAGGATTGGCAAGGGGGGACCAGAGATTGGGGCTCGGACGAGCACTTGCCATGGAAATAACGATGAAACAAAGACAGGCTCGCAACGTCTCTTCTGTGGGAGAGAGGGCGCAGGGAAGAGAAGAAAGCATCCCCCACTAAGCCACGAAGTCTATTTTGTACTTTGTCAAGGCAAGGATAGGCTGTTTTTTGAAGCTCCAGCCCAGATGTGGCAGCAGTACTCCATCTTCGGACGTACTTGGCTTTTATAGAGATAGAGAATTGCATCAGTGGTGAGATATCTTCTGGAGCGGTAGAAGGATCCTACCATTTTCCCAGCGGCCTGGACAACAGACTTTATATACGTGTTCCATTTCAGATCAGGAGTAAAGGTCAAACCCAGGAGCTTGTCAAAACATGAAGCCTCCCCAAGACGAGAGCCACCCATTTCAATTGATGCTAGATGAGGAACAGAGCGTTGATGATGTAAAGTTAGGAGCTTGGTTTTAGATGCAGTGTAGTATGACTTTTAAATGAGAAATACGGTTTTTCTTCAATATAGCACTCTGATGTAAAAACAAACTTTTACCTGTGATATACAGAAAAGTTTGCGCAACAGAAGATTATGTAAATTATTTTAAATATGTATTGTACATTATCCGCCCTTGGTAAGGATATTTTTTCCATATAAGTGCTGTACATTTCCTGTCCTAAGGAAGGTAAACTTATTTCATACATATAATACCCGTCCTAGAATAGGTAAAATATTCTTTGCTTAAGATGGCAAACGATACATAGACATAAAAAAATCCTCTATCCTAAGAATAACAGGTATGTTCAAAATTTTTCTTATACGGTCCCGAGCAACGTCGGGTGGCCTTGCTAGTTAATACTAAATAAAAAATGGGTGCAAAATTCCAAAAAAGTATGGAAGCACATAAAAATTTCTACAGGCGTATCTGAAAATGACGTAAGGTGGTTTGAAGGAGAGAGGGAAAGGAACAAAACCGACTCGTTTTCTTTTTTTTTCAGAGCCGTACATCCGTAAATACCTATAGTGAAGTTTGTATAATTTTCATCATGTTTAGATTAATTATTTTTGTGTGTTCCTACTTTTAAATGTTTTCAATTTTATTTTATTTTTCAAGATAATATAAAAAATTTGTTACGTTGATGATTATATGATCATCCATGCAATCCTATGTAAACCTTAAAAAAATGTAAACTTTAAAAAAAGAAGAAGCTATGTTTGCAATTATAATTTTTTTATGTGAAAATATTGGATAAACAATGCTTAATACCGTTAGTTTGAAAAACTAATTTTTCTTCGAGTTATATTGATTTCGTTAATATGGACGTTAGGGACTTTTTTCGTAATGTTCCTGAAAAAATCATTTTTTTCGTAATTCTTACGATTTACGATGCTTTATTTTCATAAAAAAATCAAAAATAAATTCATTCATTTTTTTACTATTGAAAACCATAACTTTAATAAAGGTGTTTTTTGTTTGAACAAAATGTCGGAAATTTATCCTCTTTCAGATAAATTTGGCGCAAAACTACCTAGCCTCCAGAAAAGATAAAATGATGAAAAAAGGGGGGGGGGGGCTTAAAGAATCAAATAGAAAGGTCTTGTTTTAAAACGAAGAAGAGGTTTAATTTACAAAAAGTTGCAAATTTTTCCCTTTGCAGGCATTTAAATACAAAAACAAAGAACGCCATGTAACAAAATACAATACAAAAAAAAAGAACAAAAAAAAAAAACGCTGGTTCTTATATTGAAAATGTCGTATCAACGAACGAATACAGTATTAAAAAATTTAAATAGGAGTACTTCCTAATCACTCTCTCAAATACAATAAATTTTAAGGAACGTACTCACAAAGTTGGTTGCAGACAGCATATGTGCATTTTTTCTCAATTTAAAGTCTTTGAAATTACTCTCCTTCAAAATATGCGCATACCGTCGCCACGTAAATAAAGTTTGCAAAAGTTTGTCTCGTTGCGACCGGGTATTCTTTTGCCGGGCTATACTTCTTTGAAGGAAAGGCTCGGAGAAATCGTCGTCTAGAACAGGCAATGAAATGCGTCCAATCTCCTCGCCGCAGTTATCCAAAAAAGGCCGATTTTCGTGATGGAACCAGTGACGTCATTTTTAGGGAGCTAGCATTGCTCTTTCATTCAAAATAAAGGGTGTTTCGTATAAACCCAAAATATACAAAACTAAGTTCAATAAAGGGTACAAAATACATCAAATATAAGAACCAGAATAAAATATAATAAATGCATACAAGGGGGTGCACAACTTGGTGCAAAAAAAAAAAAAAAAACAACATTCTACCCTAAAAAGAAATGGCAGTCAACCTGCAGTTGAATGACACCTGTAAATTTTATAATATAGTTTTTTCTTTTATATATACCACACAATGTACGGTCAGAAAATCTCAGGAAACACAAATGAGAATAAAAAGCAGAAGAATTCAAATAAGATTATTCTATAAGATTCACATGATAACATTCATGTTTTAGTTTTGAACAGAAGAATACCCAACAAGATTCACAAATTTAAAAACTAATGAACAGATACAAGGTCACAATAGCAGTTTGAACGGAGAATATTCCGCCAGATAATTGGCTATTTACATATATATATAGAATCTCTGGCGAACACTAACATATCTCAGCTCCCTTGTAACCACAAGAACCCAGTGAGATCAACACCGGTGCTACAAGAGGGATGAATCCAATAAACCTTATGCTTAGATAAGTTCTACGACTTGGAGGAATTAAATAAAGCTGAAACCCAAATCCTGCACAAATTATGCAAGGCAAGCACAGTTTTAAACGTTTGTATAGCTATATACATAAAGCCAAACAAACAAAGTTTGGTATAGGTGTCAGAAACACCCAGGTATCTGGAGATGTAATACTTATGGACGACCCCTATCAAGGAGGGATCCAATTTTCTAGTATCCAGCATTGAAACAAATATCTCAGCATCAGAAAACCCACTTCTAACTAAGTATAATATGGTCCTGAGAGCCCCAGAAAAATCCCAGGACAAATCGATCTTGACTTCGGTAGTTCTTGCAATACTGCAGGAAGCTATGTCAAGGCAAGTCCTCAAAACACGTTTAAAAACATTAATACCTACATATGACTCCAAAACACAAAGCGTTCCACTTAAAGGAACAACTTCATACAACGATAGTTCTGCAGGAGATCTGGGCACAACATAACCTACATTCTCATAGGAACTCGGAGAAGCTGAACTACACACCATGTAGTCAGCAAATTCGACAAGATCAATCATAAAATTCTTTATTAAGTTACACTCAAAATGAATCTGGATGTCCCAGTTCAACTTGAGTTCACTTAACTCTTTCAAAACCATTCTCTCCTTGGTTTCTACAAGGTGACAGGTGGATATAGGACTTTCTGCCCTATAGCCTTGATGCAGAATTTCTCTCCCGGTGATTGAGTCTTATCCTTCAACCACTGACTATTATCAGAACTACATGACCTGAGTAATATTTCACCGTTATGACTAAGTCTCTCAGTATTCTGAAAAAGTTGTGGTAAATAACCACATATTCCAGTTTTCGAACTCACATTGTTAGAGGGTAAAATAATCCTAACATTTCATGAAAATCGTTCGATGAATTTCACAATATTCAAGTGATTCATGCCCACGCTTAACAAGTTGTGGACATGAGTGGTATCATTCACGATACCTGGAAAACTCACTCCCAATACAACATTTTTCTTTAAAATAGCATTGGAAAATTGCCAGCCAGAAAAATCAAACTTCAGCGCCTGACTACGCAGATCCTCTGAAGTGGTATTTGTAACACAGTTTTCAGACTGTGATGCAGTATTTCTCAAGCCAAACTTGCCAGCACTTAGCAAACAATTTTCAGAGTCTGGACATTTCGATTTAGGGGTTTCGAATATCATAGTGTTACACAAGGAATAACACTCCACACCATCTGTCAACCTGGAGAGAATCAATCGAACCAGGGACGAGAACACTACAACATTAATATCATCCGCTTCTACAAGCGAACTGTCCACATCGATCACCCAACAACTCAGCTATGTCATCTACCGATGATAACCATTCATCGACATCGGCCTTCATTGTCATAAAGTAAGGTTTTGGTAATTCCCTTTGCAACCGTAATAAATCTAAAACAACGATTATCTTCCCTTTCGTCTCCTTAGAAGGAATCCAGGAGGACGAGTGACCAACATCGTGTAGTGTTTGTTTTTTTTTTTTTTTTTTAAATATGGACTAACTAAAAAAAAATATTAAAAAACAGGGGTTCAAATACAGAAAAAATGCACACATAAGGTTTGCAAAGGTATATTCATAAAATTCCTTCCTCATAGCACAAAAATAAACCAAAAAAAAAAAAAACAAGACAAATACAGTGCATTGAGCAATGAACATTTCAAGGGATACAATCTCCAGTTACAAATTAAAAGGGTCACTATGACTTGAAATTAAAATTAAGTGGTGTGGCAAAAGCTGTGAAAATGAGGGCTTACCGTTCAAACGACCCAGGTACTCCATGTCTGGCAACGCTGCGAAGCTAGGATAAGAAAAGAATTCCAAGATGGCGCCGACGGCGTTTTGTAATGGTATGATCTCGGAAACTCTCGCAAAATCTCGTGCATATATGCAAATCAGTTGGTCTTCGACAATTATAAATTCAGGTCGTTTTGGAAGGCAAGGCGTGAGGAAAGAACGGCCTGTTGGTAATTGTGTACGCTGGTTCGTGTTGGTGGCGTGTCACCGTGTCTGTGTGTGTGTACTGATTGAACCGCTTTCCTGTCCCTTGGACTTTGAATTTGTTTAGATTAGACTTCAACTTCAAGCTATTTCGGCCGATATCTCCGGTATGACAAGTTCGACCTGAAATTGATCCCAGAATTTGACGGCTCCCCGGAAGGACCTTCGGTGGTCAAATGGCTAGAGAAAGCCGAACGTGTTTTCCGGTTGTGCAAGATAAAGGACCCAGCTATAGTCATCCTGCTTAGGCTCACCAAGGGGGCCTATGCCATGTATCAGCAGCTCGGGGATGACGCGACTATAGAACAAATTAAAGAGGCGTTGTACGGAGCATTTGGAGCGGACCCTTTTGTTGCCTGGCGGCAATTTTCTGGACGACGGCTTGGGCCAGGGGAGACGGTGGATGTCTATCTGGCCGACCTGAAGAAGCTTGCCGCCCCCTTTGGGGGTGTAAGTGACCATGTACTGGCGTGCGCCTTCCTATCTGGGATCCCGGAAAGTGCCAGTCGACTGCTGCGGGCGTCATTGAGGCTCAATGAGCTTGGATTAGAGGAGCTATTAGCTAGAGCCCGAAACATCATGAAGGACGACGAGGAGCCAGTCTCGGCGGCAGTTGAGACATTGGAATCGCCTGTAGAGGGCCCACGATGCTATAAATGTGGCGGCCCCAACCACTTCGCCAGGGGTTGTAGGAGTGACGCGAAGCGCGCCCTGGATTATGAAGCACAGAAGCAGGTGCGTTGTTACCGTTGCGGCAAGCCAGGCCATTTAGCTCGGGCGTGTCCAGGAAACGAGCCGGGGGAGGAAGCCGCAGTGCCAGCACCCTCCCCAAAGCGGCTGTGAACAAGGCGCTCCCTGAAGTAATCGTGAGTGTTGACGGGTGCAAACGCTCAGCGCTGGTTGATACCGGGTGCACCCAAACCCTGATATGCAAGGGATGTTGCACCGCATGGAAGGAGCGGAAGGTCCCGGTACTAACCGTTGGCAGAGGTTCGCTGAGGTGTAGTGGTCGACGGGGAACTACTGGGGTACGACCTTCTTCTTGGAATAGATTCCATTACATGGCTGGGCGGAATCACCATAAATGGCGCCGGTGATGTAAGGTTCTCCCAACTTGAGACACCAGTCTGCGCAGCCATCACTCTTGATGAACCCGACTTCCACGCAAAATATGACTGGGGCACGAACGCCTGGACCGTGTCCTGGAAGTGGTCGGGTGATCAGCCACCAGTCTCCCTGCGGAATCGGCTGGTGGAGTATCTTTCTCCCGCACATCTTAGGGGGCAGTACGAGGCAGAGCTCCAGGTTTGGAAGGACAATGGCTGGCTGGTCCCGTACCCGGAAGACGAACTTGGGCCCCCAAAGGGGTTGATTCCCTTGATGGCTACAGGCAGAAGAACAAACAAAAAGTCCGACCCGTCATGGACTACCGGGAACTCAACGAGCATGTTGACCCGTACACGGCGGGTGCAGACGTCTGTGCACACAAACAGAGAGTGGCGGCAACAAGGGGCAGATGCAGGAATATTGGATTTGCGAAGAGCTTACTTGCAGATACGCATCGAAAAATCGCTGTGGCCGTACCAGACGGTCAAGATTAAAGGGACACGTTATTGCTTGACGAAGCTAGGGTTCGGCCTGGACGTGGCCCCAAACATGATGACGGCAATCATGCAGGCGATCCGCCGTCAGGACAAAGCCGTGCAACAAGCGACATCGTCATATATCGATGACATCTACGTGAACGAGAGCCTTATGCCTGCACAGAAGGTTAAAGAACACTTCGAAAGCTTCGGGCTAACGTGCAAGGAACCAGAGTGACTGCGAGATGGAACGGAGGTGCTTGGCCTGCACGTGAGTGGCAGCGCAGACAGACTCCACTGTGGAAGAGGCGGTGATGTCCTGGAAGTCCCAACTAGCGTCACGCGTCGGTGCGTCTTCTCCATCTGTGGGAAACTGGTGGGCCACTTCCCCGTGTGTGTGTGGCTCCGAGTGGCGGTGACGACCATAAAGCGACGAGCGACTTCCATGTCAACCGGGTGGGACGATGAGCTGCGTGACCCCGCCCTGCGGAAAATGCTAAAGGAGACTTTGACCAGAGTCTCACCAGGTTTTAAAAGTTATTTTTAAATACGGAATTTAACATGAAATCGTATAGTGCTGAAAAGGAGAAAAAAAGTGTCGTTTTTGAACAATAGTTATTTTGGTGAGAATACAATTAAAGTCGTTTTTAAATAATAAATTTAAAAATTAATTTCTGTGTCTAGCTGTGTAGCCCCATTTTCCAGTAGTATCTGTCTTTGTCAGAGTGTAGAGCGCTAGCTGTGTCTAGCAGGAGTGTAGAGCGCTAGCTGTGTCTAGCAAAGACGGATACTACTTCACTAGCCAGTTTATGATCATGAGATCAGGGGGGCGTGTAGTAAAAATTGAATGTGACTGCAGTCATGGAGGTGGGCTGTATGTGCGAACTCGAAACCCGAGCGATGGGAGACGAGAAGGCGACGAATCAGCAAGTTCGAATGCGCATTAATTTGCATAAATGAGATAATAAAAGTTAAGATGTTTGAGAGAGTCGAGCCATTGAGTTCTCGAGAACCAGATGGAACCTGGTTAGAGCGGAGAGTGTCGCTGAGAATCCAATCCAGGTTTTTTTTTGATTAGGGGGTATGTTCTTAGGATGACAGGTACTCCATGTCTGGCAAAAATAGCTTTAAAGCTCTGTATTATTGCAGTGGAAGTCATTGATGTAAGCATGGCGATCTCTGCATATTGAGAGAAGTAGTCGACAACTATGACATATTGTTCAACTCAAACAGATCAGAGGCTAGAGTGTGTCATGGTCTTGTCGGAAGCTCAGTTGTCATGAGGAGTTCAGGCGGTTGGTGTCTTAGCTCGGCGCATCTTGGGCAGTTTTCCACAGTCCTTTTGATTTGGTCAGACAGTCTTGGCCACCATATGGATTGGCGAGCACTTTGTCTGCACCTGGTAATTCCCTGATTTCCAGAGTTGATTTTGGCGATGATAGTTTCAGTAGTGATGGGATTATGATCCGTGTGCCATACATCAGTAATCCATTCTCGCATGTGATGCTGCAATGGTAGACCCAATAAAGTTTAATTGATGCTGGGACATGATCCTTTGATGGCCAGCCGTTTCTTACATATTGTAATGTGTAGTTGCTGATTTCATCAGTTTTAGTGGCTTCCTCCAACTCTTTCAGACGTTTTTCTGTGGCAGGTAAAGATTCCATCATGGTGTGGACGAACGCTGTTGCTAACTCCTCTAGGTCCTTATCTTGTTTGGTGGGTCCATTGACGGATACCGTTCTTGACAGAGCATCAGCTGTATATAGTTCCTTACCAGGGACATAACAAATTGTGTATGCATACCTCATTAAACGTATTCAAAACCTCTGTATCCTTGCTGTAAGTTCACTGAGGTCCTTGGTACCTAGTAGTGGCACCAGTGGTTTGTGAACTGCCTCCACTGTGAAGTGTAGTCCAACAAGTCTGAAAAGCTTTCACAAGCCCATGTTATTGCTAGGGCCTCCTTTTCTATTTGAGCATAACTTGTTTTAGTTTCTGACATGGCTCGTGAAGCGTAGGCGATGAGGTGTAATTTTATGTAATCCTGTTGTTGTTGTAATAATACTGCTCCCTGCCTGTTAGATGAAGCGTCGCTAGAAATCACAGTCTCATTTGATGGGTTGTACAGGCATAGCACGGGTTCTAAACACAATGCTTTCTTGATGGAGCTGAATTCATCCTATTGTGCATTGTCCCAAACAAACGCGTATTTCTGAATCAATAAATCCCTTAATGGTTTAGTCATGTCTGCTAGGTTTGGAATAAATTTTCCTAATTGATTCACTATCCCTAGGAACTGGCAGGTTTCCGTCATGTTCGTTGGTGTTCGGAATTTGGAGACACCAGTGAGCCTTTCCAGATCAGGTCGCAGGCCATCAGCACTGAGTATATGTCCAAGAAATTTTACTGATGACTTGGATATTTCGCATTTTTCGGAATTGAGTGTAATGCCAGCAGCCTGAATTTTTTGTAGTGTGCTTTTCAGCCGGGCATCATGTTCTTGTTGATTTTTTTCATATATTAAAACGTCATCTTGCATGCATATGACTCCGATTTCAGTCTCTAGTACTTGTGACATGCACCTCTGGTAGATCTCACTCGCTGACGAAATACCAAATGAGAGGTGGTTGAATTGGTATCGTCCAAATGGAGTTATGAAGGTCGTCAGCGAACGGGATTCTGATGAAAGTGGAATCTGCCAATATCCGCTGTTGGCGTCCAATTTGCTCATGATTTTTACTTCCTCTAACTGAGCCAAAAGATGGTCGACCATAGGGAGCATGTGGAGTTTACGTTTTACGCACTTATTGAGCTTTGTGAGATCTATGCATATCGTAATCATTCCGTTTGCTTTTGGTACTACCACCATGAGTGTGTCAATCTTGCTTATGACCCCCAGCTTTTCCATTCTCTGGAGCTTTGCTTATGTTTTCTTCATCAAAGGTAGTGGTACACGTCGTGGTGTAGGTACTGAGTATGAACTCGCATTCAGATGTAAGAGTATGGTACATTCTTCCCCAAATGTGCCTAGGCCTGTGAATAGGTCTCGCATTTCTTTTTTGGGTCGAATGGTCGTTTCTGTCTGCTGATGGTATGCAAGTTTGGGTGGACAGTTACGAGCTTAAATGATTCGATGGCTGGCCTTTCTAAAAATGGCTCCTCGAGATTGGGGATAATAAATATCTGCTGTTCTGTTGAAAACTCTTCATGCGAGACAGTTGCAGTGACCACTCCAGTCACTTTGAGTGGAATACGTCTTGGACCATGAAAAATTTTGTGGGTATCTGAGAGATCTGGTAGGTCTCTCCTTAACTTGTATATGTGCTCTGGAATTGCGGTCACATCTGCCCCAGAGTCCAGCTTGAATTTCAGTGGCACTCCATTGATAGTGATATTTGTTCACCAAGGTTTACTCATGCTGATCTCTGATATCGTCAGAACATTAAGGTACACATTCTGATCACTTTCACAGTCATCCGAGCTAAGTTTAATTCCATGCAGTCTTCTCATGCGGCAGCACTGAGCATAGTGGCCAATCCTATCACAATTGTGGCAGGTGGCTGAAATGGCAGGACACGTGCGTCTCTGATGTTGGGTTTTGTTACCACAGTGGTGGCACTCAGCCTCTGGTCTATGCTGCTGCATGCGCTCATTTTTTTGTCAATTCTCATAGTGCAATTCTCGCCTGGGTCTTGTCATGTGTTTACTCTGACCTTGTCTGCGAATTCTGTTGTCACTGACGTAGTGGACTGCAATATTATTGCAAGCTGGATCTTCACCAACGATGTGTTCTGAAAACTGCAGGAGATGCTGTTGTGATTTTATTGTTTTACTCTGTCTTGTGCGTCTGATGGCCCGTCCAAGGTGAGGGCTGGAATCATTTGCAAACTTAGTGATAACCTAGGATCTGTGCACCCAACTAAAATTCTGTCACAAATTAATTCCTCGTGCAGGTCTCGGAATGCTAGTGTGTGGAGATTAGTCATGAAGGAATCAATGGAATCACCTTCCTCCTGACACCTTTGTTTGAATCTGGCCCGTTTGTAAATTATGTTTGTGTCACCTTTGAAAGGGTCATTAAACTTTGCTACCACTATATTAAAGTTCTGGGCTTCCTTGGGTGCAAGTTTGAATGTGGCAAAAATGTCTTCAGCTTTATCGCTCATACAATATATTAAGGTGTCCACCTGACAAGGACTTGGTTTTTCGTCAAGGCTGAACACTGTCCGGTAATGGTTGAACTGTCGTATTCATTTTTCTCATAACTTGGGTTGATCGAATGGAAAGGGTTCTGGTGGGCTCACGTGGCTATTCATTCTGGGGGGTTCTTATGGAATTTCATTTCTTTTTCTTTTTTTTTTTAACGGCTCTTAGGATCGGTATTTAGTATAAGTCTTTCTCCGTATTTTGCTCCCATTTGTTTGTAAATCCCTTTTTTTAACGGCTCTTAGGATCGGTATTTAGTATAAGTCTTTCTCCGTATTTTGCTCCCATTTGTTTGTAAATCCCTTTTTTTTAACGGCTCTTAGGATCGGTATTTAGTATAAGTCTTTCTCCGTATTTTGCTCCCATATGTTTGTAAATCCCCCTTTTTTTTAACGGCTCTTAGGATCGGTATTTAGTATAAGTCTTTCTCCGTATTTTGCTCCCATTTGTTTGTAAATCCCCCTTTTTTTTAACGGCTCTTAGGATCGGTATTTAGTATAAGTCTTTCTCCGTATTTTGCTCCCATTTGTTTGTAAATCCCCCCCTTTTTTTTAACGGCTCTTAGGATCGGTATTTAGTATAAGTCTTTCTCCGTATTTTGCTCCCATTTGTTTGTAAATCCCTTGTTCTGACACCATGTTTTGTTAGGCTTCAAGACAAACAGGACAAGGATATATCATCGTTCAGACCAACATTGCTGACTGACCAAGTCTCGTTTATTCACGTTTATGTCCGAGAGTTTACATTATAAAACATTGAACAAAGGGGGGCTACTCCCACCGATCCAAGGGACATCACACTCTTATTCGCTGAATAAGGGCAGAAAATGCTATAGTTTCTCCCATCGTAAACTACAATACCTGTGGAATTTCAACTACTGCGAGTAAAATGCAAATTATATCCTGAAGGAGGGTTACAAATGTTACAACGTGAATTCTAAAAGTGAGAAAATGGAAAGGATGTCTTAACCCCTTTATTGGAGAAAAATATATACAAAACATATTGCGCTATACTAGACGTACATAAAATATATTAGATATAAATAAAGATATGTTAGATAGATATAAGTAAAGATATACACAAAAATGTTGCATTCAGAAATAAACTAAATATAACATTCCAATCTCTATACATATATTCCGTGATCATTATTTAATAAATACTGAAAATTTCATTAAAATTGATTAATTTCCTGATTTTTGAATTTTCAAGTTAAAAGATGTAGATTCATTTTGCACGTACCTTGTAAATAAATATTCATGTATGTATTTACTATCTGCCTCAAGGGAGAAGATTTAAAACATAATTTATTTTTGTAAATACTTTGTTAAAATATATTTCCCCCAAAAATAACCTCTCGGCTGAAACTTGTGAGTAAATTCATTAAATTTTTTATTTTAATAATACCACAGCAGATATCTACAATATTTTGCGTTTATAAACCATGTGGTTTATTCGTATCGAAATTTCTTTAATAGCTAATCAACAGCAAGAACATATAATCGCACATTATTTAGTCATACAATTTTAGTAAGGCACCTTATGTACGACTAAAATCCAGCACAAATAAATGTCGGATTCGGCTCCTGTTGATTTCAGCAACTTTACGAGTTTTTTTTATATAACAAACAGCAGGAGCTATCAGTCGTAAATTGACCAGACATAATTTTGGTTGTATATATTTAGTACACCCCCGTCTATACGCAATATTCATCCATCCAAACAAAAATTTTACTCGTTATAAACCATCCTTGGCGCATGATTACTATTTCCTGTTAATTTTAGTTTTATGTGACCAGTAGTTTAAGAGAGTATTGAGTAAATATTTACACACAGACACACACATACGTACATCTACTTTTTTCTGTATATAGATAGTGTTGGCGACAATTAATCAGAATTGGATATTAGAAAAGTCAGATTTTTTTAAATCAAAATCGGTATCAGAAAAAAACTGAACCTAATTTTCAATTCCAAAACGATTCTTTATTTTGTAAAAATTATTCTCACACAACCCATAAACAGTAAAAAAATCACAACAAATTGAAAAGCGAACTTACCTTGAGTCCTTGTAGAATCGGTCCTTTACACTATTGCCAAAATCGTTGTGGAATTTTACTGCCTTCCCGGGAAGGGGGGGAGGCTGGTAGTTAAAATCTTCTATGAAGATTGGTAGTCATAGCTTGATATATAAAACATAGTTCATGTAATGCAACATATTCAATTATAATACATACATACATACATACATACATACATACACACACACACATATATATATATGTATGTATGTATATATATATATATATATATATATATATATATATATATATATTATACATATAAGTGATTAATAAACCAATAATTTATTAGTCATAACGTGGTTTACTAAGTTTAAATATGTATTAGCCTGTCATTCTGGTAACAGGTATTAATTTTTAGTGGTACAAGGACGCAACCAACAATCATATGGCAAAAAAAGTTATGTGTTTCTGTTACAAAAGAAAATCACAACAAACCTAGTTTTATCTAGACTAGTGGTTCTCAACCGTTTTTACTCATGGACCCCTTTTCCCTTCTTTTTATCTTGGTGGACCCCTTCATAACTATTGGTTATAAGACAATCTTCTATTTTTCACTAATATAAATTTTGAGGTTTTAATAATCAAAGAAATATTATATAATTAAGCTTTATTTTTAAATGAAAACTAATTTAATGTAAATAAAGTATTCTACAACAACTATAATAATTATGATAATAATGATAATAAGTAATAATAATAATCTAAATTAGAGTGATAATAATTCTATACCAATATCTTACAATATTACAGTATTGCAATATTACAATGTTTCTTCCATGGTCAAGCCGATGGAGATCAGAGCTCTTCAGGCAATTGAATTCACTGTAGCATTTATGTACACTGGTTAAAATTTTTAATAAACAGCTAAAGCGGAATGTGTAATTAAAAAAAAAAGAGATAGGCATTTTTATTCTGTGAGATCCCTGTGGTTGATGTTGCTCGGCGAGTTTCTTTATATCTGGCTCCATCGATGTTAATGATAGTCAAAAGTCTCCTCTTTTCACAATGTCAAGTCTATTGCGAGCTTTTGATAAAAGTTGAGAAACACAACTAAATCCCGAGTCAACAAGATGTTGGAAAAGCAATAACGTAGAGCTGTGTTTTATCCCAGAGCAACGGGTACTTTGTAGCAACATCATTTGTCTTCCATACATTGTACTTTCCATCTTTGAATTTTGCACGCATAATTTCATCACTTTTAATTCAATGAGAGGCTCTTGTAAAGATATGTCTACATCGGCACCATTAACTTCGAAAGGAATTGAAACCCAAGTTGGTATAACCATCATGAGTAGGTCACTAAACCGAGTTTGCATATCTGCATGCATATTTTCCGTATATTCAGCATATAATACAAGATCTTCATTTTTCAAATCGCTGCTAACAGAAGCCAAACAAGGAAACTGTTCAAATGCACGACGCCGGATATTATTCATATACAATTGTAGTTTCCTTAGAAAAGCAGCAATAGTACTTTTAATAGATATCAGATCAGAATCTTTTTCTTGGAGCTGTTTATTAAGTGAATTCAGTTTTTCAAATATATCTGATGAGAAAAACACATCACATTTATTTGCAAGCAGCTGTTCTCCAAGTTGTGTGTTAGCAAGAAAGGAAACAATAGAATCCCAAATGCAATGAAACATTGAAGACAATTCCCCTTTGATAGCTATCTCACCTCTTTATGTAATACAAGCCACTCGAACTCTTCTCCATTTTGCTTACATACTTCATGAAAAAGGCGGTCTCTGAGAGAATTTGATTTAATATGGTTGACTACTTGTATTACGACAGTAAGAGCATCATGCAGACGTGCACTCATTTTCTTTGCAAGTAAGTGTTGACGGTGTATCACGCAGTGAATACAAAATACTTGCAAGACAGCTTTTTTTAAATGTGCAGTAAAACCTTTGTATCTGCCTGTCATAGAAGGTGCACCATCAGTAGCACAAGCGATTATATTTTTGAGTGGAATGTTGTTTTCCTGGAAATAAGTAACAACTTCAGCAAAAATCGTTTCACCTTTTTTGTCTTGTCACAAGACTTCTAGCAAAAAGCATTTCCTCTTTGGGCCCTTCATCACTGTTAAATCTAACATATGCTAATAAAATGGCCTCATTATCTCTTAAAGTGGATTCATCAAGTTGAAGGGCAAACTGTTTCACTTGCAAATGGGCTATCAATTGTTTTTCTATATCTTTTGCCATTTCCTCAATGCGTCGTGACACAGAAGAGTTGCTTAAAGGGATGGAATTAGTAATTTCACTGGCATTTTGTTTCATAACTGACGAAATTATAACAGACACTGCTGTTTCACCAACATTATGGGGTTTTCCTGCCTTTGCTATTATTTTGCTAATTTCATATTTCATGCCAGTAAACCATCACTCATTTTACTCACTTTGTTATTAAACACTTGAGACAGTGTTTTTCGAGCTTGGAAATCATCACAAAGTTTTTTAAAGTATTCTACTGGTTTATCTTTCTTTCCTGTTTGATTCTTTTCTAGATGGATTTTTAGCTTAGAAGGTTTAATGCTATCATTTGAAAGTACATCCATGCATATCTATCTATCTATCTATCTATCTATCTATCTATCTATCTATCTATCTATCTATCTATCTATATAAAAGCCAAGTACGTCCAAGGATGGAATACTGCTGCCATATCTGGGCAGGAGCTGGTAAAAACAGCCTATCCTGCCTTGACAGAGTACAAAATAGACTTTGTGGCTTAGTGGGGGATGCCCTTTTCTCTACCCTGCAACTTCTCTCCCACAGAAGAGACGTTGCGAGCCTATCCTTGTTTTATCGTTATTTCCATGGCAGGTGCTCATTTGAACTCCAATCTCTGGTCCCGCCCCTCGCCAATCTTTCACGAAAAACACCCGTCTAGCTGAATCCACTGTGAAAAATTTCCCCCACTCTTTATCTGTGCCTAAATCAAAACGTGGATTCCATGAACAAAGCTTCTTTCTTAGAACTGCGCTCCTGTGGAACTATGTTCCGTCTGCCTGCTTCCCATCTGACTACAACTTGGATGTGTTCAAGTCCAACGTTAACAAGTTCCTAATGAACTGCCCCCTTAAGTAAATACTTCATCAAATCTCCACACTAACGTACTGTACTTGGAATTAACCCTTATCCCTGAGTGGCTTCCGGGCCTTGATAAGTGATGAACACCGTGTAAAAAAAAAGATATGATGCACATTGGTTTCGATTCATTATGTGGTGTTGGAATAAATTTGTAAAACAAATATTCAACGGAGTAATGTCGGTACTTCTTTTTACTTGGAGTAGCCATGGAATGTCTGAAAAATAAACATATATATATATATATATATATATATATATATATATATATATATATATATATATATATATATATATATATATTTGTTTATTTATTTATTTATTAATTTATTTATATACATACATACATACATACAATTATATATTATATATACACAACTGGTAATACAATTACTGCAGTTCATAATATCTAACTATATATATTGCTATTCATTTTTATAAAATTTTCGACAAATAAAACACATGTTTAGAAACAGAGTGCAAGGTAAATGTTTGAGGTAAACCTGGTAAATAGAAATATTGTAGTTAAAATAACTTGAATGATTGAAAAAAAAACTATACAAAATTACAGTAGAAATTAAATTTTTAATAATAAAAACTATTCTGAGTTGGTTTTCTTCATGGACCACCAAAACATCGTTGTGGACCCCCATATTGTTATGTTTTGCTTGTGTACCCCCAGAAATATTCCATGGATCCCTAGGGTCCATGTTAACCCCGGTTGAGAACCCCTGATCTAGACTAACAATAACATGCGTAACTATGAACATAAGTCACAACTCAACATGATGAATTGCAATAAAGACATTAGCATGATATTTTCTTAGAACAACTCTGACAAACCCACTCTCCAAAAGTATCCTATTGATTCCAAAACAGTTAAAATGATTCCAACAGTCACAGATGTTACAGGATACCATAGGGGAAGATCCGTTATTAGCGACGGAACAAGTAGGGTAGAAGAAGGGGTCATCTTCTTCCAGAAATTCTGCTGAGATGACGTAGGAACACCTTTTAATTCAAGGGGAACTAAATGCTTCAAAGAATGGACTTGTTCGCATTCATCCCTTAACACACAGGCTTGTCGAATATTGCTGTTATTCCCAAAGATGAGTCTAAGCACTTTACAGGGGAGTCTGGACTCCAGAAGAATCGAGATTTATTTGGAGTTTTGACCAATACAGTTTCTGAGGGCAATCGCTTAATATATTAGCACCGACCTTTCTTAAAAATAATAAATAGTTAATGTGCCACATTTCTTAAAGATAATAGTTATTGTGCCACATTTTTTAAAGATAATAAATAGTTATTGTGCCACATTTTCCTGAGTTTTTTTATGTATTTATTTCCTAATTGTAGAGATTCTAAAAGTTCAACTCTATTAAGCAGAAGTCATCCGATCCATAACTATTAACAACAAATGTGGATTATAACCTGTTTGCAAAAATGATTAGGGGTTAAAATATCAAGACTCCCTTCGAAGCAGTAACATAAGCGAGTGATCCATATTGATTGCTTTCTGCACATAAAAGTTAAGAAATAAAGTAGTCAACTCTTTTTCTACCTTGCAATTTTCCTTGCAATCATCAGAAACGAATATTTCAAATAACATAATAACGGACCCCAGAAAGATCTTAGCATTGTCCGAATAGAAATGTGTAGGAATACTAAATATGTTAGTAAGCCTACTAAAGGCTGACAGAAAGGATCTAGTGCTCATATAGTAGTATGTAGTAATTCCAGATTAACAGCACGTAGACTCATGCAAGTTAATAAGATGTACATTTAGAATATTTAACTTGAAAAGTGTGGGTATTAGAATCTGTATACATGCTTTAGTCCACAACAGACCATTCTTACCGACAAACAAACCAAAAGCAGATACTCTTTATTAGGAGGTTGGTTCAAGTATTCCAACTCATAGGGAGAAAAGCAATAATTTTGTTCTGTGGTTGGCATCAGTATGTCTATGCCTTAACTTATCACATAAACGTAATACTTTCTCCAAAACATTAATTACCTTAGTCAACGATGAGAAGTGAGAAATATTAACAGGCAAACCGTTCTCGTCTGTATCATTAGAGAAAATATAAGATACAATTTTTTGTTGGTGTCATTTAGACATGGCACATAGTTAGGATCGACACAGGACAACTTCTCATAGTCCCACGGCAAATCAATGCAATGTTTACTGTCTTTCAAAACGATGTTTCTTTTAAAATCATTAATCTTATCTTCATCATTAGAGGGTAGCTTAGAATGTTCGACTATCCCAATGGAATCAAGAGAAAGAAAACTTTAAACTCCACGCTCTACAGAGGAGTCTTCAAAAAAAAAAAAAAAAAAAGAACTTAAAGTATCCGAGTAAGAACAGATAGGATTTAACGTATTTCCAATCAGATAACTTGAACATTGAGACAGTGATTGTACTAGCTGCTCATAGAGAGGTAACTCTGACAAGTAAACTTTTACCGCGTCACGTTTTAAAAAATATCAACACTTCCAAACGGAATTATTGTGTTAGAAATTTTCCAGGCTGTACCATTAATACAATTGACTGATTGGAATTCTTTCAGGTGTTTAATTAAATCTAACCCGATCAGACCATACACATCAGAGTTATTCAATTTTTCATAACCGTCACTAAGACGAAAACCCATCTCCTTTGTGTTGTTCGTCACCCAAGGGGGGGGGGGTACCCCGAGCGGCACGTGCCGGTGGGCGGCATTTTGAGAGGGTAACAAAAATAAATATGCCGAAAAGGTTGTAAAACGTCGGGACTTTTAGAGATATCGGAATCAGAAAAATGTGTCGCTATTTTATGAACGGCACATGTCAGACACAGTATTTTGAAAGGTTAAAAATAGAAAAAATAAAAAATAAAATAAAATCTAACAAAAAATCAGTATTTTTTTACTGAAAATGTAAAAAATCTGAACTTTTGGAGGTATCGGGTTCAGAAAATGTGTCCGTATTTTACGAGAGACCCATCTCAGGGTCGACATTTTTACAGGGTAAAAATAGAAAAAATAAATAAAAATAAATAAAAGCTAACAAAAATTTTATACGGAAAATGTAAAAAAAAAAAAAATCAAAAAGAAATCAGAACCCTTGGAGGTATCAGAATCAGAAAAACGTGTCCATATTTTACGAGCGGCCCATATCAGGGGGCGGCATTTTGAGAGGGTGAAAATAGAAAAATAACTAAAAATAAATAAAAGCTTACAAAATATCTTCTATTTTATACAGAAGAGGTTGTAAAAAATCGGAACATTTGAATCGGAAAAAATGTGTCTCTATTTTACGAGCGGCTCGTGCAAGGGGGTGGAATTTTTAGAGGGTAAAAATAGAAAATAGAAAAAATAAATAAATAAAAATAAATAAATAAAAGTTAACAAAAAATTTGAATTTTTTTACCGAAAATGTTGTAAAAATATCGAAGCTTTAGGAGGTATCGGAATCAGAAAAATGTGTCCCTATTTTACGAGCGGCGCATGTCAGGGGCTGTATTTTGTGAGGATAAAAATAGAAAATAGAAAAAATAAGTAAAAATAAATAAAAGCTAACGAAAAATTTGAAATTTTATACCGAAAAGATTGTAAAAAAAAATCTGAACTTTTAGAGGTATCGGAATCGGAAACATGTGTCCCTATTTTACGAGTTGCACATGTCAGGAACGG
The DNA here is from genome assembly GCF_053919585.1 of Euprymna scolopes. Lineage (NCBI taxonomy): Eukaryota > Metazoa > Mollusca > Cephalopoda > Sepiida > Sepiolidae > Euprymna > Euprymna scolopes. The sequence continues at coordinate 65,680,632 of NC_136493.1, read as the reverse complement.
CATTTTGATAGGGTAAAAATAGAAAATAGAAAAAATAAATACAAATAAATAAAGCTAACAAAAAATGTTTATTTTTTTACTGAAAAGGTTGTAAAAAATTGGGACTTTTGGAGGTATCGGAATCGGAAAATGTGTCTATATTATACAAGCGGCCCATCTTAGGGGCGGCATTTTGAGAGAGTAAAAATAGAAAATAGAAAAAAAAAACTAAAAATAAATAAAAGCTAACAAAATATCTTAAATTTTATACCGAAAATTTGTGAAAATTGGAACTTTTGGAGGTATTGGAATCGAAAAAATGTGTCCCTGTTTTACGGCACATGTCAGGGATGGCATTTTGAAAGGGTAAAAATAGAAAATAGAAAAAAATAAATAAAAGCTAACAAAACAGCTGAAAATTTATACCAGAATTGTTGTAAAGTATCGGAACCGTTGGAGGTATCGGGATCAGAAAAATGCGTCCATAATTCACGAGTCCCACACCGGTTGTTTAAAATTTTTAATTTAATTTTTCATTATTGCCACTAATGATAAATATGTATTGTTTTTAAATTATCACTAACACTAAAATGATAATAACATCAAAATACGATGTAAATTCAGTTTCAAAAAAGGTTGCATGAATTCTCTAAGTAACTTTTCAAAGAAAGCAATTGATTTACACGTTCCAAAAATGTTGAAAATTAAACAAAACATTTTTGTCAAGAAAAATACTTTTAAAAATCACTGATAATTAAGTGATAGAACGGAAAATTAGCAACAGGGAATTACGTAATTTTGGAATTTTAGAAATATTAAGCAAGTACGGAATAAAATCGACTGTAAACAGATTTTATGGCCGTCGTATAAGGGTATATAATTTTAAATGGGAACTAATAACGGCGAACGATAACAGAAGATAAAATACCGAGCCATGTGGGGCTAGAAAGGCAGCTAAAATTAGGGGACAAAACACCGGTCAACTTGCCGGTGTCGAGTCAGGGGAAACTCTATAAGAAAAATGTCCGGCCAAGGGAGATAACTGTTTAAGAGACAAAACTGAGTAATTGATTTTTTCAAACTATTAACAAAATTTTATAATCACTGACGTATTTATGATTAAACCGAAGTTTATTATGATGAATTAATTCTGATAATAGGATTTTAATTATTTTTGGGTTACTTTAAATACAGAGAGATTCGAAAAAGTAGTAAAAAAATCAAATATACAGCAAATAAATGTTACATGCCCCCTCTTCGTCTTCGTAAGGTAGGCGCGAGGAGCTTCGTTTACAGATTTGTTTTCGCGCACATGTTTGAAAACTTAGTACGCTCAAAAAAAAAAAAAAAAAGAGAAGAAAATAAAATACTCAACAGAATGGAAAAGTGGTCAAAAACATATATAACATTTAATATAGAAAGTAAAATGAAAGATTCTTTCCCCGTAAGTTTCTTGTTTTAGGAGGGATAGTGACGATTTCTCTCTCTCTCTCTCTCCCTCTCTCTCTCTCTCTCTCTCTCTATATATATATATATATATATATATATATATATATATTGTGAGAATATTGAATTGGTTGACTTGCCGAGGGTAGGTCGGTGGGGAAGAAAGGAGTGCTGGTAGCTGTGACCAACAGAACACGGCCGGTGGTCCGTTAATCAAAGAACCTGAGTGCCTATTCCTTACAAGTTAAATATACATTCCAGTCACGCGTGAATCTCGTTGACTGAGAGTTGGAGTAGATAAAAGGGGGTGGCCGCTCTACTGTTGTTGTAGTAGTTGTAGTCTTTTAGACAAATTACACTTCGACCATCGTTATCCATTTGTTACTTTTACAAGGAAAGGCTGCTTGTAAGCAACGTCAACATTTCATTGCAAGACTTCAAACGTCTTTTCTCCCCACCCCCCTTACTCGTCGGTATGCTAATTCCGACAATATATATAGGGTTAGGTATCCCAGAAAAATGATTTTATGGGGGGATATCTCACCTTTTCATGTAGTAGTTCGGAACAACACAATATAATAACCAAGCGTATGGTTGCAAGAAAAATACAAACGACTGAGTAAAATTAAAATTATATATATATATATATATATATATATATATATATATATATATATATATATATATATATATATATATATATATTATTTTAACCAAATCAGAGATTTATAGGGACACGGCGTCATCGTTATCAGCACTGAGTTTAGTTCAATCTCGGCAAGTTACTCGCAGTTAATAACGTTGTTGTCGGCGGCGGCGATGTATTGTTGAAATTTTTAATAGAGAAATAATTTTTATTTATTTTTTTATTTATACACATTCAACATCTCGCCATTTGGGTCAAGGAACGCTTCCTTGACCGGCAGGTCACTTCCATCATCATCAGCATCGGTATAGTTCGCTTTCTAGCAGTCAGCCCCACTCCTACCCTCTGGAGGAGGAGGAGGAGGAGGAGGAGGAGGAGGAAAGGGTTTTTGCCCGTTTTCGTCAGTTTGAACCTAGCCGGCCAAGAAGAAGGAGGCTATTTTCGTTCTCCGTAAAAGGGTCTTGACGTTAAAATTAATTTTCCTAATTTCTCTCCTTTAGAGAAAAACGTTTGTTTACAACTATATAGATTGGTACTAAACTATTAACGTTATTTTATTCTCAGTCATTATAAGACAACAAGGTCTTACGATTGGAAGATTAATACCGGTTATTAAAAGACAAACGAGTCTTACAACTGGTAAATTATAATTCTCAAAGGACTAACGAAGGAAACTACCGTGTGTTGAAGAGTTCTTTTCTAAGAAGAACAAAATTTAATTTCACCGACGAGACGAGCAGAATATCGCCCCTAGAAAGGAAATCCCCTCTTTTGAAAGATTTTTCAATTGAAGTTTCCTTCAGAAAGGAAATCTTCCATAATTCAAGAATTTACCCCGTATTTGTACTCATAAAGCTAACCAAAGCGGCTTTATGGTCTTCTCTCCCCTTTGAATTAAAAGGCACATGGGCCTTCACAAAGGAACTTACTTCTTTCTCCCATTTTAGGCCAAAGAAACTTTTTGTTTGTCGTTTCGGAAAAGAAAAAAAAAGAACATTTTTGTCAAAGAAAGACAGAACATTTTGTTAAAAGGACTGAATTCTAAACAAGGACTGTTTTCCGTTCTTTATATGTTTTTTTTTTTCTTTCAGCCTTTCTTGCAAGTAAGGATTGACGTCTTTTTTTGTATTTGTTTTATATGTATTTTTAAATGTTTCCTTAAGGTTTTTTTTAACCTCAGCCTTGGGAAATAAAGGCAATCGATAACTTTTTGTTTTAATAAACTTGGATCATTTTAAACTTAATCGGGTCTGTATTTCTTTTGCTCATTTCCACTAGTTACTCTTTTCCAAGAAATTTGCCATAAATGTTTTTCTCCACTTTTTTTCTTTTCTTTTTGTTACCATGAAAAACGGATTTTGGTGACGAACCCAAAATTTCGTTAGTATACGCAGGAAGTTGGTCACGACGACGACTATGATATTTACAGTGCGTTGGTGTCGTCGTCACCAGCGATGTATTCGTAGTATTGTTGATGCCGTCGTCAGTAGCAACGAGTCTGAGTGATGTTGGCGACGGTAGTAAAGGATGAGCAGGCGGAAGATATTGGCGTCGGCAACCAAATATGCAGTAGGTTAATGTCAACGATGACAGCGAAGTATACGCGGTAGTTCGATGGCGGCGACGGTGATGTCGAGACGATACCCAAGGACGGTAAGAATGCCTCGTGGTTGAAGAAGGGGGTTCCTTTTATAATCCAACTTTGGCTCGAATCGGATCAAAAAATGTGTCATTTTTTTTGGTCTCTGATTAGCAAGTAAATCGCATCTTCTGATCACGTGGATGTTGCCTATTACGCCCGCCTAGATAATGCAGTTTTGCTTTTGTTCTTTGCGTAGGCGTAATTGACCTTGCGCACGTGATTGGAATTTTTAATGTCCGGTGAAATGCGCGCGTAATTGCACTTTTCAGCCGAGCGGATCATACCGTAATTGAGTGAGTTCTGTTATATAACAACAAGAAGGTGCTTATGCAGAGAAATGCCATGCTATTTTTTAAAATATAATTTTTAATTTTTTCAAAATATTTCCGTGAATTTTGAAAGAAGGTACCGTAATGAAGAGAATGAAGGAGAGTGATGCGGCATTCTGTCAAAAGCGCAAAGCAAAAGAAGAGGAAGCAAAAAAGAATAAAGGCATGCTGTTGAAATCCATGGAAACGACTTCTGTGGCCGAAATAGCCGAAACGAGGGTCGAAAATCATGCTGAAACCGAAGTTGATGTTACTAACGTTGATACTGTTACTTCGGAAGTCGACATTAACAGTGTTGATACATCAAAAACTGTCAATGATGATCATGCACCTGAAGTTGAAGAATTGGAAAGGCAATCATGGCGCGAAAACATGAACTGCAGCCGATTTTACAGATGTTGGTTTATGGTCAGTTAAGATTAATCGTAAAATTCGCGCTATGCTTGTTTGGCAGGGATCTGCCGCTGTGCAGCACCTTGATCATGAATTCAAGGAAGTAGTCCGATCAGGAACAAAAACCAAAGGTGTCGTTAGAAAGCTAAGTAAAAAATGGTTCTATCGAAAATTGTGCAACAGTGAGAAAATTTTGAGAACAGGGATCGTGTATTCTCCTTCCAGAGAAGCCTTATTTTGCTTCTGCTGCAGACTGTTTTCAACTGGACTGTCCAATTTTTCTGCTTATGTGGGTTTTACAAATTAATGGAAATTAAACTCGAAAGTATATGAACATGAAGATAGCACATCTCATGCTCAAGCGTTTCTCAACTGGAAGGATCTAGAGATCCGACTTGAAGGAAAGGTAGTTGAGAAAGTAGAGCAACATCTTAATGAGAAGGAAACTAAGAACTGGCAGGAAATTCTAGCTAGATTGCTGGATATCATCAGCTTTCTCGCCAAGCAGAATTTGGCACTACGAGGTCACCGGGAAGACATCCATAATGATGAAAGAGATCAAGAAAACAAAGGGAATTTTTTACAATTGGTAAATTTATTGGCCAAGTATGACCCTGTAAATAATTGCTGTTATCTCATATGAATAAGACACAACACAAATACTAACTTGAATGATTATTTTATTTTTAAGTTAACACCGCGAAACATTGGTAAGATACATTATGTAGCAGTTTTTATAAACGCGTGCGTACTGGACTTAGTCGCATGAACTCTCTGACTGTAGTCGTTAAAAAGGACACCCACACCTACCCTCGTCTCTCTGGACGATAGCAGGCAGTGAGGGACGAGTCAGCAAACAGGACCACCCAGCGAGAGGAAGGCCAAAGAATCAGAATTGTCTCTTTTTCACTGTAGGGAAAGGAAGGTTTAATATAATGCAAAAGGGAATGGTAGTATTAATTTTGCTTTTGTGGCCTAAATCTTTGGTCAGTACAGAGAGGTACCTTGCCAGTAGACGGAGTGCTCATATATATATATATATATATATATATATATATATATATATATATATATATATATATATATATATATATATATATATATATATACATGTATATATGTATATTTTTATTTTTTATTTATTTATTTTAAAAAGAAATTTTTAATAATAAATGTATTCAGTATCTTTTTTCCATGTAACTCTCCTACTTGAAGTTCTTGTTTTTATCTCATGTTCCTGCACTTTTTCGTGGAGTAAAATGTCGTTGTTTTTATTTTTGTTGATAGTTGTATTTTGCATACATTTTTGCTTGTTTTCAATGTAAGGTTTCAAACGGTCTATTGAAACTTGTGTATGCGTTTTTGGGTTCGTTTCTATTAGGAAATATTTCGGTGTTCGTTCGAGTACAATGTAAGGACCTGAATAGGGTGCTTCTAATGGTTTTCGAACGCGGGCTATCCTAATCCAAACTTTATCACAGGTTTGAAGTTGATTTGGTACGTACGTTTTCTTTGTTGATGTGGTTAGAAGCAAGAAAGAGAAGTCTTACCGTGGGTGCTCAGCGAGTGAGTACAGGCGAAGAAAAGGAAGAACAAACATGGCGACCAGCATTTTTATTTCGTCCGTTCTCGCATAATCTCGTGTGTGCGTGAAGATGGAACCTATAAAACGATTTCTGGGTGCTGGGAGATGATTCCCGGCCAGCCAAGAGAGAAGAGACAGAGGACTGTAGCGATAATCTTTCTTGAACATTCCGTTTGTGTATTTGAGGTGAACCCCCCCCATTTTACGTCAGTTGATTTATCTCTGTTTGAAAAGTCTGTCAGATCAAATTTTTCCATAGTTTTGTGTAGTTCTCTTGTAAAATTTTGTGTAATTATTTCTGTATTTTCTGTACCAATCATTAGTTGTGGTAATAACATTTGTGTACCTGTGACCGCATAAAATGGGGAAAAATTAGAGTCGTTGGGCATACTTCGAATTCCTAAGAGGACTATTGGTAGAGCTGAAATTCAAGATTCTTTTCAGGCCATTATAGCTGCTTTAATAGTTCTATGTGCTCTTTATATAAGTCCGTTGCATTGCGGATGATAAGTCGTTCATAATCTATAGAATCCAATAATTTTTGACAATTCAAGGAATAGTTCGCTTTCAAATTGTGTGCCTCTGTCAGTTATGACATGCAATGGAACACCAAAGCGAGTAATCCATGTGTCAACAAAAGCTTCTGCTACAGTTTGTGCTGTAATATCTGCTATAGGTTGTGCTTCTATCCATCGACTGGTTCGATCTATACATGTTAAAACATACCGACATGGGCTTGTATAAGGATTGTTGGCACGTTTTGCTGGGGGTAATGGTCCAACTATATCAATGTGTACGGTCTGGAATCTTGATGATGGTATTTCCAACGTTTGAATTGGTGATTTAGTATGTTTGTATATTTTTGCTTGTTGACAAGATGTGCATGATGCACATAATTCTTTAATTGTTTTATCCATATGTGGCCAGTAAAATCTAGCCTTAATCATTTTGATAGATGATTTTATTCCAGGATGTGATACTGAATGTAAGCTGTCGAAGATAGATTTCCGTAGTGTATATGGTACAAAAGGTCTAGGGTATGACGTTGATGTATCACATAACACAAATTGATCTTTTCCATATAATGTGAATTTCTTTAAGTCTGGATAGGACTGTATTTCGGTGTCTCTTTTCTGTGCATCTGCGAGTGCAGGGAGGTCGTACATATCTATTTGTACAGCAAATGTTGGGCGAGATAAACAATCTGCAACTATATTTTGGTCACCCTTCACATGGGCAATATCTGAAATTAATTCTGTGATGATGGCTAGTTGTCTTTGTTGCCTATCTGATTTTGCAGGTTTTAGACTGTGAAATGCACCGCATATTGGTTTATGGTCTGTTAGAAGCAATACTTCGCGACTTTCTATTATGTGGCGAAAGTGTAATACGGCCAAATATGCTGCTAAAAGTTCACGGTCGAAAGTGGAATATCTCGTCTGTGTTGCTGTGAGTTTTTTTGAGAAAAACCCTATTGGTACTGGGGTTCCATCGATGACTTGATGTAAGGCAGCACCTACTGCATCTTTGCTGCTGTCCGTTACTAGTTGATATTGGGTACAAGTTGGTTAAGGGTGGGGTAATTCTGTTAGGTTACCAAGTATTTTTGTCATAGTAGAGAAGGCTTCTTTTTCCGATGTATTTAAGGTGATTAAACCTTTCGGTGTTAGTCTCATTCTCTCAGATAGGGGTAAGACTAATTTCGCAAATCCTGGTATTAATTTCCTATAAAATCCTACCATACCCAGAAATCTGCGTAGGCTTTTTGCATCTTTAGGGCACGGAAAAGATTCTATTTCTTTAATTTTATTTGCAGTTGGTGTAATTCCTTTTGAATTGATTCTAAATCCTACGAAGTCAAGAGATGTCACATTGAAGATGGATTTGGAAAGAGATATTTTTAGGCTGTTGTTTTCTAAGATTTGAAAAACTGTGTCGATATCTTGTTTGTGGGGTTGTTTGTTTTCACTGAAGATCAATATGTCGTCTATATAAATGAAAACACAGTCGATATCTCGGAAAATTTTGTCCATAAATCTTTGAAATGTAGCCGCTGCGTTTTTTTAGTCCAAACGGCATGTATTCATAGATAGAGTCCCATCGGCGAGATTATGGCAGTTTTTGGAATATCATCGGGGTGCATCTTAATTTGATGATATGCCGAAATCAAATCAATTTTCGAAAATCGCTGTTTATCAGCGAGTTTAGCCGTAAAGGAGTTTATATTGGGGATGGGGTATCTATCACTTTTAGTGATGCTGTTTAAGGCGCGGTAGTCTCCACAACAACGATAGCCTCCACTTTGTTTGGGTACCAGATGTAGTGGGCTTGACCACTCGCTGTCTGAAGGGGTTATTACACCTTCGTTTGTCAAACGTTTGAATTCCTCTTTCGTCGCCATCAGCTTTTCAGCGGACAGTTGTCTGGATTTAGCAAAGACTGGGGAGTGGCTGCCTGTGTCGATTCTGTGATAAACACCACAGTACTCACTGTTTTTGTTGGTGTGCGGAGAAATAATTTCTGGGTGTTTATCCAGGCTTTTTCTTATGAATACCGGCAGTTCTATTTCATTTATGACCACATTTACTGGTGCTGCAGAATTTAACAGTAACTTTTTTTTGGTGGTAGTAACTGGGTCGTAAATTGTTCTATTTTTGCAGTCCACTGTAAGGCCAAATTTATTTAAAAAATCAAGTCCGAGGAGGGGATTGGTGACGTTTGCGATAACAAATGTCCAGGAAAATGATCTTCTCAAACTTGGTATCCCAATTTCGAGGTTAGCTTGGCCGTGGCATTCTATTTTCTCACCGTTGGCAATGATTAGCGATACTGGTGTTGGGTGTAATGTGACACCGTTTATCATGGCTGCTGGTATTATCGAGATACTTGCGCCTGTATCTACAATAAATTTTAATGTTTTTGTCCCTAGTCTTGCTTTGACTTGTAGTAGTTGCGAACTCAAGGGGACGGACATGGCTTGCGCAACTAGTTTTCCGAGTCACTTGGTGTAGGTGTGGGTGGGCGTGAGCTTGGTAACATTTTTATGTTTCGCTTCCCTGGCCATTTGCACCAGGGTTTGCAGGTTCTGGCTTGTTCCGCGAAGTAAATATGTGCTCTACATATCCTTGTCCTTTGTTCGGGGAAATATGGTTTAACACCTATCGGTATCCGAACGTTGCTCTTGTTTTTGTCAATATGTTGAGATTGCTGAGCGGTAAACGCTGTTGCATTTATATTATTTAACAAGGGCATTAGTTCGTCCGCTAGTTTTCCTAGTTGAGATGGGTTTAATTCTTTCTGTGAGGCAATGACCGGGGAAATTGTTGCGGGCAAGGCTTGTAAAAATTTATGAAGAACAATCTCTTCGCCAATACCTATTCTTTTTGCAATAGACAGCATATCTTGAAGATAAGCGGAAGGGCGGCCAGTTATAGTGTTAGTTGACATTAGTTTGTCGAGCAATTCCGGCTTGGTCCTTTCGTGGGACTCAATTAAGGAGCATTTTAGTTCCTCATATTTCCTGCCTTCTAAAATATTTATCAGTATTTTAGCTACCACTTCTGCAGGCAGTGATGATATGACAGCGTAAAATTTGGTTGTTGAAGCTGTTATGTTGCGTAGGTGGAATTGGGCTTCCAGAATGGAAAACCAGCCATTTACTGCCGTTTCCATAAATTCAGGAGTTTTTATGTTTATTTGTTGCACACTGGATTCTTCCATTTTCTTCCTTTCTTTTTTTTTTATATATATATGTGTGTATCTTTTCTTTTTGTGTGTGTGTGTGTGTGTGTGTTGACTAGGAAGGAGGGGGGAAATATAGTATTGTTGTACTTACGTCGAAGGTTTTCTTTGAAACGTTTGCGACGAAAATGAGTAATCACTTGTATTTTCCTGAAGATTCCAAAGTGTGTTTCATTTCTTTTCGGTACGAGTCCAGTTTACGTTGTTCATTTCTCAGTGTAAAGTTCTTTTGATGAGGTGCAGTGTTCTTTAGGCGGGGTCACCATTGTAAATAATTGCTGTTATCTCATATGAATAAGACACAACACAAATACTAACTTGAATGATTATTTTATTTTTAAGTTAACACTGCGAAACATTGGTAAGATACATTATGTAGCAGTTTTTATAAACGCGTGCGTACTGGACTTAGTCGCATGAACTCTCTGACTGTAGTCGTTAAAAAGGACACCCACACCTACCCTCGTCTCTCTGGGTGATATCAGGCGGTGGGGGACGAGTCAGCAAACAGGACCACCCAGCGAGAGGAAGGCCAAAGAATCAGAATTGTCTCTTTTTCACTGTAGGGAAAGGAAGGTTTAATATAATGCAAAAGGGAATGGTAGTATTAATTTTGCTTTTGTGGCCTAAATCTTTGGTCAGTACAACCCTGTGTTCCGTGAACATTTGGTGAAAATTAACCTGGAAAAGACAATCGCTACTTCTTATCTGTCATCAGAAATTCAAAATGAATTTGTGAGCATTTTGGCAAAGTCAAAGGTTACAATCAGGATTCGGTCCTGGGGTTGGGGAAGAAGTGAGTCACTCGCTTGACAACAGCACGTTTCTGCCCTCTTCTTTTCCAATCGACCACACCTGACCTCTCACCACCAATGTCACACCGCACAATCTGAATGTTAGCAACAAGAAATACTTTTCAAGAGAAGATGTTCACAACTCTTTTCTTTTTTCTTCTTTATTTTCTAACCTTATACCCAACACGCCCCCCCCTGATCTTCGAGAGCAATAAGACACTTCATAATCCTCCATACAAGCAGGCCTCCTCCTCTCACGTTGAAGCCTCTGGAGGACAACTTCTTGGGGGTTGACGTTTTCAGGTTCACTACAGACATTCTCCTCCAGTTGTAAAGAACTACACTGTGGGGCTAAGTCAAATTGGGGTGAATCGTTAGCTTCTTGGTGGATCTCTTCACTGCCATCACTGCGCACTGGCAGGGTTACACGACACAGGTCTAGGATATGCCGGGGAACGCCATTCAGCAGCACGTTGTTCTTCAACTGCGTTCCTGTTACGACCCTCCTCCCCCAGGGAGTGGTACATTTTGCATTGAGGGGCTTCACCCACACCTCCTCACCCACTTTAATGGTAGCTTCTTCACCCTCAATTCCTACCGTTTTGTTGCACGGATGCCACCACTTATATGCGAAAATGGCTCCATGAGGCACAATTGTTTGATCTTGTCTGGTTTTCGGTGAGATGTTGTACCAAAACACCACCTCCATGGGTGAAATATTGCTTTTTTCCACAGCAGCCTTGATGGTGCGATGGTTTCTCTCCACTATCCCATTGCCACTCGGCCGATATGCTGCCCTAAAAAATTGTCTTACTTCCCACTTATCACACACTTTTTTCAAGGCTTCTGATTGGAAAGTGGGGCCATTGTCCATTAACAGTTCCTTCACTGGCCCTCTCTCCAAAAATATTTCTTCGATGACCCCCTCCAATCGCCCATGCAGCTTCTGCCCTGATCTCTCTCCATATGGCGAACTTCCCCGGTCCACAGTCGACCATCCACAGATACAGCTTATGGCGATAATAGGTCACATCAATGGCCAATCGCTTCCAGTCCTCCACAATGTGTAACTCTCCTGCTTTGTGTCTGGATGGTCCGGGGTCTATCGATTGGCACTCCTGACAGTGTTGCACTGCTTTCCTGACCTCCTTCTTGGTGGTTTCCGGGTAAACCTCTCTTGCCAGGAATAACGTCCGTTCTCGACCAAAGTGGTGCATTTCATGTAACTTTTTAACTTCCTCCCCTGCACAGCATACCGAGGAAACCTTCTTTCCCTCTTTCTTTAGCCATGTCATTGAATCCGCCTTGTTCTTTTCGGATGGGACCAGCACTACAGATACCCTCAACTGGAATTCCGCTATCAAATCTGCAAGTGCTTTGAGTCTGTGCTTGATCAGCATTTCTGCAGCACCTCTGGTCCTAACTCTCTTATCGCCAGTCATTGCCGACCTGATCCATGAAACTACCGTTGCCGAATCGGATTTGATTTCAAATGTTTTCAATCCTCACTTCAGGGCCAGATTGATTCCTTTCATAGCGTCCTCCAGTTCGGCTATGTTGATATGGGAATAGTCGTTTTTCTTTCTTAGCCATGCTGCATCTTCCACAGTTACACCTCCCATCTCTAATACGATGCCCAATGCTAGGCTGCTGGCATCGCATCAAATCACCCCCATGTCTCCATTGTTGACATACCATTCCTCCTTTACTGGGTCTTCTTTCGTCACTCTCGCGATGATTTCTTGTAGCATGTTTGTGACCTCCTTTGTCACATGGCCTTCCCAACCATCATTTGTCGTTTAATAAAGATGCACGCTATCCTGAGCCAGCCGGCGATTGGATAGTGTCCCACCAGCCTCCTGCAGACCGAGAAGAGTTCTTGTTTTGTCAAGTCGGTTCCGATTTCGGGTATTGCATTCCCTCGTCTAAAGACAAGGCTTCCTTTGCCATCTCAACATAATTTCAACCTCAACGCCACTCCTCCATCCAGGGACTCCGCCAGTTTTGCAGTCAACCCATACCTCACTTCCTCCGCTGTCACCTCTGCTTCCTCCACGAGAATGTCGTCAATGTGGCCTTATCCCCTGTACAGTCTTTACTCAGCACCGTCTTCAGCACGGCAATCATAATTTTGGGGGCTGAACTCAGCCCAAAGCCTAACCCCGTCAGGCAATACATCTTGTACCAGACCAATTAATGTTGCCAGAGTTTTTCATCTACATGACTTCAGGTCGACAATCTTAGTGGCCCGTTCCATTCTCCTCCATTTCCTCATAACCTCTTCGCATACGCCAATCCCTTTCTTTTTTTTTATTTTACTTTTGTTAGTTTGAAGAAAACAAGGGGCTCCTTCCTGGGGCTAACACTTGATTCTATTATAGTTTAAATTTATATCCGAGGGCTCCTTTAAGAATAGACACTGTTCCCTTTATGGCTGCTATCTGTATTTCCTTGCAGCTTGGTTTTCCAGGGATTGCTTCTAAGTATTTTTAAAGGTTCTTTTTTATTAGGCCAGTTGCTCCTGTCAAAACTAGTATAATGTTTATTTCTTTCAGAGACCATGTTGTTTTTAGATCATTTTTTAGGTCCTGATATTTTGTTATTTTTTCCTGTTCTGCTCTATTAAGGCCAAAGTCGTTTGGAACTGTGACGTCGATAATGAGTGCTGTAACGTAATCCCCCCATTGAGGAGTTTAGAACTACGCTGAAGTAGCTTTTTATTCCCGGGTGACGCCAGATAACCTAAGGATGTAAGATAGAGAAGATAAATATATATTTTTTATTTCATGTTAAAATAGATATTGTTTGAAAACCAGAGAAATATATTTTTACGGCTAAAAGTTGACAACAGGAAATTTCACTTAGAACCTTGTCTGGCCTTAAATGAACTCAGGGTCGGATGTCAGACTTGACACCTGGCCTTGAAAATTCGTGAGAATGAGTAATTTAGATTTCAGGATGGGAATTGTACCCACGCAAAACCCTAAAAGCTTTCGATTTCATGGCGAAATCTTATTGGCTGGGGAGAATTGGCACCCCATCCACATACCTTACTATATATACGACCGTCGTGCGAAAATTAGTTAGTGAGTGGAGAGTTTCAAAGCAGATTGCTTGTTGAATTCGGGGATAACAGGTCGTATAAACCCGCCGTTCCCTGGAGAGGGGCCCCCTCCACCTACCTCATCCAACCCACTGTCGCTATCTGTGAAGAGATTTGAGACTTTGAAAAGAACTTACAAAATCTGAATGAGAATTGTAAAAACATTTTTGTACATAATTTTGTGAAAATTAAGCGTCTGTAGATAGACTACAATTGTTTGTCTTTCTTCCTGCCTTCCACTTCGATATTCACTTTCAGCATACCAGATTTCATGTAATAACATGAGAGAAGTCTAGACGACACGAACCAAGAATTCAGATAGACAAGAGTCCTTAACCACCTTCTCGGGTGAGGCGTTACAGTGCAGTCCTTTCGGGCTTGTTCCATATTACGATATCTGGCTTTATGTCCTTGTCTTTTATGTATGCCTGTCTGTATGTCTTTGTCGTAGAACACTGTCACTTTTCCATTTGATGTTATCAGTGGTGGTTCATGTTCCCAGATGTTCGACAACCTATCCAGTTGCATCTCTCCACAGATCTTCCAATGTAAGTATCTACATACTTTGTTGTGGCGAGCAGTGTAATGACCATCGGCTAGAAGGATCTTGCTCCAGACATTAGGTGGCTTGGGCTTTCAACAGCTGAGTGACAGAATCTGCATTGGTCAGTTTTTTTGTAGACCAGCCATTTTCTTAAATCCATTCGTGAGTAAGCTTTGGTCTTGTGCAGCTATAATTAATCGATCTTCATCAAATGGAAATTTGTCACTTTTAAGCCATTGTAGTGAAGCCTCCTTGTCAATGTAGTTCTGGTTCAGTTCTTCCATGAACCTGCCTGCTCTCTTATGTTGTTGCCATCCTTCTAGTCTTGCTTTCAGTTCCCTTTTTGTATACTCCTTTCTCTTCTTTCGGGTGATTAGGGTTGCTGGGTTGTCATATTCTTCTATTGTGTTGTCCAGTGTGTTACCACTGAAATTTTCACCGAGCTTTGTAGTTGACGTCTGCTGGGGCAAACATTTGGTGTGATGTTCATTCACCATTTTTATTTTGGGGCCAGAAGAACATTTGATATATTGGCCTATACTTACCACTGAAGCTCGGTATGCGTGGTTTATTTCAGTGAGGCCTAAACCACCTTCTCTTCGTGGTAAGTACAGCCTGTCCATGCACTGATGTTTGTAAATGACTTTATGAAAGGCCAGCAATTTCCGAGTCTTTACATCAAGGCTATTGATGCAGTTTTGTGGCCAATTGATTATGCCAAATCCATAAGAGACAACAATTGATTGATGGCGGAATTTTTGTTTTTTGGTGATAGTTCTGATGAGAGAATTTTTTAAAGTCGCTTGAAGTATTCTCCCTGCACTTTTTCTCTCATCTTTCCATGTTCAAGTCTCTCATTCTCCTCTACTCCAAAGTATTTATAGACAGCATTCTCTTCAAGGTCTTCAATAGAGCCATTGTCAAGATTAAGATGTTCTGATGCTGTCTTTCTTCCTTTCTTTATGGTGCACTTAGCACATTTGTCGAATCCAAACTCCATGCAGATGTCCTCTGTATAATTTTTATCAATGTCTATCAGTGAGAAAAGTTGTTTCTCGGATTCCGCATATAGTAGATGGTTAATATTTTATTTTCTTCCTTCCTTCTGTCCATGCTGAGATTGTATTCAGCATTGGATCGCTTAAGTAGCTTACTTAGTTGATCCATTGTAAGGCAGAAAAGGAGCGGTGAGAGGCTGTCTTCCTGGATTATTCCTCGCTTGATCTTTATGTTTGGGGTCTGTATCCTTCCTTCCGTGTGCTGTAATGTGATTGATGTGCACCATCTGACCATTTGTTTTTGAAGGAATGATGTAATATCAGTGTGCACATTGTACAACTCCAAACAGCGAAGTATCCAGGAATGAGGTATACTGTCAAAGACCTTTTTGTAATCAATCCAGGCCATTGACAGATTTCTTTGTCTTCTTCTGCAGTCTTCTTTTATGGTTCTGTTTACAAGGAGTTGGTATTTTGTGCCTAGCCTTTTCCTCGTACACCCCCTCTGCTCACATTCACGGTAATCACCAGCAATCAGATGGTCGTATGTTGCATCAGCAATTATCCCTGTTAGGAATTTGTAGGTTGTTGTGAGGCAGCAGATTGGTCTATATTTGCTAGCCATGTGGGTGTCCTCATTTTTGGGAATAAGTGATGTACTGCCTACAGCAAGCCACTCAGGCGGCTCTTCATCTCCACTGATGATGCTATTGAATGCCTTGGCATAGTGATGATGAAGTGCGCTCAGTTTTTTCAGCCAGAAATTTGGTATTTGATCTATTCCTGGGGTCTTGAAATTACTGTATTGAGCTACCTTCCTGCAGACAAGCCTCCTTGGTAATTTTTAGAGCTGGCATCTTTTCTTTCTCCTTGTTCTCCTCTTTAATAGTATTTATCCAGTTGTTTTCTTTATGTACTTTATTTTCCTCATAGAGTGGCCTCCAGAAGTTTTCAACTTCTTGCGTTGGTGGGGAGCTCACCTTTATTTCTTCTTTAACGAGGCTCCTATAGACAATTCTTGGGTTTGTTGCAAAAAGTTTATTTATCCTTTTTACTTCAAAGTTTTTGGTTTTATTTTTTATTTGTGCAGCTAAGGTTTTTATCTCAGCCTGATGTTCTGCCAACTTAGCTCTTAGCTGTGCTTGGTCTTGGAGGGAATAATAAGTTTTCAACTTATTCACCTTCTTATTTAGTTTTTGCCTGGCGTTTCACAGGATAGGAATGCATATATCTGGGCAGTTTCCTTTCGGAGTCTGTCTATTTCCAGTGTCTTTCCAGTGTGGCAGGCTACATATCTATTTAATTCTCTGAAATCCAGTACCGGTCTAACTTTGTTCTTTGTGGGTTGAACAACCACCAGTAATGTTAGCACTCCTTTTTCTTCCCCTGTCCACGGTTTCAGAATTCCCTCCTCTATCCACCTCTCCACTTCTTCCTCGAATCCTTTTCTTATTTCTCCTCGCAGTGTTTTCTCATAGCAGCTTACTTTGTTTCGTTGTTCCGGCCCGGAGATCCATTTCCATTCCACCGTCCACCTCTCACCATCGAACCTCGCCAGTAAATCCTCATCCTCGATGCAGCAAGCCTCCGGTTTTTGCGTTCTGATGTTTCTATCACTTTCCACTCCTGCCATTCCTACTGCGCCGAGGTGTCCGAAAGTTACTTGACCCTCTCTCAACTTAGTGCCCCGCACAGTTGGTTGATCGCACTTACACATAAAACCATAACAACATCACCAACCAGACAATCCAACACCAGGGCTGGTAGTCCAATAGATACACCTGGCACCAGTACTTCCGCTGTTGTCTCTCCTAGGCATTTCATCTCTCTGCCATCCATGGTCTTAATACTCCTGGGTCCGCTCCATGATCTAGCGACATTCTTCGCTACCAACGTCGTGGTGCAGCCTGTGTCAACAAGGGCCGTGGCTCTCTTCCCATTGACTACTATCGGTAACTGAGGCAACGTTTCATTGTGCCCCATTTCCACATAGAAGGGGGAACCACTGGCGCAATGGTTCCCCTTCACGCATATGCTATCGGCGGTGGGGCAAACATGTAAATATATGCCAGCTGGGTGGCAAAACAGGTTATTACATGCTAGCGGGAGGGGATGAACAGATAATTATATGCCAGCAGTGTGGGGTAGGGGACAAATTTTACGACCGCCCTGGGCGGAAAAAACTGATGCTACGCCACTGTCGTCACCTCATCAAAATGTGACATTTCGAACCTTAATTCAAATTGTTGATAAAAGTTATGTAAAGGGAAATGGTGCTTGGGATCATAATTTCAAGGAGATACCGAGTTTCTTAAGATTTATAGATTTTGTGCCAATAAAAGTATTAATAGGCATCTTCACAGATTTTAGAAATTAATTTCTCCTGAGCACATAAAGGATGACACTAGAAAAGAAAGATCTTTGACTTCCTGCGTCTATTTCGCAACTAAATGCCCTTTTCCCATCATGGACACGCCTAAAACAGGGAATATGCAATTTTGCTGCTCCAAAAGAATCGTCTTTCTCACAAAGGGTTTGGACAATTTAGGACACATGATAGTATTATGTGTCTTAAGTCCACAAGACTCACATGGATAAGGGAAATCTTGAACACCTCTGCAAGTCTCTTCAGTGTGATTTCCAAGGCATCTAGAGCAAAGGGCAATTTCCTTCGCTTGTTGCACTTTTGAGTTATATGGAAACATTTTTTTACAATCTTTCTCAGTGTAGTCATCAACACTGCACAATTTACAAAATTTCAATTTTGTTGTTATATTGGGTTTAGAAGGTTCTTTTTTATTAATAACTGTCTTATCAGCAGGACTGACCGCTATATTGGCTCAAACCTTAGATGAAGAAGATGGTGATTTGAACGGGCAACTTTCCTGCATTTTTGCACCTGAAGGAGCCACCTGTAGAAAGTCTATTATGTCGAAAAAATTAATCATAATAATTAGAAGCGAAGCGTATCACTCTCTAGTTCTGGATATTAATTCTCTTCGAACACTAACAGGAAATTTTCGGAAAAGAATGAGAGCAACAATCATACCAGAGGTAGAATCCTCTGAGAAAATATCAGTTCCAAAAGACTTGTCAAGTTAGGACAAATGTAGTTTAATTTGTATTATTATTCATCGGACTACTGTTCTCATCTTGAGTGTGATTTTCACAACGTTTCAGTCGATATAACCTCCGACCTTCTTCAGGTGTATCTTGTTGAACTCAGGAATTTGGATGGAATTTCGAGCGGAACCTTTTATTTATGTAGCGTGCTCTCGTTCCGTCAGCAATGACTGGATAGAGATCCTAAGTAATTCACAAATGTATATTTCGGTCGCCCACACTGAGAATTGAACCTTCAACCTTCAGGAGAATATCATTTTTACAATTGATTTCTCCCAGTACTCTAACCACTGCACCATGGGTCCTTGCAGACAATTCTAGTATGAATTTTAGGAGCCTTAAACCTACTTTTTATTTCTAGTTGTAAATATCACTATTTATTACTAATTATTACTATATATTAATGTATATCTATCTCTATACTTATTACTTGTATATATTAATGTTTTTACTTATTATTTGTATATATTATCTATTGTTTATAATTACTGGTTCCCATATTGTATTGAATTCTATACAAGGTCTACTTAGCAGTTGGTTATTCTCCAGCATATGTGCTGCTTCTTTCAGTCGTCTTACTCTCCACCGTTCCTCTCTGTTTATAATTTTTACTTCATCCCATAATTGTAGATGGCTTCCCTTTTCTTTCCAGATATGGTCAGCTATACCTGACTTTTCAATCTCTTCACATACTACGGCTTTTCAATGTTCTTCTTACTGTACTTTCAACGGAGGACATGTTTCACATCTGTATAGTTTTACACATTTACATGGAACTTCATATACACAGTTCTTAGTCATTATTTTTTCTGTAGGGTGATTGACTCTCACAAGCTGTTTCCGGATAGTTGAATCACTCCTGAATACTGTCCTCATGTCATATGGATTACATATTCGTTGAAGTTTTTCAGACAAGCCCTTTATATATGGTATCACAAAAGGAGGCCATTCATAAACTCACCACAGTTTGTATAGGGACAAAAAAATATAGTTTCATTCTATATTAATAAATAAGCTTTATTCGTTATCTTTATTAGTAGAGTGTACACGAGAGAAACAGGTTAGTAGGTTGAAGTGTTCTTAAGTAAAGATAGAATTAATATCATGCCGGCTGTTCAATACATACATGTTTATAGCTAGTAGTCGTCGAGACAAAGGAAGCTGATTAAAGGAGAAAGAGAAGGCAAAGTCTTCAGTGTATTAATGTTTTGTGGTGCATGAGTGTCAGTTGTATCGATATATGTTCTTTAGTGTGATAAAGAATGCTCATTTGGTGACCGCACGTGGAAATAAATGTGAGTTTGAAAAGAGCCATATTAGCTTGTAGTACTCACGTTCTGCTTGGGCTTTTGCCCCAGGCTAATGTCCGCTCCCCGGCAGGGTCAGGATCAAATAGAGGTGAGAGTTTCGGATTTCGCCTTTTATATACTTATCACATGATAAAGAGCTGGCTTGTGATTGGACAAGCCAGGGGGAAATGGATGTCAAATCTCAAAATCGTGAGAAGTAGCTCCTACTTGTCTTTGTAGCGGGTGTCGGCTGCTACATATCCAATTAATGTCTTAAAAGGTCCCATAAAAATATTTAGTAAAAAAAAAAATCCTCAGACAGAAATATCGGGTGGATCAAATTCTTTGAGGTAAGTATTATTTTCAGACAACAGATTCATTCTATCACACAAAAGAACATTCATTTATCTACAAGTTTACCAATATGTGGTGATTCTTTTTTGAGTTATTGCTAAGACACAAAATTAATACATCCATTTTTATAGATTGTGTTCAAGTGCAAAACAAAACTTGACATGTACAAATTATCATATTTTTTAACATAACTTTGGCATATTTTTATTTTAATCGTATGAATCAACATTGTGTTTTTGTTCTTTTTTTAGAAAAATAGTTAACGATAAGACAAGTTCCAAAAATATTTTTTTTTATAAAAACGACATTTAGTTCCAATATGTTGTACAGGTACTTTTTATGTAGTGACTTTTCAGGATTTTTTAATAAGAAAAGTATATCTTAAAAAGCTATTAAAACGTTTGATGCTAACATAGGACAAAGCAGATTTTCGTTTTTCATAAATCAGTTAAATGATGTATATGTTAATATCTTTTGATACAGACAAAGTTGGTCATGTTCTGCAGTCAGTGTAACCCAAAGAAGAAATCTATGACATCACTGGTCATCTGGAAAGGATTGCTGCTGTTGCATGTCTTAATTTGGATTGGCTCGGCCTTCAACCTGGATGCAAAGTACCCAAAGATGATAGCATACACACAAAATTCTTATTTTGGATATTCCCTTGCATTTTTCAATGGAACAAATGGGTACAAGTAAGTGTTTTCATAATTATTCATTATCAAAACTGGATATATATATATATATATATATATATATATATATATATATATATATATATATATATATATTTATATGTTTATAATACAAATATTATTCAAATACTATTAGTTACATATGTGCATAGACGTTTCAGTACAATCTCAATAAGAGAGACCTAGCTCATCTGACCGCAAAAAGGGACGACACTGAAATCAAAATCAAGATGTATTCATTTTGTATATAAAAATATCTGGCTATGACTTAAACACTAGAAAAAGGGGTAGTGTTTAGTTGGTGAGGACGGGTAGGTAGGGTTAGGGGGTAAAGGTGTGGAAAAGAAAGGAGTAGAGAGTGAGAGGGAGAGAGGAGAGAGCGAAATACAATTCAGCCTGGTCAAGATATCCAAGGGGTTTTAGGACTTAAGTGTCTTCTATCTGAAGTAGTTGAAGTTTTCATATCTATATAAACTTTATTTTAATAACTGTTATTCTTTCATTTGAGTGAAATTTGAGTTTAAGGAGATTCGTAACTTATTTTAAAAATCTATAAATTTATGTACCAATCGTTTTAATTTAATTATCTTCTGTTTTATTCCTTCCTCAATACTAGAATATATAATATATTTTATATGTGTATATATTTCCTTAAAGAGATAAACTTCTCTAACTACATACATGCAAAGAAATACATAAAAGTATAGATGTGGCCAGGCAGACCTCTCATTTCACATAAAAGATCGAATTAAAGTACTTAAATATTGTTTGAAATCAATCATGTGCTTGGCTCCATTATATAATACACTTTTATGATAATAATTCTCGCAGATATATACCAACGTTTATAATAGTAATTTTTCTAATGAACTTACCTCTAATAGACAGAAAGTCTGTTCTGTTTGCTGTCAGCACACAGGGGCTGGGAGAGGAAGAAGAGGAAGTGGTAGGCGTGGTTGGTTTTATGGGAAAGAGGGCGAAACTAACCGCGAGAATTCCCGAGATTTGAGAGGAATAAAAAACCGAACTCGGGCAGATAGGCGACTGTGCAGAGAAAACGGTGAGAGGAGAGAAAAATCCTTCCCTAAAGAAAGTTCCAGCTCAAGGTGAGAAAGAAAGTAAGGTTGAAGGATTCAGCAGTTTTCAACATTCTATTTATAAACATGTTAGTCACATAGATTATTTTAGTTAATCGTTTTGGGGTATTTTATTTGTAAGTATGCAAAGTGTACTCACTTTTTTCCAGTTCATGGTATATTGTGTTCTCATCAGTTAATTTTAGTATTAATCGGTATAATTTGAAATGGTGTCATAGGACATCTAGAGAGTTGCTCCATTATTCACGTTAACTAAATTGTTTATGTCAGTCTATTCTTCAGTGCTTCTAGGTTAGTATAGTTATTAATTAGATATTTTCTCTATACAAAATGAATGAACCTTGGTTTTGGCTTCAGTGTCCCTCCTCTCTTCTGTTTGATGAGCTGGGTCTCTCTAAATTGAGATTCCACATAAACATGTATGCACATGTGTAAGTAATAATGCTTGTATAATAAGCAGACTATATATCTGGTCTGTACTTCATTGAGCAGTCTTTGATAAGCAAAGAGGTTTCAATAGATCTACATCTAGGAAACCAAACTGTACAACCATTATATATATATATATATATATATATATATATATATATATATATATATATATATATATGCACACACACACACACACACACACACACACACACACACACACACACACGTTTTACTTGTTTTAAATAAGCATTAATATATCGCCACACATTCATGAGCATTTTTTGGTTAGCCAGTTACTAGTAACTAGAGACCTCTTCAGGCGATATTGCTTATACAAATGTTTGGTCCGTAAGTATATATTCTACTTCCGTATTGAGCACTCTTTTATTAACCTCATTAAAACTTCATTGTTTACTTCTGCAAAATATCAACCTGGAATTATATATATATTCAAACAGACGTTTCTTTCTTCAACTTTACAACATGGCAAAGGAGAAGAAGAAAAGAAAAAAGAGAAAGAAAACAGCGCACTGAGGATGGAGTATAGCTCCGAAATATACGAGGGGCGGGCAATAAGTAATGCCCCTGACCCACTTCCAGTTGTCTGATCTATCTGAAATTTTGCATGTGCAATGATTTATATCTCTATGGGTTATGTGGAAAATTACAGCTCTGAACTAATTGTAGTTTCTGTTTTACAGGTGTTTGAACTGAGTCAGGTGTGAAATGGAGCCTGTTGAATGTTGAGCAGTTATCCGGTTTTTGTATTTGAAAGGATGCACACTACAGGAGACTTTTGATGAAATGAAATAAACTTATGGTGATAATGCCCCATCATATAACCTTGTAAAACGCTGGCATCGTGAATTCAAACATGGCCAAAAGTCTGTGGAAAGAGCTCCCAGACCTAGTCGCCCCCACCTCCTTCTGCCATTGATGAGGCATCTGTCCTTCAAGTTGAGGCTGCCATTTTGGAAGATCGGTGCATTACTATTCGTCAAATAGCCCAAGATGTCAAGATTAGTACAGGGTCTGTGGAAACTATCATTCATGACCATTTGCATATGCATAAGGTGTCTGCCAGATAGATTCCCAGGTTGCTCACACCATTCCAGAAGTGAGGACGCGTTGAGTGTTCGAGGATGAATTTGGAGATGTGCCAAGAAGATGAGTCAAAGTTTTTCAAAAGACTGATTACACAGGATGAAACCTGGGTCCATCACTATAATCCAGAGACTAAAGCCCAGTCAATGTAGTGGAAGCACTTGGACTCACCACCTCCAAAGAAGGCAAGGGTACAGCCCTCCGCTGGCAAGGTCATGCTCACAGTCATCTGGGACCAGGACGGAGTAGTGATGACAGATTTCCTGGCAGAAAGTACCACAATTACAGGAGCCTATTATGCTTCACATTTGAGGAAATTAAGGGAAGCTATCAAAATCAAGAAGTGGGGCAAGATCAGCAAAGATACCATCCTCCTGCAGGACTACGCTCCTGTCCACAACTTACATGTCACCAGATCAGAAGCACGGGCATGTGGTTATGGAATCCTTCCCCATCCTCCCTACTCTCCTGACCTTGCACCCTCTGACTTTCACCTCTTCCCATCCATGAAATTGTTTTTGAAAGGAAAGCGTTTCCCAGATGATGCAGCCTTGCTTTCTGAAGTCACATTGTGGTTGGAGGACCAACCTGGGGGATTCTACAAAAACGGTCTCCAGAGCTGCATCAAACGATGGGAGAAATGCATAACTCTGGGTGGTTCCTATGTAGAGAAAGACTAATAACTGTGCCAAGTTTCGTTGCTCTACTGCTATGGGAAGTTGGTCAGGGGCATTACTTATTGTACACCCCTCGTATATGCTATAAATTTCAAACAAGTAAAATATTTGTTTATTTTCCTAATATAACGTTGTGATTTGGCTTTCAAGTGCACTTGATGCATATTTTATTTCATTCAAATTAAATCAACATTTTTATATGGAATTCACACCCTTGACGATATATATATATATATATATATATATATATATATATATATATATATATATATATATATATATATATATATATATATTGTCGCGGTTTCAAAATCACCGCCTCTATTTTTCTTTCTTTCTTTCTTCGCCGCTGTTCTCTTTGCCTTGTCACGGTTTCAAAATCACTGCCTCCATTTTTCCTTCTTTCTCCCCCCCCCGTTGTTTCTTCACCTTCCCTTCCCTTAAACAAAGGACACGATAGGCTAACACGAGCTAAACGTATGAACATATCCATGATCAGTGAATACACTCACCTTCCCGTTCTTTTCATCATTGACTTTGCTACGCATGTTGGAATTCAAACAAAACGCCAATAATTCAGGCAATTGACTTTTTATTTTTTAGACGAAATTTATTTAAATGGAATCCTAAGCTACTTTTGATTGCATAAATTTCGCCCTGGAATTAATTAGAGTCGTTTGTTTGTCTTATTGGGAGCGACACCACTAATATCATTCCTCACCAATGAATACAGCCCATTTCGGCCCAGTCAGGCAATTTGGCTGGGGAGTAGGAGGAGGCTCCCGAAGCGACGACTCACGCTACCAGTCATGTCGACTGAATCCACTAGGTGAAGGATTCCCAGCAGCAGCGGAAGCTGTCTCAGCAGCAGTTCAAATAGCCCTTATTAGGGCTAAATAACCAGCCCTTATTAGTTTTCCTACTAATGCGATTCACTACTGCTTGCTTCCTGAGACCCACCAGCAGCGAACTTCACTCCCAGTCTGCAGCGCTTCCAGCTCACCCCCAGCAGCTTCCTGCTCATTCCCGCAGCCTTTCCAGCCCTGGGTGCCTCCAGCTCACACCAGCGTCTTCAGCTCACTTACAGCTTTTGTCAATCTCGCCTGCATCTCGCTCCTCCGATCTGCAACCTCGCCTGCATCTCGCTCCTCCGGACTGAAACTTCGCTCCTCCAACTTGCTACCTCGCCTGCACCTGGTTTCCTACCAACCGTCCGTTCCTTAACACTGATCCTACGTTCTCAGTGCCGTCCATTCCTTAACACTGATCCTACGTTCTCAGTGCCGTCCGTTCCTTAACACTGATCCTACGTTCTCAGTGCCGTCCGTTCCTTAACACTGATCCTACGTTCTCAGTGTCGTCCATTCCTTAACACTGATCCTACGTTCTCAGTGCCGTCCATTCCTTAACACTGATCCTACGTTCTCAGTGCCGTCCGTTCCTTAACACTGATCCTACGTTCTCAGTGTCGTCCATTCCTTAACACTCGCCCTGACGTCCAGCATCCAGATCATACGATTTTTCACTTCCTTTGCAAATAAAAGGCGAACCCTCATCTTTAACCAAACAACCTGTGTCTGTCATTCTTCTTTGCCTTTTTGCTGTTTACTTTTTGCTCGTGTCTACCTTGTTAGTTGTTGGGTCGATTGTCTCCGGCAACAATATATATATATATATATATTGAAGAAATTTTATTATCCACTTCTTCCCGTGGAAGTTAATTCTTCTTAATCAAGAAGTAGTCGTTACTACTAACCTTTGAAACTTAAGGAAGAAAACAAACAAAAAGAGAAAAAATAGGAGAAATAGAATTTATTAAATATGATATCAAAAGGAAAGGTTCGTGACCTCTATGGGCTGCCAAAAATGTCCATCTGGCTTACAAGCAATCTTGTAGTAGTAACCGAAGGGGGAGAGAGTGAAGGGAAAGAGAAGGAAAGAGAGATAGAGAAGGAGGAAGAAAGAAAGAAAAAAAGGAAGGGAGCACTTACTGGAAGCTTCTGGGCGCCCTTTCTCGAATGGAACATTTAGAAAGTTCCTGGAAATTCGTTTTCGTAGTCCTTTTAGCAAAGGTTAAAAGTCCATGGAGGCAGAATATTTTTGAGTATTCAAGTATCTTCGAAACTTCCCAGCGGCGAATGTTCTTTTCAAAACTTCAATTATCTTTATCTCGATAATTATATTCAGTTTTCAAGTGTCTTAGAAAACTTTCAGCGGCGAATTATCTTCTCAAACTTCAATTATCTTTATCTCGATAATTATATTCAGTTTTCAAGTGTCTTAGAAAACTTTCAGCGGCGAATGTTCTTTTCAAAACTTCAATTATCTTTATCTCGATAATTATATTCAGTTTTCAAGTGTCTTAGAAAACTTTCAGCGGCGAATTATCTTCTCAAACTTACATTATCTTTATCTCGATAATTATATTCAGTTTTCAAGTGTCTTAGAAAACTTTCAGCGGCGAATTATCTTCTCAAACTTCAATTATTTTTATCTCGATAATTATATTCAGTTTTCAAGTGTCTTAGAAAACTTTCAGCGGCGAATTTTCTTCTCAAAACTTCAATTATCTTTATCTCGATAATTATATTCAGTTTTCAAGTGTCTTAGAAAACTTTCAGCGGCGAATTATCTTCTCAAAACTTCAATTATCTTTATCTCGATAATTATATTCAGTTTTCAAGTGTCTTAGAAAACTTTCAGCGGCGAATTATCTTCTCAAACTTACATTATCTTTATCTCCATAATTATATTCAGTTTTCAAGTGTCTTAGAAAACTTTCAGCGGCGAATTATCTTCTCAAACTTACATTATCTTTATCTCCATAATTATATTCAGTTTTCAAGTGTCTTAGAAAACTTTCAGCGGCGAATGTTCTTTTCAAAACTTCAATTATCTTTATCTCGATAATTATATTCAGTTTTCAAGTGTCTTAGAAAACTTTCAGCGGCGAATTATCTTCTCAAACTTACATTATCTTTATCTCCATAATTATATTCAGTTTTCAAGTGTCTTAGAAAACTTTCAGCGGCGAATGTTCTTTTCAAAACTTCAATTATCTTTATCTCGATAATTATATTCAGTTTTCAAGTGTCTTAGAAAACTTTCAGTGGCGAATTATCTTCTCAAACTTACATTATCTTTATCTCCATAATTATATTCAGTTTTCAAGTGTCTTAGAAAACTTTCAGCGGCGAATTATCTTCTCAAACTTACATTATCTTTATCTCCATAATTATATTCAGTTTTCAAGTGTCTTAGAAAACTTTCAGCGGCGAATTATCTTCTCAAACTTCAATTATTTTTATCTCCATAATTATATTCAGTTTTCAAGTGTCTTAGAAAACTTTCAGCGGCGTAATTTCTTCTCAAACTTCAATTATCTTTATCTCGATAATTATATTCAGTTTTCAAGTGTCTTAGAAAACTTTCAGCGGCGAATTATCTTCTCAAACTTCAATTATTTTTATCTCGATAATTATATTCAGTTTTCAAGTGTCTTAGAAAACTTTCAGCGGCGAATTTTCTTCTCAAAACTTCAATTATCTTTATCTCGATAATTATATTCAGTTTTCAAGTGTCTTAGAAAACTTTCAGCGGCGAATTTTCTTCTCAAAACTTCAATTATCTTTATCTCGATAATTATATTCAGTTTTCAAGTGTCTTAGAAAACTTTCAGCGGCGAATTATCTTCTCAAACTTACATTATCTTTATCTCCATAATTATATTCAGTTTTCAAGTGTCTTAGAAAACTTTCAGCGGCGAATGTTCTTTTCAAAACTTCAATTATCTTTATCTCGATAATTATATTCAGTTTTCAAGTGTCTTAGAAAACTTTCAGCGGCGAATTATCTTCTCAAACTTACATTATCTTTATCTCCATAATTATATTCAGTTTTCAAGTGTCTTAGAAAACTTTCAGCGGCGAATGTTCTTTTCAAAACTTCAATTATCTTTATCTCGATAATTATATTCAGTTTTCAAGTGTCTTAGAAAACTTTCAGCGGCGAATTATCTTCTCAAACTTACATTATCTTTATCTCCATAATTATATTCAGTTTTCAAGTGTCTTAGAAAACTTTCAGCGGCGAATTATCTTCTCAAACTTCAATTATTTTTATCTCGATAATTATATTCAGTTTTCAAGTGTCTTAGAAAACTTTCAGCGGCGTAATTTCTTCTCAAACTTCAATTATCTTTATCTCGATAATTATATTCAGTTTTCAAGTGTCTTAGAAAACTTGGTTCTTTTTTTCAACGACTTTAATGTCTCGTCAAGACAGAGTTGTTCACCGCCTTAGTAAATTTCCAGGCGTCCCCTTTTTATCCGAGACCTTAAAGGAATACTTTCGACACTTGTTGTCTCGACGACGCCTTGTACACAACTGTTGAATTAACTCAAAAATATCACACACATGCTTCAATTTAGCACGAAAACGTCTCATCCAATCAACGGGCATAAGGGAGTCAGGTGACATGAAAAAAAGGGGAAGCTAGGGAAGGGGGCAGGAAAAGGGTTAAGAAGAAAGGAAGGAAGAACCGAAACAGGAGAAAGAAAAAGGAAAGAAAGATGGAGGAAGATAATTTCCACACTCTCCCTAAAAAGAAAAAAGACAAAAAGAAAAAATCCTCAAACAACAATCTAATACCAAACGTATTCTGGATTTCTTTCATTTAAAGATTTAACAGACCTTACACGCCTAGACCTAAAGTTTTCCCTGTCCCGAATAGTCCCCGAGCTCGGAGAATTGCCCTCTCCATCCTTAGAAACTTGGTGAGAGTGGGTTATGGAAAGTTCTAAAGGACACAAGTTCTTTAAGGAATGTTCCTGAGTGCTGCCATCACTCCTTTTGATTAAAGCTGACCGAACTAAGCTATCCGATCCAGAAGTCAGATTAACCACCCTTCCCAAGGACCAATAAGGGCGAGGCTTCATAGGGTTTTTATCAAAACGACATCGCCCAGCTTAATCATATTTTCCAAATCAGATTGGTAAAGATCTTGCGACAACTCTCTCAGACCCAAGAGATATTGTTCATACCATAGCCTTTTAAAACGATTCAAGAATTTTTCTCTACATCCCAGACTCTCAATAAGATCTTTGCTAGGGGGGGGGGTCATCCTGGAAACAATCTTCTTCTAAGGACAAAAACACAGAGTTTTTATGGAAGGGATGCACAAAGGCATTAGGAGTAATCACCTCCAAGCCAGAATCATCAGAGCAACGATAGGTTAAGGGCCGATCGTTAACAGATCCCTGCACATCTGACAGAACCGTCAAAAGTTGAAAATAACTTAACTTCCTACGTCCTATAACCTTGAAAAGACAACCTTTTACAACTCGAATTAATCTTTCCCACACAGCACCGTACCAAGCAGAATATAAAGGTATCGTTTGGTGTTTGATAAGATGGGCATCAACTGTCCCTCTAAATTCGTCAGACAAATAAACCTGTTTGACAAGGTCACAACCCGCCACAAAGGACTTTGCATTATCCGAATAAATGTGAGAAGGGACTCCATAAAAATTGAAAAATCTCACAAATGCCAAAACCACAGACTGAGTGGTCATATCAAGCAACAGTTCCAAGTGTATAGCTCGCACACTAAAGCAGGTGAAGATTAAAATATACATCTTTTTAGTTTCATCACCTTCATGCACCCACAAATGGCCAGTAAAATCGATCCCGGTGTGCAAGAACGGCTTAACTAAATTAACCCGATGCTCAGGCAAATTTGTAAATTTGGGATATCTAAAGGAAAGAGTGTTATATTTTTTGCAAATGACACAACAAGATATCACCGTTTTAATAGCTTGTCTAGCTTTGGGTATCCAAAATCCCAACATTCTGAATTTGCTAAGCGTAGCAGCAATTCCCAGATGCTTACACTTCAAATGACAATCCATGATTATTAAACTTGTAACATGACAAGACTTGGGAAGCAGAATAGGATGAAGGACTGCATCAGAAAAATAAGTAGATTTACCAATTCTACCTCGTGAGCGAATCAATGTTTCATCGTCCAAAAATAAATTAAATTTAGAAACCAAACCATCAGACTTGGACAAATAATCCTTTTCCTTAGAAAGGAACAGTCCTTGTGTCATTCTGAGCAAGTACAATCTCGCCTTAATACCAGAGTCGAGAACAATACCTCTCATTTTTGATATAAATCGGAAAACTGCAGTCAAAACTCCAATGAGTTTCTTCAGCGAAGAGAATTTCTCTACTTCAATTATATAACTGCCCTGAATGACAGGTTCACAACCAGTAACTGTACTGATCAACATCTGGCTAGCCGGATTAAGACAATTCAGGTCATAACTAGGCCAGATCAAGTTATCTCCTCTCAACCATTCAGGCCCGAATAACCAACGAGTAAAAACCATTTTAAATTTGTTCAGGGACATACCCCTCGTGACAAAGTCAGTAGGATTGTCATCAGTCTTCACATACTTAAACTTCACTGTCAAACCTTTATCACTAAGATTTTTTACCATCGCTTTTACATCCTTTAACCGGTTACGAGTGAATTGACATTTT
Organism: Euprymna scolopes; assembly: GCF_053919585.1. NCBI lineage: Eukaryota > Metazoa > Mollusca > Cephalopoda > Sepiida > Sepiolidae > Euprymna > Euprymna scolopes. Next base: position 65,650,115 of record NC_136493.1, on the reverse strand, counting down.
GTATTGACATTGTCAGATAAAACCCAGGATAGTACTACCTGTGCATCTACAGCGATAATCACAGAACTGAGCACTTCCAAAGGGAGTATTTTCACCAGAACAGAAATGTGCTTCATGCATAAATATACCGCTAACAGCTCCAAGGTGGGTAAGGTTCTCTTAACAGAGGGAACAACCCTGGCTTTAGCGAATATCAGTCTGGCTTCACCATGCTGATGTAAATATACCGCGATTCCATAGGCCAGGTTCGAGGCATCACAAAACACTATCAACGTGGCTGAAGAATCGGAAGCCACGGAGTAACGGTCGAATTCAAGCTCCCCGATACGTACCAGATCCTTATACAACCTCTCCCAGTCAACCATAACGTCGGGTGGGACCGGCTGGTCCCAGGATACTTTTAACTTCCACAATTTACTAAGAAGGATCCTACCTTTAATAGTAACAGGGAGCATTAAGCCAAGGGGGTCAAATACAGAGGAATTTACAGACAAAATATCCCTCTTAGAGGATACTGATCTTCCTTCAATGCAAGAACTTGCTCGCATTTTGTCAGAGGAGGAGTTATACAAATAGTCCAATACCTTATCAGTGTTAGAACCATGGGAAGAGAGACTGTTATCCTGCAACATTCGCTTAGCAAGCACTTCATTGTTGCTACAGCAATTCCTCAAGGAAAATCCACCTTCCCCCATGACAGAAACAGCCTCCAAATACAGCTGCATCAGAACTTCAGCAGAATTATGAGTTTTCACCAAGTTGTCCACATAGAAGTGGCCCAAAAGCATCTCCCTGCAATGACCAGGAGGGTATTTCTCCACATGATATCGAACCATGTAGCTCAGTATGAAAGGACTGGACACAAAACCAAATATAAGAGTGTTGTATCTAAAACAGATCAACTCATCACCCAATCTTAAAAAGAAACAGAATCTATTTCTGTCACGTTCGTCATTCAAACGAATCATTAAAAAGGCCTTCCGAATATCGGCCAGTAGAACATACTGGTCCATCCGAAACCGCAAAAGCAAATCCAGCATGTCAGTGTACATATTGACACCAGAATAAGCGCAGTCATTTAAAGAAGGTTTCCCACCGGTTCTCAAAGAACAATTGAAGACTGGTCTAATCTTGGTGGTGCACTGTAAATCCTGTTTTATCACCGGTCGATGAGGAATCCATACATATTTGTTAAAATCGGAAGGAGCAACCACAATCCTTTCAATTATTCCTTCCTTTTCTTGGTCTAAGAAGACTTGACAATAATATTCGTACAAACCTTGTTCCATCAGCTTCTTTGATACGCGATTCAAAACTGACAAAGACACCTGATGATTAGCAGGCACCGACTTTAATTTTTCTTCATTCTAAGGCAAACTGACATAGCAACAGTCATCTATGAAACGAATGGAGGAGCGAAAGGACCCAATCATATTCTTATCGAAATCACAGAATTCCTCCTCAACAATACCTATGGTTTCCAAACTAAGCACTTTTCCCACAGTTCTCTCAACAGTAGACTGCTCAACAACAGGCAGCAACGAAGAGCTATTCAAGTGCCAACAAGCATTAGAAGCAGTAGATTCACCCCCAACAGAAGGACACAACACTCTACAGTGGCCCCTCTTATTACATAGCCAGCACATTCCATACTCCTTACCCTTGCAAAGACATGACTCTTCTGCATGAGAAGGGCTCGAACACTTGCTACATAAGCCAATCTCCTTACACCTCCTCAACCGCTCTGCATGAGAAGGAAAAAAACTTGCAGGAATAACCGTTATGGTTATTGGTTCGACAAAAATTACACTTAAATCCAATCTTAGTAGACTGGATATGAAAGTTTTCCAGCGTGGAAGGTTTTTTAGCATCTGTCGAACCCCTGAACATAGGAGAAAATGTTTTCTTAGGTATACTAGCCACCTTCCGAGGATATGCTTCCTTTTCACTAAACTTGGGACATTCAATTTTGGGCGTTATCCCCAAACGTTTTTCTTTAATACGTGAGACTTTTGATTCGCACTATCCTTTACTTCTACCGAAGGCTTGAGTCTTGACAATTTTTCCCAAACCTTCACTCGATGAAGAGCGCAATCCTTACTAAATGACCTTATCTCCCCATCTTCTGTTCCCTCAATTAAATAAGCATTAATAATTTGCTCATCTAACAAATCCGCTGAAGCAGTGTAATCATCTATCTGCTTTTTATACAACGTATAACCTGCTTCGTTTATTTCATCTAACGAGTCTAAGAACTCAAACACAGTTAAGATTTTATCTCTAATCTTTCTTTTTTCAAGTAACATTGAGGTAGTGGGAGAGGTAGTCATTTTAGAATACTAAACCCCGCCCCTTCTAACCTATCAACGGCTAAATGCTAAACCATTCCCCTCTTGACGCGCGCGTCACCAACAACCCTTCTTGGCGCCAAAAATGCCTGTAAAACAAAGGAACAAGAAGCCAAGATGGCCGACGCAGAAACAAAGAAGAAGGAGGGAGGGAGGGGGTACTATCTAAGCAATGGACTGCAGCCACGGTCACCAAATAAAGCCCAGACCAGTTTAGCAGAGAGTAGCTTACTAAACTGGCAGAGTTATTAACTCTATGAGTACCAATTTTTGGCAGAGTGAAGAAATTTTATTATCCACTTCTTCCCGTGGAAGTTAATTCTTCTTAATCAAGAAGTAGTCGTTACTACTAACCTTTGAAACTTAAGGAAGAAAACAAACAAAAAGAGAAAAAATAGGAGAAATAGAATTTATTAAATATGATATCAAAAGGAAAGGTTCGTGACCTCTATGGGCTGCCAAAAATGTCCATCTGGCTTACAAGCAATCTTGTAGTAGTAACCGAAGGGGGAGAGAGTGAAGGGAAAGAGAAGGAAAGAGAGATAGAGAAGGAGGAAGAAAGAAAGAAAAAAAGGAAGGGAGCACTTACTGGAAGCTTCTGGGCGCCCTTTCTCGAATGGAACATTTAGAAAGTTCCTGGAAATTCGTTTTCGTAGTCCTTTTAGCAAAGGTTAAAAGTCCATGGAGGCAGAATATTTTTGAGTATTCAAGTATCTTCGAAACTTCCCAGCGGCGAATGTTCTTTTCAAAACTTCAATTATCTTTATCTCGATAATTATATTCAGTTTTCAAGTGTCTTAGAAAACTTTCAGCGGCGAATTATCTTCTCAAACTTCAATTATCTTTATCTCGATAATTATATTCAGTTTTCAAGTGTCTTAGAAAACTTTCAGCGGCGAATGTTCTTTTCAAAACTTCAATTATCTTTATCTCGATAATTATATTCAGTTTTCAAGTGTCTTAGAAAACTTTCAGCGGCGAATTATCTTCTCAAACTTCAATTATTTTTATCTCGATAATTATATTCAGTTTTCAAGTGTCTTAGAAAACTTTCAGCGGCGTAATTTCTTCTCAAACTTCAATTATCTTTATCTCGATAATTATATTCAGTTTTCAAGTGTCTTAGAAAACTTTCAGCGGCGAATTATCTTCTCAAACTTCAATTATTTTTATCTCGATAATTATATTCAGTTTTCAAGTGTCTTAGAAAACTTTCAGCGGCGAATTTTCTTCTCAAAACTTCAATTATCTTTATCTCGATAATTATATTCAGTTTTCAAGTGTCTTAGAAAACTTTCAGCGGCGAATTTTCTTCTCAAAACTTCAATTATCTTTATCTCGATAATTATATTCAGTTTTCAAGTGTCTTAGAAAACTTTCAGCGGCGAATTATCTTCTCAAACTTACATTATCTTTATCTCGATAATTATATTCAGTTTTCAAGTGTCTTAGAAAACTTTCAGCGGCGAATTATCTTCTCAAACTTACATTATCTTTATCTCCATAATTATATTCAGTTTTCAAGTGTCTTAGAAAACTTTCAGCGGCGAATTATCTTCTCAAACTTACATTATCTTTATCTCCATAATTATATTCAGTTTTCAAGTGTCTTAGAAAACTTTCAGCGGCGAATGTTCTTTTCAAAACTTCAATTATCTTTATCTCGATAATTATATTCAGTTTTCAAGTGTCTTAGAAAACTTTCAGCGGCGAATTATCTTCTCAAACTTACATTATCTTTATCTCCATAATTATATTCAGTTTTCAAGTGTCTTAGAAAACTTTCAGCGGCGAATGTTCTTTTCAAAACTTCAATTATCTTTATCTCGATAATTATATTCAGTTTTCAAGTGTCTTAGAAAACTTTCAGCGGCGAATTATCTTCTCAAACTTACATTATCTTTATCTCCATAATTATATTCAGTTTTCAAGTGTCTTAGAAAACTTTCAGCGGCGAATTATCTTCTCAAACTTACATTATCTTTATCTCCATAATTATATTCAGTTTTCAAGTGTCTTAGAAAACTTTCAGCGGCGAATTATCTTCTCAAACTTACATTATCTTTATCTCCATAATTATATTCAGTTTTCAAGTGTCTTAGAAAACTTTCAGCGGCGAATTATCTTCTCAAACTTACATTATCTTTATCTCCATAATTATATTCAGTTTTCAAGTGTCTTAGAAAACTTTCAGCGGCGAATTATCTTCTCAAACTTCAATTATTTTTATCTCCATAATTATATTCAGTTTTCAAGTGTCTTAGAAAACTTTCAGCGGCGTAATTTCTTCTCAAACTTCAATTATCTTTATCTCGATAATTATATTCAGTTTTCAAGTGTCTTAGAAAACTTTCAGCGGCGAATTATCTTCTCAAACTTCAATTATTTTTATCTCGATAATTATATTCAGTTTTCAAGTGTCTTAGAAAACTTTCAGCGGCGAATTTTCTTCTCAAAACTTCAATTATCTTTATCTCGATAATTATATTCAGTTTTCAAGTGTCTTAGAAAACTTTCAGCGGCGAATTTTCTTCTCAAAACTTCAATTATCTTTATCTCGATAATTATATTCAGTTTTCAAGTGTCTTAGAAAACTTTCAGCGGCGAATTATCTTCTCAAACTTACATTATCTTTATCTCCATAATTATATTCAGTTTTCAAGTGTCTTAGAAAACTTTCAGCGGCGAATGTTCTTTTCAAAACTTCAATTATCTTTATCTCGATAATTATATTCAGTTTTCAAGTGTCTTAGAAAACTTTCAGCGGCGAATTATCTTCTCAAACTTACATTATCTTTATCTCCATAATTATATTCAGTTTTCAAGTGTCTTAGAAAACTTTCAGCGGCGAATGTTCTTTTCAAAACTTCAATTATTTTTATCTCCATAATTATATTCAGTTTTCAAGTGTCTTAGAAAACTTTCAGCGGCGTAATTTCTTCTCAAACTTCAATTATCTTTATCTCGATAATTATATTCAGTTTTCAAGTGTCTTAGAAAACTTTCAGCGGCGAATTATCTTCTCAAACTTCAATTATTTTTATCTCGATAATTATATTCAGTTTTCAAGTGTCTTAGAAAACTTTCAGCGGCGAATTTTCTTCTCAAAACTTCAATTATCTTTATCTCGATAATTATATTCAGTTTTCAAGTGTCTTAGAAAACTTTCAGCGGCGAATTTTCTTCTCAAAACTTCAATTATCTTTATCTCGATAATTATATTCAGTTTTCAAGTGTCTTAGAAAACTTTCAGCGGCGAATTATCTTCTCAAACTTACATTATCTTTATCTCCATAATTATATTCAGTTTTCAAGTGTCTTAGAAAACTTTCAGCGGCGAATGTTCTTTTCAAAACTTCAATTATCTTTATCTCGATAATTATATTCAGTTTTCAAGTGTCTTAGAAAACTTTCAGCGGCGAATTATCTTCTCAAACTTACATTATCTTTATCTCCATAATTATATTCAGTTTTCAAGTGTCTTAGAAAACTTTCAGCGGCGAATGTTCTTTTCAAAACTTCAATTATCTTTATCTCGATAATTATATTCAGTTTTCAAGTGTCTTAGAAAACTTTCAGCGGCGAATTATCTTCTCAAACTTACATTATCTTTATCTCCATAATTATATTCAGTTTTCAAGTGTCTTAGAAAACTTTCAGCGGCGAATTATCTTCTCAAACTTCAATTATTTTTATCTCGATAATTATATTCAGTTTTCAAGTGTCTTAGAAAACTTTCAGCGGCGTAATTTCTTCTCAAACTTCAATTATCTTTATCTCGATAATTATATTCAGTTTTCAAGTGTCTTAGAAAACTTGGTTCTTTTTTTCAACGACTTTAATGTCTCGTCAAGACAGAGTTGTTCACCGCCTTAGTAAATTTCCAGGCGTCCCCTTTTTATCCGAGACCTTAAAGGAATACTTTCGACACTTGTTGTCTCGACGACGCCTTGTACACAACTGTTGAATTAACTCAAAAATATCACACACATGCTTCAATTTAGCACGAAAACGTCTCATCCAATCAACGGGCATAAGGGAGTCAGGTGACATGAAAAAAAGGGGAAGCTAGGGAAGGGGGCAGGAAAAGGGTTAAGAAGAAAGGAAGGAAGAACCGAAACAGGAGAAAGAAAAAGGAAAGAAAGATGGAGGAAGATAATTTCCACACTCTCCCTAAAAAGAAAAAAGACAAAAAGAAAAAATCCTCAAACAACAATCTAATACCAAACGTATTCTGGATTTCTTTCATTTAAAGATTTAACAGACCTTACACGCCTAGACCTAAAGTTTTCCCTGTCCCGAATAGTCCCCGAGCTCGGAGAATTGCCCTCTCCATCCTTAGAAACTTGGTGAGAGTGGGTTATGGAAAGTTCTAAAGGACACAAGTTCTTTAAGGAATGTTCCTGAGTGCTGCCATCACTCCTTTTGATTAAAGCTGACCGAACTAAGCTATCCGATCCAGAAGTCAGATTAACCACCCTTCCCAAGGACCAATAAGGGCGAGGCTTCATAGGGTTTTTATCAAAACGACATCGCCCAGCTTAATCATATTTTCCAAATCAGATTGGTAAAGATCTTGCGACAACTCTCTCAGACCCAAGAGATATTGTTCATACCATAGCCTTTTAAAACGATTCAAGAATTTTTCTCTACATCCCAGACTCTCAATAAGATCTTTGCTAGGGGGGGGGGTCATCCTGGAAACAATCTTCTTCTAAGGACAAAAACACAGAGTTTTTATGGAAGGGATGCACAAAGGCATTAGGAGTAATCACCTCCAAGCCAGAATCATCAGAGCAACGATAGGTTAAGGGCCGATCGTTAACAGATCCCTGCACATCTGACAGAACCGTCAAAAGTTGAAAATAACTTAACTTCCTACGTCCTATAACCTTGAAAAGACAACCTTTTACAACTCGAATTAATCTTTCCCACACAGCACCGTACCAAGCAGAATATAAAGGTATCGTTTGGTGTTTGATAAGATGGGCATCAACTGTCCCTCTAAATTCGTCAGACAAATAAACCTGTTTGACAAGGTCACAACCCGCCACAAAGGACTTTGCATTATCCGAATAAATGTGAGAAGGGACTCCATAAAAATTGAAAAATCTCACAAATGCCAAAACCACAGACTGAGTGGTCATATCAAGCAACAGTTCCAAGTGTATAGCTCGCACACTAAAGCAGGTGAAGATTAAAATATACATCTTTTTAGTTTCATCACCTTCATGCACCCACAAATGGCCAGTAAAATCGATCCCGGTGTGCAAGAACGGCTTAACTAAATTAACCCGATGCTCAGGCAAATTTGTAAATTTGGGATATCTAAAGGAAAGAGTGTTATATTTTTTGCAAATGACACAACAAGATATCACCGTTTTAATAGCTTGTCTAGCTTTGGGTATCCAAAATCCCAACATTCTGAATTTGCTAAGCGTAGCAGCAATTCCCAGATGCTTACACTTCAAATGACAATCCATGATTATTAAACTTGTAACATGACAAGACTTGGGAAGCAGAATAGGATGAAGGACTGCATCAGAAAAATAAGTAGATTTACCAATTCTACCTCGTGAGCGAATCAATGTTTCATCGTCCAAAAATAAATTAAATTTAGAAACCAAACCATCAGACTTGGACAAATAATCCTTTTCCTTAGAAAGGAACAGTCCTTGTGTCATTCTGAGCAAGTACAATCTCGCCTTAATACCAGAGTCGAGAACAATACCTCTCATTTTTGATATAAATCGGAAAACTGCAGTCAAAACTCCAATGAGTTTCTTCAGCGAAGAGAATTTCTCTACTTCAATTATATAACTGCCCTGAATGACAGGTTCACAACCAGTAACTGTACTGATCAACATCTGGCTAGCCGGATTAAGACAATTCAGGTCATAACTAGGCCAGATCAAGTTATCTCCTCTCAACCATTCAGGCCCGAATAACCAACGAGTAAAAACCATTTTAAATTTGTTCAGGGACATACCCCTCGTGACAAAGTCAGTAGGATTGTCATCAGTCTTCACATACTTAAACTTCACTGTCAAACCTTTATCACTAAGATTTTTTACCATCGCTTTTACATCCTTTAACCGGTTACGAGTGAATTGACATTTTGTATTGACATTGTCAGATAAAACCCAGGATAGTACTACCTGTGCATCTACAGCGATAATCACAGAACTGAGCACTTCCAAAGGGAGTATTTTCACCAGAACAGAAATGTGCTTCATGCATAAATATACCGCTAACAGCTCCAAGGTGGGTAAGGTTCTCTTAACAGAGGGAACAACCCTGGCTTTAGCGAATATCAGTCTGGCTTCACCATGCTGATGTAAATATACCGCGATTCCATAGGCCAGGTTCGAGGCATCACAAAACACTATCAACGTGGCTGAAGAATCGGAAGCCACGGAGTAACGGTCGAATTCAAGCTCCCCGATACGTACCAGATCCTTATACAACCTCTCCCAGTCAACCATAACGTCGGGTGGGACCGGCTGGTCCCAGGATACTTTTAACTTCCACAATTTACTAAGAAGGATCCTACCTTTAATAGTAACAGGGAGCATTAAGCCAAGGGGGTCAAATACAGAGGAATTTACAGACAAAATATCCCTCTTAGAGGATACTGATCTTCCTTCAATGCAAGAACTTGCTCGCATTTTGTCAGAGGAGGAGTTATACAAATAGTCCAATACCTTATCAGTGTTAGAACCATGGGAAGAGAGACTGTTATCCTGCAACATTCGCTTAGCAAGCACTTCATTGTTGCTACAGCAATTCCTCAAGGAAAATCCACCTTCCCCCATGACAGAAACAGCCTCCAAATACAGCTGCATCAGAACTTCAGCAGAATTATGAGTTTTCACCAAGTTGTCCACATAGAAGTGGCCCAAAAGCATCTCCCTGCAATGACCAGGAGGGTATTTCTCCACATGATATCGAACCATGTAGCTCAGTATGAAAGGACTGGACACAAAACCAAATATAAGAGTGTTGTATCTAAAACAGATCAACTCATCACCCAATCTTAAAAAGAAACAGAATCTATTTCTGTCACGTTCGTCATTCAAACGAATCATTAAAAAGGCCTTCCGAATATCGGCCAGTAGAACATACTGGTCCATCCGAAACCGCAAAAGCAAATCCAGCATGTCAGTGTACATATTGACACCAGAATAAGCGCAGTCATTTAAAGAAGGTTTCCCACCGGTTCTCAAAGAACAATTGAAGACTGGTCTAATCTTGGTGGTGCACTGTAAATCCTGTTTTATCACCGGTCGATGAGGAATCCATACATATTTGTTAAAATCGGAAGGAGCAACCACAATCCTTTCAATTATTCCTTCCTTTTCTTGGTCTAAGAAGACTTGACAATAATATTCGTACAAACCTTGTTCCATCAGCTTCTTTGATACGCGATTCAAAACTGACAAAGACACCTGATGATTAGCAGGCACCGACTTTAATTTTTCTTCATTCTAAGGCAAACTGACATAGCAACAGTCATCTATGAAACGAATGGAGGAGCGAAAGGACCCAATCATATTCTTATCGAAATCACAGAATTCCTCCTCAACAATACCTATGGTTTCCAAACTAAGCACTTTTCCCACAGTTCTCTCAACAGTAGACTGCTCAACAACAGGCAGCAACGAAGAGCTATTCAAGTGCCAACAAGCATTAGAAGCAGTAGATTCACCCCCAACAGAAGGACACAACACTCTACAGTGGCCCCTCTTATTACATAGCCAGCACATTCCATACTCCTTACCCTTGCAAAGACATGACTCTTCTGCATGAGAAGGGCTCGAACACTTGCTACATAAGCCAATCTCCTTACACCTCCTCAACCGCTCTGCATGAGAAGGAAAAAAACTTGCAGGAATAACCGTTATGGTTATTGGTTCGACAAAAATTACACTTAAATCCAATCTTAGTAGACTGGATATGAAAGTTTTCCAGCGTGGAAGGTTTTTTAGCATCTGTCGAACCCCTGAACATAGGAGAAAATGTTTTCTTAGGTATACTAGCCACCTTCCGAGGATATGCTTCCTTTTCACTAAACTTGGGACATTCAATTTTGGGCGTTATCCCCAAACGTTTTTCTTTAATACGTGAGACTTTTGATTCGCACTATCCTTTACTTCTACCGAAGGCTTGAGTCTTGACAATTTTTCCCAAACCTTCACTCGATGAAGAGCGCAATCCTTACTAAATGACCTTATCTCCCCATCTTCTGTTCCCTCAATTAAATAAGCATTAATAATTTGCTCATCTAACAAATCCGCTGAAGCAGTGTAATCATCTATCTGCTTTTTATACAACGTATAACCTGCTTCGTTTATTTCATCTAACGAGTCTAAGAACTCAAACACAGTTAAGATTTTATCTCTAATCTTTCTTTTTTCAAGTAACATTGAGGTAGTGGGAGAGGTAGTCATTTTAGAATACTAAACCCCGCCCCTTCTAACCTATCAACGGCTAAATGCTAAACCATTCCCCTCTTGACGCGCGCGTCACCAACAACCCTTCTTGGCGCCAAAAATGCCTGTAAAACAAAGGAACAAGAAGCCAAGATGGCCGACGCAGAAACAAAGAAGAAGGAGGGAGGGAGGGGGTACTATCTAAGCAATGGACTGCAGCCACGGTCACCAAATAAAGCCCAGACCAGTTTAGCAGAGAGTAGCTTACTAAACTGGCAGAGTTATTAACTCTATGAGTACCAATTTTTGGCAGAGTGAAGAAATTTTATTATCCACTTCTTCCCGTGGAAGTTAATTCTTCTTAATCAAGAAGTAGTCGTTACTACTAACCTTTGAAACTTAAGGAAGAAAACAAACAAAAAGAGAAAAAATAGGAGAAATAGAATTTATTAAATATGATATCAAAAGGAAAGGTTCGTGACCTCTATGGGCTGCCAAAAATGTCCATCTGGCTTACAAGCAATCTTGTAGTAGTAACCGAAGGGGGAGAGAGTGAAGGGAAAGAGAAGGAAAGAGAGATAGAGAAGGAGGAAGAAAGAAAGAAAAAAAGGAAGGGAGCACTTACTGGAAGCTTCTGGGCGCCCTTTCTCGAATGGAACATTTAGAAAGTTCCTGGAAATTCGTTTTCGTAGTCCTTTTAGCAAAGGTTAAAAGTCCATGGAGGCAGAATATTTTTGAGTATTCAAGTATCTTCGAAACTTCCCAGCGGCGAATGTTCTTTTCAAAACTTCAATTATCTTTATCTCGATAATTATATTCAGTTTTCAAGTGTCTTAGAAAACTTTCAGCGGCGAATTATCTTCTCAAACTTCAATTATCTTTATCTCGATAATTATATTCAGTTTTCAAGTGTCTTAGAAAACTTTCAGCGGCGAATGTTCTTTTCAAAACTTCAATTATCTTTATCTCGATAATTATATTCAGTTTTCAAGTGTCTTAGAAAACTTTCAGCGGCGAATTATCTTCTCAAACTTCAATTATTTTTATCTCGATAATTATATTCAGTTTTCAAGTGTCTTAGAAAACTTTCAGCGGCGTAATTTCTTCTCAAACTTCAATTATCTTTATCTCGATAATTATATTCAGTTTTCAAGTGTCTTAGAAAACTTTCAGCGGCGAATTATCTTCTCAAACTTCAATTATTTTTATCTCGATAATTATATTCAGTTTTCAAGTGTCTTAGAAAACTTTCAGCGGCGAATTTTCTTCTCAAAACTTCAATTATCTTTATCTCGATAATTATATTCAGTTTTCAAGTGTCTTAGAAAACTTTCAGCGGCGAATTTTCTTCTCAAAACTTCAATTATCTTTATCTCGATAATTATATTCAGTTTTCAAGTGTCTTAGAAAACTTTCAGCGGCGAATTATCTTCTCAAACTTACATTATCTTTATCTCGATAATTATATTCAGTTTTCAAGTGTCTTAGAAAACTTTCAGCGGCGAATTATCTTCTCAAACTTACATTATCTTTATCTCCATAATTATATTCAGTTTTCAAGTGTCTTAGAAAACTTTCAGCGGCGAATTATCTTCTCAAACTTACATTATCTTTATCTCCATAATTATATTCAGTTTTCAAGTGTCTTAGAAAACTTTCAGCGGCGAATGTTCTTTTCAAAACTTCAATTATCTTTATCTCGATAATTATATTCAGTTTTCAAGTGTCTTAGAAAACTTTCAGCGGCGAATTATCTTCTCAAACTTACATTATCTTTATCTCCATAATTATATTCAGTTTTCAAGTGTCTTAGAAAACTTTCAGCGGCGAATGTTCTTTTCAAAACTTCAATTATCTTTATCTCGATAATTATATTCAGTTTTCAAGTGTCTTAGAAAACTTTCAGCGGCGAATTATCTTCTCAAACTTACATTATCTTTATCTCCATAATTATATTCAGTTTTCAAGTGTCTTAGAAAACTTTCAGCGGCGAATTATCTTCTCAAACTTACATTATCTTTATCTCCATAATTATATTCAGTTTTCAAGTGTCTTAGAAAACTTTCAGCGGCGAATTATCTTCTCAAACTTACATTATCTTTATCTCCATAATTATATTCAGTTTTCAAGTGTCTTAGAAAACTTTCAGCGGCGAATTATCTTCTCAAACTTACATTATCTTTATCTCCATAATTATATTCAGTTTTCAAGTGTCTTAGAAAACTTTCAGCGGCGAATTATCTTCTCAAACTTCAATTATTTTTATCTCCATAATTATATTCAGTTTTCAAGTGTCTTAGAAAACTTTCAGCGGCGTAATTTCTTCTCAAACTTCAATTATCTTTATCTCGATAATTATATTCAGTTTTCAAGTGTCTTAGAAAACTTTCAGCGGCGAATTATCTTCTCAAACTTCAATTATTTTTATCTCGATAATTATATTCAGTTTTCAAGTGTCTTAGAAAACTTTCAGCGGCGAATTTTCTTCTCAAAACTTCAATTATCTTTATCTCGATAATTATATTCAGTTTTCAAGTGTCTTAGAAAACTTTCAGCGGCGAATTTTCTTCTCAAAACTTCAATTATCTTTATCTCGATAATTATATTCAGTTTTCAAGTGTCTTAGAAAACTTTCAGCGGCGAATTATCTTCTCAAACTTACATTATCTTTATCTCCATAATTATATTCAGTTTTCAAGTGTCTTAGAAAACTTTCAGCGGCGAATGTTCTTTTCAAAACTTCAATTATCTTTATCTCGATAATTATATTCAGTTTTCAAGTGTCTTAGAAAACTTTCAGCGGCGAATTATCTTCTCAAACTTACATTATCTTTATCTCCATAATTATATTCAGTTTTCAAGTGTCTTAGAAAACTTTCAGCGGCGAATGTTCTTTTCAAAACTTCAATTATTTTTATCTCCATAATTATATTCAGTTTTCAAGTGTCTTAGAAAACTTTCAGCGGCGTAATTTCTTCTCAAACTTCAATTATCTTTATCTCGATAATTATATTCAGTTTTCAAGTGTCTTAGAAAACTTTCAGCGGCGAATTATCTTCTCAAACTTCAATTATTTTTATCTCGATAATTATATTCAGTTTTCAAGTGTCTTAGAAAACTTTCAGCGGCGAATTTTCTTCTCAAAACTTCAATTATCTTTATCTCGATAATTATATTCAGTTTTCAAGTGTCTTAGAAAACTTTCAGCGGCGAATTTTCTTCTCAAAACTTCAATTATCTTTATCTCGATAATTATATTCAGTTTTCAAGTGTCTTAGAAAACTTTCAGCGGCGAATTATCTTCTCAAACTTACATTATCTTTATCTCCATAATTATATTCAGTTTTCAAGTGTCTTAGAAAACTTTCAGCGGCGAATGTTCTTTTCAAAACTTCAATTATCTTTATCTCGATAATTATATTCAGTTTTCAAGTGTCTTAGAAAACTTTCAGCGGCGAATTATCTTCTCAAACTTACATTATCTTTATCTCCATAATTATATTCAGTTTTCAAGTGTCTTAGAAAACTTTCAGCGGCGAATGTTCTTTTCAAAACTTCAATTATCTTTATCTCGATAATTATATTCAGTTTTCAAGTGTCTTAGAAAACTTTCAGCGGCGAATTATCTTCTCAAACTTACATTATCTTTATCTCCATAATTATATTCAGTTTTCAAGTGTCTTAGAAAACTTTCAGCGGCGAATTATCTTCTCAAACTTCAATTATTTTTATCTCGATAATTATATTCAGTTTTCAAGTGTCTTAGAAAACTTTCAGCGGCGTAATTTCTTCTCAAACTTCAATTATCTTTATCTCGATAATTATATTCAGTTTTCAAGTGTCTTAGAAAACTTGGTTCTTTTTTTCAACGACTTTAATGTCTCGTCAAGACAGAGTTGTTCACCGCCTTAGTAAATTTCCAGGCGTCCCCTTTTTATCCGAGACCTTAAAGGAATACTTTCGACACTTGTTGTCTCGACGACGCCTTGTACACAACTGTTGAATTAACTCAAAAATATCACACACATGCTTCAATTTAGCACGAAAACGTCTCATCCAATCAACGGGCATAAGGGAGTCAGGTGACATGAAAAAAAGGGGAAGCTAGGGAAGGGGGCAGGAAAAGGGTTAAGAAGAAAGGAAGGAAGAACCGAAACAGGAGAAAGAAAAAGGAAAGAAAGATGGAGGAAGATAATTTCCACACTCTCCCTAAAAAGAAAAAAGACAAAAAGAAAAAATCCTCAAACAACAATCTAATACCAAACGTATTCTGGATTTCTTTCATTTAAAGATTTAACAGACCTTACACGCCTAGACCTAAAGTTTTCCCTGTCCCGAATAGTCCCCGAGCTCGGAGAATTGCCCTCTCCATCCTTAGAAACTTGGTGAGAGTGGGTTATGGAAAGTTCTAAAGGACACAAGTTCTTTAAGGAATGTTCCTGAGTGCTGCCATCACTCCTTTTGATTAAAGCTGACCGAACTAAGCTATCCGATCCAGAAGTCAGATTAACCACCCTTCCCAAGGACCAATAAGGGCGAGGCTTCATAGGGTTTTTATCAAAACGACATCGCCCAGCTTAATCATATTTTCCAAATCAGATTGGTAAAGATCTTGCGACAACTCTCTCAGACCCAAGAGATATTGTTCATACCATAGCCTTTTAAAACGATTCAAGAATTTTTCTCTACATCCCAGACTCTCAATAAGATCTTTGCTAGGGGGGGGGGTCATCCTGGAAACAATCTTCTTCTAAGGACAAAAACACAGAGTTTTTATGGAAGGGATGCACAAAGGCATTAGGAGTAATCACCTCCAAGCCAGAATCATCAGAGCAACGATAGGTTAAGGGCCGATCGTTAACAGATCCCTGCACATCTGACAGAACCGTCAAAAGTTGAAAATAACTTAACTTCCTACGTCCTATAACCTTGAAAAGACAACCTTTTACAACTCGAATTAATCTTTCCCACACAGCACCGTACCAAGCAGAATATAAAGGTATCGTTTGGTGTTTGATAAGATGGGCATCAACTGTCCCTCTAAATTCGTCAGACAAATAAACCTGTTTGACAAGGTCACAACCCGCCACAAAGGACTTTGCATTATCCGAATAAATGTGAGAAGGGACTCCATAAAAATTGAAAAATCTCACAAATGCCAAAACCACAGACTGAGTGGTCATATCAAGCAACAGTTCCAAGTGTATAGCTCGCACACTAAAGCAGGTGAAGATTAAAATATACATCTTTTTAGTTTCATCACCTTCATGCACCCACAAATGGCCAGTAAAATCGATCCCGGTGTGCAAGAACGGCTTAACTAAATTAACCCGATGCTCAGGCAAATTTGTAAATTTGGGATATCTAAAGGAAAGAGTGTTATATTTTTTGCAAATGACACAACAAGATATCACCGTTTTAATAGCTTGTCTAGCTTTGGGTATCCAAAATCCCAACATTCTGAATTTGCTAAGCGTAGCAGCAATTCCCAGATGCTTACACTTCAAATGACAATCCATGATTATTAAACTTGTAACATGACAAGACTTGGGAAGCAGAATAGGATGAAGGACTGCATCAGAAAAATAAGTAGATTTACCAATTCTACCTCGTGAGCGAATCAATGTTTCATCGTCCAAAAATAAATTAAATTTAGAAACCAAACCATCAGACTTGGACAAATAATCCTTTTCCTTAGAAAGGAACAGTCCTTGTGTCATTCTGAGCAAGTACAATCTCGCCTTAATACCAGAGTCGAGAACAATACCTCTCATTTTTGATATAAATCGGAAAACTGCAGTCAAAACTCCAATGAGTTTCTTCAGCGAAGAGAATTTCTCTACTTCAATTATATAACTGCCCTGAATGACAGGTTCACAACCAGTAACTGTACTGATCAACATCTGGCTAGCCGGATTAAGACAATTCAGGTCATAACTAGGCCAGATCAAGTTATCTCCTCTCAACCATTCAGGCCCGAATAACCAACGAGTAAAAACCATTTTAAATTTGTTCAGGGACATACCCCTCGTGACAAAGTCAGTAGGATTGTCATCAGTCTTCACATACTTAAACTTCACTGTCAAACCTTTATCACTAAGATTTTTTACCATCGCTTTTACATCCTTTAACCGGTTACGAGTGAATTGACATTTTGTATTGACATTGTCAGATAAAACCCAGGATAGTACTACCTGTGCATCTACAGCGATAATCACAGAACTGAGCACTTCCAAAGGGAGTATTTTCACCAGAACAGAAATGTGCTTCATGCATAAATATACCGCTAACAGCTCCAAGGTGGGTAAGGTTCTCTTAACAGAGGGAACAACCCTGGCTTTAGCGAATATCAGTCTGGCTTCACCATGCTGATGTAAATATACCGCGATTCCATAGGCCAGGTTCGAGGCATCACAAAACACTATCAACGTGGCTGAAGAATCGGAAGCCACGGAGTAACGGTCGAATTCAAGCTCCCCGATACGTACCAGATCCTTATACAACCTCTCCCAGTCAACCATAACGTCGGGTGGGACCGGCTGGTCCCAGGATACTTTTAACTTCCACAATTTACTAAGAAGGATCCTACCTTTAATAGTAACAGGGAGCATTAAGCCAAGGGGGTCAAATACAGAGGAATTTACAGACAAAATATCCCTCTTAGAGGATACTGATCTTCCTTCAATGCAAGAACTTGCTCGCATTTTGTCAGAGGAGGAGTTATACAAATAGTCCAATACCTTATCAGTGTTAGAACCATGGGAAGAGAGACTGTTATCCTGCAACATTCGCTTAGCAAGCACTTCATTGTTGCTACAGCAATTCCTCAAGGAAAATCCACCTTCCCCCATGACAGAAACAGCCTCCAAATACAGCTGCATCAGAACTTCAGCAGAATTATGAGTTTTCACCAAGTTGTCCACATAGAAGTGGCCCAAAAGCATCTCCCTGCAATGACCAGGAGGGTATTTCTCCACATGATATCGAACCATGTAGCTCAGTATGAAAGGACTGGACACAAAACCAAATATAAGAGTGTTGTATCTAAAACAGATCAACTCATCACCCAATCTTAAAAAGAAACAGAATCTATTTCTGTCACGTTCGTCATTCAAACGAATCATTAAAAAGGCCTTCCGAATATCGGCCAGTAGAACATACTGGTCCATCCGAAACCGCAAAAGCAAATCCAGCATGTCAGTGTACATATTGACACCAGAATAAGCGCAGTCATTTAAAGAAGGTTTCCCACCGGTTCTCAAAGAACAATTGAAGACTGGTCTAATCTTGGTGGTGCACTGTAAATCCTGTTTTATCACCGGTCGATGAGGAATCCATACATATTTGTTAAAATCGGAAGGAGCAACCACAATCCTTTCAATTATTCCTTCCTTTTCTTGGTCTAAGAAGACTTGACAATAATATTCGTACAAACCTTGTTCCATCAGCTTCTTTGATACGCGATTCAAAACTGACAAAGACACCTGATGATTAGCAGGCACCGACTTTAATTTTTCTTCATTCTAAGGCAAACTGACATAGCAACAGTCATCTATGAAACGAATGGAGGAGCGAAAGGACCCAATCATATTCTTATCGAAATCACAGAATTCCTCCTCAACAATACCTATGGTTTCCAAACTAAGCACTTTTCCCACAGTTCTCTCAACAGTAGACTGCTCAACAACAGGCAGCAACGAAGAGCTATTCAAGTGCCAACAAGCATTAGAAGCAGTAGATTCACCCCCAACAGAAGGACACAACACTCTACAGTGGCCCCTCTTATTACATAGCCAGCACATTCCATACTCCTTACCCTTGCAAAGACATGACTCTTCTGCATGAGAAGGGCTCGAACACTTGCTACATAAGCCAATCTCCTTACACCTCCTCAACCGCTCTGCATGAGAAGGAAAAAAACTTGCAGGAATAACCGTTATGGTTATTGGTTCGACAAAAATTACACTTAAATCCAATCTTAGTAGACTGGATATGAAAGTTTTCCAGCGTGGAAGGTTTTTTAGCATCTGTCGAACCCCTGAACATAGGAGAAAATGTTTTCTTAGGTATACTAGCCACCTTCCGAGGATATGCTTCCTTTTCACTAAACTTGGGACATTCAATTTTGGGCGTTATCCCCAAACGTTTTTCTTTAATACGTGAGACTTTTGATTCGCACTATCCTTTACTTCTACCGAAGGCTTGAGTCTTGACAATTTTTCCCAAACCTTCACTCGATGAAGAGCGCAATCCTTACTAAATGACCTTATCTCCCCATCTTCTGTTCCCTCAATTAAATAAGCATTAATAATTTGCTCATCTAACAAATCCGCTGAAGCAGTGTAATCATCTATCTGCTTTTTATACAACGTATAACCTGCTTCGTTTATTTCATCTAACGAGTCTAAGAACTCAAACACAGTTAAGATTTTATCTCTAATCTTTCTTTTTTCAAGTAACATTGAGGTAGTGGGAGAGGTAGTCATTTTAGAATACTAAACCCCGCCCCTTCTAACCTATCAACGGCTAAATGCTAAACCATTCCCCTCTTGACGCGCGCGTCACCAACAACCCTTCTTGGCGCCAAAAATGCCTGTAAAACAAAGGAACAAGAAGCCAAGATGGCCGACGCAGAAACAAAGAAGAAGGAGGGAGGGAGGGGGTACTATCTAAGCAATGGACTGCAGCCACGGTCACCAAATAAAGCCCAGACCAGTTTAGCAGAGAGTAGCTTACTAAACTGGCAGAGTTATTAACTCTATGAGTACCAATTTTTGGCAGAGTGAAGAAATTTTATTATCCACTTCTTCCCGTGGAAGTTAATTCTTCTTAATCAAGAAGTAGTCGTTACTACTAACCTTTGAAACTTAAGGAAGAAAACAAACAAAAAGAGAAAAAATAGGAGAAATAGAATTTATTAAATATGATATCAAAAGGAAAGGTTCGTGACCTCTATGGGCTGCCAAAAATGTCCATCTGGCTTACAAGCAATCTTGTAGTAGTAACCGAAGGGGGAGAGAGTGAAGGGAAAGAGAAGGAAAGAGAGATAGAGAAGGAGGAAGAAAGAAAGAAAAAAAGGAAGGGAGCACTTACTGGAAGCTTCTGGGCGCCCTTTCTCGAATGGAACATTTAGAAAGTTCCTGGAAATTCGTTTTCGTAGTCCTTTTAGCAAAGGTTAAAAGTCCATGGAGGCAGAATATTTTTGAGTATTCAAGTATCTTCGAAACTTCCCAGCGGCGAATGTTCTTTTCAAAACTTCAATTATCTTTATCTCGATAATTATATTCAGTTTTCAAGTGTCTTAGAAAACTTTCAGCGGCGAATTATCTTCTCAAACTTACATTATCTTTATCTCGATAATTATATTCAGTTTTCAAGTGTCTTAGAAAACTTTCAGCGGCGAATGTTCTTTTCAAAACTTCAATTATCTTTATCTCGATAATTATATTCAGTTTTCAAGTGTCTTAGAAAACTTTCAGCGGCGTAATTTCTTCTCAAACTTCAATTATCTTTATCTCGATAATTATATTCAGTTTTCAAGTGTCTTAGAAAACTTGGTTCTTTTTTTCAACGACTTTAATGTCTCGTCAAGACAGAGTTGTTCAACGCCTTAGTAAATTTCCAGGCGTCCCCTTTTTATCCGAGACCTTAAAGGAATACTTTCGACACTTGTTGTCTCAACGACACCTTGTACACAACTGTCGAATTAACTCAAAAATATCACACACGTGCTTCAATTTAGCACGAAAACGTCTCATCCAATCAACGGGCATAAGGGAGTCAGGTGACATGAAAAAAAGGGGAAGCTAGGGAAGGGGGCAGGAAAAGGGTTAAGAAGAAAGGAAGGAAGAACCGAAACAGGAGAAAGAAAAAGGAAAGAAAGATGGTGGAAGATAATTTCCACAATATATATATATATTCCCAGCTCGCATTTAGGTAAAAATGTGCTTTCGTAAATAATTGAATTCATTCAAAACAGATCGCTAAAACCAAAACAAACAATAAATCGCAATAAATCCAGACAGTTGGCGAGATGGGTCACAGGTAAGGGGCTTTGGCTCATTACCGTGGGGTCCCGATTTCGAATCTCGCTATATTCAGCCACTCTGATGAGTCGTAGACGACGAAACACGTGTCAGTGGATAATTACATTTTAAAAATAATATATATACCGCTCCCCATGTGGAGGTACTAAATTGGTTAAAGGGAAAATTTTTCCCAACTCGCATTTAGGTAAAAATGCGCTTTCGTAAATAATTAAATTCATTCAAAACATATCGCTAAAACCAAAACAAACAATATATATATATATATATATATATATATATATATATATATAGTCATCCACATACAGTACTGTTTCGCTGTTTCACAGCTCATCAGTGCGGCTAGACAGGCAACTACCTCAAGCCAGGATTGAAACCCGACCGTTTATACGGCAGTCAGGCTTCTAACCATTACGCTATTGGCGGCTGCTTGAACGAGTAGTGAGTTTAACGATGTTTTGATATCGTCCGAAATACCTCCGCTCGATTTGTTTACACAAAGAGCGTCGCTTATATGCTAATGGTAATTCGTTTTTCACTTCTCAATATGCTCAACTCAAGGTGAGGAGCACTATAGTCATCCACATACAGTACTGTTTCGCTGTTTCACAGCTCATCAGTGCGGCTAGACAGGCAACTACCTCAAGCCAGGATTGAAACCCGACCGTTTATACGGCAGTCAGGCTTCTAACCATTACGCTATTGGCGGCTGCTTGGAAGAAGAATTTTTTTAAAAATTTTGTTTTAAATTTGTAATGCATTAGCGTTCATTTTAATTGGCAACAAACATAAAAAAGCAACTGATTTAAATATGTATAATAAATGATTAGAAACTGAAAAGAAAAATAGTATAATAGAAAATAAAATTATTATTATTATTATTGTCGCCGTCGCCGTCGCCATCATCATCATCATCATCATCATCATCATCATCATCATCATCTTTATATTAATACGATATCGTTATTTTCAGTGTCACACTTACATTCAGAATCGTTTAATTGCTATTTCTTGTAATAAATAATTTTACCTCGAATTCTTCATGAGTTTTAGTTTTGGTTTCGATTATAGTTGATGGTACTGAAGTCATTTATTTAAAAAAAATAATTTTACCAAGAATCTATCTATTAATATGATAGCGTGTGTTATTTATTTATTTTCTGTGTCATGCTTACATCTGAGTCATTTAATTGTTATAAACTTCCATATCTTGTAATAAATAATTTTAATAAGAATTCTTCATAAGTTTTGGCTTCGGTTTCGATTATAGCTGATCGCAATTCGATAATTTATTCTTTTCATAAATAATTTTATCAATAATTCTCCTGAGTTTTGTGCGAAACTTTTCTAGTCTCGCACAAAAACACACATTCACATTTCAAGCTATGTCATATACATACGCACACACAAACATACGCGCCCACGTTCACACACGTACATATATTCACGTTCGCGTACATACACTCACATTCACGTGTATATATACACACACGCTAATGCACACACATGTACTCACACACGCGCACACGAACGCACACATGGACGACGTCACTTCCGCTTTCTTAGGAAATACGCACATGCGCAAAAGACCTCCGGAAACGAGTATAAAAGAGAGAGCAACAAGCGGCTCCTCCTTTTAGACCAGCTCTCGACCAGAGAGGTTGGGGCTAACCAGCCGTCTCCCTTTCGGGAGGCGCATGCTCGTGTGCGTCACACCCCCTGCGACTATGTATGGGGCACGAGCCAACAGACAGTACCTACACTCTTTCTCTCTCTATCTACTACTGGTCCCTGAGAACACCACCGCGTAGCTGACTGCTAACATGGCGTACAGCTTCACCTCTATCCTCTTCTTTGTCTACATGCTGGACTATCATTCTAATTTCCACTACAACACTCACTTCTCTTCCCACGCGCGAACAAACGATAGTGAGATGAACACACATTTCCATTTCCTTCTACAACACCAGTCCCGCAACGAACATTGGTTACACACGCACGGACATGAACACATGTTATAACTAAAACGTTCATTCTTTCAACAGTAAATAAACGACGTTTATCTTATCCATCAATTGAGTCTTTGTTTCCTTCAATTCCATTCGTTTCATTATTTTCTTGTGGCGAGCTAGGGTATTATATCCTGGTCCGTTACAGTTCTGTTTTCAGTTTCGATTATAGTTGAAGGAACTCAAGTTATTCTTTATATATATATATATATATATATATATATATATATATATATATATATATATATATATATATATATATATACTAGCAGTTCAGCCCGGCTTTGCTCGGGCCCTATGTACTGTTCATTATTTTATGTGTATATGTATATATGTATTAAAATGTTTGACTCGTGTCCAGATAATCTCCATCTAAAATTTAAAAGTGGCGGAGGAATTTGGTAGAGTCTGGAAAGGTCAACCCTTTCAACTGTTACCGCTTGGTAGCCAAATTTTTGCTCCAAAACTGATTAAAAAGCTTGCTGCATATCTGAATACTCTTTATTTAATATTTCAAATGTTTAGACCAAAAATTGTCTGAATAGTTTGCTAGAGATAGCAACGGTCAAATCTTTTGAACTTTGACCCCTCGGTAGCAAAATTTTCGGCCCAAATCCTATCAAATAGGTTGCCCTAAGTCTGAATGTACTTTATGTAAAATTTGAAATGATTAGACCAAAAATTGGTTGAGTAATTTGCAAGAGACCGCAAAGGTCAATTTTTTTTTTTTTAAGTTTGACCCCAATTTTGACCCGTATTGTTTTGGGCCCAAATCAAATTAAAAAGTTTGATTTATGTCCAAGTAACCTACATCTAAAATTTGAAGTGCTTAGACCCAATTTGGCGGAGGGGTTTGGTAAAGTTTTCAAAGGTCAAATCGTGTAACTTTGACCCCTTGACAACTAAATTTCTGGTCGAAAACCGATTAAAAAGATTTTCCTAAATCTCAATACCCCTTATGTCAAATCTTAAGACTGTAGACTTGACAGAGTAGTTTGGTAAGGAAATATACACACACAGACACACACACAACTTCACTTATATATATATATATATATATATATATATATATATATATATATATATATATATATATATATATCAGTGGCGTACCTATGTAAAATGGCGCCCATGGCAAAGTTTGAATGTGCGCCCCTTCTTAATAATTTATACCTTAGATATACCTAACTACTAATTTTAATTTTTGTCAAGCAATTTTTGCGCCCATGCCTGCCATACCCTAGATACGCCACTGATATATATATATATATATATATATATATATATATATATATATATATATATATATATATATTCACAAACAACATTTAACATCCCAATGAATGCATTGACGATGATAATTACGAGCTTTAAAAGGCGGACCATTAAAAGATACATCAGCCTTACTTAAAAATATGCTAGTTTTATTTTTGGTGTCTTTAAAAAAAACATCCAATATTTTTGCTGATGAAGAGACTTTGCTTCAAAAAACCAAATGATAAAATTATTGTCCAAGACTTATTGTCTATCTCAATAAAAACATTGTTTCCAAAACGATCGTACAATTTATCGATTTTGTTTGTGAAACCGATTTTTAATTTCTAATTTTAATTAAAATTATCAATCATCTTGTTTAATATTAAAATAGCTGTAGGATATATATATGCCTATCGAGCTTACATTACCACGAGCACTGTTTTCTTTTCTTTTATTTTAATTGTATTAATGAATTTAAACTTTGCTCTTTAGACTGTTGTTCTAATCCCCTTAAAATTATTAGTCCTCGTGCAAAAGAGCAGGACACAAAATGTTTTACGTAATAATAATAATAGAATAACAATAACAAAGGCTTTCGCTGGCGAGGACTACTATTGACCGTAACCAGTTATACAATCCTTTGGAAAATTTCATCCCTATTTTTCTCGTTATGTACTGAATATTTGTTAATGAAACCTATTTGAAATATGTTCCTTATTAAATTTTAAAGATTTTCTATTCTGAAAGAAGTTTAAAAAAATTTAATCTATAAAAGTTATTTTAAAGTTTTTGTTAAAAAAATCAGATTTTCTCATTATTCAGGCATGTATTACAAAGAGGGAGTTGCAAAAAAGAGTTGTGGTGTAAGGAGAAATGCAAACTGAAACAGAGAATATTCAGATCTGTAATAATACAAAAAGGGGTTGCAAAAATGAGTTGTGGTATGAGGAGAAATACAAACTGAAACAGAGAGAATATTCAGACCTGTAATAATACAAAGAGGAGGTGGCAAAAATGAGTTGTGATGTGAGGAGAAATACAAACTGAAATAGTAGAAAAGCATTTCATCCAAGGCATGAAAATTGTTAAACAAAATGTTTTTACTATATATTAATCATTGAAAATTTTATATGTATATCATTAATTGCTAGATGAAAGATAATGTTTTTAAACTGCAATAAAATGTATATTACATAAAATAAATCCAAGGTAATTTTTTTATTCAATTTAAATTAAATTTTTATACCTTACTTTGTAAAATTTATAACAGTGCATTTTGAAGATAAATAAATTTCAAATTGAATCTTGTACCTTTATTTTTAAAGCCTATAGTAAAAACATTTTGTTTAACAATTCTCATGCCTTGGATGAAATGCTTTTCTAACTTATATATATATATATATATATATATATATATATATATATATATGATGAGATTAATGTAAATATTATTCCAACGAAATAGAGAAATAAAAAGGAACAAACCGAGTTATGTGTTCATCAACGTTTAGTCTTTATTTCAAGACTTCATTTACCCAGAGGGGAGTCTCGAAATAAAGATGAAACGTTGATTAACACATAAGCATATAACTCGGTTTGTTCCTTTATATATATTCTCCTGTCTTTTCCTTGGCTTCGCTAAATATAGCAAGCACGCGGACGTAGTTGTAGACAAACGGTTAGTGATGAAGAAATTGCCTCCATGTCGAGAAAACTGTGTTTCTTTTGGGTTGTTGTTTTCGCTACGGTGTGTAAGGCATCTAAGCGTTTTGCCCGTAATTTTGTGGAGGTAACCATGATCATGTGCCTCGACTTTGGTGCCATGGTAGCGATCGTAGCGTGAATCCCTACGTAGTCAATTTCTCCCCAAAGCGGTCAGGAATCATGAAACTTGAGTGGTGGTCGTCACGGTGACACGTGGCAGACAGTATGACGGCGTCCCCAAGTCAAAACGAGATCTAAATCATAACATCATAACAAAATTAAGTGGGGATGGTCGATGAAGAGTGATAGGCAAAGAACGCATCCACAATATTCTTGTGGTGGCGGGTGTTCTGAGGTGTGTGTGCTTCGGGGATGAGCATTGATCCATCAATTTCGTCCATACACCAGGATGGGATGTAAATACGTAGGTCCGAACCCTGGATTCGGAATGTTTTGCCTGCAGGGTTGGCGTCAGCTGGTGTGTTATTTTTTCTTTGGCCATGACTTCTGCTGAGCATGTCGGCCCAGACATTGGATTCGCCCTCCACAAATTCCAGGACGAATTTATAGCATGCGATCTCTTCCTGCCATCTGCGGATTTTGGCATTGTTGAATACCCGCTGATCCAGATAGGTTAGTGATCTGTGGTCGGTGAAGATGACGAAGGGGCGGCTGTGTAGGCGAGTAGTCGAATTTTGCTATGGCCCACTTTATTGCGTATGCCTCGCGTTCAGTTGTGGACCAGTTTTGTTCCGTGGTGTTAAATATGTGTGAAGCGACTGCTATGATCTTCTTCTTTCCCCTGTCATCTTCTTGCATTAGGATGGCCCCACATGCGGTGTCACTCGCATCAGTGGTGAGCGTGAAGAGTTGATCAAAATCAGGGAATGAAATGACAGGAGGCGAGGACAGTCGTTTCTTTATCTTATTAAAGGCCTTGTCCGCCTGCTCAGTCCATGCAAATGGTTTGCCAGCAAATGGTTTGCCAGCCCTATTCAGTTCATGGATGGGGGTCATGATGCTGGAAAATGTGTCCGACCTGATTTGTTCCTGTACCCGTGTCTCCAGGAATTGCCGTATCCACACTAAACGACCTATGAGGCCTTGCAGTTCCTTTTTTGTTGTTGGAGGCTTCATTTCCATGATGGCGCGGACGTATTCGGGGTCGGCCTTGAAACCCTTGCTATTTACGATGTGACCGAGGAATTTTGCTTCGTTCGCGAGGAAGGTACATTTATCCGGATTCAATTTTAGTCCAAATTTACGTAGGGCGGTGAATAGTTGCTCCAGTGCCAGTATGTATCCTTCAAATGTTTTGGCGTGGACTAGGTTGTCGTCAATGTACGAGGATATGTTGGTGCGAGATGTAACAGTGGCCAAGGCTTCAGCTATGCAGCGGGAGAAGATTTGTCCGGCAGATGTGAGACCAAAGGCGAGTCGTGTGTATTGGTAGCATTTGCCCTTCCATGTGAATGCAGTTTTGTGTCGATCACGCTCGTCGATAGCGATCTGCCAATAGCCACTGCGAAGATCAAGGGATGCAAAATATTTATTTCCTTCGCCGATTCTGTGGAACAGGTGGTCAATCGTAGGTATGGGGTAGGGGTCGAGATCGACTAGGACCTTGTTGAGTGTTGCTTTGAAGTTGGCAACTACCCGGATTGCCCCGTTCTTCTTGCGAACGGCAAATACAGGGCTATTAAAACCCTTGGGGTCCTTGCATGGTTCGATGATCTCTCTGGCGGCCATGTGCATGATTTCAGCATCGACGTCAGCCTCGAGAGCCTGGGCGATTGGGTGTTGCTTCTGACAGCGGGATTGGCCATTGGTTGGTATTCGAACTGGTCTGATGAAGGTACCCTTTTCTCCCTTTTCGGTACCCATGATGTCGGCGAAGCGGATGATTAAGTCTGCTGTGGCCTCCAGTTCGTCGCGGTTTGGATGGTTGGGCAATGCCACACCCACATTACTCTGTAGCCAGTGTAGTTTTTCATTTAGTGTCTTGGGGCTGGGCTGTGTGAGTCTAGTGGGATGATCGATGGTGTGGGCTCATAATGTGGTATCATCAGCTGGTATCTTCTGTGTAAGAGCTGGTAGTATTGCTGCCGTGTGAGTTATCGGAGTGGACGCGAGCGTGCGTCTGAATTCGATCGTTGATTTTTGGTGGTCGATTGTGTAGGAGTCTAGTGTGCTGTGACCAAGGATGCTTTGGCCGATCAGGATTGGAGATATAGCGGATGTTATCAGCATGTTGATCCCGTCGAACCTGGGTGAATCGTGGTTGCCGATGGCGATGCCACAATTAAGTTCGCCAAGGATATGGATGCTGCCGTTTATGCCTCTCACATGCACGTTGGATGGCGTTATTCGACGTCTGACCTCTTCAGGTATTCGAGACACTGGCATAATGCAAGTGGAGCAGCCTGAGTCCAACATAGATATGTCCGAGAACGTAGCTCCCTCGATCATGAAATGTGTGTTGACGAAAGGTGACTTCTGCGCCGAGTGTTGATGAAAGTTAAATATGTGATGGTGAGCCATCACATCTCGCCTGGTCCGTATTGAAAATCCTCGGCCATGGTAGTGGGGAGAGTATCTTCCGGTGGCATATCCTTGTCGTCTGTTGCGATATATGCCTGGGCACGAGGTGGGTGCCGGTACCGACAGTTGCGTCCATGGAAGCATGCATAGCCTTTCATGTAGTTTTGGCAGATCTCAGCATCCTGATTGTGTTCATCATCCCTGCGCATCTGAAAATGGCCGCGAGTGCCAGTAGGTTTGGTGTTGCGCAGTGTTGTGGTATCTTTCCTTGCCTGTGGGCGGAGAGTTTGCCTGTTCACATTGTGTTCAGTTCGCCTGGTCCTTTGATCAGATCGTTGTGGCCTGTTTGCGTAGTACGCGATGGGACTATCATTGATTTCATCGTCCGTTTTGACACCACAGTCGATGTACCGCTGTACATCACTAGCTATCCCACCCGCCGTATAATGCTTATCCATTGTTTTGACGATGTGTGGGTATAAGCTCGGTGTCCAGGCTTTCACCTTCTCACTCATTAGCATTGCACCCATGAGAGAGAAGACAGTATCTGCAGGTATTTCCCGTGAGTGGTCCGACTTAAATTTTGCCTTTATGTGTACTGCAGCCTCTCTAATCGTGTTTTCCAGTCGGCCGGCGAAATCTGTCAATCTCTCCCCATCTCGACGCTGCAAATCCCAAGCCCGGCTGAGGTGCTGGAAGTTTGTCATTTGGCTGCCGTGGGTCGTTATGAGGTATGCTTTGAGTTGCTCGAAGGTAGATGTGTCGTGTTGGGAGTCCGTCATTTGCTGGAATATCCCTTCGTTCAGAAGCTGTTTGCAGATTCTGACAAACTCTTTTTCGATACTAGGGTGTGTACCGATTTCCGGCTTGACATGTATCATGTATGTTTTGTTTACATCCGTGATGAAGCGGTTAACATCGTTCCCGGGGTTGAACTTTTTTTATGTCCTTTACCGAATCGTGTATGGCCTGTAATCTGATCATCAGATTGTAGTCGTTATTATCGGCTTTGGGCGTGTCGTTTAAGGTGGTCGATTTGAGGGTGGAGAGCATAATCTCTAGGTCCGCTTTTATTTCGAGGATAAGGGCCTCGTCTGGTCGTGATGTACTCGATTTTAGCTGGAGGAGTGCCGATTTCTGGTCTCTGATAAAACTGAGAAGTTCGTTACGGGTGCACCCTGAGTAGTCCATTCTACCTGTCGCACGCTTCTGACACCAGTTGTTATGTTACGAAGCGTATGGTGACAAGCAAAAAGAATAGACAACACAGGATTAAGATTTGAACGAACTCAACAATTTATTTTCTAATAAATAACACAGAATAATAACGAGCTGTCCTTGGGGTGAAGATGGCAGATTGTTGTTAGTTGTTGTTATTGTGGTTATAAGGCACGACGAAACCTTCGTTTGTAATAGTAGTAGCAGCAGTGCTGGTTATAATCGTGTGTCAATAGCGATAGTTGTTGTTGTTAGAAGGCGCGACGAAGCCTTCGTTGGTAATGGTAGTAGCAGCAGTGCTGGTTATAATCGTGTGTCAATAGCGATAGTTGTTGTTGTTAGAAGGCGCGACGTAGCCTTCGTTGGTAATGGTAGTAGCAGCAGTGCTGGTTATAATCGTGTGTCAATAGCGATAGTTGTTGTTGTTAGAAGGCGCGACGAAGCCTTCGTTGTAGTAGTAGTAGCATTGGTCGCGACAGCCGTAGCGTTGTGGTGATGGCGAGGCTGGTGGTCCTTCTCCTGTCTTTTCCTTGGCTTCGCTAAATATAGCAAGCACGCGGACGTAGTTGTAGACAAACGGTTAGTGATGAAGAAATTGCCTCCATATCGAGAAAACTGTGTTTCTTTTGGGTTGTTGTTTTCGCTACGGTGTGTAAGGCATCTAAGCGTTTTGCCCGTAATTTTGTGGAGGTAACCATGATCATGTGCCTCGACTTTGGTGCCATGGTAGCGATCGTAGCGTGAATCCCTACGTAGTCAATTTCTCCCCAAAGCGGTCAGGAATCATGAAACTTGAGTGGTGGTCGTCACGGTGACACGTGGCAGACAGTATGACGGCGTCCCCAAGTCAAAACGAGATCTAAATCATAACATCATAACAAAATTAAAGACTTAAATTACAATAATTAAATTTAAACATTCTTATTTCAATATTTGGCACATAACACCTGCAAAAATGATCACAATGTCAGGATTTCATTTTATTTCAGAATCGATGGCAAATTGTGTAGATTGATATCTCATTATATTAAATACTAATATTTAACATTAGTTTATCATTTAAGCCGATAAAAAGCCTTTTTTTTTTTTCTTCGCGTCATAAAAGGATTTGGAGTTTCCTAATCAATCTTTTCGGGTGCAGTTGCACGCTCTCAAAATAACTAAAGTGTTGGCTTTAAAAAAATTGGTTCATTAAAACTAAACAGGTTTAGTTTAAAAAAAAAAAAATCGCTTTGGTAATTAGATATGTCGTATGGTTATCCCTAATCGCTGAATAAAACCGCTAACGAGTTGAATGATTACGACATAAAATTAAAATCGGGTTCCTGAAACGGAAACTTCGTTTGTTTTTGTTTTTTTCTTATCAATATATTTACATTGTTATTTTGTTTTCATTTTCAATCATTCGAACAGTTTTCTTTTTCAAGTAATCCAAGTTACAAAATTCCCACTGTTTACTATGCTAAAATCACAATGACTAATGTATACCTATTAACCCTTATCCTTGAGTGGCCTCTGGGCCTTGATAAGTGGTGACACCCATGTAAAAAAAAATCACTCGAACAGTTTTCTTTTTATAATGTATAGTTTTAAAAGTTTAAAAACTATATAGTTTTTACTTCGGGAAAATTAATGGGTCAGTTTTTACGATGTGCCCTGTTAAAATACTGTTAAAAACTCGCTCAGTATATGTTAGGTAGAAAAGTAACTTATCTTGCCTTTGATAACATTTATTTATATATTTGTTTTTGACTATTTTTTCGAATCTACAGTACAGTAATACAAACACACGATATGAATACTCACGTTGTTATATATATATATATATATATATATATATATATATATATATATATATATATATATAAATGAGATTATAGCAGTTAAAAAACATTTTTAAAACACACACACCTTTTTCAAAGTGATCAGAAATCGTATAAAAGTAAAAAGGGTAAATTTTTACTTACTTTCCAACTTAATCACCTTTAACGTGACTTTTACAGTTTTTTTTTTAAATGGAATTCATTTACCGATACAAAAGAAATGATTAGTAAATAAATCCATGAATAAATATTATAAATGGTTTATTTTAATACTTGCCAGGATGCGGAGGAAAATGAATGAAGGGGGAGGGGAATAAAATAAAAACATTTTGGAAACAGAGTAAGTTTGAAAGAATTGCTTTGCACAGAAAGAAATTAATGAAAAAAGAATAAAATTAAATTTCTTTTCTTTCTTGATTTTTT
This sequence comes from Euprymna scolopes, assembly GCF_053919585.1. Classification (NCBI taxonomy): domain Eukaryota; kingdom Metazoa; phylum Mollusca; class Cephalopoda; order Sepiida; family Sepiolidae; genus Euprymna; species Euprymna scolopes. Next base: position 65,618,314 of record NC_136493.1, on the reverse strand, counting down.
TTTTAGTTTTTTATGAAAAGGGAAGTCAAAATTAAGACTATAAAAAACAATTTTTATTAAGAGCGAACCTCAGTCGTCAGGTCTGTAAAAAAAAGACGTGGAATAATCAAGAAATGTTTTCTAATACAATTTTTTTTTACTTATGTGTTCATTTGTCTCTTTGAAGTTCGTTTGTTTAATATATCGGTTTGCAATATAATTTTGTCATTCTGTCAGACTCAAATTTTAAATCTATATATCTATAAAAGTGAAAGTGTGTGTGTGTGTATGTGTGTGTGTGTCTGTGTACATTTCCCTACGAAATAACTCTGTCAATTTTTAGTCTACAGACTCGAAATTTGATATACAGGGTACTGAGATTTGGAAAAATCTATGTGATCCGTTTTTAGCCAGAAATTTGGCGATTAAGGGGTCAAAGTTCAACGATTTGAGCTTTGAGAACTCTACCGAACTTCTCCGACAATTTTGGGTCTCCACACTTGAAATTTTAGATATAGATTCCGTGGACATGGATCTAACTTAATAACTTGATTTAAGGCCAAAACAATAAATTTTCAGGGGTCATAATAGGGGTCAAAGTTTTAAAAATTAGCCCCTTTTTTTTGCTCAGCATACACCTCCAAACACCCGGGCAACGCCGGGCACCCATGCTAGTATATATATATATATATATATATATATATATATATATATATATATATATATATATATATATATATATGTATATATATATGTGTATATATAGTAAGTTATAAAATGTATATAGCGATTCTACACTGAATATTCCGCGTTTCATCCACTCTAGGATTCTTGCCCATAAGCCTGAAGAATCATAGAGTGGATGAAACGCGGAATATTCAGTGTAGCTTAATCGCCATATACATTTTATAACTTACTAACTAGCTCTACCTACGTATTGAGCACTTTTGAAGTAAATACTTAAAGTTTACGCATAAATCTATACTTTCGTATATTAATTTTATGTGAGTAAATTAAGTAGTATATATATATATATATATATATATATATATATATATATATATATATATATATATATACAGACAAGTATTGTTAAATAGCACGGAATATTCTTGCTTAATAAGCTTTCTTTGCAGTTTTTCAATTTTTCTAATTGTCTTTCTTGTTTCTCGGTTGAACCTGTGTAAGAAAGTTCCATAGTCGTCTTGGACCATTTTTTTTTTGTTCTTTGAAAGTACTTTCGACTGGGTTTTTATCAGTCGTTTTCGATTTATTTTTGGGGCTCAAATCAAATTATAAACTTAGATCCATGTCCAAGTAACCTACATTTTGAATTTCAAGTGTACGGAGAAGTTTGGTAGAGTTTTCAAATGTCAAATCGTTGAACTTTGACCTGTTGACAACCAACTTTTTGGCCAAAACGGATTAAAACGATTTTCCCAAAACTCAATAACCTTTATGTCAAATCTCGAGTCTGTAGACCAAAAATTGACAGAATTATTTGGTAGGCAAATGTACACAGAGAGACACTTTTATAGATATACTAGCATTTCAGCTCGGCGTTGCCCGGGTGTTTGGAGGTGTATGTTCAGCAAAAAAAAATTTTTATGAATAACAAGGAATTTTGAATCACAAAAAAAAAAAAAAAAATAAGTGTCGACTTGTCTTTTTTTAATTTGTTTGGCATGCTTGCAGAAACGCTCGACGAGTCTCTTTCAGGTACTGGCCGCTGACATTCTCATCAGAAGACACGAGGATCAACAATCGGGGAACATCCATCACTAGACGACACACGGGTGACATAAGTGTCACATGCTGAGCAAAAAAAAAAACAAAAAAAAACGTCAAGTTTTTAACTTTGACCCCTATTATGACCCCTATACATTTATTGTTTTGGGCTCAAATTAAGTTATTAAGTTAGATCCATGTCCAAGGAACCTATATCTAAAATTTAAAGTGTTTAGACCCAAAAATTGTGTGAGGAGTTTGGTAGAGTTCTCAAAGGTTAAATCGTTGAACTTTGACCCTTAACAGATAAATTTTTGGCCGAAACCCGATCACATCGATTTTCCCAAATCTCAGTACCCTGTATGTCAAATTTTGAGTCTTTAGACTAAAAATTGACAGAGTTATTGCATAGGGAAATGTACACAGGCAGACCGACACACAGACAGACACAGACAGACAGTCAAATACGTTCACTTTTATATATATATATATATATATATAGATAGATAGATAGATAGATAGATAGATAGATATAGATAGATTATATATAGTGCTTCCAATATTTTTAATCTTTTAACGTTTGAATCCATATGGAGGATTTTTGTATTTTCAACTGATAACGTGGGCAGCTATATTGTTTTGGATGTTGGGAAATGGGGCTTGTGTGTGCAATTGACCCTACACCTTGCTTGACAGAAACATCCAATGGTCAACTTTGTTTTCTGACTAAGGCAATGAAATCAGTTTTCCCCGCCACATCCCATCCCCTTAAACTGGACACATTGGGGGTGCTTGAGTGCCATATATGCCGGTGCAAGTGGATTGGGTTAACTTTTGTCTGATGAGTTGAATGTACCAGATTGACAGTTTCTGGTTGCTGTTTCCAAATGATAGTACAGGATGCTTATCTCTTTGGTAGCACTTGGAGCGGCTGCTCTATCAACAGTTGTATTATATCGGGATAATTGTAGTGTCATGTCGTGCATGAAAATGTTAAGATTAAATAGTTATTCCCCTTAGACCGATCAAATTAAGTTACCTCCATTTGATAACGTGATTTTATGAGACTTTACGAGATTTCATTTTTGCAGTATAAATATCGGTCAGCCATCTTTGTTTTGGTTGTTATTGATAGTTTTCTTACCGGCCACACGTGCTGAATAAAGTATTAATTTTTATATCCATTTTCATCGGCTTTGTGTGTCGTTTTTCAAAAAGGCCACTGTCTGTGGGCTTTCCTGAGGCCACAATCCTGTAGATGAAGAGACGACTGATGGTCTACTTGTGTTGCGTGTCTAGTATTCTGCACAACCACTTGTCCAGCACCTCTCACCCCAACTGAAACTTTTAAATAAAATAAAATGACAGTTCAGTCAAAAATTACGATTTAACCAGGCTAAACTCAAACAAACCAAATTACCTCCTCCCTTAAGGTTTGCACTTATGAATATCTGCAGGCTGGGAACTAATTTAGATGATGTTGAATCATTTCTCCTAGCAAACACCTCGCATATCTAAATACTAAGTGAAACTAACCTACACTCCTCCATTCCCTCTAACCACTTTAACATGCCTGGTTAACTCCCACTTTGCCATAAGGACTCAGACAGACATATGCATGGACTTGGAGTCGAAACACGCCGTTCTTGACTAGAGAAACAAAACTAGAATCAGAAGACCAGGCCCTTAACATGTAGCTACTTAAATTTTCTCTACCGCTCTCCTTTGACTCAGGACTGTACCCTAATAAACAAAGTCTCTGACAGCATAGATAAAGCACTCTCCCTTGATACTAGCGCACAAGTACGTGTATTTGGTGACTTTAATGTCCTCTACAGTTATTGGCTTGGTTTATCTACTTACACAGATGCAGCAAGTAGCACAACACATAGCTTCGCTATATATCATTCCCTATCACAGACGGTTACATTTTCAACACGTTTCCCAGACCAGCGAGTTCAACAAGCCTCACTTCTAGATCTATTTCTGACCACAGTTCCCAATGATTGTGATAATGAATTTCTACAGCCCACTTGGGAATGCTGATCATGCTGTGATAATAGTAGAAATCGCCCTAAACTCTAGACCCAAAACTGAAGAGCTCAAAAAAAAACAAGGTATTATAAAAAGTTGACTGGGAAGCCATGAGGGATCTCATCAGAGATGCTCCTAGGGAAATATCTTTTCTCTTCCCACTGAACAGTTGACAGATAAGATCACTGAATGGTTCAAAACGGTACTTGAAGCACATGTTCCCACATGGAAATTCTATAGCAAGCCCCACTCTCCCCAATGGTTTACTTCTACTTGTGTAGCTGCCATTGTTCAAAGGCAGCATGCGTACTGCAGATTTAACCAACATAAGTCCAGTTAAAACAAACAGAAGTTTATAGAAGCTAGAAGTAATTGTAAGAGAGAAATAGCAATAGCTAAGAGAAAATATACCGAAACCATCAGAAAATGCATTGAAACACAGAAATTAGTAATCCAACAGTGTAGTAAAAAAATGGTCAATCAACAATTCCCCACTATCCAACAATCAAGGTTGTTTGCACGGCAACCAAGAAGGCTAACATGCTTGCCAGTCGATTTGCCTCATACTCCACATTGTACTCAGCAAACCAGTCCTTCCCTGACTTTCCTTTGCAGACAAACGCTACACTAGATGATCTGAAAATCATTCCTTCTCAGGTGCATGATATCATAAAACCTTTGTGACCTCCAAAGCATGTGGACCCGATCTCATCCTGGCTGTGCTGTGCTAATGAAAAAATGCTCCGTCAAGGTTGCTCGAGTTCTCTACAAATTTTGCAACAAATGCCTTAACGAATCTTGCTTTCCTGCTGGAAAACTGCTTCTGTGATATCTGTTTTCAAGAATTCTGGCGAAAGAACTGACCCATTAAATTATTGCCCAATTAGCCTCCTCCTGCTTTTTGTTGAAATATTAAAATCCTTAATTAACCGAGCTCTAGTTCGTCACCTTACAGCTATTAAACTTCTGACCGACCAACAATATGGATTTAGGCAAGCCCGTTCTACAGTAGATATCCAACTGTTATTTCTGAATGTATATACCATACACTGGAGAAAGCAGGGGAGGGTAGAGCGGTAGCCTTAGATATATCTAAGGCTTTTGAAAGGGTATGGGACGATGGTCTTCTCAGGAAAATCAGATCATACGGTATCACTGAATGAATACTTAAATAATTAAATCCTTCTCAAATAAGAGAAGAATTCAGGTTGTTCTCGATCTTCATACATCTAAACAATATGATATAAATGCGGGAATACCTCAGGGGTTTATCTTTGAACCTTTATTATTCCTAATATTCATAAATGACCTCCCTGATAAAATTGTCTCTGAGATAGGTGTATTTGCTGATGACACAACGATCTATAGCAGGAAAGAAGAGAAAACAAATGAACACATATTTAAGAAAATGGTACAAACACTAGAGGATGACCTCCAATTTGTAGTTGAATAGGGACATAAATGGATGGTCACATTTAATGCTGCTAAAAATAAGCTTGTTTCCTTCAATAATTACAAGAAACATACTCAACCATCAATAGCAATGACTAAAGATACATTACCTGAAAGTACTTCTTTTAAACTTCTCGGCCTAACGTTCACAGGGAACATGAGTTAGAACAGATACATTGAGAGTATTGCCAGGGCCACTGTGAGGAAGGTGGGCTCTCTCTACTGCACTAGAAAGCTACTTACACCTGAAATTATCTTGTACCTCTATAAGGCCATCATTCGCCCATGTATGGAGTACTGTTGTTACATTTGGTGCATCTGGTACTAGTCTCTCACTCCTGTACAGAGTTCAAAAGAGAGTCGCCAACCTGAATTGGGAACCATCAAATGAACTGTCATCTAAGATTCAACCTCTGTCCCATCGACGAAATGTTGCACACCTCTTCCTGCTTTACAAGTATTTTAATGGTGAATGCTCCCACTATTACAAGCAAATACCCTCGACGAATCTGACAAGCAGCAAAAGTACACCCTTACACAGTAGAAATCCCTTGAGCTAAGAAAACCTTCTACTCCAATAGTTTCTTCCTCAAAACGGCTAGACTTTGGAACTTCCTTCCAGGATTCTGCTTTCCCAACAGTATTGACATGCAGCAGTTCAAGTGTACTGTGAACAGACATCTTGCTGCTCATCTCCCTACATAGTATCCCTGTAACTTATGTCCCCGATAGTAACCCCTTACTTCAAAGTGGCACTGTGCCTTGTTTGGGATGAAAATGGAATAAATACAAAATCTGCAAGAATTAAAGTATCATTAAGCGTACTTTACGACTGGGCTATGCCAGACGTCTCTGCTAGCTTAGATAATAGTGGAGCAGATTACTGAAACAATCTTTCACTTGGTGATACAAACACCAAAACTGGCACACAGGTACTTCAGAATTCCGTCTTTCAGCAAAGCACGTTAGTCAACTTCAAAAACAAAATGGCTGCCATTTTTCAAGATGGCCACCATTCGTACCAGTATGAAACAGTATTGCACTAAATATTGTCAAAGTAATGACATTTTGATGATCTGTACATCAAAATATATATTTTTGGCACGAAGAATCAAATTCTGTGATCAAAATTTCAATATCATTAAGCGTTATAGTGATATGATGACAATTATATGAACTAGCACTGTCTCAGTGAAATTACCGATGTGGTATCTCAAATTGTTGTGACAGAAGCACAATATACTACAACAGACTGAAGTGACTTGCTTGAATTTAACCTGAATCATTGTTTTACTCTTTACATTTACAGCTACACATTAGTGTGCATTTCAGGGTGTAATGATAACATTTGCATGGTCCCCGATATTCACCCGTGCAACAACATTTTGTCAGCTGCTGGCAGGACTGAGCAATGTTTGGGAGGGTTGACCAGAGAACTTCCCAGGCTTCACCTTTTTTTTTGCCAGCCTCAGATGCAAGGACTTTCAGGTTGAATTGTACATTCTGTTGACTGGCCCCATATGCAAGCAGCTTGGAATGCAGATCGTTTAACATGCTGAACGAGAGATGCACTAGTTGATGGAATGAAGTCATAGGGTCTTTACTTCCGGTCAAACCAGTGCAGTCTTGCCTCATCCACCTTAGTTTGCTGAACACTGGGCCCACTTCAGAACAAACTGCCTATGTTGGCCATACAGTTGTATTCCCTCTTTCTTAAAAGACCGAGACCATGTCACAACCAGTGAAGGCATGAAAGAAGAGCATGCCACTACATTTCTCTTGGCCAAGGTTCATCGCCAAGTCATGAATTGGGAACCATCAAATGGACTGTCCCTGGCTGAAATCTCGGCAAAGTCTTGCAAAGACACCAACTGCTGTGACAAGGATGTCTGTGTCACATGCCTTGATCAACACAGACTTTGTTTACTGTTTTGCTGTGAAAATCCTAGAGTCAGCTTCTTCATGATTGCAAAGTTGTAGACCTTCAAAGTTGATGAATTTGTTTGACAAGACCTTCTCTCCTTAGGTCACAACTACGATACTGTCAGGACATATGGATACAATCTTGTCTGCTAGGTACTCAAACAGTTCTGCGTTATTGTCACTATCTCTTAGAAAACTGGACCAGATGGGTGGCAGCTTAGTTTTGTCTGTCAATCTATGCAGACTTCCTTTGCCTCACTTTGATCTTGTTTCAGTTTTGAGGCTTGAAGACTTGTAGACATCAAACACAATGTCTGTTCGCCCATACTTTTATGAGTAACTCTGAATCAGAGACATCATATTCCTCAAATGTCTTTGAGATCTTTGGCGAGAGAAAGTGTACAAGAACCATGCCATCAATAATGATGACATCACATTCTGGCTGAGAATCAAGGAGCAATGGTATCTTCCAGAATGCCAACAAAGTCAAACTTCTTTCCAGGATAGAGATTCCCTGTGTCACTCAGTGCTGCAGGAAATTACTGATCCTCATGCCTGAAGAATTCTAACAGATCACATTCTCGTGCCTGACAGGATCTGAAAAGCTGTGAGAACAGATTGCAGTCACTTTTCAGTACATGTTTCTTCTTGTCAGTGGAAGCTACAGCTGCTTGCTGGTAGAAGAAGCCCATTTTAGATCTTTTTGATGGGCTTGTAGAAGGAAGCTTCATCACCAAGACTATTGAAAAAGTCTTTGAAGGCAGCTTAACCTTTATCAATGTGAGTTCTGACAAGTTCTGCAGCACTGGGATGTGCAAAGATCTTTGTGTCCAGTGTGAGATCTTTGGACTCTTCCCGGAAAGGATTGCCTTGATCCTTTATTGCACAAAACAACTTCTTGACCTTGTCAGTGAAGGACTTCTGAGACTGGCTAGTCTGCTCATGATGCCTGATATTCTCATTCCCAAATTTGGCCTGGGAAGCCAACTCATATCGGTGAACCAGCTCGCTGGTCCAGACATCATCCATCGCCTCAGTGCAGATGGATCCTCAGTAATGCCAATGGCACCACGATCATCTTGACCACTGCATTAACGTGTTCATGGGTTTGGTCAATGGTTTACCAGAAAACTTCCTTGTGAGTCTTGTGGACCACAAACTTTCCAAGTTGGAATTCATGGAACACTGCGGGATGAGTTTGTTCCAAGGATATCATGCCTCTGAGGGGGATGGGGAGCCATCGAGCATAGTTGACATTGCTGTTGGCAAAGAAGAAAGAGGGATCTGAGCAGAGAGTGCCTGACTGTACAAGCTGAAGTTAGCCTCTCTGAAAGATCTAACCCGTGAGAACACAACCAACTCCATTGACAGAACAAGCTCCCAGAACTGAAACTGAGGGCTCTCTTTCCTTCGTGTCGCACACTAGCTGTCAAAATTCAGGACTCTGTTTTCTTCTACAGATTGGTAGTCATATGCTTCCTTTTGGAGCATGTAGAGACAGCATGCTGTGACCTCGTGCATATGGCGTGCTTTTGTGACACTGGATGCAGAAAGAAACGAGTCTGCAGTTCCAGAGGAAGCCACCCCAGCCTCCACAAGACATGGACATCTGCTATTCTGGAGCAAGATTCCAAGTGATCTGAATGCAGCCATCTCTATATGAAGGCCGCCAAACATTACCACAAACTTGTCCTCGCCATACCAGTCTTAGCAAGAGCGTAGATTGGCTGATCTGCAGTTATCACAGTAACCTGGTTTGGATTGAGGTAAGAAATAGCATCCTTGACTTTGTCCATATAATGTGTCACCATAGCAACAGAATGAACCTCATCACGTAGAAGGAGCAACAGTGAAATTATGCTCACTTAAAACTCAAGACCTCGCTTCTTCTTCATGGTGGGCTGACCAACTGATGTTAACCTCATTACCTACTTCCTGTGTGAGACTGACCTGCAACCATTCATATTCATTTTTTAGGGGAAACTTGGCAAAGATATATGTCATATTGCTCTTTGGAGGAGATGGATTCTTTTTGGCAAAGAAAGCAGGTGAACATTTGTGTAGGAGTCAAGAAGTTCTGAGACTTTCTTCACATTGCTGCTCTTGATAGAAAGTGACTTCTCGGACTTCTCCTTCGTCAGCTGGTGTTGTATGCTGAAAGATTGAGATGCTGGTACCATGGAATGACGATGTCGCAGTGGTAGATGATCGATTGTGATCTATATTGTCCATCGCACTCGTACAGAAGAGACCTTTCCTCAACTTGAGGGGACAGGCCACACCTTCCAGAATATATTTACTTACAACTGGGCTGATATGTCAAGCACTCGATCATATGGGATACTAAGACCATGGTCATACAGCATTTCCACAAAATGTCTTTTTCTGGTGTTAGCATGAACAGACATCCCAATGTAGACTAGAAGTGGAGTCATTCTATTTCTAGAATGCCTTTGTGCAGTAGCACCTTCTTTGTACTTGGCAAAGCAGTTGTATTGAAGGAGTTGAGCCATTGTAGTTGCTCCAAACCTGAGCTGTGACTTGATATCCGCTCCATGCTCAATCATACAGATGAATTGAAGCAAAGCTGAGGGCAAGAAATCGTACACTAAATTCTCATACAGATTGCCTTCAAAACGTTACAGGGAATGAAGAACACCAAAGCTGCAGATCTACATGTTCTACACCCCCATCATGCATCCCCTCTCATTGTTTCACCACCGTTCCCCTCAATAGAAAAGTGATACCAAAGAGCCGAGAAAGGTCAAGGAGGATGGAAAGACCGAGGAGGGAGCGCTGGCCAGACCTCCGCTGCACAAGCGCAAAGAGAACTAGGATCTTGGGGAGGCTTATTGCCACTCAAATTCCAGTATGAACCAATGGCCACTGCCAGCGAGAAATCAATGGTAAGAGGCTGTTGCGATGATGCAAATTTATTTGCAAATGCTATCGAAGGAGGAGGAGAGATCTGGACGTCTGGGGAGACTTGTTGTCACTCAGCTTCTAGAGAACACCACAGGTTTCCAATCAGATCGTTTGTTGACTTGTGTGAAAGCTCCATGTGAGCCAATAATAATAATAATAATAATAATAATCCTATCGATTTCAAGGTATGTGGTCCGCCACAACAATTTCGTTGTTCAGAAATCCACATAAAATGATTTTGAAGGCTTTGTGCAAAACCAACCACACTTTTGGTACAACCTGCTAATCTCAGTCGGTACAAAGGACAGTAGACAGGTTTTACATCAAAGTTTTCCTTCTAGATGCATGTCTAATTCTTTTTATTTCTGTGCGTATATATTCACCATGGTAATGCTTTGTTTAAATCCACCGTAATTTAAGATTCTCTAGCCTCCTTTAATATTTGTATGTTTAATCATAATCTAAAAATTATTTTCTAAACATTATAAAAGTATAGATTTAATATCGAAATTCTATTTTTTCTAATACTATGATTTATTTAAAATTTATCTATATATTATAACTATCGTTAATTTTATTATAATTACTTTAAATTTATATGTTAAGATTATTACTATTCTTCTTTATTATTATTATTATTATTATTACTACTATTCTTCTTTATTATTATTATTATTATTATTATTATTATTATTATTGGCTCAGATGGAGTTTACACACAAGTCAACAAACGATCTGATTGGAAACCTGTGGTGTTCTCTGGAAGCTGAGTGACAACAATTCTCCCCAGACGTCCAGATCTCTCCACCTCCTTCGATAGCATTTGAAAATAAATTTGCGTCATCGCAACAGCCTCTTAACATTGATTTCTCGCTGGCAGTGGCCATTGGTTTATACTGGAATTTGAGTAGCACTAAGCCTCCTCAAGGTCCTAGTTGTCTTTGCGCTTGTCCAGCGGAGGTCTGGCCAGCGCTCCCTCCTCGATCTTTCCATCCTCCTTGACCTTTCTCGGTTCTTTGGTATCACTTTTCTATTGGGGGAACGGTAATGAGACAATAGGAGGGGATGCATGATGGGGGTGTAGAACTTGCAGATATGCAGCTTCAGTGTTCTTCATTCTCTGTAAAGCTTCTTCGTTATATTGTATTCTTGTATTATTCTCCGCATTCAAGGGTTTTTCTTAATATTTCAGCCGTTTTCATTATCGTTAGTCGTTGTATTTTTGCAGCTATTCTTCTGATTTCAATTTCTGTCATGCCTTTTTCAAAGTTTTTCGGAATTGTTACTAGTGCTCCGACTATTATCGGTACTATTTTGATTTTCTTCATCATCCAAATCCCTTTTAGATCTCTGACTAGCTCTGTGTATTTGCTTCGTTTCTCCTTTTCTTTAATACTCACCCTGTGGTCAGCTGGAACAGCAAAGTCTACGATTTGACAAGATTTTTCTTTCTTGTTAATTATTATGACATCTGGTCTTCTTACTTGGATGGGTTTGTCCGTCTGTATGTTTTCCGTCATAGAATTTTGTGGTTCTCGTTTTCTAGTGCTGTTGCTGATTTATGCTTGTACCATTTGTCTGTACATTCAAAATGCAGCCGTTTGCACAATTCCCAGTGCACCGCTCTCCCCACTTGGTCAAGCCTATTTTTGTATTCCTTTTGGGCCAGTTTGCTACATTCACTTACTATATGGTTTATCGTCCACAGAGTTTGCATTTGTGTTTTCTTGTGTTTTATCGATCTTTTGTTTGATATGGTCGGTTCTTATCGAGTTATCTTGTGCTGCAGTTATTAGAGATTCAGTTTCTCGGTTTATATGTCCTTTTCATGTCCATGTCGAAGTGTTTTCGTTATTCTCATCTTTTGTCATTCTTATGAATCTTCCGTGGAGTTGTTTTTCTTCCCATTTCTCTTTTCTCGTTTTTTCATTTGCTCTCTGTTTTCTGTTTTGTTGGTTTTTTCAGTGTCTCTCGCTGCCATAATTATCCTTTCAGTGTTTTGCATTATGTATTTTTCTAGTTCTTTTTGTGTCCTTCACACAGTCTTCTACACAGATCAGTCCTTTCCCGCAGTCTTTCCTTTTCACGTAGAGTCTGTCAATATCGGCTTTTGGGTGTAGCGCATTATGCATGGTCATGAGTTTCCTGGTCTTCTGGTCGAGCTGTCTCAGTTCTTCTTTTGTTCACCTTATAAACGGTCCAGAGTATCTTACTAGTGATACTGCACATGTATTTATACCTTTTATTAGGTTTCTGCCATATAATTTCGTTTCCAGAAGTTTTCTTGTTCTCCTGAGGTATTCCTTTCCAATTTCCTCTTTCATTTCTGTTGCTTTGATGGTGTCTGCTTCCAGAATTCCCAAGTATTTATAGTCGTCTTGTTCCCCTAGTACCCTCATCTCTGTTTGGTTGGGTAGTTCCATGCCTTTTGTCATTTCCAGTTTTCCCTTTCTTATAATTAGTAGTGCGCACTTTTCCATTCCAAATTCCATTTGGATATCTTGGCTGAAGATCCTGGTAGTGTTAATTAGTGTCTCTAGCTCCTTTTCAGTCCTTGCAAAAAGTTTCAAATCGTCTACGTACATCAGGTGGTTCATTTTTTCCTCTGTATTGGTGAACTTATATCCGGCTTGCTACTTTCTCAGAATACTATTCAGAGGCATTATGGCTATGATGAACAGTAATGGTGACAGTGAGTCTCCTTGGAAATTACTCTTTGTATGTTAATTTCTGTTATGTGTTGTCCCTCAGCTGTCAATTCCAGTCTCCATGTTCTCATTGCATTTTCTATTACGTTGGTGATCCCGCTTGGTATTTTATACATTTTTAGGCATTCTATTATCCATGCGTATGCTTTTTTGTAGTCGATCTATGGCTAAATTCTTTCTCATTCTTTTTACCTCCTTTAGGATCTTTTGATCTATATATGGCAGGTCATTTGTTCCTCTTTTTCTCTTTTGGCATCTTTTCTGTTCCTCGGAGATGAGTCCACGATTAATCAGGGAGTTGTAGATTTGTTCCCTCAGTAGTGCTGTCAGTATCTTCCACATAATGGGTAAGCACGTGATCGGCCTATAGTTGCTAGGGACGGTTCTTTTCTTCGTGTCCTTCTGTAACAGTGTGGTTCTACCGTTTGTCATCCAATCTGGCACGCTTTCTTCCTGTATACATCTTCTCAGGTTTTGGGCTAACCTTTTGTGTAAGGTTGTGAATTTTTTTGAACCAGTATGTATGTATCCTGTCGTGCCCTGGTGCTCTCCAGTTTGCCATTTTTCCTATAGTTTTCTTTAGGGTATCCTTGCTGATTTCATTCACTGTTCCTTCTTCTATTTGTTGTAACTCTTCTTTCATGTCTTTCAGCCATTCGGCATTTCTATTGTGATCTCGTCACTCTTCCCATATTTTACTCCAGTAGAGTTTTGTTTCTGTCAGGTTTGGTTGTTCTGTTTTTGTTTTTCCTCCCTTCACATTTTGGTAGAATTGGCTTTCATTAGTTTCAAATGTCCTGTTTTGTTTGCATTGTTCAGATTTATATTTATATCGTCTCAATCTCGCTTATTTTGCTTTTATTTTTTTGTCCAGTTCTTCATGTTTCTTGCTTAACCTCTCCCTGTCAGTTACATTTCTAATATTCCGTTTTCTCCACATTGCTTTCTTCCTGTTGATCATTTTGGTTTCTTTTGTATGTTCCTGTATTTGAGTTTCTAGTCTAATTTTCCATCCAGGTTTTGTCGGTCTGCTTGTCCCTGGTTGTTTTTCTGATTTGAGATTCATACTTACCATTTTGGTGCCTGCATAAATTAGGTTGTTTAATTCTGTGATTGTATTTTTTGGGATGTATGGGAGGAGCTTGTTAACCTTTTCTGTTTCTGTTTTTAATTTCTTCTGCTGTTGGTTCCTTTACGATGGGAGATTTGTTTTTTCCTCGTTCATTAACTGTATTATTTTATTCATTTCATTTGCTTCATTCTCTGTTAGTTCTGCTTCATTTTTCTCGGTTTCCACGTTTGTAGAGTTCGGTCTTCGTAGGTCCTCGGCCTTTGGTGGTTTTACTTGTGAGGCTTCAACTTGTGGGGTTTCTCTACATGCAGTTCCGTTGGGGGATACTTCTTGTTCAGTTTCATCATTTATTTTTCGCTGAATTTCTGTTAGTTCTAGTTTAGAAAGCCAACCTTTCTTGAGTATCAGTTTTGCTTGGTCCGCAATTCTTTGTTCTGTCGCATGGTAGTCACTGGACAGGTCCCATAGTTCTTTCATTCGTTTCCGATAACCTCCATATCTATATTTAGAATGATTTCTATAATAGCATTCCATTACTAGTCTATTCTCTTTTGTTGTCCATTTCTTTCTTCGGTTTTTTCTATTTTGATGGTTATCATGGCTGTGCTGTGTTTGTTTGGTATCATTTTGAAATTCGAGGTTATACTTACCTGTTCAGCGTCCATGTTATTTGAGTTTCTGAAATTAGAAAGTTGACCAACATTCGCAGGATGACTACCAGCCCCCCCCCCCTCCATGCTGGCTACCGAAGGAGCGCCTGCCGATCGTGACACCCAGATCTTTCTTCTGGGTCTCATGGTTTGGATTATTTGTAATTGGCATTTTTCATATTTTGGTGTTTGGGGCAACACCGAGCCCAGAATTGTTTTACCTGTGGTTCTGACGCAGGGATAGTGTATAGCTCCCATGTATACAGGAGGTATCGTGCACTATCACACATACATAAAAGACATGAACAGAAGGGAAAAATAAATAAATAAATAAATAAATAAATAAATAAATTTTTCAACTAAGTATTTAACTTAGTAAAAGTCGGTAGTAATGCTCTGAAAGAAGGCGTTTGAAGATAGGTCTACCTTACACCATACTGCTTAGCCGATAGAAATATTGGATGGAAAACAGGGGAGGTAGGCAATTTCCCCCGCCACTGTAGTAGTATTTAATTCCCTCGTTCTAAGACGGGGCAAAATTCTACGTTAATATCGCAAAAAATACTGCTTCCTGTTATAAATTCGAATAATATTTAACTTAGTAATTCGCCAGTCGCCCGTCTGGCTATTTTTTGCATTCATTTTAGAGGATTTTCATTAGTAAAATTTGAATTAACAAACAGAATTATACGTTTATAGCAACAAAGACTGCTTCCTGAAATAAATTCGAAGTAACATTTAACTTTTTTTTTTTTTTTTTTTTTTTTTAAGATTAAACTCACATTTCGTAAGTGACTTTAAAAGAGTTTGTCCGCCACGCACGTGTTAAGTTTTCTCTATTAGGGTTCTTCTTCTTCTTCTTCTTCTTCTTCTTCTTCTTATTATTATTATTATCACTGATAACCATATCATTATTATATACTATTTTTATTTTCTATTTATTATTTATTATTTTTTTAATCCTTTGAGATAAGACTTCATAGTTTATGTATTTATTTTTTGTCAACTGTTACCATCATCTTCATAGTTGTTGTTGTCTGACTACATTTTGACCAACTAGTCCTCTGTTTTGGGTAAGATTGAAACCGCTATCTGCAGACAATGCTCACTTGGAACCACAGAGACACAGCGCCTTTATCTATTTCACCATAGGTCCTGAAGAATGATTAAGATTGAATTTTATGGTCTTATAAACTGTCCTGTGGCAGTTCTTATCTGAACTGCCCGTACCGAATGGTATTATATATTATTCTTATTCTCATTTTTATTCATTTCTTTTTTTTAATGAAATTAATATTGTTATTATTGTCAATATTATTATTATTATTGTAGTTATTATTAGTAGTATTGCTATTAAGATTATGTCTGTAATAGCGCCGATATTTTTAATCCACTTTCTTTTCCTATCAACTCAAAAATCACGTTTGCTATCTAGCCATCCGTTACGCCTATGCATCTGTTCAAATGTGCGCATTTTGACGCATAACATAATTATTTCAAGGACAATTTGGATCACAAAGGCAACTTTTTTACTTCTACTTTACTCTCGTTGTATTTTCAATATCAAGTTTTCCATCATTATTAAACGTTTAAACGGCCCTGGAAGATTTTGTTACGCAGGTTCTGCTATCCCTAAGTGAAAACATTTTTTTTTTAAGGATTTGAAATAATCTTCCTTCCTTTACTGGTTGCAAACAGCATCTTTCTACAGACTTCAATTACACACATTTTAGATTTTTAATTCAACATTATAAAGCTGACTCTTTCTTATGAGAACATTGACTCTTATGATCATGTCATCTTGAAAAAATACCTAACCCTTCCATATGCTTTGATATGGACTTTTAATTTTTAATTTTTATTTTTTAATTTTTATTTTTCATTTCTTTTCCCACTTTCATGAACTCTTTGCACTGAAACTTGTTTGCATTTATGACTAGTTTTAATATAATGATGTTTTACTTTATGCAAATGACCATAATTATAATGTTATGTTGGCAAGAAAGTTCTTATGGAATTTTAAATTTTGATTTCAAATGATGCATTTTCAAATAAGTTTTCATTATAATACCTTTACTGTAAATATGATTTTAAAGAGGAATTTTTGCTCGATCTAATCATTTAAATTACAATCGTTTTAAAACAATTGTGTTCTTTTCAAAACGTTGAGCACAAAATGGAAAAAAAAGCAAATTCACAAAATTTTTCAATTCAAGCTAGGACGAAAAGCTGCTTGTGATATCAAATGAGCGTTTGACCCAGACACCAGACATCACTGGCGGTTTAAGAAATTTCATGGCGACGACGATAGTCATGATGAGCCTAGTGGTCGGCTATCTGATGTTGACAACGATCAATTAAGAGCCTTAGTCGAAGCCAATTCACGCACAACTGTTTGAGAATTTGCTTCTGAATTAGACATAACGTATACAACGATTTACAACAACTTGAGAGAGATTAGAAAGACTTGATAAATGGGTACCTTGTAGCAGACGCAAATAGACCTCTTTCTTCTTGCACATATTCCTCCCTGATTGAGTGATGTGGCCATACACTGGCCAATCAGAGGAGTAGCGCATGAATATTTTTAACCCCCAAGGACCTGACAGCTTCCGGTCTTGAGAAGAAAAAATCTCTCTCTTACTCTACCAGCTTTCGAAGGGACTAGACTTTTCGCTTCTCTGCTCCTACTAGGTATCAGACGACAGCCACCGGCTGTAACTACTTAGTAAGCAGTGAAGTCCTGAACCTTCCTTCCTTCCTTATTTTCCTCCTTCGAGTTTAATGCCTTTCTAAATAAACCTTTTCCTTGTTAAGCTTAAGAAGTGGTTTGTTGTTTGTTCGGAAAATTGTGTTAAATTATTTTATTAGGGAGTGCCTTAAAAGCACCAAATAATATTCCCTAAAATGGTGACCCAACGCGATAACACGTGTTTTCCGAATAGCTAACTTATTTTGCGTTCGAACAAGGAAAGGCGGGCATTTTAAAACTCAGCACATGGTGTCTAAAACTTCAGCAAAGCCGACCACATCACGCCTCTGAAGGACATAAAAAAAAAATTACAGCAACTGGCAACGGACTTGTAAAAGCACATTTAAAACTTAAAATTAACATAATAAAAAGACGTTATTTCCTGCTCGGCTTGTCCGTTATAAATATATATATATATATATATATATATATATATATATATATATATATATATATATATATATATATATATATATATATATATATATATATATATATATATATATATATATATATATATATATATATATATTTCCGCAGAAAAAAACAAAAACAAAAAAACTTTTAGTTTCTTTTGTTTTCTCTTCCCTTTTTTCTTTTTTCTTTTTTTTTTTTTTTTTTAACACCACGCGGTCGACAAAGGGTGGCGCTGACTCCTTAATTTATAATATATATATATATATATATATATATATATATATATATATATATATATATATATATATAGATATAGATAGATAGATATATTAGATTTCTTGCTCGGCTTGTCCGTTATATATATATATATATATATATATATATATATATATATATATATATATATATATATATATATATATATATATATATATATATATATATATATATATATATATATATATATATATATATATATATATATATATATATATATATATATATATATATATATATATATATATATATATATATATATATATATATATATATATATATATATATATATATATATATATATATATATATATATATATATATATATATATATATATATATATATATATATATATATATATATATATATATATATATATATATATATATATATATATATATATATATATATATATATATATATATATATATATATATATATATAACGGACAAGCCGAGCAAGAAATCTAATATATCTATCTATCTATATATCTATATATATCTATATATATATATATATATCTATATATATCTATATATATATATATATATATATATATATATATATATATATATATATATATATATATATATATATATATATATATATATATATATATATATATATATATATATATATATTATAAATTAAGGAGTCAGCGCCACCCTTTGTCGACCGCGTGGTGTTAAAAAAAAAAAAAAAAAAGAAAAAAGAAAAAAGGGAAGAGAAAACAAAAGAAACTAAAAGTTTTTTTGTTTTTGTTTTTTTCTGCGGAAACGACGCCCGGTACATTCCGAGATACATTTGCGCGCACCAAAGTTTTAAGAAAAAACACAACAAACGAAAAAAGAAGAAGAAAAAGAACTTTCACGAAGTTTTTTTTTGACATTTAGCATCCTTCGGCCAAAATGTAAGTACTCAAAGAGTTCATTTATCTTCAGGTTTACACACATTTACAAAAAAAAAAAAAACACACACACACACACACTCACACACATATTGTCCACATTTTTTTTCCACAGCTCTTCCTTATAGAGTATAGTTTTTTTAGTTTTATTTCATTGTAATTTTTTTTTCTTTTTCTCCTCTCCCGTTAGCTTGTTAAGTTTTTTTTTGTATTCTCTCTATTTTTCTCTATATTTCTCCTTTCTCCACGTGGTTCATATTCGGTGTCCTTTCCATACTTCGGATAGGTTAGTTTTTAAAATTTTTTATTTACTCTCGGTAGCGACAATGACAACATTGCCTGCCTTCGCTGGTGACGTGCGAGTTTGGTTTGCTCAACTCGAGTCGTATTTTGCAGTGAACTACGTTTCGGAGCAAACGAAGCT
Source organism: Euprymna scolopes (assembly GCF_053919585.1). NCBI lineage: Eukaryota > Metazoa > Mollusca > Cephalopoda > Sepiida > Sepiolidae > Euprymna > Euprymna scolopes. The sequence continues at coordinate 65,599,066 of NC_136493.1, read as the reverse complement.
GCACATATTATTCAGTGCCTTCCCCGCATCATTGACTCCTGTGGTCAAAGATTTAATAACGCACACCCCGCTAAACTCCACATATGACAGCATAAAGCAGGAGGTGCTACTCCGGACATCAGTGTCGGCGGAAAAGCGTTTTCAAACACTGGTCCACGACGAACATTTAGGCGACCGCAGGCCGACGGAACTACTCCGTAGAATGAGGGAACTGGCAGAGGATGTCGCTCCTGGCAGTGCTTTAATTAAGCAGCTCTTTTTCTCAAGGTTGCTGGCGCAGGTAAAGGCCATACTAGCGCCAATGATAGAAAAACATCCCATCGATATAGTAGCAGCATCGGTGGACAAGGTTATGGATTTTGTGAGGGGGCCTATCACCGCGGCGATCCCGCAACACCCTGCTGAGGTACACGAGGGCCCTGCAAGTTTAAGGCAGGAAGCTACATCGATGGCCATTCTAACGACCATCGAACGCCTCACTAGAGAGGTTGGCAAGCTCAGAATGAGCAGGTCACACTCGCCCAGACGCCGCTACAAAAGCCGCTCACCTTCCCCGCACCACCGACGCCATTCAAACATGCCGGGACTATTTTTTTACACAGTCACTATGGCACTGAGGCGCGGAACTGCAAAATGGTCTGTACCTTTAATAACCAGCGAAACTAAATTATGGAAAGACGAGCACGGCAAACTTTCCACAAAATTCAAATAACCGTACCTATTTCGTCACTGACGTACAATCTCAAGCACATTGCTTGATAGACACAGGTGCTTCTTGTAGCATTTGGCCACTTAAACTACTTAAAGAAAGGCCACCAGTGTCGTTGATAACCCTGCAAGTGGTAAACCATTTGCCTATCCCCACGTACGGTCAAATTTCACGTTCTCTGGACTTGAATTTATGGAGAGACTTTACGTGGGTTTTCACCATAGCGGATTTACCGTACCCCATCCTAGGCGCGGATTTCCTACACCATTTTAATTTAACGGACGCCAGCTGATAGATGCTAGCACGGAACTTTCCATCCCTGGCTTGTTATCAAATGCCCCATCTATCAGCCCAGTATTTTTCATTGCCGCTGAGAATGACCCGTACCACGAGGTGCTACACTCCTACCCGGAGTTAACAAATTTGAATTTTGTGGTGAGCAAACCTATGCACACCACAAAACACCACATCGAGACCACAGGTGCTCCTGTATTCTCACGCCCTCGTCACCTTCCTGCAGATAAACTTAAAGCAGCGAAGGCAGAATTTAATCATATGCTACAGTTGGGAATAATACGCCCCTCGTCCAGTCCTTGGGCTTCCCCTCTGCATATGGTCCCAAAACGAGACGGAGATTGGCGTCCGACTGGGGACTATAGACGACTTAATGCCATGACGGTACCTGATCGCTACCCAATCCCGCATATTCAGGATTTTGCTTCCTCTCTACATGGTTGTAAGACCTTTTCCAAACTAGACTTGGTGAAGGCTTACCATCAAATACCAGTTAACCTGGCTGACATACCAAAGACTGCCGTAACAACTCCGTTCGGAGCCTTTGAATTTCTTACCATGCCTTTCGGCTTACATAACGCTGCCAGTACTTTTCAGCGCTTTATGGATGAAGTAGTGCGTGACTTAGATTTCGTCTATATAGACGACAATCTCGTGGCTAGTGCCTCTCCTGAGGAACACATCACTCTCCTCCGCCTACTTTTCGAACGGTTTCAGCAATACCAGGTGAGGATTAACCCTGGTAAATGCGTTTTCGGTGTTACGTCACTAGTTTTCCTGGGCCACGTTATCAGCCCAGACGGTATATCTCCGTTACCGGAAAAGATGAAGGCTCTACAAGACCTTTAACCGCCCACTTCACTTCGCCAACTTAGGCACTTCCTCGGTCTGTTGAACTAGTACAGACGCTTTATCCCACACTGTGCGGATCTCTCAGCTCCTCTTTCCGACCTGTTACGTAACAGGAAGAAGAAAAACGAGCAGATCTCACTTAATGAAATCCAACTTAGAGCTTTTGATGAAGTCAATACACTAGCGACAACATCTTTACTGGCACATCCTGTACACGAGGCCCAGTTTTCACTGGTCGTTGATGCATCGGGAACAGCTGTAGGTGCAGTGTTGCAACAGCAGCACCAACAACAGTTACAACCTCTCACATACTTTTCACGACAGCTAAAACCAGCTGAACAATGTTACAGCACATTTGGCCGGGAACTTCTGGCAATGTACCTCACAGTGAAACACTTCCAACATTCACTCGAGGGTCAGCAATTTACAATCTATACCAACCACCGTCCACTGACATACGCACTGTGTGCTAAGCCGGACAAGTATTCTCCATGCGAAACACGCCATTTGGACTTTATTTTGCAATTTACTAGCGATATCCGGCATATCGCGGGTGAACAGAACGCAGCAGCAGACGCATTGTCTCGCCTGCCCATTAATTCTCTGTCCTCACCATCGGATATCGATTTGCAACAGATGGCCTTAGATCAGCCAAGTCTGGACACGTTGGATCCATCGTCACCTGAATTTGCGACTTGCAAATTCGCATAGCTGTCCGTGCCTACTTCTGACACGCGGATCATCTGTGACACCTCAACGGATTCACCTTGACCATTCGTTCCAACGACCCATCGTAGAGTTGTTTTTGAAACACCCCGGATGCAAAGCTACAGTGAAGCTGATTACAGCTAGATTTTTCTGGCCTAACATGATATCACTGCTTGGTCACGTTCCTGTGTATCCTGCCAAAAGTCAAAGGTGCACAAGCATATCTGCGCACCCCTCGGAACATTCAGCACCCACCTTGGTTTAGCCATGTTCACATTAACTTGGTTGGATCATGGCCAGTCAATCAGGGATTTACTTATCTCCTGACCTGCGTAGACCGTTTCACATGGTGGCCTGAGGCCATCCCCCTTAGTGACATTTCGGCTGAATCTGTAGCGCGAGCCCTTATATCAGGCTGGATATCGCATTACGGAGTTCCCACTACAATCACCACTGATCGTGGTGTAAAATTCGAATCCCACCTATTCCGGGAACTGTCCAAGATCCTCAGGATCACTCGCATTCAGACAACAAGCTATCACCCTGCTTCTAACGGGATGATAGAACGCTTCTATCGCCAATTGAAAGCTGCATCACGCGCTTACCCCGACCAACAGTGATGGAGCGAGTATATACCGGTCGTCCTTCTTGGCTGTCGGGCATCAATCAAGGAGGACCTGGGATATTCGGCAGCCGAACTGGTCTATGGAGCACCTCTATCGTTGCCAGGTCAGATGCTGACCCCGATAGAGGATATAACAACTGACACAGCTCTGTATGTCAACAGACTACGAGCTTATCTCAGTAAGCTACCGCCGATGCACCCTAGGAAACAGACCATTGAATCTTTGGTTCCAAAGGACATATCGACATGGACTCACGTGTTCCTTAGAAAGGACGCAGTAAAAGCCCCCCTAACTCCACCTTACACTGGCCCTTATCGCGTGCTTTCACGCACTGACAAAACGTTGATCTTAGACATTAGTGGTAAAAAAGAGACAGTATCGGTAGATAAGGTAAAAAGAGTCTTTCTGGACACATTAACACCTGAGCCACACATTCCTCCAACATACACACAGCATCATCATACACCTGAGGTAAATGTTCCACGTGAGAACAATTATGTGACCATTACACGTAGTGGTCGACGGGTACATTGGCCGAAGAGACTACATCACGAATTGAACAACAACCAAAAAAAAAAACACTGTTATGAAATGTCATTTTGTCTTTTACGCAACAAGAACGATCTGTTTCTCGACTGGGTAGTGACTTTTGATGAAAAATAGGTTCTTTACGACAACTGGCGACGCTCAACGCAGTGATTAGATGCTGACAAAGCTCCACAGCACTTCCCGAAGCCTGAGTTGCACTAAAAGAAGGCCATGTTGACTGTTTGGTGGCCTGCGACCAATCTCATCCATTACAGTTTGTTGAATGCAGGCATAGCCATTATGGCAGAGAAGTACTGTCAACAAATGGATGACATGCATCAGAAACTTCGACAACAACGCCCAGCATTAGTCAATAGAAAAGACCCAATTCTCCTCCACAACACTGCCCAACCGCATGTTGCTAAACTGATCCTGCAGAAATTAAACGAATTTGGCTACGAAACTGCCTTATCCACTATACTCTCCCGACCTCTCACCTATTGACTACGACTTTTTCAAGCATCTCTCCAACTTTCTGTATGAGAAATGCTTAAAAAATCTAAGCGTAATCAAAAACGCCATCAGCGACTTCATCGCCACCAGAACGCAAGAGTTTTATGGTACCGACATATATACACTTGTTTTGCGTTGAGTGTGTTGATTCTGATGGTGCTTATTTCAATCAATAAATTTTTGTTTAAGCCGCGTTTGAATTTAAAAGTTAAAAACCGCAACCTTATATATAATAATATAATCTCATTTATAAATCTCACTATGTTTGTATGTTTGTCCGTCTATCTTGATTTTCTTCAAATTGTATCTTCACCGAGATAAATGATCTCAGAGCAGTGCTAGGAGGCTCAAATGATTGGATTTTCTGTAGATCGTTTTTTTTTCGTCTTTAGCCAGTTAAATTTATTGCTAAATTATTCAAATTGATGAAATTAGAACTTGTCAATCGTAAATCGACCTCAATTGCATCGTTACTTTCTTTTTCTTTTTTTCTAAACTAGCCTGGAGCTGTGGAACTGCAGCACCCCCAAGTCATTTCTACTCATTATTATCGATACACGTTAAAAAGAATACGTTTATTTTTTTTCTTTCTATGTGATAATATATCATATTAATTATATATATATATATATATATATATATATATATATATATATATATATATATAATCCTGAAGCTTAATGTCGATAACTGTCCCCATACTCATATAAGCATAAAAGTAAAACTTTGCTTGGAGCTGCGAAATTCACAGTTACACATTCTTAGTGAAGTTCGCTTGTTCGCATGCCCGATCTAGACGGCCGATATGAGCCAATTTGGAGCTGTAGTTTTCGCAGTTCCAAACGCAATGCGGTGTTTGCACGTTTTCGCTTATTTTTTTTTTTAAGAGGCTTGTTTACAAAAGTTTTCTTTTTATTATTATTAAAAAGTGTAACATGTTCTTGTAAATAAAATCTCCACCTTAAAAAAAATTCGCACACTTTAAAATGCTATTTAAGCAGACAAAAATATACAATATGTCAAACTTTTTTTTAATTAAAAGTGTTTGGGCTTTTAGCCTAGAAGCTACCAACGCGACTAATGTTATTTTTTTTTACCTATATGGCTTATTTTGTTTGTGTTTTTAACTAGTTTGAAATCTATTTATTTTGTAGTAGTTTAACTTTACAGAATAAAAAATATTTACATTTTTTTCTATAGAAAAGCGAAGAAAATTTTATTTTTTAAAATACATTTTAGTTAGAAATGTTTTTACCTTATATATATATGTATATATAAATATATATACATATATATATATACACATATATATATGTACACACACATATATATGCATACACATATATATATATACATATATACACACCCACATATATATACATACACACACATATATATACACACGCACATATATATATACACACATATATATATACAAACACACATATATATACACATATATATATACACACATACATATATATATATACACACATATATATACACATATATATACACACATATATACACACATATATATACACACACATATATATACACACACACATTATATATAAGCTTTAGCATTTATTTACCTTCCACGAGGACAATGTAAAAGGTTTTACACTTTGAACAAAGTTTTTAAATTAAAATGTGCAATAACAAAACGAGTAAGTAAAACGGTTTTTATAATAAGCAAATAGTAAATAGCAAAGTTTGTTTTCTTTTTATATAAAAAGTTGTAAAAAGATTTGTAAATAAAATTATGTATCTTTAAATGTTTTTGTTTGCTCATAGTACAAACATTAAACTTTTTTATTCTATATTTCATTTACAAAGTTTTATTATAAACACACATTTTTAAATTTTAAATAAAACTGTTATCCAATAAAACCATTTTTAAATGGTAAACCCCTAACTTTACCATTGTTTGCAGGCAAAGATTTTGTTTTTATGAAAAAATAAACAATTAAAAAATTGTAAATAAAATGTATTTAAAAAATGTTTTTCATTTGTTTGCCTGCGGAAAAAGCCCGTAAAATTTTATTTAATCTGTAAAGTTTAAAAGAAATATATTTATATATTTTTTATTACTCTGTAAAGTGTACACAATTTAAAATAGTGTTTTTTAATTAAAATGTTTTTGCGACTGCTTATAATGGCAAAGTTAAAAATATTTATATTAAAAAAAGCAATTTTAATGACAAGTTATTTTGTTATAAAATATTTAATTAACAACAAGCTTTTTATAAATAAAACCGTTGTTAAATAGTAAAACTTTTTTCGTTAATAAAAATCTGTAACCTAAAGGTTATAAAAGTATGATTCAACTCAGAACTTCCGGTTCAGTTGAATCGCAAAAAGAGGATCACGTAAGCATTGTATTCCTTCTACCCTAATTGATATTCTACTAATAGCCTATCTAGTACTTACCTTTCCCAACACAATTGATATAAAAAGAATTTAACCATGGCCTCCTTGCATCCCCAAGAAATAACTTCTGCGACGGCAAATGAACTTCTGCGACGGCAAATGAACTTCACAGCTGTCTCTCCATGATAAAGTTGAAATTAAGAAAAGAAGCCGTTCAACGCCTGATATTCAAGTATCTCAGCCAGGCATTAGCAACAACAAAGTGTATATTCGTAGCTTTTTTTTTTTACACGGTGGTCACCACTTATCAAGGCCCCGAAGCCACTCAGGGATAAGGGTTATTGCAAGCACAGTACGTTAGTGTGGAGATTTGATGAAGTGTTTACTTAAGGGGGCGGTTCATTAGAAACTTGTTTACGTTGAACTTGAAGACATCTAAGTTGTAGTCAGGTGGGAAGCAGGCAGACGGAACAGAGTTCCACAGGCGTGCAGTTCTAAGAAAGAAGTTTTGTTCATGGAATCAACTTTTGATTTAGGCACAGATAAAGAGTGGGGGAAATTTTTCACAGTGGATTCAGCTAGACGGGTGTTTTTTGTGAAAGAGTGGCGAGGGGGGGACCAGAGATTGGAGTTCAGGCGAGCACCTGCCATGGAAATAATGATAAAACAAGGATAGGCTTGCAACGTCTCTTCTGTGGGAGAGAGGTTGCAGGGTAGAGAAAAGGGCATCCCCCACTAAGCCACAAAGTCTATTTTGTACTCTGTCAAGGCAGGATAGGCTGTTTTTAGCAGCTCCTGCCCAGATATGGCAGCAGTATTCCATCCTTGGACGTACTTGGCTTTTATATAGATAGAAAATTGCATCAGTAGTGAGATATCTTCTGGAGCGGTAGAAGGATCCCACCATCTTTCCAGCGACCTTGGCAACAGACTTGATGTACGTGTTCCATTTCAGATCAGGAGTAAAGGACAAACCCAGAAGCTTGTCAAAACACAGGGCTTCTCCTAGACGAGAGCCATCCATTTCAATTGATGCCAGATGGAGATCAGAGCGTTGATGATGTAAAGATAGGAGTTTGGTTTTAGATGCATTAAAAGTAACCAGCCACGTCTTCCCCCAGTGAACCACGCGCTCGAGATCAGAGGAGAGAGAATCAGAGAGAACTTTGTCATTTACAGCCTTTGATGTGTTGCCATAGATGGTCGTGTCACCAGCATAGATGTCAACGAATGAATTAAGTATGGGTTTAGGGAGGTCATTGATGTAGATCAGGAAGAGAGTTGGGCCCAGGATTGACCCTTGAGGGACTCCAGCATTAATACTGCAGGCCTCTTTGTGTGATTTTGTCTTATGAGCCTATCGAAGAGAAATGATTTAATGATTGAGAAAATATTTCCAGTTATACCGTAGCTGGAAATCTTGTGAAGTAGGCCCTTATGCCATACCTTGTTGAAGGCCTTTGATATGTCAAGAGCAATTGCCCTGGAAAGGAAGCCTTTGTCAAGAGATTCACTAATCCTGTGAGATATAACCGTTAGCACATCTGCGGTAGATCTTGCAGAATGGAAATCGTATTGGTACCAACGGAAAAGTTGGCTTTACTATTGTGAACTAAAAAAGGCATTGTTCTGCTTTCCTTGTTTGTTGTTAGGGGGTAATATAACGTGGACAAAAGATAGTTTCAGAACTATTAGCAAAATGAAAGATAGAACTGAAAAGCATGAGAAGCACGTTGACAATGTAGTTTCCCTATCAATTTTGGGGACCATAAATATTAAAGAAAAGCTTAGTGCGGCCTACAGACTTTCAATCAATCATCATAACGTGAATGTTAAGAAGAACCGTGAAATTTTATCTAAAATAATAGATTGTATTTTCTTTTGTGGGAACTTTGAAACTCCCTTACGAGGACATGATGAAAAAGATGATTTAGTAAATCCAAGTGTATTTAGAGGATTTTTAAATTTTGCATCTTAATTAGATCCATATTTAAAGAATCACTACGAAATCAGTAATGTCTTCAAAGGTGTTTCCAAGACCATTCAGAATGACATACTTGACTGTCTTTTACAAATATAACGTGATGAAATAAGGGCAGAAATTAGCAAAGCTTCCTTTGTAGCTGTCATGGCTGACGATACAACAGATGTGTCTGAACAATGATTATTGTTTTACGGTACGTCCTGGATGAAAAAATACTTGAACGCTTTTGGGGATTCTTTATTCCAGAAAACCAAACCGCTGATGGGATATCAAAATGTATTCTACAACAATTAGATATAATCTTTCAAGGGAATCGCCCAAAACTGATAGTTCAGACATTTGATGATGCGAATGTCATGAAAGGCAAAATAGCTGGTGCTCAGGCGAAAATAAAAGCAGTTTATAGTAATGCACATTTCACTCACTGTTATGCGCATTAGCTTAATTTAATAATGAGGAATGCAGCAAGCATTACACGAAGTGTTAGAATATTTATCTCTAACATTTTGGCTATTCCGACTTTCTTTTATAGATCACCACAGCGTCTGTCCATTTTACAAGAAGCATGTGGATGTAAGCATTCTACGTGTATCCGCCACTGGAACTTTAACATACATAAATAGAGTTCATGAAAATGTTCAAGCATTAAAAAACTGTTACTGAAATTCAGTCAACATCATATGTTGCAGAAGCGACAGGAATTCTGAAATATTTGAACGATGAAAATTTCATATTTTGGTTTGAGCTATTTCATAAAATTATGTCTCATGTTGAAATTATTTCTCGGGAAATTAGCAAATATAAAGTCAATGAATACATAACAAATTTCAAAACTGCTATTTTAGAGATAAGAAACACCAAATACTGTGAAAATCCTTCACAAACACTCAAGGGCGAAGCTAAAGAACTGTGTGATATAACGGACATATATTCTTCAACTAAATATTTAATACTTGCTAAATTGTTTTACAAGATAAGCTTTGCTAGTTTTAAGAAAAAAAACACCTACAGAAGAGATATCCTTGACAACTGAAGCATATCCCATGATTGAGAAAGAAAAGTTTGAACTAGAAATATTTTATAGTATGTCAGATATCCATGAATATTACAAAGTAATTTATCTCCTGAAATTTATTTTGGAAAACAATTTAAACGATGTTCTTAGTGAAATCACAAAACTCATAAAAATTATCTTGACAATTCCCATGACTACATCAGAAACAGAACGTTGTTTTTCAACTCTGAAAAGAATAAAAACTTTTCTAAGGAACATCATGGGTTGCGAAAGACTAAATGAACTTGCAGTGCTTTCAATTGATAAAAAAGGTCTTCAGCAGTCATTCAGAAGTTAAGGAGAAAATTATCAATCTTTTCTCACAAATTAAAGAAGAATGAAGTTTACTTTCAAATGAATGTAATAAGTAAAATATCTAAAATATTTACATCTATTTAGGATTCCTTTAAGTTATTGTATTTTTATACGTGTGCATACGTATAAATTATATTTTTTTTAATGTTTGTTTTATTTTTACACAATATTAAAACAATAGGTATTTTTTTTAAAACAGCACCCCCACTAATCTTAGGCACGAGCCGCCACTGAGTTTGGGGATGATAAGAGCGAAATAAGGCATTCGAAATGTTTCTTATCTTAAACTTTATGACATAAGAAGTCATTTCTTGTCCAAATTTAATTTATTTTACCAATATAAATAAGAGATATTCACATTTAAAATGTGTAAACAATTTAATCGTGTAAGAATCCAACATGGCTGCTTTCGACCAGACCGTAAGCACAAAGCAGTCTTGGCCTTGCAATCAAAAACCAACATAGAGTGAAACGAAGTCTAGGAAACGGTACTTCACAGAGAGCCATTTAATTTAAACAACTTTTAATTAGTTAAACGTTTGTTTTAATTTCAAATGAAAATTAATTTAGTAACATTTATTTTTAGTATCATCAATCAAAATGAGACAAAAAACATAATAATAAATAAACAAATAACAAATAAACAATTATTAAATAACTTTTTTTTCGGAACAAACTGAGCAAAAACTGACTAGTCAAAACATGACAATTTAAATCATTTATTTTTACTTATGTTGATTAAATGCAAGTAAAAATCATGTCAAATAATTTAAACAACTTTTAACCAATTTTTATATTAAGATTTTTCATATATAATATAGAATGACAAAGTATTTAAATAAAACCTTTTTTAAATACAATTTTTAAAAAATTTGAATGAGAAATACTTTATGTAGAATAAATGCAGACGATGCAACAAAATTTTAATTAAATAAAAGTTGTTTAAATTAAATGATCTGTCATTAAAAAAATCCCTGTGAACTGCCGGTTCCAAGATTGGAAACTTTCCCGTTTAATTTCGCTAAACTCTATGCTGGTTTTTGATCGCAAGGTAAAGGCTGCTTTTGTTAGATTGTAAGCTACCGGAAAACACCAGAAAGAATAATCGAAAATTACTATGAATTTATGAATTCATGATAATCGATGATTATTATTAATTCAGAAATTGTATTTCATAAATGATGTTTTAGGAATATTGAAATCTTGGTTGTTATTGTTACTAGCATTTCAGCCCGGCGTTGCCCGGGTGTTTGGGGGCGTATGTTGAGCAAAAAAAAAAAAAGTGGTAGTAGAAAGGCAGGCTCGAACCCGTACCGCGAAGGAAGAAAAGAATGAGAAAAATGTGACGTCTTTGCTGTTACGACCACCGCCAAACCAAAGGTTTAAATTAAGGCGAGACAGTCGAAAAGAGGGGATGACTTTCGACAATATCGGCGAAAAAAGCGACCTCTCCCTATAGAAAAGTGCCCAGTTGAAGATGAAGAAATTAATGTTTTTAGCCAAATTTTCGATATTTGTCGTCTGAAAGATCGAGCTTAAAAACGATACTGATCTTGTGAAAATCTGTCGCCTCTGTCGAAAGTTTTAGGCAAACATGCAAACATACATACATACATTTATATATTGGTAACTAAAGATTTTCGACCCAAACCGATTAAAAAGCTTGCCTTATCTCTGAATACCCTTTATGTAAAATTTCAAATATTTAGACCAGAAATTGTCTGATTTAATAGAGACCGCAGAGATAAATTTTTTTTAACTTTGACCCCTATTATAACTCTTTAACATTTATTGTTTTGGGCTCAAATCAAGTTATTAAGTTAGAGCCATGTCCAAGGAACCCATATCTAAAATTTCAATTGTTTATACCCAAAATTGTCGGAGGAGTTTGGTAGAGTTCTCAAAGGTCAAATCGTTGAACTTTGACCCCTTAACAGCCAAATTTCTGGCCAAAAACGGATTACAAAGATTTTCCCAAATCTCAGTACCCTGTATATTAAATTTCGAGTCTGTAGACTTAAAATTAACAGAGTTATTGCGTGGTTAATGTACACAGACAGACAGACAGACAGACACTTTCACTTTTATAGATACATAGATTGGAATCGAAGTCAGGAATATTGTTTATAGTTAGAGTTGAAGTTAACAAAACAATTCTGTAAGGAATTCGAAAATCCATGGTCCAAATCAACTGGCAACAACGTGAATCGATATTCACATGTTTGCAAGCATGATGAGTGATGTCATAGGAATTAAGTTAATGTAATATCTGTTTTGGGGGTTGAGATCGGGGGATCGAAGAGAGAGAATCGACTTCATAACACTAGTAGCGGCGGCAAAAGACATCTTCATGATGTTGTGTTATATATTCGTTATCATCGAGGTTATCCTTGAGGGGTACCAAATTGAGCTTTCGTTACATTTGAATGTTATATAGAGTTCTTCATTTAGGGGCGCCATTTAAATCATTGAGGGGCACTTTTTACGTTTGGGTGTATACACTGTAAGATTCCGTGTGCGTATGATTGTCTCTAATATAAATGGTTGTGTGTTTGATTATCATAAAGGGAATCGTGTGTGTGACATGTAATTTCTGAACCTACCTCTGCTTCTCGCTGTTGAACCATCTGGAAATTTCTCATCCTGGAGGGAGACTTGATACCTGTTTGACGAAGATTTATCACTCCAAGACGATGAATGTTTTTTATAGATTTTATTTCACTTTCCCCAGAGGTCCTGCAGCAGGTGTAAAGTGAAATCTGCTTGTGTGGTTCTTCTTCACACACGTCAGCGTTCGTCTCCCCCCTCCCCAGTTAAGAGGGGGAGACCACGGAAAAACGTCCGTCTTCTTCAAAGCTCAAATCAAATCTCACAGATCTAGCCAACCACGTCACACATACGTAATTTGGTCAGCTGACCTTTGGTTCTGGTAAACGTGTCTACCTCCACGTTTACTCACCTCTCCCTCCCTCTCTCTCTCTCTCTCTCTCTCTCCCTCTCTCCTTCTCTATTCTTTCAGAGAGAGAAAATAGAAAGAGTAAGAAAGCCAGAGAGGGGGGGGGGAGATGCTCGTTAACATTCCTCCACCCCTTTTTTATCAAAATGTATGGCAAGCCATACATTTTTAGTAACTAACTAACTAAAAAATAATTATGTCCGAAGTACATCTTTATTTTTTCACTTTCCGGACTCACCCCTTTTCCAAGAAAGATCAGGCACCAGTACTCTTCTACAACACTATCAACCCTTCTGCTGCTTCTCGAAAGTCCCTCCTCGACATTAACTTGCTTCCAAGTTAGACAAAGCTTTGCAGATATACATCTTGTCTAGGCGGTCGCATTGTTGGATATTTTCCACTGACTCTGCTCTTTATTTGGACCACTTGGCCAAACAAATGGAGACTCCATTTTCGATCACTTTTTCGAAATGGGGCCAGCATATCGCAATTACGACCAGAACGTCGGATGCTCCATGTTGGTGGTAGCTTTATCGCATGGGGACTCGAACCCCAGACCCTCAGATTAAAAGTCTGATGCTCTACCGACCCAACCATCCCACTCGCGTTCTCGACTTTCGGCATAGGCCTAAGTCCCAGTTTTTTTCCTTTACTGTAATGCCCTGACGTCTTTCTCTGAGTGGTCCTATTACTGGAGCTTTGTTCTATTCTATCTACTACTTCGGGACTTCACAAAGCTCTTCTACTAACTCCCTTGGTTGGTCTAAGCCAAGATACGCCTTCACACTGATTCACTCGGAGCCTGTTTGAGTTCCTGGAACCCGACAAGATACGGAATCATCACTCCCTAACTAATGCGCCAAAGCTTACTTGCGCATCGATTTCTAACTAAGTAGCTTTCCCTTTGTGATTTTTCCGCATTCCCAGCAAGTCCCAAGATTTTAACCCAGATATCCCTCACACATTCCTCTAAAAAAATAAAAAAAATAATAAGGCTCTATCTTGTCCCTTACGTAATCTGCATCTTTCCCTTTCTTCTATCTCCCCGTGATTAGGCTTGGTACCGACTGTCCAGTCGCTCCGTACCCTGAGGAATTATCGCGACCTCGCACGCCAGATTTTTGTTGGACAAGACTTATTGCCGTTGCTTGGGCCTACGTGGCATCTTCCAACTCACTGAAACCACTAGTATTGTTTTAACAGGGTACTCATTACTCTAAAATAGTATTTCCCCTGCCAAATTTTCTAATTTGTGACAATACCGTGGCTTATAAAAAAAAAATAAAACAACAGAAAAAACTGCTTTCTACAGTCTAATCGCCTTGTAATTCTCATGAAAAAAATGCAACTATGCGCTAAACGTCCCTAAAATATAACTAAACCAACCAAATCTATTCCAAAATAATTTAATTTAATAATACCAATTAAATTCACCCAGCATGTTTTTTTTTTCTTTTTTTTTACACTTTAAAAAATTTTTCCATCCCAAGCCTTATCCTATTCATCATAAGCCTACTCTTATTACTAGAATTTTTTGTGGGAAATAAAAAAACCTCTTAACATTCCATCTGGTGGGTAGCCTTCTATTTTCCTAAGTACTTGCATACATATTTCATTCATCTTCTCTTGAGCGATTCGTAACATAATGGCCACGTCAGCCATTGCACTCCCTCTGCCCCTTACGCCATGTCAGAGGGCATTTCATTTGCTCTCTGAAGTTGATTACAACTAGATCCGCTCACGCTGGACAGAATACATTCCGTTTACTGCTATGTCAGAAAAAACTTTTTTTTTTCCAAAGTCGGTAAGCGCAACCTGCCTTGAAGACACATAGCTTCACGGAAAACATCGGATTTCCACACATGAAGTACTCAAACTTGCTCCATGTTGATTCTACTCGAAATCAACAGAAATCACGATAAAAAAAATAAAATTCGAATCATTTCCCGAGAATAATGAAATTAATAACTACCCATGTAATTCAACACCTCTCCAAAATTCTAACATGCTTGCCACAGAAATTAAATTCCATTCACGCCCCACTTTTTTCTTTCATTTCTTCATATAGTTTATTTAACCCTATATTTATCCTTTTTTTTTCTCCCTTACTTATGTGGTCAAAACGTCACTCATGTCGAATAGAACATTTATTCTACTTTTCGAAAATTGAAATTAATACCGACTGAACCTTTGACTCTTCCGCAACTTTTTTTTTAAAATCATTTATTACACTGTTTAAATCTTATTTCTTTCTCTTTTTCCCTATTTTATTATTACTATTATGATTATTAATTAATTAATTAACACGTTCTTTCTTTTATTAATCATTCTTTCAATAGACCCCACAAGCAAAGATTCCACCTCACCATTCTGCGAAAAAAAAAATACATGTCAAAAGAACAAGAAAATTCTGCCAATACCGTTTGACAACACATCAATTACATAAAAATAATAAATTAAAAAAATACAAAAATATCCTATAAGCAATCACAAAGTCTCATCTCACTAACAACAAAATTCCAAATAACAAAACACAGATTCGTGGAAACTCATTTGACCACGTCATCAAGTAGGTCGGCTGCATAGTGCATCATCTTTTACCATTCCACAGAATTCAAAATTAAAGAAAAATCACAGTCGTTTACAAAAAATACCTAGACATTTACAATTAAAATACAGTCGTTTCTAAAATAAAATAAAACGACTCACTTGTAAAGTCTCAGACAACTCGATGGAACTAAAATTGTCCATGTCAGAAAAAAAAATTCCTAAGAAATAAAATCGTACAATTAGTGAAAAAAGGAAAAAAAATCACATTTCAGAACCTATCCATTGTTTTTCATCAAAAGTACATATTGTTTTTCCTTAAAAGTTACGCTTAGTTCACAGTTTAAAAATGACACAAAATATTCATAACACATATTTGTGATTGACGTGTTTATGTTTTTGGTAAAGGCTCGTTACAGTCATATGTTCTATTTCTTTTTTTTTTTTCTTTTTGGTTTTCTCACTGGCTGTTGTTAAAAATTTACAAAATTAGGCCATTCTTTGTTTTTCCCTTCTAATTTTGACATTAAGTGATATTTTTCTTCGTTCATAACGAGCTAATTCCCAATACGATAAACATTTTTTTTAACTATTTTCTATATATAAAGTTTTACATCTGTGTGTCTGTATGTCTTCCTTTTCTTTCTTCGTGAAAAGGTTGTACATGTGTATTGCTTTTCTTTTTTTTTCTTTTTTTTCTTAATTATTTTTCTAATTCGCCTAGTGTTTTAATGGACCCTACGTTGTGTGTGTGTTGATTTGTATTTTTTTTTTTTACTGTTCTTTCTTTTTCTTTTTTTTTCCATACATTTTATTGTTTTTCTTGTTCTTTTTTTCTTTTTTTTTTAGTCTATTTCTTTTTTCTTGACACTAAATCTCCATGCTTCCACGTTGTATTTTCTTAAACACAGGTTCGATTATCGCATCGGTGATGCGACTGGTCGACGAGCACCAAATTGAATATGTTATATATTCGTTATCATCGAGGTTATCCTTGAGGGGTACCAAATTGAGCTTTCGTTACATTTGAATATGTTATATAGAGTTCTTCATTTAGGGGCGCCATTTAAATCATTGAGGGGCACTTTTTACGTTTGGGTGTATACACTGTAAGATTCCGTGTGCGTATGATTGTCTCTAATATAAATGGTTGTGTGTTTGATTATCATAAAGGGAATCGTGTGTGTGACATGTAATTTCTGAACCTACCTCTGCTTCTCGCTGTTGAACCATCTGGAAATTTCTCATCCTGGAGGGAGACTTGATACCTGTTTGACGAAGATTTATCACTCCAAGACGATGAATGTTTTTTATAGATTTTATTTCACTTTCCCCAGAGGTCCTGCAGCAGGTGTAAAGTGAAATCTGCTTGTGTGGTTCTTCTTCACACACGTCAGCGTACGTCTCCCCCCTCCCCAGTTAAGAGGGGGAGACCACGGAAAAACGTCCGTCTTCTTCAAAGCTCAAATCAAATCTCACAGATCTAGCCAACCACGTCACACATACGTAATTTGGTCAGCTGACCTTTGGTTCTGGTAAACGTGTCTACCTCCACGTTTACTCACCTCTCCCTCTCTCTCTCTCTCTTCCTCTCTCCTTCTCTATTCTCTTATAGAGACACAGAGAGAGAAAATAGAAAGAGTAAGAAAGCCAGAGAGGGGGGGAGAGATGCTCGTTAACAGTTGTAACGTGTCATTTGTGGGTCTAAGAACGTATTCTGGCCGTGAATAATAAATATATGTATGCTTGTCTTTTAAACCTGGTCTTCCTACTTGTCTTTTAAACCCAGGTACGTAATTTTGTCTTGTACACCAGTACAAAGAAAATTGTCCTTCTTTCATATATATGCTCCTCATCATAAACACCCTATCTTAAGTATATAATGTAATGACACAAACAGCCTTCATCCAACATATACGTGCATATTTATCGTATACATTATATTGGTTTTCCCTTCTATGCTTCTCCTGCCACGTAACATCTAGTCTCTCTTCTGTGATCCACATATACTATATACTAGCAAGGCCAGACGGCGCTGCTCGGAACCGTATAAGACAATGAGAAAAATGAAGTTGATTTTGAACATACCTATTACTCTAAGGATAGAGGAATTTTTTTTATGTCTATGTATCATTTGTCATATTGAGCAAAAGAATATTTTACCTACCCTAGGACGGGTATTACACAACATTTGAATGAAATAATTGTACCTTGCCTAGAACAGGAAATTTACAGCATGTATATGGAAAAAACTTTCCTTACCTAGGGCGGGTAATATACAACACATATTTAAAATAATTTAAATAATTTTCTGTTGTGCTAACTTTTCCGTATGTCACGGGTAAGAGTTTATTTGCTTCTACAGCAGAGTGCTATAGTGAAGAAGCACTTATATAAATGTCATACTACCCGAATATATCATGATTTTCAGTTTTGATAACTTATGCACGTCACAGGTAAGATTTTCTTTGTTTTTCATATGGATACTATACTGTACAAGTATCTGATTTCCTGAGTAGGATACTGTACAAGTACCCTTTTTTCTAATTTAAAAATGAAAGAACTCAATACATTTTATGAAATTATCTGTTGTGCTACATTTTCTGTACGCCAAGGGTAAGAATTTATTTTTTCATTTGTGTGCTGTAGTGAAGAAGCACATTATTTCTCATTTAAGTCATAGTACTTGATAATATAATGTGATTTTTCGTTTTAATAACTTTTATGCACGTCACAGGTGGGATTGTCATATGAGTACTATACTGCACAAGTACCTTATTTCTTGGGTAGGATAGTGTACAAGTACCTTATTTCTAATATAAATATGAAACTACTCGATGATTTCAGATAATTTTCTGTTGTGCAAAATTTTCTGTATGTCACAGGTAAGAGTTTGTTTTTACATCAGAGTTCTATAGTGAAGAAGCACTTTATTTCTTATATAAATGTCATCCTACCAGAATATATATCATGATTTTCGGTTTTGATTACTTTTATGTACGTCACAGATAAGATTTTCTTTGTTTTTCATATGGGTACTATACTGAAAAAGTACCTTATTTCTTGTAAAGGATACAGTAGCTCTTTTCTAATTTAAAAATGAAAGAACTAAATACTTTTATGAAATTTTCTGTTGTGCTAAATTTTCTGTACGTAAAGGGTAAGAATTTCTTTTTGCATTTAGGTGCTAAAGTGAAAAAGCACCTTATTTTTCACATGCAAGTCATACTGCTCGAAAATTTAACATGATTTTTCTGTTTTAATAATTATGTATGTCAGAGGTACAATTTTCTTTTTTTTCAGATGAGTAGTATACTGCACAAGTATTTTATTTCTTGGGTACTATACTGCACAAGTATTTTATTTCTTGTGTACTATACGGCACAAGTATTTTATTTCTTGGGTAGGATACTGCGCAAGTATTTTATTTCTTGGGTAGGATAATGCGCAAGTATTTTATTTCTTGGGTAGGATACTGTGTAAGTATTTTATTTCTTGGGTAGGATACTGTGTAAGTATTTTATTTCTTGGGTAGGATACTGTGTAAGTATTTTATTTCTTGGGTAGGATACTGTGTAAGTATTTTATTTCTTGGGTAGGATACTGCGCAAGTATTTTATTTCTTGGGTAGGATACTGTGTAAGTATTTTATTTCTTGGGTAGGATAATGCGCAAGTATTTTATTTCTTGGGTAGGATACTGTGTAAGTAACTTATTTCTAATATAAAGATGAAACTACTCGATGATTTTACATAAGTTTTTCATAGGAGTAATATGTTGTACAAGTACCTTATTACTTTGGTAGAATTTCTCGTATACATAAATGCATTAAAAAGATAACTGATCATTGTATGTGATTTTTGGAATATGACATCTATACAAATATACAAATATATACAATGCATATATTTCATAATAATCGGTTAATTAGTATAGGAGTGGATTTAATACATAAAAATATATAATCATATACACATAATCAAAATTCATAATGATCGTTTAATTGTTTAGGAGTGAATCCAATACATACAACTATATAATCATATACACATATTAAACATTCATAATGATCGATTAATTAGTTTAGGAGTGAATCCAATACATGCAAATATATAAACATATACACATACTAAACATTCATGATGATCGGTTAATTAGTTTAGGAGTGAATCCAATACATAGAAATATATAAACATATAAACATATACACATAATTAAAATTCATAATGATCGTTTAATTAGTTTAGGAGTGAATCCAATACATAGAAATATATAAACATATACACATAATTAAAATTCATAATGATCGTTTAATTAGTTTAGGAGTGGATCCAATACATAGAAATATATAAACATGTACACAATTAAAATCTATAATGTTCGGTTGATTAGTTTAGAAGTAAATCCAATACAAAATGCTATTACTTGATCTATTTATGTGATTTTTGGAATGTAACAAATAAGCCGACATATAATATATCATATGTATTTGAAATATGACATTTTCGTTACGTACATCAAAAACATTCTTCTGTAATTCTGTAATAAAGGTGTTTTTGTAAAGTTATTACACAATAACATTTAAAAGGCAAGACTATCGGAATGTAAAAAAAAAAAAAGACATGGTTGAGCTTGACCCACAACACTGGTCGATCACGCTATGCACTACGTCAAAAGGACAAATGCTTTAAAAGCGTTGTAAAATAACTAAATAAATAGTTTTCTGTGTTACAGGACGTACGCGCAGAGAGACGCCATTATGCTATGCTCACCAAGTTATAATTTCTTTCAAGTTTGAACCCACTTTTGAACCACTTAGCAATTATTTTAACTAATAAAATTCTGTGCCAAAAATGCAATCTTTTGAGCTACTGCATACCATCCAGCGACCATCCGCCTGGGAGAAGATAAAATTTGAAAAACAGAGACACACACACAGACAGACAGACATAGTGAGATTTATATATTAGACTAGCAGGCCACCCGGCGTTGATCAGGACCATATAAGACAATGACAAAAATTTTGAACATCCCTGTTATTCTTAGGATAGAGGAATTTTTTATGTTTATGTATCATTTGCCATCTTGAGAAAAAGAATATTTGACCTACCTTAGGACGGGTATTATATGTATGAAATAATTTTACCTTCATTAGGACAGGAAATTTACAGCACGTATATGGAAAAAAATTCCTTACCTACGGCGGGTAATATACAACACATATTTAAAATAATTTAAATAATTTTCTGTTGTGCATACTTTTCCGTATGTCACAGGTAAAAGTTTGTTTGTTTTTACATCAGAGTTTTATAGTGAAAAAGCACCTTATTTCTATTTAAAAGTCATACTACCCGAATATCTGCTATAACTGTGGATGACCCAACCACAAAGTTTCCAATGTCGATATAAACGCTCTAAAATGGACTTCGTAAAAAACGTTGAGAACTTTGAGGAAGAACATACATTTCTATTCACATGTAAATTTGACAATACCACAAACGGTAAAAATCTCCTTGTAGACTGTGGTGCTACAGCACACGTTATCACCAAGGAATCTGATTTTATTAATTTTGATTCAAACTTTAATCCTCAAAGTCATTTTGTCGAACTTGCCGACGGTAGTCAAATAAATGATATAGTCTTGAAAAGAGGTGATACTAAAATATCCCTAAAAAATAATAAAGGCGAAATTTGTAACTGTATTCTAAAAAATGCTCTTTTCATACCTACATTTAAGCAAGACATATTTTCCATGCAGGCTGCAATTAAACAAGGCGCGAATATAAAGTTTGGCTAAAACAATCAAAATTGATATACCCCAATGGAACTGTATTTGACATTAAAGAAAATGGCTAGCTATATTATTTAAAAAGTATGGTTCCCTCCAAAACTGCCTGTTACGACTTGGTAACCTAGCATAAAATTCTAGGACACTGCAATACAGCTGATATTAAAAAATTACCAAATGTAGTCGAAGGCATGAAAATAATACCTTCAGACGATCTCCAAAATTGTGATGTGTTGCACAGGGGAAAATGACAAAAGATATAAGCAGAACGCCAGCCAAAAAAGCAACGAAAATTCTTTCACTTGTACATTGTGACTTAGCATGTCTGACCAGCCCGATAGGGAGAAATAATCTAAGGTACGTTTTGAACTTTATTGATGATTTTTCCGGTTTAATTATAGTTTATTTTCTAAAAAACAAATCTGACACTATCCTCGCCACTAAGAAATATTTAGCTGATATTGCCCCGTACGGCTCGATAAAATGTATTCGCTCAGACAATGGGACTGAATTTACTAGTAAAGACTTCGAACTTCTATTAATTAACCACCGTATTAAACTCGAGAAATCTGCGCCGTATTCCCCCTTCCAAAATGGCTCCGCTGAAAGAGCATGGCGAACCCTTTTTGAGATGATAAGATGCTTACTTATCGAATCGAAATTAACGCATAGTTTATGGACATACGCTTTAATGGCAGCAGCATATATCAGAAATAGATCGTTCAATAAAAGACTAGGCAAAACACTGTATGAAACATTTTGCGGTGTAAAATCTAAAATAAACAGTATGCATCTATTTGGTTCTGATTGTTTTGCATTTATAGAAAACACCAGTAAACTAAATACTAAAAGCGAAAAACGTACTTTTGTGGGTTACGACAAAAATAGCCCGGCATACTTAATCTACTTCCATACTCAAAATGCCATAAAAAGGGTTAGATGTGTAAAATTCAATGATACATTAACTTTAAAAAATGGCGATCCAGTGGATGAAAAACGTGAAATATAACCTAGCATCTTAATCGATCACAATGAAAATATTAATAACGACGACCATTACGGTAGAATTACTGACGAAGATATTAATCAGACACGTCAATACCCAATAAGGGAGCGAAAAAGGCCAGATTTCTTACAAATTGAAAAGATACAAGACTATGCAGCGGATTACTGTTACATGTTTAAAAGTGCACCGGAAAGTTATAATGAGGCGATTAATTCAGAAAATCACAAAGAATGGAAACAATGTATGTTATCCAAATTAAAAGCTTTATCTGAAAATAACACATACGAAATAGTGGCAAAACCAACAGATAAAAATATAATTTCTTGGCTTTTTCCAAAAAAAAAAAAAAAAAAAAAAAATCACAGCTTCTCGCAGTGAAACTTTTAAAGCAAGATTTATTGCAAAAGGTTTTTCGCAAATTTTTAGAGTGGAATATTTTGCAACATTTTCACCAATTTAACGACAATTAGAATTTTATTACAACTTGCCGCTCAATACAATTTAAAAATACATCAAATGGATGTAAAAAATGCTCCAATTGATCCAGTAGGGATTTAAAAGGAAAAATAAAAATTGCGTGTGGAAACTCAATAAATCGTAAGACAAAGTGCTTGTAATTGGAATCTAACACTCCATAATTATTTAATAGAACAGGAATTCAAACAATGTCCCGTAGACGCGTGCATGTATACCAAAAATGTAGGTAATAAACTGTTGATTTTGTTTTTTTGGGTTGGCGATATATTACTCGCCTCAAACTGTGACAACACTTTGAAAGATGTTAATAATAAATAAAATAAAAATTTAAAATGGCTGATCTTGGACGACTGTCATGGTTCCTCGGTATAAGAATAATTATTAAATGCAAAACACCTAGAATAAGAATTAAATGCAAAACACTTAAAATTATTAATTTAATGCAACACATCTAGACTCATTACTTAATGCAAAACATCTAGAATCCTTATTTAATGCAAAACGTCTGGAATCATTATTTAATGCAAAACGTCTGGAATCATTATTTAATGCAAAACAGCTAGAATCATTATTTAATGCAAAACATCTAGAATTATTATTTAATGCAAAACATCTAGAATCATTATTTAATGCAAAACGTCTGGAATCATTATTTAATGCAAAACACCTAGAATCATTATTTAATGAAAAACATCTGGAATCATTATTTACTGCAACACACCTACAATCAAATTTAATACTAAACATCTAGAATAATTATTTAATGCAAAACATCTAAAAAAATTATTTAATGCAACACATCTGGAATCACTATTTAATGCAAAACATCTTGAATCATTATTTAATGCAAAACATGTACAATAATGATTTAATGCAAAACATCTAGAATCATTATTTAATGCAAAAAACCTTGAATCATTATTTAATGCAAACCACCAAGAATCATTATTTAATGCAAAACATCTAGAATCATTATTTAATGCAAAACATCTAGAAACATTATTTAATGCAAAACACCTACAATCATTATTTTATGCAAAACATCTAGAATCATTATTTAATGCAATACATCTAGAATCATTATTTAATGCAAAACATCTGGAAACATTATTTTATTCAAAACACTTAGAATCATTATTTAATGCAAAACACCTAGAATTATTATTTAATGCACAACATCTAGAATAATTATTTAATGCAAAACACCTCAAATCATTATTTAATGCAAAACATCTAGAATCATTATTTAATGTAAAACATCTAGAATAATTATTTAATGCAAAACACCTACAATCATTATTAAATGCAAAACGTCTTAAATTATTATTTAATGCAAAACATCTAGAATCATTATTTAATGCAAAACACTTAGAATAATTATTTAATGCAAAACGCCTAGAATCATTATTTAATGCAAAACACCTAGAATCATTATTTAATGGAAAACATCTAGAATAATTATTTAATGCAAAACATCTAGAATCATTATTTAATGCAAAACACTTCGTATCATTATTTAATGAAAAACATCTATTATTTTGTGCCAAACATCTACAATAATTATTTAATGCAACACATCTACAATCATTGTTTACTGAAAATCATCTAGAACCATTATCTAATTAAAAACACCTCGAATCATTATTTAATGCAAAACATGTAGAATCATTTTTTAGTGCAAAGCACCTGGAATCATAATTGAATGCAGCAAATCTAGAATCATTATTTAATGCAAAAGAATGTAGTATAATTTTTTAATGCAAAACCCCTCAAATGATTATTTAACGCAAAACATCTAGAAACATTATTTAATGCAGAAAATCTAGTATCATTATTTCATGCAAAACATCTAGAATCATTATTTAATCGACACATCTAGAATCATTTTTTAATGTAAAATACCTAGAATCATTATTTAACGCAAAACATCTAGAATCATTATTTAATGCAAAACACCTAGAATCATTATTTAATGAAAACATAAAGAATCATTATTTAATGCACAACTTTTAGAATAATTTTTTCATGCGAAACATCTATAATTATTATTTAATGCAAAACACAAGAATCATTATTTAATGCAAAACATATAGAATCATTATTTAATGCAAAACATCTAGAATCATTGTTTTATGCAAACACCGAGAATAATTATTAAATGCAAAACACCTCAAATCATTATTTAATGCAAAACACCTAGAATCATTATTTAAAGCAAAACATCTAGAATCATTATTTAATGAAAAAATCAAGAATAATTATTTAATGCAAAACGTCTGGAACAATTATTTAATGCAAAACATCTAGAATCATTATTTAATGACAAACACCTAGAATCATTATTTATTGATAACACCTAGACTAATTATTTAATGCGAAAAATTTAGAATCATTATTTAATAAAAAAACTTCTAGAAAAATTATTTAATGCAAAACATCTAGAATCATTATTTAATGCAAAACATCTTGACTCATTATTTAATGAAGACATCTAGAACCATTATTTCATGCAAAACACCTATAAAAACACAAAGAATCATTATTTAATGCAAACAACCTTGAATCATTATTTAATGCAAAACATCTAGAATAATTATTTATTGCAAAACATCAAGAATCATTATTTAATGCAAATCATCTAGATTCATTATTTAATGCTAAAAACGTAGAATCATAATTTAATGCAAAATATCTAGAATCATTATTTAATGCCAAACATCTAGAATCATTATTTAATGCAAAACATCTCAAAGCATTATTTAATGCAAAACACCTACACTCATTATTTAATGCAAAACAGCTTAAATCATTATTTTAGGCAAAAAATCTAGAATCATTATATAATGCAAAACATCTAGAATCATTATATAATGCAAAACATCTAGAAATATTATTTAATGCAAAACATCTAGAATCATTATATAATGCAAAACATCTAGAAATATTATTTAATGCAAAACATCTAGAATCATTATTTTATTCAGCACACTTAGTATAATTATTAATGCAAAACATCAAGAATAATTTTTTAATACAAAAACCCTCACATGATTATTTAATGCAAACAATCTAGAATCATTATTTAATGCAAAAAATCTAAAATCATTATTAAATGTTTTTTTTTTTAAATATTTATTTAATGCAAAACATCTTAAATCATTATTAAATGCAAAGCATCTAGAATCATTATTTTATGCAAAACACCTAGAATCATACTTTAATGCAAAACACCTCAAATCATTATTTAATGCAAAACATCTAGTAGCATTATTAAATGTAAAACATCTAGAATAATTATTTAATGCAAAAGATTTAGAATCATGATTTAATGCAAAACATCTAGAATCATTATTTAAGGCACAACATCAAGAATCATTATTTAATGCCAAACACCTCAAATCATTATTTAATGCAAAACATCTAGTTTCATTATTCAATGTAAAACATCTAGAATAATTATTTAATGCAAAAGATTTAGAATCATGATTTAATGCAAAACACCTAGAATCATTATTTAAGGCAAAACATCTAGAATCATTATTTAATGCACAACATCAACAATCATTATTTAATGCAAAACACCTTAAATCATTATTTAATGCAAAACATCTAGTATCATTATTCAATGTAAAACATCTAGAATAATTATTTAATGCAAAAGATTTAGAATCATGATTTAATGCAAAACACCTAGAATCATTATTTAAGGCAAAACATCTAGAATCATTATTTAATGCACAACATCAAGAATCATTATTTAATGCAAAACACCTCAAATCATTATTTAATGCACAACATCAACAATCATTATTTAATGCAAAACACCCAGAATAATTATTTAATGCAAAACTCCTAGAATCATTATTTTATGCAAAACATCTAGAATCATTATTTAATGCAAAACATCTAGAATAATACTTTAATACAAAAAACTTAAAAACATTATTTAATGCAAAACGTCTAGAATAATTATTTTATGCAAAACACCTAAAAGAATTGTTTTATGCAAATCACCTAGAATCATTATGTTATACAAATAATCTAGATTCATTATTTAATGCAAACCATATAGAAACATTATTTAATGCAAAAAATCCAGAATAATTATTTAATGCAAAACATCTAGAATCATTATTTAATGCAAAAATCTACATCATTATTTCATGCACAACATCTACAATCATTATATAATGCAAAACGTCTAGAAACATCATTTAATGCAAACACTTCGTATCATTATTCAATGCAACACATCTAGACTGATAATTAAATTCCAAACATATAGAATAATTATTTAATGCAAAACATCTAGACTCATTATTTAATGCCAAACATCTACATAATTATTTCATGCAAAACATCTAGAATCATTATTTTATGCAAAACACTTTGTATCATTATTTAATGAAAAACATCTGGACCCATTATTTAATGCCAAACATCAAGAATAATTATTTAATGGCACAGATCTACAATCATTGTTTAATGAAAAACATCTAGAATCATTTTTTATTGCAAAAACCTAGAATCATTATTTAATGCAAAACATGTAGAATAATTTTTTAATGCAAAACACCCCAAATGATTATTTAATGCAAAACATCTAGAATCATTATTTAATGCAAAACATTCAAAATGATTATGTAATGTACACCACCTGGAATTATTGTTTATTCCAAAACATCTAAAATCATTATTTATGCAAAACATCTAGAATCATTATTTAATGCAAAACATCTAGAATCATTATTTAATGCAAAACACCTACAATCATTATTTAATGCAAAACAACTAAAATCATTATTTAATGCAAAACACCTAGAATCATTATTTATTGCAAAACGTCTAGAATCATTATTTAATGCAAAACGTCTAGAATCATTATTTAATCCAAAACATCTGGAATCATTAGTTAATGCGAGACATCTAGAATCATTATTTAATGCAAAACATCTAGAAAAATTATTTTATGCAAAACACCTAAAAGAATTATTTAATGCAAATCACCTAGAATCATTATGTTATGCAAATAATCTAGAATCATTATTTAATGCAAAACATCCAGAATCATAATTTAATGCAAAACATCTAGAATCATTATTTAATGCAACACATCTAGAATCCTTATTTAATGCAAAACATCTAGAATTATTATTCAAGCAAAACACTTCGACTCATTATTTAATGCGAAACATCTACATCATTATCTTATGCAAAATATCTAGAATCATTATTTAATGCAAAACATCTAGAATCATTATTTAATGCAAAACATATAGAATTATTAATTATTGCAAAACACTTCGAATCATTATTTAATGCGAAACATCTACATCATTATCTAATGCAAAACATCTAGAACCATTATTTAATGCAAAACATCTAGAAACAGTATTTAATTCAAAACACCTAGAATCATTATTTAATGCAAAACATCTAGACTCATTATTTAATGCAAAACACCTCAAATCATTATTTAATGAAAAACACCTGGCATCATTATTTAATGCAAAACATCTGGATTCATTATTTCATGCAGCATGCCTAGAATCATTATTTAATGCAAAACACCTAGTATCTTTATTTAATGCAAAACATCTAGAATAATTACTTAATGCCAAATATTTAGAATCATTATTTAATGCAAAACATCTTAAATACTTATTCATGCAAAACGCCTAGACGTATTACCTTATGCAAAACATCTAGAATCATTATATAATGCAATAAATCTGGATTCATTATTTAATGCAAACACTTCGTATCATTATTCAGTGCAACACATCTAGACTCATAATTTAATGCCAAACATCTCGAATAATTATTTAATGCAAAACATCTACAATCATTATTTCATGCAAAACATCTAGAATCATTATTTAATGAAAATCATCTACACTCATTATTTAATGCCAAACATCTACATAATTATTTAATGCAATACATCTACATCATTATTTAATGCAACACATCTAGAATCATT
Organism: Euprymna scolopes; assembly: GCF_053919585.1. Lineage (NCBI taxonomy): Eukaryota > Metazoa > Mollusca > Cephalopoda > Sepiida > Sepiolidae > Euprymna > Euprymna scolopes. Next base: position 65,570,353 of record NC_136493.1, on the reverse strand, counting down.
ATTTAATGCAACACATCTAGAATCATTATTTTATACAAAACACTTCGTATCATTATTTAATGAAAAACATATAGACCCATTATTTAATGCCAAACATCTAGAATAATTATTTAATGCAACAAATCTACAATCATTGTTTAATGAAAAACATCTAGAATCATTATCTAATTCAAAACACCTCGAATCATTATTTAATGCAAAACATCTAGAATAACCTTTTAATGCAAATCACCTAGAATCATTATTTAATGCAACACATCTAAAATCATTATTTAATGCAAAAGATGTAGAATAATTTTTTAATGTAAAACACCTCAAATGATTATTTAATGCAAAATATCTAGAATCATTATTTAATGCAAAACATCCAGAATCTTTATTTAATTTAAAGCCCCTGGAATTATTATTTAATCCAAAACATCTAAAATCATTATTTAATGCAAAACATCTAGAATCATTATTTTTATGCAAAACACCTCGAATCATTATTTAATGCAAAACACCTCAAATCGTTATTTAATGAAAAACACCTAGAACCATAATTTAATGCAAAACGTCTAGAATCATTATTTAATGCAAAACGTCTAGAATCATTATTTAATGCAAAACATCTGGAATCATTATTTAATGCGACACATCTAGAATCATTATTTAATGCAAAACATCTAGAAAAATTATTTAATGCAAAACACCTAAAAGAATTATTTAATGCAAATCACCTAGAATCATTATGTTATGCAAATAATCTAGAATCTTTTTTTAATGCAAAACATCCAGGATCATGATTTAATGCAACACATCTAGAATGATTATTTTATGCAAAACATTTAGAATCCTTATTTAATACAAAATATCTAGAATTATTATTTAATGCAAAACACTTCGACTCATTATTTAATGCAAAACATCTAGAATCATTATTTAATGCAAAATCTCTAAAATAATTTTTTAATGCAAAACACCTGGAATCATTATTTAATGCAAAACATCTAGAATCATTATCTAATTTAAAACACTTCGAATCATTATTTAATGAGAAACATCTACATCATTATCTAATGGAAAACATCTAGAACCATTATTTAATACAAAACACCTAGAATCATTATTTAATGCAACATACCTAGAATCATTATTTGATGCAAAACACGTAGTATCTTTATTTAATGCAAAACATCAAGAATCATTATCTAATGCCAAAGATCTAGAATCATTATTTAATGCGAAATATCTAAATCATTATTTTATGCAAAACATTTAGGAGTATTATCTAATGCAAAACATCTAGAATCATTATTTAATGCAAAATATCTTGAATCATTATTTAATGCAACACATCTACATAATACATCATTATTTAATGCAAAACACCTAGAATCATTATTTTATGCAAAACACCTAGAATCATTATTTAATGCAAAAAACCTTGAATAATTATTTAATGCAAAACATCACGACACATTATTTAATGCTAAACATATAGACACATTATTTAATGCAAAACATCTAGAATAATTATTCAATGCAAAACATCTAGCATCATTATTTAATGCAAAACATCTGGAATCATTATTTAGTGCAAAACACTTAGAATCATTATTTAATGCTAAACATCTAGAATCATTATTTAATGCAAAACATCTAGCATCATTATTTGATGCTAAACATCTAGTATCTATTTAATGCAAAAAACCTAGAATCATTATTTAATGCAGAACACCGAGAATCATTATTTAATGCAACCCACCTTGAATCATTATTTAATGCAAAACACCTACGATCAATATTTTATGCAAAACACCTGGAATAATTATTTAATGAAAAACACCTTGAATCATTATTTAATGCAAAACATTTAGAATCATTATTTAATGCAAAGCACTTAGACTCATTATTCAATGCAAAATACTTCGAATCATTATTTAATGCAAATGATCTTGAATCATTATGATATACAAATCAACTAGAATCATTATTTTATTAAAAACACCTAGAATCAGTTTTTTATGCAACACATCTAGAATTATTTTTAATGCAAAACATCTAGAATAATTATTTAATGCAAAAAATATAGAATCATAAATTAATGCAAAACATCTAGAATCATTATTTAATGCAAAACACCTAGAATCATTTTTTAATGCCAACCATCTAGAAACATTATTCAATGCAAATCACCTAGAATCATTATTTAATGCCAAACACCTCGAATCATTATGTAATGCAAAACATCTAGACTCATTATATAATGCAAAACATCTAGAAACATAATTTAATGCAAAATACCTAGAATCATTATTTAATGCAAAACACCTACACTCATTATTTAGTGCAAATCATCTAAAATCATTATTTAATGCAAAACACCTAGAATCTTTATTTAATGAAAAACATCTAGAATCATTATTTAATGCAACACCTCTACAATCATTATGTAATGCAAAACATCTAGAAACATTATTTAATGCAAAACACCTGGAATCATTGTTTAATGAAAAAGATCTGGAATCATTATTCTATGCAAAACATATAGAATGATTATTTCATGCACAACGTCTGGAATAATTATTTAATGCGAAAAATCAGGAATCATTACTAAATGCAAAACATCTTGAAACATTCTTTACGGCAAAACATCTAATTATTATTTAATGCAAAACACCAAGAATCATTTTTTAATGCAAAACACCTCAAATCATTATTTAATGCAAAATGTCTACAATCATTATTTAATGAACAACATCTAGAATCATTATTTAATGCAAAACATCTAGAACATTGTTTCATGCTAACCATATAGAATCATTATTGAATGCAAAACATTTAGGATCATTATTTAATGCAAACCACCTGGAATCATTATTTATGCAAAAGGTATAGAATCATTATGTAATGCAGAACATCTAGAATCATTATTTAATGCAGAACACCTAGAATAATTACTTAGCGCAAAACACCTTTAATAGTTATTTAATGCAAAACATCTAGAATCATCATTTAATGCAAAACATCTACAATCATTATTCAATGCAAAACATCTGGAATAATTATTTAATGCAAAACACTAAGACTATTGTTTCATGGCAACCATATAGAATCATTATTTAATGCAAAACACGTAGAATCATTATTTAATGGAAAACATCTAGAATCATTATTTTATGCAAAACACTTCTAATCATTATTTAATGTAAAACACCTCTAATCATTATTTAATGCAAAACATCTAGAACTATTATTTAATGCTAAACATCTAGAACTATTATTTAATGCTAAACGTCTGGATTCATTATTAAATTCAAAACATCTAGAATCATTATTTAATGCAAAACACCTAGAATCATTATTTAGTGCAAAACACTTCGAATCATTATTTAACTCTAAACATCTAGAATCATTACTTAATGCAACCCACCTGGAATCATTATTTAATGCAAAACACCTACGATCAATATTGTATGCAAAAAACCCTGGAATCATTATTTAATGAAAAACACCTTGAATCATTATTTAATGCAAAACATCTAGAACCATTATTTAATGCAAAACACCTAGACTCATTATTCAATGCGAAATACTTCGAATCATTATTTAATGCAAAAGATCTTGCATCATTATGATATACAAATCAACTAGAATCATTATTTTATTCAAAACACCTAGAATCAGTTTTTTATGCAACACATCTAGAATTATTTTTAATGCAAAACATCTAGAATCATTATTTAATGCAAAACATATACAATCATTATTTAATGCAAAACATATAGAATCATTTTTAATGCCAAACACCACAAATCATTATTTAATGCAAAACATCTAGAAACATTATTTAATGCAAAACACCTGGAATCATTATTTAATGCAAAACGTATAGAATCATTATGTAATGCAGAACATCTAGAATCATTATTTAATGCAAAACACCTAGAATAATTACTTAGGGCAAAACACCTTTAATCGTTATTTAATGCAAAACATCTACAATCATTTTTCAATGCAAAACATCTGGAATAATTATTTAATGCAAAACACTAAGACCATTGTTTCATGCCAACCATATAGAATCATTATTTAATGCAAAACACGTAGAATCATTATTTAATGCAAACTACCTAGAATCATTATTTAATGCAAAACATCTAGAATCATTATTTAATGCAAAACACTTCGAATCATTATTTAATGCAAAACATCTAGAATCATTATTTAATGCAAAACATCAAGAATCATTATTTAATGCGAGAAATCTTGCATCATTATTTAATTCAAAACATCTAGAATCATTATTTTATGCAAAACACCTAGAATCATTATTTAATGCAAAACACCTAGAATCATTGTTTATTGCAAACGACCTAGGATCATTATTTCATGCAAAACACCTTGAATCATTATTTAATGCAAAACATCTTGAGTCATAATTTAATACAAATCATCTAGAATCATTATTTAATGCAAAACATCTTTAATCATTATTTAATTGCAAAGCATCTAGAATCATTATTTAATGCAAAACACCTAGAATCGTTATTTAATGTTAAACATCTAGAATCATTATTTAATGCAAACATCTAGAATCATTATTTTATGCAAAACACATGGAGTCATTATTTAATGCAAAACACCTAGAATCATTATTTAATTGAAAACATCTAGTATCATTATTCAATGGAAAACATCGAGAATCATTATTTAATGCAAAACATCTAGAATCATTATTTAATTCAAAACATCTAGAATCATTATTTAATGCAAAACATCTAGAATCATTATTTAATGGAAAACATCTAGAATCATTTTTTAATGCAAAACATCTAGAATCATTATTTAATGCAAACGCTTGTAAGATAAATATATTTGTAAGTTCTTGTATTTAAGACGAGTAGAATTTTTTGGTTCCTAATTTGAACAGATTAATGATAAATATTTTTCTGTTTCGTTAATTCTGAAATGTGGTAAGACACTAATATGTTTCAATTTGCGACATGTTGCACTCCTAAAAAAAATGAAATAAAGAAATTTGAATTTTTTCTTACGTTTAAAGTTAGATAATAATTTAATCGGGCCTTGATATTGGGTCGTTGGTTGCTAGCGTATCGTAATTGCATTGTTTCGAATTTTAGATCCCATGAGGATCGTGTACGTTTTATAATTGAAAAATAAAAAAATTTCGGTTCAAATTCTATAGACGTGTTGTGGGCGCCGAGGGTCCGCGTTAATGTCGCAAACTCAAAAATATAATAAATAATAAGTCAATGATGATAATGGATGGTGGTAGTAATAGTGATAAATCTGGAGTTGAATCAAATGTAAAATGGAGTTGAAACAATCCAGCAAAGGCGAATGGATAAATTAAATACAAAATTTATTTTTATAAAAGATTGTAAATGAAAAAAGAAGATACAAAATTTCTTCTTGGTCGAAAGTCTCTTTCTGTGACTGAGATAATTCAATGTTTTTCCATGTAATAAAAAAGTCAGTTCCTCAACTGAGGTATAAAAAGATCTACATGTGATGAAGTAGAAAAGTCCTTCGACTGAATTAATTGAATGTTCTAAAGGGGACAAGTAAGAGTTCTTGGTTAGAAATAACCAGTCTTTTTACGAAGAATTAAAAGTCCACTGCTTACTTAGCGGAGGGATAGAAAAGGGGGAAAAATGAAAAGTCCATTAGGGTTGCAAGTCCGTATCCACGTGGAGGAATTAATTGACGTGGCACGCGCGTGTTTAACGTCCAAACGCGGACGGGTCGATGTTGATGTTTACGCCATGGTGTTCAAAGCTCGACCTTCGTTTTGGGTGACAAATGCCCTTTTTATACTTGTCCGACCGGCTCCAGAGCGGCTTTCAGAAAAAACATTTTTTTAAATTTGTTTTCTTTGTAATCCGATTGGATGAAAAGAATAACATTATTATGACGTAAGATGCTTTAACACGAATAACTGAAATTTCGCTTAAGAACCACCGAATTTGCGTGGGTAGACAAAGGAAAATGTACGCACAGCTGAAACGATGTTTATGCATCCACGCGCGTGCAACTGGGTTTTACTGGTGAGGCAGCGCGCCATTAGTGTGTTTTGGAGTAGATTCGAGCTTAGCCTAAATTGGGCTTTTTAATCACTGGCGTCCATGTTCGTCAGCGTGTTTATTTATGATTAAATAATTCCATTTGGAATATTGGCGATTTTGCCATCTTAGTATTGCAGATAACTATATCTGTTATTTTAATAATAAAATTAGCGGGAAGGAAAGGGTTACCCCCCCCCCGTTTTATACATAAGTCTGTTTAGAATGATATTGGCAGTTCGCCACATTCATATTGCAGATAATTACATCTGTTATTTTATTAACTGTGCTCAAGGTATGAAAGATGGCCCTAAAAGAGCTAATGTCTAAATGTGATGCTAAAAGGGTTCGCATTAATAGTGAGGTGATGTGGTTGGAAATTAATGACCATTCGCTAGAATTTTTCAAATCCCAAGAAGCGGTAATTAGAGGATGGTTAAGTGACCTAGATGAATTGATAGACCAGATTCTACTCAAAACTCCAGAAGAGGAGAAACTTCAGCTTTGCGAGGTTTCAGTGAGATTTTCTTCAGAAATAGAAGAAAAATTGCTTTCATTAAAATTGAAATTACATATGCCTCGTTATGCAAGCTTCGACGGTTATGCCTGTCAAAATGCAATTGGATTGCCTGAAATTTGCCGGCATGTCCACAGATGATAAATTTTCGTTCAGAACATTTCTGAACACATTCGAATTTTGCACTGACAGTTTAAATACAGCTGACAGATTATTAGTGTTGATATCGAAACTAGATGGTGATGCGTTTGACATAATCTCCAGTCTAGATATAACCGCAGATAATTATGATATAGCCCTAAAACCGTTAAGGGAAAAATATTTGAACCCTGATTTGATTAAAAGTCAGGTTTTTTAGGAAATTATTCTTCCCCGTCGGTTATAACGAATTTTAAAAATTTGAAGTCGTTTTTCAAAAAAGTTAAGAGAAATTTGACTGAGCTCGACAAGTCCTATGGGACTGATTTTTTTTTTTTTGCTAAGGGTGGCACCTCAGGGGCAGTGATAGCTCACATAATATATCCTAATCCCATTAGAAGAGAGTTGATGAATAGAAGTGGGGGAGATATCCTTCACTAAATAATATTATGTCGCATGTATTTGAAATAATGGAATACCTATTAGCCACCCTGCTGGATGTTCGGCGGGAAATTTGTGCACCAAAAATGGCGCCTTCTTCACCCAAGATGAAAGCCAAGATGGCGTCTGCTTCCCCACGTGAAGAGGGAGCACTTTATCTTGTAAACTGTGCCAAGCTACAGATCATTCAATCAAGAACTGTAGTAAGTTTCATACCTTCGAAGCAAAGTGTTGAAGAGCTAAACAGTTAAATTTATGTACTCGATGTTTGGGTGAGCATGCAGAGGCATCTTGTCGTAAGAGTTTTCCTTACCCGTGTGCGATATGTGGGTTGAGAATCCATTTTACCGTCATGTGTCCCAAAGGAAATAAATCCTTTGTGGGCCGAATATCATATTCTGAATCACAGAAAAGTATTTTTCCTGTCATCGAACGACCAGTATATTTCTTCTGTTTAATGGGTCACAACTTTCGTTTTTCACCCAGGAAATTCTCAGTAAATTGTGTTCTGACCACAAGACGGTTAATATGGCGGGTAACACGTGGATTGGGAGTTACTCCTTTATATTGAAGGAGTACTATATATCGATCAAATTAGGGAATCAAAATCCCTTTAAATTTGCGGCTTTATTCTCCCAAAATTTAAAATTAAAATTCGAAGTGGATAACTTCAATAAGGTTGTTGATAACTTATCTCAGGAAGGTTTCCGGCTATATCCCAGATATAAGAATTTGAATGGAACCCACCGTATGGGGATTATTGAATTGGACCTTCTGAGCAAATTAAATGATCTGAAGCTAGTTAAGTGTCTTAATGGAAATTCATAATTTGGCAAGAGCCGACATTTTTTAAAAAAAGATTTGAATGAGGTAGAATCGCCTCCCTTCAATTATATAGTAAAATCATTTCCTCAATCCAAAAGTTATTTGATTGAGTCTGTGCTAAATTTGACACTCTCTTATGTGGATGGTTTGAAGCCTTTCTTTTCCGAGTCTGGGGTCGAGCATGAGGTTGAGACGTTGCTCAGTCTCGATTCATTAGATATTAAAGAAGATGCTAAGTTGTCGGCTGTGGACAAGAAAAAAATAGAAGAGTTCAAAAACTCTATCGTATGCGAGGAGGGAAAATATCACGTAGACTTACCGTGGTATCATGAGAGGATCACACTGGTAAACAGAAACTTTGTGACTTCCTTAAAGGTAATGGAAAGAGTGGCAGAGTCCTTAGAAAGGAAGGGAATGTATAATGAGTACCTCCAAGTGTTTGAGGATTATGAGCAATGTGGAATAGCGGAGCAGTTTTTCGTCCCGCCTGGGAAGTATGAAGATTATATTTGGGTTCCACATAGATCCGTTATTAAGGAGGGAACTGGAGTGACGACAAAATTCGTCCCGTATTCAACTGCTCCCTAAAACGTCAAGAGGGGACGTCAATTAATGACGCTGCCGACATTGGCGTGAACTTATCTACTAATTTATTGGATTTATTGCTTGGATTCAGGAAAAATAAATATGTCCTTCTTGGTGATATAAGAAAGGCCTTTTTACAAATTCACCTTAAGTCAGAAGAGGATAAAAACATATTTTGTTTTTTCCTTAAAAAAGGGTGACAAATTATGTACTTACAGGTACAAAACAATTATATTTGGGTTCAAAGCTAGCCCCTTCATTCTGAACTTCATTTTGAAATTCCATGCGAAAAAATATGCAATATTTCAACATTTTTTATGTGGATAATCTTGTCATCACCAGTTGTGCTGGAGAGTCCCTACTTGCTATTTATAATAATGTTCGTAGCAAATTGTCAGAGGCAGGCTTCGATTTACGATCCTGCAATTCCAACTGTTCTAAGATACAAAAAAAAATGTTGGAGGATGAAACTATTTCTTCTCCCTTCCCAGCCTTTGAGAAGATATTGGGTTACTTATATGATCCTGTTCGGGACACGTTCAAACTTTCTCCTAATTTAGTGGACTCCGAAGTTAATACAAAATGGGGGATTCTTTCGCAAATATCAGGAGTGTATGACCCTTTGTCTATGCTACTCCCCGTCACGATACAGAGGAAGATCATTTTCAATTCGATCTGGAAAAGCAAGTTGTCGTGAGCTGAGTGGATGCCCGAGGAACTCAATAAGCTGTGGCAAACCCATGCCAAGGATTTAAACAACTTGGGAAAGTTTGAAATTCCCAGGCGTGTATTATTGGAAAAATCAGTCTGTTAAAGTTATCTGTTTCTGTGATGCGTCGAAAATGCGGATTCACCCTGTATGTGAAACAGAGAGTGAATTGTTTTCTGTTGTTTGCAAAGGCCAGAGTGGCCCCAATTAAGGGGGAAGTCACTTCCCACTTTGGAACTATTGGCTATGTTTTTAGCTCTTAAGGTAGCCCCTCAAGTTTTAGGTGCTCTAGGGCCCCTTAATATTGATATTTTTTTCCTGATGTCTGATTCCCAAGTTGCCCTCTCGTGGATCCTCAAAGGTAAATGATCCAAGAAAAATATATTCATTGAAAACAAGATCGCAGAGCTCAAAAAGTTTTCAGAAGATATTAATATTAAATTTGACATTCTACCGAAATTAAAATATGTTTCATTGTCGGAAAATCTGGCAGATCTTTTGACTAGAGGTATTAATACTTCTAAATTTTCTCAATTATTCAATTTCTGGACGTATGGCCCGGAATGGCTCAATAGAGAATACATTGTTTGGCGATCTCACCCTTGCCTTGTCTAAACGAAACTAATAAAAATCATATGTATCATGTTTGTACTCTCAGGAGACACATCGTTCTGAAAATCCCTTCCCGTTGGATATTACAAGGTATTCCAGCTTATCTAAGGCAATCAGCGTTTTAGAAAAAACGTTGAAATTTTATGATTTGTTACGTCATCACAGTGCCAACAATTTTAATATTTTTCAAATTATTGCTATTTGCTAATATGCAAATGGAGGCTTTCCCTCAGGAATTAGGTTACTTGAAACAACCATCCGGGAAAGTACCTCCCCCCCTAGGGTAACTGCCTTATGGTTATTCCTTGATAAGGATGGGTTAATTAGAACCAGAGGTAGGATACAGAATTCTGATATTCTGCCCTTTTAGGTCAAGTTTCCCCTTTTGTTGGGAAAATATTATTATTTATCAAAACTGGCGATTAAGGAAGATCATCTTAACTGTTGCCACATGTGGGTTAATTCAACCCGCAGTAAGTTAAGGCTGTCTGGAGTTTGGATCCCTCAGGGGAGACAAGCTGTAAAAGACGAGTTGGAGGAACAATTTAAATCCATACACATCGTCCATCGAACAATTCCTCTTTACTCTGCCTGGCAGAGGAGAGCCTGGGAGAGACTTATTAAAACTGTCAAACAATGTTTGAGGAAGCTGTTGGGCAGAAGAAAGTTGGATTATTTTGAATTTCTGACTGCACTTTCTGATGTGCAAAAGGCAATAAATGACAGACTCCCTCACTTGTTTCTGATGACAAAGACTTTAGTATTTTAACTCCAAATCATTTTCTTCAAACAGGATATCAACCTCGTTTGCTTATTAATAATTATGATTCTGAATTATGTCCTGACCCTCCAAATAGGACTGCCTTATTACGTTCCCTCGAAATGAGGAATAAATTTGTTGAAAAATTCAATCGTATCTGGCATAATGATTACCTCTTGTCATTAAGAGAAGTCGATGCCAAAATCAGGAGCAATTGTGCCCCCAAGTTATCTGTTGGCGAGATAGTACTTATTAAGACTCCCAACAAAACCAGACAATTCTGGAATCTTGGTAAAATAATCAAATGAATTACGGGAAACAACAATAATGTTTGTTCAGCGGCTGTTCTTAAGGATTGGTGCAAACAGGTCCATTCCTTAAAAAATCTTGTGCCCTTGGAAATTAAGGGGAATGATGATATTGCATCAACTGAGTTTATAGAAGAAGGAGGTCCTTTTTTCTGTCCAACCTGTTCTGTACCTAATGATGGAACATCACCAATGGTGTGCTGCAATTCCTGTGACAGCTGGTACCATTTTAGCTGTGTAGGAGTTAATCATCAAGATACCTTAGGGGAGTGGGTTTGTTCTAATTGTAGTCCATATAGTGGAAATTAGCTAATGTCTGGATGCATGTAAAGTGCAAGTTTATACTGAAGATTGACAATGGCACACATATATTAATATTAAAAATTATTAAATTAAAGTTGTAATTAACTTGTATTGTGGAAAAAGTAATGATCATCCATTACTTTTTCCTCTCCTCCTTGGCTACACTGTATTAAATATTAAGAAAATTTACTGAATTAAAGTTATAATTTATTTGTCGTTTATCCGACCGTTTATTAATTAACTTGTATTAGGAAAAACGTAATGATTATTCATTACTTTTTCCTCTCCTCCTTGGCAGTATGTGAGAAATTTTCCACATACAACCGCCATATTGTTTTTAGCCGCCTACATGCTTTGTAAGCCGACCTGTCATTGGTTTAATTTGAATGTGCCAAATCTTATTTTGGCGCCAATTTGTATTCATGTATTATTTTTTCAATCTGAGAATGAACACGGGAAACAGCGGCGCTCTGTCTAGAGTGCCAGGATTTTACCTTCTTGGACACCAGACAGTGGGTGAACGAAGGACATTTCTCTAAATACAGAGACAACATAATTGCTGAACTTATTCTACCCAATGAGGATATTCTACTGTGTTTGGCATGATATATTTGATTATAGGAATTTGTTCCTATTTCTCCCAGAGACCACGAGATCCCAAAATATGCCGTATTGGGCGCCAACATTCACACCGTGTTCGCCATGTACAACATGGATCCTTCTAAAAGGAAACCCGAACTAACATTCCCACAGAGGAATCAGACTAAAGGCTCCATGCATAGCAAATTCAGCCACTGTTTTTGCAAAGGACTTACCGATACCAAAGAACTTTCATTTCTGATACATTGTGAATAAAATTTGAGTTTTAAAGGTATGGCTTTGTTTGTGGAATTTCATTTGCTATCCGCAAGGAGGAAATTGGGCATGTGGGAAAGAAATTTCTTACAGTAAATATTAATTAGAAAAAAAAAAACGCTATTTAAACAAAAAAAAACAACATAATTATATTATATTTATATCATTTTTTTAATTGCAACTTCAAGGTAAGTTGTTGTTCAATATTTGTATTTAAATTTTTAAAAAATAAATATTTTTTACTTAGCTGAACTCTTATGTTTCATAATAAATAGAAATTTCGATAGATTTAAATATATTTTGTTCGAATTTCGAAAAAATAAATAGGGGGGAGGCACGCACTAAAAAAATATATTTCCCCTCGTCTGTTTTAGGGAAACTGCATTTTATATGTAATTTCATTCTAAAATAGATAAGTATCGAAAACTTCACGAAAATCTGACCATTAGTTGATTTTTGCCAGATTTATTAAACACGAGTATGTTTTCACGTTCGAGATGCTTACTACATGGGAACGTTATTTTAAAGCGGCAATTATGTAAACACGATTTTCGTCTCGCAATTTCATTATTTTCGTTCGATGCAAATTTAAAAAAAAAAATTATTACTGGTTTATTTTGCCCTTCTTCTTTTAAATGGTACAAAGGGGGTAATTCTGTTGCGGGGACCGGTCGTCCGGAGACAATCGACCCAACAACTAACAAAATAAACACAGGCAAAAGGTGAACAGCATACAAGGCAAAGAAGAATGACAGACACAGGTTGTTTGATTTAAAGACGAGGGTTCGCCTTTTATTTGAATATAAACAAAAATGTTCAAATCCGGGTGCTGATCGCCTGGAAGGTCGCACGTCACTGGAGGCAAGGTCTGGAGGTCCGGACTGGTATTCTGGACGTAGTGTGGTTCAGAGGGTGCTTGCTGGGTATGGAAACGGTCAGCTGGGCGTCAGGGCGATCCGGAACGCAGGGTGAACACTGAGAGCTCGGGGGTCAGTGTTGAGGAACCGACAACACCGAGAACGGAGGGATCAGTGTTCGGAACGGACGACAGGTAGCGGACCAGAGGTGCAAGTGAGGTAGCGGACCAGAGGTGCGAGCGAGGTAGCGGACCAGAGGTGCAAGCGAGGTAGCGGACCGGAGGTGCGAGCGAGGTAGCGGACCGGAGGTGCGAGGTAGCGGACCAGAGGTGCGAGCGAGGTGGCGGACCAGAGGTGCGAGGTAGCGGACCAGAGGTGCAAGCGAGGTAGTGGACCGGAGGTGCGAGCGAGGTAGCGGTGCAGGAAGCTGACTGCAGGCAGGAGATGCGGGTGCAGTGCAAAGAAGCTGAGGCTGCAGTGCAGGAAGCTGAGGTTGCAGGCAGGAGATGCAGGAAGCTGCAGGAGGAGATGCAGGAAGCTGGAGGCTGCAGGCAGGAGGTGCTAACAGAGTAAACAAAGTGGTAGGTCTTTCGTAGGAACCTAGCCCTGAAAAGGGCTCTTTGAGTTACTGCTGTAGGTGCATCGGTGCTGGTCCTGGAGTGGTTCTGAGGAGGGCTAACAGAGTAAACAAAGTGGTAGGTCTTTCGTAGAAACCTAGCCCTGAAAAGGGCTCTTTGAATACTGCTGTCGCTGCTTCGGCACTGTTTCTGGTTCTCGGGTGTTTCCTGACCGCTGCTGCTACCGCATGAGATCCGTCGGCTAGTGTGAGTGAATCTCCAATTCAGGGGACTCGTATCCCCCTAGCCGGGATTATATATTTTATTGCTTAGTAAAAAAATCTTGAAAATACAATTAACAAAAAATTTCTTAAACAACAAAATTAGGCACAAGGCCCTACAAGAAGTTTGGGAGGGGAAGGGTTCAGGATCTTTGTAAGTGATTAAAAAGGTAATGAATGTAGACTTTGGAGTCTTACTCTTGACTGGCAACATTTACCAAAATACCTCATTCACTCTATGGATTATATTTATTTGCTGTCCACTCAGCAAAATGTGGCACAAGGCCGGAAAGTGGTAACCCAGCAGGCTCCCCTAAAGGAGGGGCACTCCTGCAATTTTAAAAATTGCCTGAGTAACCCCGTCGGCATTCCCCGGTCGGGGCGCCTCAGGCAACAAGCAATAAACTTGCCCCACCGGAAAGCCCGGTGGCAAGGCCTGGGAGGGTGGAACTCCTAGGTTTTACCCAGGCGGTGTACCTCAGTCCAACAGGTGCTGGGCCAGTCTCCGGCCCCTCACCTGTTGGGCTGAGTGTCAAGTGACGGATGGTATTTATTTGCTCCCCCACTGAGCAAATTAGGCACAAGGCCGTTTTTAATGTGAGGTAAAAACCAGCTCCCCTAAAAGGGGTCACTCTGGTTACCAAAAATAATAATTGTCCCAGTATAGAGGGTTTCCCCTCCATTGACTGGTACAAATTATCTTAAGTGCAGCATCTGCCGGAACAGATGGTATTTATTTGCTCCCCCACTGAGCAAATTAGGCACAAGGCCGTTTTTAATGTGAGGTAAAAACCAGCTCCCCTAAAAGTAGGCAAAAAGGGGGCACTCTGGTTACCAAAAATAATAATTGTCCCAGTATAGAGGGTTTTTATTTAAATGCTGCCCACATCAGCATTATGTGGCACAAGGCCGGAGAGTGGGAACCCAGCAGGCTCCCCTAAAGGAGGGGCACTCCTGCAATTTTAAAAATTGCCTGAGTAACCCCGTCGGCATTCCCCGGTCGGGGCGCCTCAGGCAGCAAGCAATAAACTTGCCCCACCGGAAAGCCCGGTGGCAAGGCCTGGGAGGGTGGACCTCCTAGGTATTACCCAGGCGGTCCCAGTATAGAGGGTTTCCCCTCCATTGACTGTACAAACCATCCTAAGTGCAGCATACTACACTTTGCGATATTAAATCTTTTATTCATGTTAAAAAAAATACAGAAAAAAAATCAACGATGAACAAAAAACTTAGGCACATGGCCAACTCAAAAGGGGGGATTTTGGGGGTCGTTGGTCATCCTTGTCACTCCAGAACTAAACAAAGTCAAAAGTTTCTCCCAGCTAGTATCTTCTTTCACCATAATACCGCATTCACCCTTTCATATTGGGGGACGTCCTAGTAACTCCCAATTTTTAAAACATTTTTTATTGACGTGTAAAAACAAAAAAGATAACAATAAAATGGTAACAATAATTCATTTGTGTCGAGGGAGGGGGAAGAAAAAAAAAAAAAAAAAAAAAAAAAAAAAAAAAAAAAAAAGGTGATTAGTAGGACCCTCCCAACCCCGTCTAGTTGATAGACTGCCCGTTCCACTAGGTTTGTAAAAGGAACCTCGCTTCTGCGGGTCAGTCTCTAGGTGGGGATGCCCTCTAGATGGGGGTGAATGGAGAAAAGAAAATTTTGTGGGTAAGGGATGGAGGTTAGTTTGTATTTCTTTTTCTCCAAGATGGGTAAAATTTAGAGGAAGGGGTGAAAACAAAAATTGCAGGTAAGAGGGGATGGGGATCTTGGAGGCTTCCTAATCGGGGAGGGATGGAACACACACTCGGCTAGCTGAGAGACTACTTGTTAAATTTAACTTTACAGAACTGCGCGTTCCACACCTAGGCGGGGAACACGTATTCAAATTTGGCTCCTCTTCGTACACACAGACTTGCCACATGTATCCATCTTCTGTCAAATGCCGCGCGATGCAGCCTTCTTCTATCACATCTGATCTTCACCCGTAGTTGGTGTTTAAAGAACGCGATCAGATCTTGATCAGAAAAAGACAACACCCCCCGGCAACCTTGCAGACGCGACGTCCAAATCACCATTCTCGCCACGGCCAGAATCGTAACGTAGACCATTTGTCTTTCCCGGTCCCACGGCGGCCTCACGTTGTCCACAACATTGGATACAGTAATTGGGCGAGGATGCTCAGGATCGATGCGAGCCGTCACCCCACTGACATACGACCAGTACTGGCGGAGTTCGCGGCAATCGAAGAAAGCGTGGTCCGTAGTTTCCACAGCCGTTGTCCCACAACGGGGACAATCAGGCGACTCCAGAAACCCAGAACTGCATTGTATGTTGTTGAGTGGAAGTGCATTTCGGGCCAATCGCCAGGTCAGAGAGAACTCCGAATTGTTCAGATGACTCGAACCTGGCGCCCAGCTCCACGCGGAGCGGATCTCACTCTGCTGCCACCCCAAACGCGCGCATAGCGGGTCGTCAGCGGCCTCCCTCACTAGATTCCTGTGGAGTTCCCTACGGGTAGCAGTCACAAGGTCACTGGACCTTGGTAGTCGTTTTAGCGCGGCTCGGCACTCTTTCATGTAGGCAGATTCTCCCCGCGGCCTGCGACGGCTCTCGATGGAAGGGTCGAGAACGAGGTCGGGGAAGGCGGCAGTAACCACGGGGTGCCACGGTTGGTCCTCCTGCATATAGTGGCTCAGGAAGGCCAGCCTCTCAGCATCTCGATGACACTTCAAGTCCGGCATTCCCAAGCCTCCCTCACACGGACGTTGAATACAGACCTGTCTGCTCACCCAGTGTCTTCCTCTGTCCCAAAGGAGCGAGGACAAGAGTTCGACAAGAGCTTTTAGGTGTTGTGCAGGCAGGGGAAGTACGGCCAGTCGGTAAAGGATGAGAGGAAAGACGTAAGTGGCGCACGCCTCGGCTCTACCCTTTAAGGAAAGTTTCCTAGGAAGCCACGAATTGACTGCAGCCTCCACCTTTGACCGTACCTCCAACCAATTCTTGTCAAGCTGGAGACCCGGTCCGAACCACACGCCGAGGATCCGGACCGGGCCATCTGTCCAGCTGAAGGGCGCAGGGAGGTTTGCGTTGCCACTCCATGCGCCCAACCGCAGTCCTACCGACTTGTTGCGGTTTATCTTGGCCCCTGTAATTCTTTCGTACTGTGTGAGTGCCTCCGACACGACCTCAATGTCTCTGAAGCCCGACACGAAGATCGTGACATCATCGGCGAACGCGGATACCTTAGCAGCTGAGCCGCCAGGCAGAGCCATTCCGCGCAGGGCCGAATTTGCCTCCCCATGTCTCAGCTTGCGGAGAAGAGGCTCCAAAGCCAGGACATAAAGCAGGGGCGACAGCGGACAACCCTGACGAACCGACCGAGAGATAACAAAGGGTTTCGAGCACTTTCCGTTCACTTGCACGACAGCCATGGGCTGTCGATACATTATGGAGATCCACTTGCAAAAGTCCGGTTTAAAACCGGCGGCCTCTAAGACAGATGCCAGGAAACGATGGTCGACCCTATCGAAAGCTTTGGACTGATCTAATTTGCTCCCAGCAAATTGAAAATGGATAAGGCGCTTTGTTTGTGGAGACAGGGTGTTACAACTGGCGTCGGTCTCGGAAAATGGATAAATGAAAGTCACTAATTCCAGACGAAATGTTTACAAGTCAAACTTAGTTTGGCAGTTTAAGAGTTGTATTTAATTTCATTCCGTCTGAAACAAAAAAGACAATCATTTCGTTATTAATCGTAAAAGATTAATTTTTATGAGTGTTTCCCTTTAACAGCGAGGATGCTTGGAGGAAGGGAGACATAAGTAGCTGCTGACCTTGCCTTTTAGGTGAGGCTATTCGTCCATTCGCCTCTCTTTTTCTCTTGCTCATGTTAAAGATGACGCGTGTTTAAACACGGTGGAGTAGGGAAAGGTAGTTTTCTTGCCCCCACGACAATTCTGAGGTGGCTTTTGAGGTGCCTAGGGATCAGGTTTCAATTATAGCGTTCTACTAAATTGCACACCTACTTTGTGACCATCTCTCTTACGTGACCGGTAAATATTCCCGTATAAAACAGGGTTCGGAAGGGAACTTTCTTACCCCCCCCTCCCTCTAACCCTCGTTTCTTTCTTATTTGAAAAAATCCTAAATTTGTGAAAAAAAAAAGAAGCTTTTTTATTTTTTATAAGAATACGGTAACAAATTGAAAGACACTCCAAAAATGGATTTTTGCAAAATTTTTCGGAAAATAATGTGTTACAGACAAAACGTTTTGTGGACATGTTATGCTTATTATTCAGCTTTCAAAAATGAAGTATTAGTAAACTTCTATTTTAACGTCGAAAAGAACTTTACCCCCCCCCCTTCATTCACCTCTAATTTGACTAGACCCGTTGAATTGTCGGATAGGTACTTGTACGTTTAGTCAAGACATTAAAAAAATGAAAATATCGAAAAAAGGTTATATTGCACGTATCCGTTATGGAACGAAGTTCTCCGAAAAAAAATTCAGTTAATTTCATCAAGTAGTTTTTTTTGTTTTTTTTTTTTACATCGAAAAAACAATTTGTTATGATACCGAGCAAAAGGTTCGATTTTTAGGAAGAAAAGCTAGAATTAAAGATGGGGAGGGAGTGTCTTTACATGGAGTTATTTCCCCGTGGCGTGTTGTTCACAATGGCTGACTTCAACACGCTCTCATAAGAACATGTTTTTCCGCTGTAAAAAAAAAAAAAAACAAAAAAAAACTACTCGATCAAATTAAATGAAATTTTTTTTTCGGAGAACTTCGGTCCAAAACGTATCGTACGTATCGTACAATATAACCTTTTTTTCGATATTTTCATTTTTGAATGTCTTGACTAAACTGTACAAGTGCCGTCGGATGTTTTTACTCATAATAAAAAACACAAACGTGTTTTTATTTTATATACAATTATACACATTCAAATTCGTATTTAATTTTTTGTTTGAATTATTTTTGAAACTTTTTTCTGACGCTAAAATAGGAAATTACTGTGCTATTCGTTTTCAGCACACTGAAGCACTTGTAACAGTTGTCATCGAGTTGGAAAGAAAGTAAAACTTTAGCCTAACCCTTTTTTTAGACGGCAATATTCACCGGTCACGTGAGAGAGATGGCCATAAAGTAGGTGTTCAATTTATCATTGAAAACTGATTCTGACGATAAAAGTTATAAAAAAAGTTAATTTTTTTTAATATAATTTTAATCTGAAAAAAAAGAAGATAAATAAATAAATGAATAAATAAATAAAACAATGTGTTATGTATTGAATTTTCATTGAAAAAATTCTAAATTCTTTTTTGCTTTGCAAAAATTAAATTTGCTAACAAATCGTTTTAAATTCGTTATTTGTTTTATTTTATTTTATTTTATTTTTTGTTCATTTTATTTATAAGGTATTTTTTTAGTTTACCGACCCCTCCGCATTCACCTCTAATTTGTCGACTTTTAAAAGTTTTCGGGTATGCTGAGAACGAATATCGCATTTATTTTTTGCGCAAATACGCAGTTATCCACATTTGAAGACATGCAGTATCCAAAGTAATCACTATTGTTTTTGCTGGCGGCCATCTTATTGCTGTCAGTAAGTTTTCACGAGCGGTTTACAAAAGCATATTTTATGTTTTTCGTTCTTTATTGGGGGGAGGGGGTATTCAAATATAGAACTTGTGTACTTTAACAGGTACTTCTGTAGTTTAACTAAGCGTTTTTCCATGGAGGGACATTTTTGCTGATGACACTACCATCTATGGTAGCACATCTAGGACAGTAAACGACCAAGTTCTCTCCGATTCTCTCTCCTCTGATCTTGATCACGTTGTACAATAGGGAAAGGAGGTTTTGGTTACTTTTAATGCATCTAATACCAAGCTTCTATCTTTACATCATCAACGTTCTGATCCCCATCTGGTATCAATTAAAATGAATAGCTCTCGTCTTGGGGAGGCCTCAAGTTTTGACAAGCTTGATCTTTACTCTTGATCTTAAATGGAACACGTACATCAAATCTGTTGCCAAGGCCGCTGGAAAAATGGTCGGATCCTTCTATCAATCCAGTAGATATCTCACTGCTGATGCAATTCTCTATCCATATAAGAGCCAGGTACGTCCAATGATGGAATACTGTTGCCACATCTGTGCAGGAACTGCTAGAAAGGACGTGTCCTGCCTTGATAGAGTTCAAAATAGACTTCGTAGCCTCGTAGGAGATGTCCTTTTCTCTTCTCTGCAACCTCTATCTCACAGAAGAAATGTTGCGAGTTTGTCTCTGCTTTATCGTTATTTTCATGGAAAGTGTTCGACTGAGCTTCAATCTATGCACCCCCCTCGCCAAACTTTCACAAGAAACACTCGTCTAGCTGAAAACACTATCAATAATTTCCTCCACTCTTTATCTGTGCCTAAACCTAAACGTAGATTCCATGAACAAAGCTTCTTTCTAAACTGCACGCCTGTGGAATTGTCTTCCGTTTTCCTGCTTTCCAGCTGACTACAATATGGTTGTCTTCAAGTCCAATGTAAACAAGTTCTTAATGAGCCATTCCACTTGTTAACAAATTTACCAAATTTCCATTACTAACGATTACTTTATTGTCCAACTGACTATTGTAAACTCTTAACCCTTATCCTCGAGTGGTCTCTGGGCCTTGATAAGTGGTTATGCCTATGTAAAAGAAAAAAAAAAATTAGTGGTCGGTGTTCTGTTGTAGTGAAAGATAATATTTACCTTTTAATTTATTTTAATAAATATTACTCTAATTACTGTTTTCAATTTGTGGTGTTTCTTTACGTTCTTTCCTTTCGCTCAAGATTTCTTGGAATTTACCACATCCCCTTCCAATAAACCTTACTTTCTTTTCTGCCAATGCTGGTGGTGGGAAGGGAGGATTCCAGTTACATGTGGCACATTTAGCTTCTTTTGGCGTTTTTTTGTTATTGAAAAACAAGATGGCCATCATTAAAAATGATAAAGATTATGTTGTATACTGAATGTCCTCAAATATGGATAACTGCATGTTTGCGCAAAAATTAAATGCGATATTCGTTCTTAGCATACCCGAAAACTTCTAAAAGTCAACAAATTAGAGGTGAATGCGGAGGGGTCGGTAAACTAAAAATTTACCATTTATAATTAGCAGACCCACTCGGCATTGCTCAGGACCGTATAAAACATATCTATTATTCTTAAGGGGGAGGAATTTTTTATTATCATTTGCTATCTCGAGCAAAAGAATATTTTACCTAACCTAAGGCATGAATTACACAAATTATGTATTGTGAGAAATTTTCCACGTATAACTGCCATATTGTTTTTGGCTGCTTTGTAAACCGGTCTGTCATTGGTTTAATTTGAATGCGCTAAATCTTGTCTTGGCGCCAATTTGTATTCATGTATTATTTTTTCAGTCTGTGAATGAACACAGTAGATAGTGGACTCATAACAGCGGCGCTCTGTTTCAGCGAGTCAGGATTTTACCTTCATGGACACCAAGCAGTGGGTGAACGAAGGACATTTATCTAAATACAGAGACAGCATAATTGCTGAGCTTATTCTACTCTATAAGGACATTCTACAGTGTTCGGCATGACTGTGATTATAGGAATTTGTTCATATTTCTTCCGTGAGTTCCCAAAATATGCCGGTATTGGACACACCGTGTTCTCCATTTTAAATCCTTTTAAAGGAAACCCAAACTAACATTCCCGCAAAGGAATCGAACTAAAGGCTCCATTGCATATGGATAGAAAATTCAGACACTATTTTTGCAAATGACTTACAGTGAACCAAAGAACTTTCATTTACTGGCACATCATGAATAAAATTTGAGTTTTAAAGGTATGGCTTTGTTTGTAGAATTTCATTTGCTTTCTGCAGGGAGGAAATTTGGCGTGTGGGAAAAAAATTTCTTACACTATGAAATAATTTTAACTTCCCTGGGACATGTGATTAACAACACGAATATTAAATAATTTTACAATTCCTAGTACGGATAATGTACAACACATATATTAAATAATTTTCTTACCCTCTGACAGGTAATGTAAATATATGTATGAAACAATTAACATACTCTAGATATTGTACAACATATATGAACTAATTTTAAGAAAAATGAATTCACTGTTAGAAGATGAATCATTAGAATTTCAAACTAAATACATAAATACATTGTCTTTGTTAGTGATTAGGTAATGCATGCTTCAACAAAAAATGTGTCATTACTGTGTTTCTTTTGCCACCGACACCACCACAGCAACTATAATTTTAAACAAAATTATATAATTTCTAGGATAGGACTCAGCAGATTTTCCAAATAAATATGTAAATATTATTTCATCACAGTCCGTAGTCTGTATGTCAGTTTCTTATTTAATAGATTGTTAGGTGAAAGTACAGAATAGTTTACAAAATACCCTCCTCTTCCTATATTAAGAATGGCTTTCTAAATTATAAATTTATTATTTCAGCACGGTTCATATTTCATATGTCAATTTTTTATTTATTACATTGTTAGGTGAAAGTACAGAATAGTTAAAAAGATACCCCCATATTAAAAATGGCTTCTAAATAATGTTATTATTTCAGCATAGTCTGTGTTCCGTATGTCAGTTTCCCCCCCCCCTCCCGTCTTAAAAAATATATATGAAATAAAGTAAATATGAGATCGTAAACTTCTACAACCATTTCCGGGACTGCTTCCATATCATCCCATTTCTCTTAAAAATAGATAAAGAATTAAGAAACTTTGAGATCATAAACTGCTTCAGCCATTTCCGGGATTGACTCCATATCACCCCCCTCTCTTAAAAATAGATATGAAATAAAGGAAATTTGAGATCATAAACTGTCTCAGCCATTTCTGGGACTGACTTCATATCCCCTTGTCTCTATAAATATATATGAAATAAAGTAATTTTGAGATCATAAACTGTTTCAGCAATTTCTCAGACTGACACCATATTCCCTCTTCTCGCTGTTAAAAATATATATGAAATAAAGTAATTTTGAGATCCTAAACTGCTTCACCCATTTCCGGGACTTACACCATATTCTCCTTCCGACCTCTTAAAATATATGCTGTGTCGGTTATTTTGTATTTTTTTAAAGAGGAGGTAATGCCTAGTGGAAAACTATATTACGCTTACTTGGCCTTTTAGCTAAGATAAAAGTGTAGTATCTGTTCTGATGCAGCATTTCAGCAAAAATATCTACTGGCCCCCGTCTCCATAAACAGAAAAAGTGGCGGTAATACTTGGGAGAATAATTCACCACACCCCAACCTCACCTAAAAAAGAAGATTTGGTAATCCCTAGCGGCCTTCAGAGTACTTTTAAATGCAATATACTAATGCTTGTTCCTCCCTCATCATTAGCAGTGCCAGAAATCACAATTAGAAATCACAATTAGAAATGCGTGATAAAAACTTGAATAATTCGACCTCCTACCTTTTGAAGCTTAAACTACTTGAAAAATGTAATTCAAACCCAAAATTTTTCAATTAAAGGAGCAGAGACCAAAATTTAAAAAAATAACAGGTTTAATAGCAAATTATGCAATATTTGTTTTTTTTAAATCGGTTTTCTTTAAAAAAGATTTAAAGAAAATCAAAGAATTTTAACTTACTTCGGTAATATATATATATATATATATATATATATATATATATATATATATATATATATATATATATGTGTATATATATATATATATATATATATATATATGTGTATATATATATATATGTATATATATATATATATATATATATGTGTATATATATATATATATATATATATATATATATATATGTGTATATATATATATATATGTATATATATATATATATATATATATATATATATACATCCCAAAAATCATTTACCTATAAAAAATACTAATCAATGGGTACTTCCATTCTTCATTGTTAAGAATTTATCCATATTTATATTTTATATTCCATGTCCTTTTTAAATAAAATACTTTTTTAAGCGAGTATTAAAAAAAATCGCAACATCACATGTTTTTCACACTTGAAATAAAGGGAGACAAATGTCTGCTTTTCTTCGAGTTGACATCTTCGGTGACTTTAAGTGTCAGAATTAATGTCTCTTTCTGTGCTGTAAACAAAAGTTAGTGGGCCACCGTACATGAAAAATGATCACATTTCACTTATCAGTTTTTGCCGTTAAAGAAAAAAAAACACTCTACCGATTTTTGATTTTTTTTTATTCTCTTTAAAGAAATACATGAGTTTTTGATTTAATATATTTTATTCCTTCTTTATGGAGTGAATTTTTTTTTAAATATCTAAAATAAAAACAAAACATTGAATGAAACAGAAAAAATTGTCATAATTGTACGAAGTTTTCTGAACACTACAACAAGATTAAAGGTTTCACTTAAAAAAAAAAATTCAACATGTTTTTTAAAAAAAAAAAAGGTTTTAAACTTTGGACTTTACAGGTAAATTTGCAAATAACTGTTCTTTTTTTGTTTTAAATAAGCTTATTTTATTTATTGATCTTTTATCTTCAATTTGTGATATATAAATTTGAGGTGAGGAAATTAATTATTTTCATTTTAATAGACATTTCAAAATGGGGTGGGGGTTAAAAAATCCCTTGTCTAGAATATTATATTCAGCTTATTGGAAAGAGCATAAAATTTCACATTGAACCTGAAAATATCTTAAAAATGGAACCAACAGAAAAATTTTGATAGATTTTTAAAGTTTAAAAATTGAAAATAATTTAACTCGTAAGATTCAATTGATAAAAAATTCTGATACATCTACCTTTAGGTATGTCAGAATTTGGGGGACATTTTTGACACCTCTAACAGAAAACTGCGAATAAAATATAAAAAACTCTTTTTAAAGTGGGCTGTTTATTTTCTTTATGGAATATACTTTCAAAATAAACTATTAAAGTCGTTTAAAAAATAATAGAAATATTATTTTTTATTTTTTAAAAAACAGTGTTTACAAAGTGCCTGCGCGCATTCATGCAGCCATTTTGTTCACCTAATGAAATCAATTGTATTTTACGAGTTAAATTTTTTTTCAATTTTTTAACTTTAAAAATCTATCAAAATTTTTCTATTGGTTCAATTTTTACGATATTTTCAGAATCAATGTGAAATTTTATGCTCATTCCGATAAACCGAATATAATATTCTAGACAAGGGTTTTTTTTTAAATTCACCCCCAATTTTGAAATGTCTATTAAAATGAAAATAATTAAATTTTCTCACCTCAAATTTTCTCACAAATTGAAGATAAAAGATCTATAAATAAAATAAGCTAATTTAAAACAAAAAAGAACAGTTAGTTGCAAATTTACCTGTAAAGTCCAAAGTTTAAAACCTTTTTTTTTTTAAACTATGTTGATTATTTTTAAAGTGAAACTTAAAACTAACTTCTTATATTGCACAGAAAATTTCGTTTAATTACGACAATTATTTCTATTTCATTCAATGTTTTTTTTTAGATATTAAAAAAATCAATCCATAAAGAAGAAATAAAATATATTAAATCAAAAACTCAAGTATTTCTTTAAGAGAATAAAAAAAATAAAAAATCGGTCGACTGTTTTTTTTTATTGGCGATAAGTGAAATGGGACTATTTTTAACCTATGGTGGCCCATATTTACTAATTTTTGTTTACAGCCAGCAATAGAAAGAGACATTAATTCTGTCGCTTACAGCCCACCATAGTTCGAACAAAGGGAAACGGTTATCTCCCCTTTTTCCATTTTTGATGAGCTGAAGTTGCGATATTTTTTAATACTCGCTTAAAAATGTATTTTATTTAAAAAGGACATGGAATATAAAATATAAATATTGATAAATTCTTAACAATGAAGAATGGAAATACCCATTGAATAGTATTTTTATAGGTAAGTGATCTTTTGGAATTTATATATATTTTATCGAAGTAAGTTAAAATGCGTTGATTTTCTTTAAATCTTTTTTGAAGACAACCGATTTTAAAAAACAAATTTTGTATAAGTTGCTATTAAACCTGTTATTTTTTAAATTTGGTCTTTAATTGAAAAAAAAATTAAGGTTTTAATTATATTTTTCAAGTAGTTATAAACTTTGTCGAATTATTCAATTTTTTATCACGCATTTTAATGGCGTTTTCTGACACTGCTAACCTACCTCATCATCAACATATGACGTCACTTCCAGAAAATGACTCAGCAGTTTTTCGAAATACATGATTTCATTATAAATTGTTCGTATTTTTTTATATGGGTAAATAATAACGTTATTATTTCAGCACGGCCCGAATTTCGTGTGTCATTCCGTCCCTCTTAAAAATATGCATGTAATAAAGTAAATATGAGATCGTAAAAAGATATATAGGTTTGTTTTCATGTTTACAAATTTCAAACAGCGAGTAAAATTTATGTATGATTTCATTTTTAAAAAAATGAGTTGGTGTCATCAGTTAGAATTCAATTCAATAAAACCGAACGTTCACGCCTGATAAAAAATTGGAACAATGAATCGACTGAATGTACGCGCATACGCATAAAAAACGAAAATGTAATGCTCTATGAACATTTTACATGTAAATTTGCCGATGTCTGTATGCGATATGCATGCATGTAAGCAAAGATATTATTTGGTGCATTAATATTATTTCCTGAGAATTTCAGTGTTATGTGACCAGTAGTTTAAGATTTTACCTGTTAGATATTTACACACACACACACATACGTCTACTGTTTTATTTATTTTCAACTACCGCGGAATTTCCACAGGTTCTGTTAGTTTTTAATATTGTTATAAACGTATGATTATTATGAGCGTATAATTGTTATGATTGTTATGTCTGTATAAGTATTATGATTGTTATTAGCGTATGATGGTTATGACCGTATAATTGTTATAGTTGTTATGTTTGTTGTTGTATTATGTGGACCGTATTAGTAAAGGGTTAGTGATAACATGGAGAGAAAAGAGAGAGACACACGTGTGGACGGAATCTTTATTAACACTGAGAAAGAGTAGTAGTTTTTGCTACTATGATATACTACGTTATTGTGTGGTGGGAGGTTGCAAGCGATGGTGATGGAGGGAGTAATCCCAGTCAAGGGAAGATAACTCGTGTTACTTGATGTATATAACATCTTCGGTTTTTTACTAAAAATAAAAAAGTTTTAATTTTTATTTTATACCAGCATTTCAGCCCGGCGTTGCCCGGGTGTTTGGATGTGTATGTTGAGCAAAAAAAAAAAAAAAAAAAAAAAAGTGGTAGTAGGAAGGCAGGCTCGAACCCGTACTGCAAAGGAGGAATAGAACGGGGTAAACCCTAACTTTTATGCTATTACGACCACCGCCAAACCGGAAGCGACATTTTTTAAAATTAAGGCGAGACAATCTAAAGGAGAGGATAACTTTAAAAAATATCGGCGAAAAAAGTGCCCCCCCCCTGTAGAAAAGTGCCTAGTTGAAGGGGAAGATATTAATGTTTTTAGCCAATTTTTCGATATTTGTCGTAGGAAAGGTCAAACTTTAAAACGATACTGATTTTGGTAAAATCTGTCGCCTCTATTGAAAGTTTAAGGCAGACATGCAAACATACATACATACATACATACATACATACATATATACATTTATATATTGGTAACTAAAGAATTTCGACCCAAACTGATGAAAAAGCTTGCCCTATCTCTGAATACCCTTTATGTAAAATTTCCAATATTTAGACCAGAAATTGTCTGAGTAATTTGGAAGAGACCGCAGAGATCATTTTTTTTAAAACTTTGACCCCTATAATGACCCCTTAAAATTTATTGTTTTGGACTCACATAAAGTTATTAAGTTAGATCAATGTCAAAGGAACCTATATCTAAAATTTCAAGTGCGTAGACCCAAAATTGTCGGAGGAGTTTGGTAGAGTTCTCAAAGGTCAAATCGTTGAAATCTGACCCCTTAATCGACTGGCTAAAAAACCGATCACATCGATTTTCTCCAAATCTCAGTAACCTGTGTATCAAATTTCGAGTCTGTAGACTAAAAATTGACAGAGTTATTGCGTAGGGAAATGTACACAGATACACAGACACACAGATACATAGATACACATACACTTTCACTTATATATATATATATATATATATATATATATACATAAATATATATGAAAACAATTTTGTGTTAACTATAAACGTTTTATGCAAACATTACGCAGTATAAATCATATAAAATATCTGCATTAATATAATTACACATAATAGTTAACTAAAGATGATCATCCCATAAGAAAACCGAAAAAACTAATAGGGGATTAATTAAAATGAATGTTTAAAAGAATATGCAAATTAGCTAGATCTTTTGCTAGTGAATGCAATCCCACAACCCATATATAAGAAAATTGTATTTTTTTTAAATAAATAGAAAAGAGCGTATAGTTCGGCTGTGTTTTCGTTTTGCTGCTGTCCAAAGACCGGCTGCCGGTCCCTGTTGGGCGGGTTGTCTCTTTTTCCGACTCGACCGGTCTGCGTCTGAGGTGGTTGTTCGAAGTCATATCCAACGGAAACTTCAGCCAGGCCAACCGGGAAGAAGACGCAGAGGAGGAGGGTAACTTGGCCGGGCTCCAGTGCAGACATGTCTAGCCCGGGGTCCGGTTCTCAGAGGGGGCTTCGACCACCTCTGAGCACAGGATTAGGCCTTGGAAAAATTCTACCGCCACGTGGTCCGAGTTCCGACCCCCCGCCTAACCCGGTTTCTGGCGTTCGTGTCCACGACACGCCCGCCGGTTCAGGCCCAGTAGACAGACCACTAGGATGGATTAGTGTTGACCCCCGCACAAAACACGGTGTTGTCCCCCGCACTGCTAATCTAGGTGAATCGTTTGCGTTAGGCAGCGACTCTCACGTAACTAGTCGTACTGCTGTTCCCGGCAGTAATAGTAGTAGCAGTAGATTTAGGCCAGCTGAAAGAGGTGTTCCGACTCGGTGGAATCACCCGAGGAAGAGGGCTTTAACTGTCAGCCCTCCCGCCCATGGGAGAACGGATCCCCTAGGGTCGGGAATTAAACCAGCAACCTCTGGAGATATCTCAATATTGAGGAACACCGAGTCAGAACAGACGTTTTCGAACGGGTTGCCGGACGACAGGGAAGAGGCCATTAACATGTTAACGCTTCTAGATGAACAGTTGAACGCCGCGAGGCAAGCCGACATAGAATTTAGTAGCAGCGACAGTAGCGCTGATGAATGCAACAGACAAGAACTGCTACTACGACAAGTGAGAAAGTCGCGTCAACGAGAAAGAAAGGGGGCTGCTCAGACTGAAAGAGAGAATGGGGCAGCTAGTGCCACAGCCACAAAAGAACCGGCACTGACCCCTAAACCGCCGTCCCCAAGGGAGAAGCCGGGAGAGTGGCCGACGTTGCCAGGGAGTTCACAAACAATAGACTCGTCCGGTTCTATTATTGCCCCGGGACAGAAATCACCGCTGTTAACAGTGTCACAGACGATAATATCAACACCGCAGACGGCCGCAGCGGCAGTGGTCAAAGACTGGGGCCCCCAGTCGCAACTAACTCCCGGGGATTACCGCCGGTTATTCGATACAAAATAAATCGAATTGAATCAACATGTTGATGCTTTCACTGGAAACGCAGATGTGTGCGCTGCTAAACTAAGAGAGTGGCGTCAGAAAGGGAGTAATGTAGCACTGCTGGATTTGAAGAGAGCCTACCTGCAGATACGAGTCCATGAGTCATTATGGCCATTTCAGACAGTGATAATCAAGGGAAAACGATATTGTTTGACACGTTTAGGTTTTGGCCTAAACGTAGCACCCTTAATAATGACAACTATTATTAAAACTGCTTTGATGCAGGATGAGACCACAGCAAAAGCTGCTTCAGCTTACATTGACGACATCTACGTTAATGAGGATATAATGTCTGCAGATGTGGTTCGAAGAAAACTGGAATCGTTTGGGTTAATAAGCAAAGACCCTAAGCGCCTAAAGGACGGGGTGCCTGTGTTAGGCCTAGAGGTCTATGGGAAGGGCAATACTTTGCGATGGAAGCGAGGGAGCACGATTCCAGAGTTACCCAGTGTATTGACAAGATGCATTGTGTTTTCTATTTGCGGTAAATTAGTAGGACATCTACCTGTCTGTGGATGGCTCGTATCGGCAACAGAAGTGTTAAAAAAGACGAGTAACTGCAGTAACCAAAGGATGGGACGACATGGTGGATGATGATTCTCTCCAGCAAATGATGGCTGAAATGTTGTCCAGAGTACATAGAAACGACCCTGCCTAGGGTGAGTGGCAAATATCTGGAAACGAACTGAATGCATAGGTTGATGCAAGTTCACTGGCTACAGGTGTCGTGTTGGAACAGTTGGGTGCTGTTGTGGAAGATGCATGCTGGCTTCATCCGAAAAATGATGCCCAGCATATAAATTTGGCAGAACTCGATGCCACATTAAAAGGGCTTAATCTTGCATTACAATGGCAGGCTAAGGTTGTGCATCTCCACGCTGATTCGTTGTGTGTTTACCACTGGTTGACCGACACCTTGACTGGAAAGGCTCAAGTTAAGACTAGAGCTGCAAGTGAGATGTTAGTACGAAGGCGACTGGCAATAATAAAGCATATAGTTGACAAATACAGCTTGCAGGTGGACATTACCTTAGTTTCGTCGATGCAGAATTTGGCTGATAGCTTGACTAGAGTACCAAAGAGATGGATTGATGTAATGAGGCAGGGATCTGATCCTCCACAACAGACATGCACGGCTGTAACAGATCAATTAACACCTGACCAGATCCGTGCAATACATCAGCAAAGTGGACATCCCGGAATTCAGAAGGCAACATATTTTGTCCAAAGAGCGTTTCCTTCAACTACAAGAGCATCAATCAAGGCAGCTATATGCTCGTGTGAAGAGTGTCAGCGAATTGATCCGGCACTGTCCCAATGGCAAAAAGGGAAGCTTGAGGTGGAGGACAACTGGTATCGAGTAGGAATGGATGTAACACATTATGAGGGCAAGCATTTTTAACCTTGACAGATTGTGGTCCGACACGTTCCACGATATGGCGCCTGTTGACACAACAGGATGCATCTAGCATTATATGACAGTTGAGAGCTGTCTTTTTTGAATGCGGGGCCCCACTGGAAATTCTGACTGATAACGCCACTATGTTTCGATGTCAAGAATTTCAGAAATTTATGCAGGAATGGGGGATTAGAATGTGTTACCGATATGCATATTTTCCAGAACGTATTGGTATAGCGGAGCGGTGTCACCGCACCATTGAAAGAATTGCAGCCAGGACACAGTGTTCTATTCCAGAAGCTGTGTACTGGTATAATGTGACACCAAAGGACGATGCAACACCAGAAACTGCACCAGCTAATGGGATTTACCGCTATGAACAGCATATAAAAGGAATTGATGGCAGTGGTTAGCGTTGTCAATACACCATATCAAGTGGGAGAACGTGTTTGGATAAAATCCCCAAATGCTGGGTGCACTGTAAAATTTTGCAGAGGAAAAATAGACAAAATCATAAGTCCTCAGACCATGTTGAATAATGGTGTACCATGTCATGTAAAAGATATCCCCCCCTGTTATACCTCTTCTTATTCTGAGGATAATGAGGAAGCTCACATACAGTTCAGGGATGATCCTGATCACCTACTGCCCCTACAGGTGAGCATAGAAACACTACCTACAGAACCAGATGAGGGAATGATGGAACATACTAGTGGCAATAGTGATGAGGACGATGGACATGAGGAAGTAATACCACCAGTTCCTCATCAAAATACCCGAGAAAGACGAATACTGCCCACCCGCCGTGATTGTGAAACACCGCCTATAGCACCACGAGAGGGGATGATGGAACATACTGAGGAAGATGGAACCGAGAAAGTGATACTTCTGATTCTTCGAAGAAGTACCCGACAAAGACGGATACTGCCCCCCTGCCCTGTGTGTGATCATGAGATCAGGGGGAGTATAGGGAAACGTGCGACTTACTTAACTAGCACGTGTGCATAATTCAACGGGTCGTTCGTGGAATGAAATGAATGAAGAAGAAAGAAACAAAAATGGCTGCCTTATCTCTTTATATGCCTGCAATGTGACCACCCGATATGCAAATAAGATGCTCCTGGTTGGAGTAAAAGAGGGTTGATTTTTTAGAGGGATGTTCATTTTGAAGTTGGATTTCGAAGAAATAAGTTGAATTAGCAGAAGTTCGTTTGGAGTTGAGAGAAGGTGCGTTACGTATACAGAAGTTTGAAAGGTGGAAGTTTGAACAACAGTGTAAACCTTACCCAGGAAATTATTGGTGTGACGGGTGGAAGAAATAACACTCAAGTTATTGAATATATCCATTTTCCTTGAGAGTGAATACGAACAGTGTCGTTTTTGCTTAGTGTTGGTAGTTCTTTAGACTTTTTATCGACTTCATGCCTTTTCAGTGCTTTATTATGCATGATGTTAGGAAGGTTTGTCCTAAGCGTTCTTTTCATTAGTTTTTGGGCTGGTGACGAGGATTTATCTTTTAATGGAGATGTTCCTAGTGCTAACATTGCTGGAAATGGACCTTGGTTGCTTTCAAATGACTTTATTAGTGTCCTTTTTATAGTTTGTACATTTCTTTCTACTAGTCCATTGGATTGTGAATAGTTCGAACTTGTCATGATGTGTTTGAAATCCCAATCTTTAGCAAAAATTGTTTGAATTCTGATGATGTGAACTTACGTCCATTGTCGCTGATTACTATTTGTGGAAAACCAAATTTTGCGAAAGTGTTTTTTATTTTCTTGATCACTGTGCGTGATTTAGAGTCATCAAATTTGTGGATACCAAAGTATCTCGTTGTGGAGTCTTTATTACTACATATGCTTTATTGTATAAATAAAAAATGTCTGTCGGTACTTTCGTCCATGGTGTTACTGGTATTTCATGGTGCATTGGAGGTTCTGACGGTTGTTGGTTTCTATGATTTAAACACTGCCTATCATTTCTTTTATCTGATGATTCATGTTGGGCCAATATATGACTTCCTTTGCTCGTGCAATGCATTTCTATATTCTTAAGTGTCCTTTTTTTTTACATGGGGATCACCACTTATCAAGGCCCGGAAGCCACTCGGGGATAAGGCTTATTTTGTGTACAATAATCAATGGGATAATATCGTAGTAATAGTTGGTATTGGAGATTTGATAAAGTGTCTTACTTAAGGGGGCGATTAATCAGGAATTTGTTTATGTTGGACTTGAAGACGACGTCCAAGTGGGAAACAGGCGAACGGAAGAGAATTCCACAGGCGTGCACTTCTCAGAAAAAAAGCTATGTTCATGGAATCTACGTTTTGATTTAGGCACAGATAAAGAATGGGGGAAATTACTGACAGTGGTTTTAGCTAGACTGGTGTTTATCCTGAAGGATTGGCGCTCAGACGAGCACTTGCCATGGAAATAACGATAAAACAAAGACAGGCTCGCAACGTCTCTTCTGTGGGAGAGAGGTTGCAGGGAAGAGAAAAAGGCATTCCCCACTAAGCCACAAAGTCTATTTTGTACTTTGTCAAGATAGGATGAGTTGAATTTTGGGGTATCAAAACCAAAGCAAAATATGATGAAAGTAAAAATAAAATAGATAAACCCCACAATTTATTATACCATACCTGTTCACACTGAAACACTTATCACAATATTCTGTGGATCTATATCAAAAAACCTTGTTAAACTTTGTGACATATTTCCATTCTATGGAGGTCAGGTGCGATCGAACACCCCCATAATTTTATTATACCATATTTCTTCAAACTGAAACATAATTATCAAAGTATACTTACGCAGATAGATATGAAAAGTCTTTATTAAAGTTTGTGCCTATTTCCATTCTATGGAGGCAAGGCGCGAACGCAGACCCCACAATTTTATTATACAATCCCCATTTAAGTTAAAACATGCTTATCAAAGTATTATTATGTGCATCTATATCAAAAACACTTGTAAACTTTTTTTTTTTAAATTTTTTATTTCCATACTTTGTGGACTAGGCGCAAACACAAACCCCACAATTTTAATGAACCACCATTCTGCCAGATCAAACATTCCTGTGTCTCGATACATCTTCTATCATTATATGTAATCAGTTTTTTTTAAATAGACAACCATATAGGAGCCTATTCGTGACCAGACACAGACACATAAAGACACACAGACACAGACACACAGACACACAGACACACACACACACACACACACACACACACACACATTCAGCTTTATATTATATATATATATATATATATATATATATATATATATATTTTTTTTTTTTTTGACGTTTGTGAGTCTTAAGTAAGGTCCGTAATTATCTTCTGACACCATGTTGTATTATGTGGACCGTATTAGTAAAGGGTTACTGATAACATGGAGAGAAAAGAGAGAGATACACGTGTGAACAGAATCTTTATTAACACTGAGAAGGAGTAGTAGTTTTTGCTACTATGATATACCACGTGATTGTGTGGTGGGAGGTTGCAGGCAATGGTGATGGTGGGAGTAATCCCAGTCAAGGGGAGATAACTTGTGTTACTTGATGTATATAACATTTGTTATTAGCGTATGATTGTTATGCACATATGGTTGCTATATTTGTTATGACCACATAATTGTTATAATTATTATGAGCTGTGTATGTATCAAATGATTGTTGTGATTGTTACGAGCGTATGATTTTAATGGCAGGCATTTATATATATTTACTAACACAGCATTGACAATAGTAGAGAAGACTCTTAGTCTCTTTCATTTGTTCCCTTTTACACTGTTTTCTGTTGACTTCTTTTCAACACTCACTGGTTTTATATTCTATGTCTATACTCCCATTGTCAGTGTGTGTTTAGTCTAATGATACCGAAGAAATAGAGACATACATCCCACTATTCTTTTATCCATTTTACTTTTTATCATACTGTTCTGCAGTTGACATCTTTCTGCTTTTTTCCATACAACATATTTGCATATACCTGTCTCGCTACAATTTATATTTTATACTCTTGTTGATATTTCTTGTTACTGCTGGTTTAATATTATTTGACTGGACTAGTATTCAGCGGAAGAACGAAGAAAGACATCAATAAGAATTAGAAGGAAGATAAAAAAAAAGACAGAAAGAAAAGAAAGTAAAAAATGATGGAAGAATAAATAGATATGTGTTAAGTCTTGCATTAAAACATTTTTGCATTAAACTTAATTTTCGTTAGGAGAGTTTGTTTGAACTTAAAGTTTTACTAAGTAAATTTATTTACACGTCTATCAAGTATTTGTTAAGTCTATGCTCCACAGAATTCTTGATTTTGTCAATTCTGAGACAAATTTCAAGTTTTACACGGTAGATTGTAAATTTATTCTTCATTTTTATTTTTATTTACATATAATTACATATATATTCATTTTTTGACAGAGTTTTGGTTGGTGGCCCAAAAGCCAAATCTGGAGATTTGGTTACAGGTGGTCTTTTTCAATGTGACATTAAAACAGGCGGTTGTAAGCTAATAAATGTGGAGCAAGATTCAAGTAAGATCGATTTTACTCTCTTAATTTTAAATTCTGTTTAAATGTTGTCTTCTTAACCTGTTTGCTTGGAAAAAATAATGTGGTCCCAATAAAATGATCCGTGAAAATAACATTGCTTTATAATATTGTATGTTGGTGTTAAACATAAATGTCGTCTGAGTAATCCTTTTTCGTTGCTAAACAGCAGGAGGCGGTTCGTTACTTATCACCTGAAGCTCCTTGACTTACAAGAGACTTCCGAGAATATTGTAATATTCTTTTTCACCAGGCCTAAAGGTTTATACTTCTCACAAGAAACATAATCCTGTGTTGTATCTTGTCCTAGTAAGGAAACAGGTAAATCACAATAGCTTTTGTATGAATACATATTTCAATTAATTTGATCCAGTCCTAGTACCTTCTCCATTATAAACAAAGGCAGAAGAATATGCCCATTCCATCTTGCTTGAAGTGATTCACTTGTAAGTGAATGCTGAAGGAGGCGGCGGTCCATTTTGAAAATGGACCTAAATACTGTTCAAAACGAGCTTACCTCATATCTTGTCCTTATAGTGGAAGTGACTTTAGCTCTCTATTAATTCTATATGTGTACGTAAATAGTAATAACAAGTGTCAAAACGTTTCAGAAAGAAATGCATTTTTGAGAATATGAATGTATAGGAGCCTGGGGTAAAAGGAGATTGCGGGGAAAACGAGACACTAACGATAACTGAAAAGAGAGAGCTCTTTAATGAGGAGAATGATACAGAGATCACTTGGTTGATCGCATTAGCAGTAACGTTTAGTTCAGCTTAACACAGTGGTAAGAGGTATGCATTGGAAATTTATCTATTTTGATTTATTTTTATCGTTCTACCATAATCATGTTCATAACGAAAAAGATATAGATTTGTCAAGCAAAGAATTAGCATTCTGATAGATATTTCTGTTAGATATAGTCATAGATTAATCAGTTTCACCCACTTAAGCATGGCAGCATGTAGTACTGTGGGGTAAAACAGTACAAAAAAGCAATGAGGTAAAATAAGACACTATCTCGTTTTCCCTAAGATGTTCACAGCGTTAAGGTGAGTTTTGTTGAGCTGATTGAGATTGTGAGAGAATGTTGTATCATTCTTTTGTGCCTTGCACCACATTGCATACAACAACTGCAGCCCTTGGATATAGCTTTCATGAATCCGCTTAGCACATTCTATGATAACCAGGTTTGAATTTGGTTATGTGAACACCCAGGATGTGTGGTGACCCATTCCGAATTGTAACCCTCCTTAGTTTCTTTGGTCAGGAATACCTGCAGGCAACAACAATGCTGAATGCAACAGAGCCTTCAGGAATATGACCTTTGAACCGAAGCGTTTTTATTCCATTGCAGCTGAGGTAACATATATCCCTGTCATTGTTGATGATCTCAGCCTTCAGCTCACCACATTTTTATATTACAATGATACCAGTTGTTGAATCTCAACCTCTGGTATGAGTTATTGCAAATAAATAAGCATATAGAAGTGAGATGAACAGACGAAAAAGTTTAGATTAAAACTTTTATTTCAGATGGGTTAGTGAAGTTGTTATTGAAATTGACTGCCAGCCGAATCAAGAGATGTAGCTGGTTTAATGAAGATAGCAGTCCTTGTTCCTGGAATTTTTTAATTGTATTGTTGATTGCTAATAATGATGGCGGTAGCTTTGCTGTTTGATTGTTGAGAGGATGGTCACGGTGACGACGGTGTTGCTGTTGACTGTTAAGGAGATATTGAAGATGACGACTGCACTCCTTGAGGCTTGGGCACACACTGCTGGTGCTGCTGATACCCGGCCGAATTTATACTTCGCCTGCGAATGTAGTTTAAGGGAGTTGTTTTTTTGTTTTTTTTATCTCAGGTTGTGTTAGTTTCTGTATTATGACTCACGGAAAGAAGTTATCTGTCTAGGTGGGGGGTATGTTCACTTGTCCATTTTGGATTAATACTGATAAATTTGTGGATATACCTGAATAAAAATTATACTCTCACAGTGTCCCTTGAATTAATTACTCATGCCAATACACATCCTGGGAGACTCCAAAACTGTGATGTTCACACTTCAGACTTGATTGTTTTTAAGTTTAATAATTATTTCTGGTATTTTTCATGCTAAAATGAATTGTGAATTATATTGATAATGTGGACACAGCAAAAACAGTCTTTGACGTTCTCGTATGTGTTAAATATGCCTGATCAGTTTATGAACAGGGTCCGTTTCCTTCACCTTTTGCGTATGTAAATCTGGAGGCATATGCAATATAACGATGTCCCTCAGATCTCAATCAGATTTACATAACAGTGAGAAGCTGCCCTCTTGTTTTCTTGCAGGGATTTTCCTGGTTTCGTCGACTTCTGAGGATGGTGCACGATTCTCATCATCATCAGAGTTATATGCAGGGTTGCTTGAAGATTATTGTTCCTAGTTGTCGCATGGTGAGGGTGGATAGGTGTAGTGGCTATTGACCAAGACGTCGGATATGTGCACGGTGGATTCAGACTGTGATGCCATTCTCATTTTGCACTTGACATTGGTGTCAATGATGACGGATTTTTTATATTACAGTGGTTTTATATGAACCTCTGGTATGAGTTATTGTAAATAAATGAGTTTATAGAAGCAAGAGGAACAGATAAAGAAGTTTAAATTAAAACTTTTATTTCAGGTTGGTTAATGAGGTTAGTATTGTTCTCTGTTACTTGTTAGGATGTGCCACTGTTTGCCGAGTCCGGAGAGGCAGCCAGTGTAATGAAGATAGCAGTCCTTGTTTCCGGAGCTTTTGATCATACTATTGATTGCTGGCATTGATGGTGGCAGCTTCGCTGCTTGGTTGTTGAGAAGATGGTGATGGCGGCTCTGGTAATGATTGTTGAAAGATGATGACAGTAGCTGCTGTTGATACCCGGATGAATTTATACTTTGTGTGCGAACATGGTATGATACTATATGGTATATTTTTCTCATTTTGCTCCATGTTTGTGGTAAAACAAGGCTGTCTAGTATGTCAAGTTTAAAGTAGTAGAGCAGTGGCTTAGCTCCCATCAGTTTTACCAAATAACAAACAGGTCCTGAACAGAAGCGTGTCCTCTATCCCTACCATTATCAATGGACCTGAGGTAATCTCGTCAGCATCTGACAAAGCAAAACGTTTTGTCAAGAACTTTGCAGCAAATTCTATCCTTTGCAATCAGAGTTGCCTACTCCCTCCCACCCCGTATTTCCTCTTGTGACTGAAAACACACTAAGCGACATACAAATTTCTGTATGTACTGTTGCCAAACTCTTGATTCTAGTAAAGCAACTGGCACGACGGCATTCCAGTCATAGAGCTCAAAAGTTGCAACTGGAATTGGCTCCGATATTTACAAAGCTGTTTAAACGCTGTCTTGAAATGCTTCTCAACACCTTAGAAAACTTCATCAGTCTGCACTGTATTTAAAAATTCTGGTGATCGATCTTAGTACAGAACAATCAGTCTCCTGTGCGTCATGAGTAAATTGCTGGAAACTTTGATAAACAGAAAAGTGGTCAATCACCTCAGCAAAAATAACCTGCGCAATGACATGCAGCAATGTTTCCATTCAGCGAGATCTACAGCTGATGTACTAACAGTTATATCACACAGCATTAGTGAATCGCTCGATGGATGCTTTTTCTCTAGAGCAATAGCTCTTGATATATCAAAGGCTTTTGATAAAGGCCTACTTCAAAAGAGCACCAGCTATGAAATAGCTGGGAATGTCCTCTCAATTATAAAATCCTTTCTTTCTGATAGTCGTTGATGGGCAGAAATCAGAAACTCACTGTATTAGCGCTGGTGTCCATCAGGGTTCCATCCTGGGTCTAACACTGTTCCTGATCTTCATCAATGATCTCCAAGATCACATTCTTAGGTCATTTGCATACATTTATGCAGATGACTCGACAATCTATGGTGACACTTCACAGGCTAGCAATGACAAAGATCTTTCTGATTCTCTCTCTTCTGATCTTGAGAACGTGGTGCAATGAGGAAAAAGGTGGTTGGTTAATTTTAATTAATCGAAAGCCATGCTTCTTTCCTTTCATCCTAATCGCTCTGATCCCCACCACACCCCAATTGAAATGAATGGATCTAGTCTTGGGGAAGCTTCGTGTCCTGACAAGCTTCTGAGATTGACATTCACTCTTGATCTGAAATGGAACCCATACTTCAAATCGATTGCTAAGATCGCTGGGAAAAT
Organism: Euprymna scolopes; assembly: GCF_053919585.1. NCBI lineage: Eukaryota > Metazoa > Mollusca > Cephalopoda > Sepiida > Sepiolidae > Euprymna > Euprymna scolopes. The sequence goes on along the minus strand of NC_136493.1, from coordinate 65,530,681 downwards.
GGTGAGATCACTCTACCGTTCAAATAAGTATCTCACACCCAATGCGTCTGTATAAGAGCCAGGTGCACTTTACAATGGAATACTGTTGCAACATCTGGGCAGGAGCTGCTGGGCACGCCTTACCTGCCTTGATAGAGTTCAAAACCGACTTCAAAACCTAGTAGATGATGCCCCATTTTCTTCCTTGCAACCTCTTTCCCACAGAAGAGATGTCGCCAGCCTGTCTCTGCTCTATTGCTATTCTCATGGTAGGTGCCCGTCTGAACTCAAATCTATGGCCAAATTGTCAAACTTTCACAAAAAACACTCGATTAGCTAAAACTACTATATATGATTTTCCCCACTCTCTATCTGTACCTAAATGTAAATGCAGATTCCATAAACAAAGCTTCTTTTCCAAAACTGACCGCCTTTGGAACACTGTTCGGCTGGCATGCTTCCCGGTTAAATACAACATGGTAGCCTTAAAATCTAATATAAAGAAGTTCCTGTTAAGTCACCCCCATAAATAATTAAATTCTACCCAATTTACATCATTAAAGATTACTTCATTACCACCTTACATTCATTAACCCTTGTCCTCAAGTGGCCTTGGGGCCTTGATAAGTTGTGACTCCCAAGTAAAAACAAAGAAGATAACTAGAAATAGTTATCTACATTTGTACAAAATAAACAACTAAAAAAGTTTCACATGTATCTGTGAAAATGCTATTAAACAGAACAAAAAAAAAAAAAAAACAATTTAATATTTAATATTTTAATAGAATGTTTTTAAACATCGCTTCATCTATTTCAATGACTTTTTCACTTTCCAGGGCCAGAATACTCACGATCTAACCAATGGCTTGGAGTTGCTCTGGATGTTAGCCCAATAAACCAAACCCTTGCAATAGTTGAGTATTTTTTATTTGTTTATTCTTCAGCAGCATATTCAACATCATCATTTTGGTATTTAAGTGTCTAGACTCCAAGATGGGCAATGTCTCATGTCTGCTCTTGATATGATCTGATCGAAAAAATTGATAATAATCTTATTTCATAGTCAAATTAATTCTAATTACATTGGTTCATTATTGTTGTAATGAAAAAAAAAGTTTCATTCAACACAAAACCAAAAACACATATTAATGATAAATGATTTATTATTCTATTCATTGAAATTTACTAATTTTTAAATAAAAAAGTACAAAAAAAAGTTAATAAAAAAAATAGTTGCTTATGTGCGCATAAAAAACTTCTTTTTTTTTTTAGATTAGGTCCACCTTATAATCACCCCCACCCTCCTCATCTTAAGAACAGCTTCCGGAATAAACACCACTTTTGGAGGGGGGGGGGCTATTTGCAAAATTTAACTGATATTTGTGGTCAGCATACCCACCCGAAAATACTATTAAAAAAAAAGGAGGGGTTCAGTGGCCATGGCAGAGAAGTAGATTTATTTACCTTAAAAGTTGCGGAGAAGTAAATTTATTTATCAATAAAAGTCGTCATTTAAAAAAGAAAATTGTGGAGGTGGACCTAAATGTAAATATTTACCCAAAAAATTATCCCGAAGTTTATTACAAAAACGTTTTGTTTTCGCACTATTCAACAATTTGTTCATCCGCGCATGTGAATTAAAAAATATTTGTAAAAGTGAGAAGTTATCAGTAAATGATTTAGTTTTTTTTTAAATTTATTTATTTATTTTTTTACATTAGGTCCACCTCCACAGATGTTAAGAACGGCTATCAGAATAAACACCCTCAGCCTCTCCATGTTAACAACGGATTTCGGAATAAACACCATTTGGGGGGGGGGGGATATTTAAAAAAAAGTCGATAAAAGTCATCATTTAAAAAGAAATCAAATGTTTGTAAAAGTGAGAAATTATTAATAAATGTTTAGTAACATTTTTCGGTGCTAATGCAGAGAGTGATCCGCGCTATTTTTTAAATCGTATTTCCACGTTTAGTTAAAGTACAGAATATGTACAAAACACCCTCACCTCCCCATGTTAAGAATGGCTTTTTAAATAATAACATTATTATTTCAGCATGGATCACTCTCTGCATGAGGACCCATTTTTCTTTTAATATTCATAAAAATAACACTTTTTTCAAAATAAATAAATGTTTGTAAATGTGACAAATAATCGTTTAGTTACGGCAACGTCAGTAAATAAAATATGTTACGTGCGGGGTGGGGTGGGGGACTAAGGGAGCGACTATTATTTTTTTCTGCTGGTCGCCATGGAATTCAACACCAAATGAGTACCAAAATGTAATTTTTTTATGTGTTGTGGTGGCAACCACTTATTTGCATATGCGAATAACATAACACTATAAATGGCAAGCCTAGGTTGGCCTTGGTGTGTCTTACTCAAATGCCACCGGAAGTGACGCCGAAGAGCGTACATGTCCTCCCACCAAGACTCTCTGACTCGACACCGTCATTTGTACATATTGTAAATATACCTTTTCTTTAATACACTTATCATTGCGTTATCTTGTTGTTTGCGTTCTCATTGTATTTCCTTACTAATTATTGTTCAACCTTGCAACCACAACAGTTGCCGACGAGATATGAAGCGTCAAATATAACAGTTTGACGAAGAACTATTTAAAAAAAAAAAAGAAAAAAAAGTACAACGCAGAGGTTGACCATTTTTTTTAAGGAATGCAAAGTGTTGACGAGCAAACGGATTTTACGCTAAAGAGAAGTTTCAACTCAAGTGAAAAAAAAAACTCTAACGTGGCAAAAGCGACAATTTACGCCGTTTTCTGGGAATCCGACTTGCAAACGAATGTAAAAGTGAATTTTTGGTTGTCGCTACACGACAAATCTTACTAAAGGACCAACTTGCAAACGAAAAGCGAACTTTGTTCTGTCGCAAAAACGACAGGTCAGACCCGTATTACGAAAAGCAAGGAAGTAACCTACGAAAAAAGTTCACCAGTGGATTCTAATTACTGTTCTCCGTAAACAAAACAACAACTAAAGGACTTTTTAATTAATGTTTTGGTTGACGTCGGTACTAAAAGGAAATACCACAGCTAAAACTAAAATTCAAGGAAAGGATTTTTTTTCTTGAAGTTGTCACTGAATAACGGATAACGCAGTAAAACGTCACGGAAAAAAAAGGTAATCTCAATTTAAGAGGTATTTTAATTACTAAAATACTAGAGAAAAAAACTCAAAGAACTAAATGTACTGCACACATTTATTCAATTGTGACTCGATTAAAAAAACAAAACAAAAAAAGCCCAAACTTTTATTTTGTGGAAAGAGTTACTTATTAGTAAGTGCCTAAAAACGGAAAGTCAATTCCATTTCGTGATTCCAGATAAACCTGTTTTATTTTTTTTTTGCAGCGTGACTCGCAAAAAGAATATATTATTGCAAGCAGCGATATTATTATTGAAAACAGGAGCTTACAGCAATTTGCTTTTTTGTTGTAACCCAAACCGGTGTATATGGTACATGGTACAATATTTTTTTTAACTACACACTAAAAAAACAACAAAAAAAAAAACATGGAAGACTTATCAAAAATGTTCATGCAATTTTTACAAGCACAGGCTGAGCGGGATGACCGCAGACAAGCTACACAAAACGAGCTTTTGCAAACACAAATACAGGCACAGGCTGACCGCGAGGAAAAGAGAGAGGACAGATTATTGAAATGGCAGCAGGAACAAGAAGAAAAGCAGAAAATGGCGCAATTAAAGCAGAAAAAAACTGCAATTGGAACAGGAAGAAAGGCATAAGAAATTACAATTGGAATATGAAGAAAGACAAGAGGAACGTTTTGCTAAAACACTGGAACTACTAAAGAGTAATCGAGAAAATGTCGATAGTGTTAATTTCTCCCATACAACTATTTTTAATAGCATGGACACATTTCATTATGTGCCTGAAGAAGAGAAGAATTTTGAAGCATACTACACAAGATACGAGGATGTTTTTCAACTGGACTGTAAAAATTGGCCAAATAGTCAGAAAGTGAGCCTCTTACTCAGAAAATTGGGTACATCAGAACACAGCAAATTCGTAGATTACATATTACCTAAAAAAACTGCGGAATTAGAGTTCATGGAAGCTGTAAAATTACTAAAAGAATTATTTAATTCAAATATATCTCTTTTTCATAAAAGATGGCTGTGCATGAATCTAAGAAAGATGGACAACCAAGATTATTTGACATACGCATCAGTTGTCAATAAAAACTGCGATAATTTTAAGCTTGCAGAACTAACGGTAGAAGATTTTAAATGTCTAATCTTCGCTCAAGGGTTAGTTTCCACGAAAAATGCAGAAATACGCAGACGAGTGTTGTCTAAGCTGGAATCTGAGCAAGATTTAACCCTCCAGAAACTAGCAGAGGACTGTGAAAGGGCCATTACACTAAAAAAGGATTAAAAAAATATAGAAGAATCCGGAGTGGCATATGTAAGAAAAGTTAGAAAACCATACGCACCAACCAAGGACTTTACAAAGAAAAGCAATGGAACGGGATATTCCAAAGATAATAAACATAAATATAGTACACAATATAACAAGCCTCTTCCTAGATATAACTGTAAGAGATGTGCAGAAAAGCATTGGGAATCAGATTGTCCTTATAAGAAGAAAAAATGCTACATTTGTAAGAAGGTGGGACACAAAAGCGATTGCTGCAGATATAAAGATTACACCAGAAAGAGAGTACAGCAAACAAAATCAAATACAAAATTAGACAAAGATCGGCGAAAATACGTAAAAGTGGAAATATTTAAAACATCAATAAAGTTACAACTCGACTCCGGCTCCGATGTTTCTATAATAAACCTGAATATGTGGAAAAAGTTGGGAAAACCGGCCATGATGAAAACTAGTAAAGCAGCCCGGACGGTAACTAGTGGTGGTATAAAATTTGAAGGAGAAGTTGTCCTCCCGATAAAATTGAAAGGGATTTTGAAGAAATTAAAAATATTCGTACTAAAAAATAGTGAAAATCTGTTTGGAATAGATTTAATTGAGAAATTCGGACTATGGGATAAGCCAATCAATACATTCTGTAAAAATTAGAATGTTCTTCTCCAACAACAGTAAATATAAAAGACGATTTAAAAGAATTATTTCCTGAGGCATTCACGACTAACTTAGGTCGCTCCAATAAATTCAAGGCCTTGTTTGAACTTAAAGAAAACGGCAGCCCAATTTTTAGAAAAAAGCGAAATGTCCCGTTCGCTGGGTTGGAAAAGATTGATAAAGAATTAAATAGATTGGAACAGACGGGAATTCTATCAAAAATAGAACACAGCGAGTGGGCAGCCCCCACCGTATACGTAAAGAAAAAGAATGACGAAGTTAGAGTGTGCGCACACTTTTCGACCGGGGTCAACTCCCTATTAAAAGATCACCATTACCCCCTACCAAGCCCAGAGGAAATATTCACGAAGTTGAATGGGGGTAATATCTTCTCCAAGATAGACTTGAGCGACGCGTATTTGCAAATACCGGTCGAGGAGAATTGCTCAAAAATACTATGCATCAATACGCATAAGGGATTATACAAATACAACCGATTGCCTTTTGGCATCAAAGTAGCGCCTGCCATCTTTCAGCAAGCGATGGACACCATGCTAAGTGGTATTGAGTGCGCATGTGCATACCTGGACGACATTGTTGTCAGGAGCAAATCCCTAGAAGAACATAAGGAACATTTGAAACAAGTATTTACTCGAATACAAGAATTTGGCTTTAAAGTAAAAGAAAGTAAATGTGACTTTTGTATGAGCGAGATTAAGTATTTTGGACACATAATAAACAAACATGGACGACGTCCAGACCCAGACAGATCTGCGGCAATAAAAAATATGCCAGCACCCGATAATGTAACAACCTTGCAGAGTTTCTTGGGACTTGCAAATTATTACCAATCTTTTATTGAAGGAATGCATAACTTGCGAGCCCCCTTAAATAATCTGCTTAAAAAGGATACACCGTGGAACTGGACGCAAGAATGTCAAACCGCTTTTGACAAAATAAAGAGCGCACTAACATCCGAATTATTCTTAACGCACTTTGACACAAACTTAAAAATAGTCGTCGCTAGTGACGCTAGCTCATACGGCTTAGGAGCATGCATTCAACATATTATGCCGGATGGGTCTAGAAAACCAATAGCGCACGCTTCGAGAACGCTGATACCAGCCGAAAGGGCATATTCACAAATCGAAAAAGAAGCGTTGAGCATAATCTTTGCCGTGACTAAATTTCACCGATATTTATATGGTAGACAATTCATACTTGAAACCGACCATAAACCGTTAGTCACGATCTATGGATCAAAAAAAGGATTGCCGGTATACACCGCAAATAGATTGCTGCGCTGGGGTACAATACTACTTAATTACGATTTCCAGCTACAACATCTAGCATCAAAAAAGATTTGCCATGCGGATGGACTGTCAAGACTGATACCACAGAAACACAATCTGGAAGAATCAGTCATTGCAGCAATTCGGACAAATGTTGAAGTAAAAAATATGGTAGCAAACATCATTAAGGAACTACCCGTAACTTTGTCGGACATTAAAAGGGAAGCCGAGAAAGACGAATATATAAAGGACATAAAAGAGAAAATTATAACGGACACAAAGGTGCAGGAAGTTTTCTCCATATGTGACGATGTGTTACTGTACAGCGAGAGAGTGGTAATACCCAAAACATTGCAGAATAGGATGTTAAGAGATTTCTATACAGGACATCCGGGGATAAATCGGATGAAGTCATTAATGAGAAGCTACGTGTACTGGCGTAACATGGACACTGACATAGCGACAACAATTGATAAATGTAAAGGATGCCAGTTAGCGGCAAAATCTCCACCTATAGTACACAAACCTTGGCCGAAAACCGACCAACCATGGTCGAGAATCCACATGGACTTCGCTGGTCCAGTAGGTGAAAACTATTATTTAATTGTAGTGGATAGTTTCACAAAATGGCCGGAGGTAATGCGTTGCAGGAATCCAACAACGAACAACTCAATAGGGTTCCTACACGAATTGTTTGCAAGATTCGGTGTACCAGACACACTGGTCACTGACAACAGAACGCAGTTCACATCCGCAGAGTTTAAGGAATTTTGTGACACGTTCCGAGTGAAGCACATCACGACTCCGCCGTATCATCCAAGGTCGAACGGCCTCGCGGAAAGGTTCGTGGACACGCTAAAACGAGCGTTAAAGAAATCCATTGGAACACCAACAGAAAAAGCTTTGCAACAATTCTTGTAAGTATATAGGATTACACCACATCCTAGTACACCATCAAACATATCACCAGCTGATCTAATGTTTGCCAGAAAGGTACAATCAGCGTTTGACAAACTATTGCCAAGGCAGGCAATTATCCGAAACACTACACACACGAGAAGAAAGAAATATAACTCGGGAGATCGAGTATATTTTAAGTGCTACAGAAATAACACATCTTACTGGGAATGTGGAGTAGTGGATAAACGCATTGGTGATTGTACATACATGATTAAAGGTCCACAGAATATACATAAAAGGCACCTAAATCAGATAAAAAAACGTCATATCCAAGATGATGATGATACAACAACAGTCGAAGAGGAGGACACCATAGATATCATATAAGAATCTTTTAATTTGGAACCGCCTCAAAAGGCACCTGAACCCCGAAGATTAGGTAGGAAAAGAAAAGTGAATGAACCAAAAAAGAAAAAGATATTGAAATCTGTGTGACTTCAAATCTTGGGAGGGGGGTGTTGTGGTGGCAACCACTTATTTGCATATGCGAATAACATAACACTATAAATGGCAAGCCTAGGTTGGCCTTGGTGTGTCTTACTCAAATGCCACCGGAAGTGACGCTGAAGAGCGTACATGTCCTCCCACCAAGACTCTCTGACTCGACACCGTCATTTGTACATATTGTAAATATAGGGGAAGTCGGGGTAAGTTGAGCCAATTTTCCATTTTGGCTCTTCAGAACCCAAACGACTAATTATTTTGCAAAGATGAGTGTATTATTATAAAATTCTTTTATTTGGGAACATTTTGAAACAAGTTGCAGTTTTCTGCTAGTACACCTAAACCGACCATGTGCTTTACAAAAATGCATATCAAATGGCTCAACTTGCCCCGACCATGGGGCAAGTTGATCCAACCTCTGGGGTAAGTTGTGCCACACAGGGGTAAGTTGTGCCCCGCAAAAATGTGTTGCAAATACAGAAAGAACAAGGCCAAAATTGTTGCTGTGGTTATAAAACAAATTATAATAATGAAGTAGAAATGTTAATTACAGCGAATGAACCAGCACAAAATTTGAAACATATATCTGAAAGTAAGTTAATGAAGTTGCCACTGTGACAAGTCACAGCTGAAAACGAGCTGGCTAGAACAACGGACAGAACTGCCAACCCTATTTGGCTGTGGCCGCTTGTAAACAACATCTTCTGCATTGAAACCCGCTGCGTCCTTTGGGTTTGGAACAAACACAGGCTTGTCCGTTCCTACCTTCCCAGCAACTTTTTGGCATAAGTCTGGAACATTGAACAATGAATGCAATAAGAGCTGGCATTTGTAGAGAGGCACTTGCCTCTCCTGGCACGTTTAGCCAATCAGGCGCCTCCAAATGGAATAACCCACTATGCCTGACTAATTGTAGGCTAGTCCATAATGGTGGAGAGGGGAGGTAATGCATTCTTGATTCTACAATGATAATAATAATAATAATGTTAAAAATAATAATGATAATAGTAATAATAAAAATAATTATTATTATTAGAATAACCCAGCCAGCCTGAATGATCGGCCCATCATCGGCCCATTACATAACCGACGATCAGCCGACAAACACTGTAATGGGCCGATGATGGGCCGATCATTCAGGCTGGCTGGGAACAAAGCGCCTGTACAGCATGCAAATTCCTATCCAAGCACGGCTTACACATCTTAAACATTTACCAGGTAAGCCATAGATCTAATTCTTATACAAGTAGAGCATGAAACTTATACAACATGCATTTTGAATTCACTCTATAAGAGGCCTACTGATGTGGTTGCACATTCATCTGTTTTTTGAAAACGTGTAAAAAGACATATGGGGCAAGTTGGGCCAGTGGCACAACTTACCCCATTAGCATTGGCTCAACTTACCCCAGTCTGACCTCATTGAATTGTCTGTTCAAATGCATGCATCTGATGTGTGGTGAATGTAAAAACCTTTTACAGGTATGAAGGCAAGTAATTGAACAAACAACTACCACATATTATATCTAATCAAACTATTACTACACACAAGAAACATGCACTCACCTCTGTAACGCTTTTTTTTACTTTTTTGGCACGAAATCTGATTTGCTTTTACTGCATCAACCTCCGATATTGGTTCAGCAAAACAAAATGGTGGAGGTTAAAGTCACGTGATCAGTCGTTTATAGATTGCATACAAACTTGGATTGGCTTAGTCAATTGTGGTTAAAAGGGGGTGGCTCAACTTACCCCTATGCTCAACTTACCCCGACTTCCCCTATAACAAAATAAGCTTGCCATTAAAATTGTTTCTTTTAATATAAATATTTTTAACTTTTGCCATTATAAGCCGTCGAAAAAGGGATAATACGCAAAGACATTTTAATTAAAAAATACTATTTTAAATTGTGTACACTTTACAGAGTAAGTCGTAAAATTAACGAAGTTGCTATTTATTATTTATTGCAAAAATTGCTTGAAATTTATTTATTTGACATAATGTTGTGGTTGCAAGGTTGAACAATAATTAGTAAGGAAATACAATGAAGACGCAAACAACAAGATAACGCAATGATAAGTGTATTAAAGAAAAGGTAGGGGAAGTCGGGGTAAGTTGAGCATAGGGGTAAGTTGAGCCACCCCCTTTTAACCACAATTGACTAAGCCAATCCAAGTTTGTATGCAATCTATAAACGACTGATCACGTGACTTTAACCTCCACCATTTTGTTTTGCTGAACCAATATCGGAGGTTGATGCAGTAAAAGCAAATCAGATTTCGTGCCAAAAAAGTAAAAAAAAGCGTTACAGAGGTGAGTGCATGTTTCTTGTGTGTAGTAATAGTTTGATTAGATATAATATGTGGTAGTTGTTTGTTCAATTACTTGCCTTCATACCTGTAAAAGGTTTTTACATTCACCACACATCAGATGCATGCATTTGAACAGACAATTCAATGAGGTCAGACTGGGGTAAGTTGAGCCAATGCTAATGGGGTAAGTTGTGCCACTGGCCCAACTTGCCCCATATGTCTTTTTACACGTTTTCAAAAAACAGATGAATGTGCAACCACATCAGTAGGCCTCTTATAGAGTGAATTCAAAATGCATGTTGTATAAGTTTCATGCTCTACTTGTATAAGAATTAGATCTATGGCTTACCTGGTAAATGTTTAAGATGTGTAAGCCGTGCTTGGATAGGAATTTGCATGCTGTACAGGCGCTTTGTTCCCAGCCAGCCTGAATGATCGGCCCATCATCGGCCCATTACAGTGTTTGTCGGCTGATCGTCGGTTATGTAATGGGCCGATGATGGGCCGATCATTCAGGCTGGCTGGGTTATTCTAATAATAATAATTATTTTTATTATTACTATTATCATTATTATTTTTAACATTATTATTATTATTATCATTGTAGAATCAAGAATGCATTACCTCCCCTCTCCACCATTATGGACTAGCCTACAATTAGTCAGGCATAGTGGGTTATTCCATTTGGAGGCGCCTGATTGGCTAAACGTGCCAGGAGAGGCAAGTGCCTCTCTACAAATGCCAGCTCTTATTGCATTCATTGTTCAATGTTCCAGACTTATGCCAAAAAGTTGCTGGGAAGGTAGGAACGGACAAGCCTGTGTTTGTTCCAAACCCAAAGGACGCAGCGGGTTTCAATGCAGAAGATGTTGTTTACAAGCTGCCACAGCCAAATAGGGTTGGCAGTTCTGTCCGTTGTTCTAGCCAGCTCGTTTTCAGCTGTGACTTGTCACAGTGGCAACTTCATTAACTTACTTTCAGATATATGTTTCAAATTTTGTGCTGGTTCATTCGCTGTAATTAACATTTCTACTTCATTATTATAATTTGTTTTATAACCACAGCAACAATTTTGGCCTTGTTCTTTCTGTATTTGCAACACATTTTTGCGGGGCACAACTTACCCCTGTGTGGCACAACTTACCCCAGAGGTTGGATCAACTTGCCCCATGGTCGGGGCAAGTTGAGCCATTTGATATGCATTTTTGTAAAGCACATGGTCGGTTTAGGTGTACTAGCAGAAAACTGCAACTTGTTTCAAAATGTTCCCAAATAAAAGAATTTTATAATAATACACTCATCTTTGCAAAATAATTAGTCGTTTGGGTTCTGAAGAGCCAAAATGGAAAATTGGCTCAACTTACCCCGACTTCCCCTAAGTCTATTTTAATTAACAAAAAAGCTTCTTTTTTTTATAAATAAAACCGTTTTTAAATAGTAAAACCTTTTTCGTTAATAAAAATCGGTGATCTAAAAGTTATAAAAGTACGATTCAACTCAGTTAGAACTTCCGGTTCAGTTGAATCGCAAAAAGAGGATCACGTAAACATTGTATTCCTTCTACCCTAATTGATATTCTACTAATAGACTACCTAGTACTTACGTTTCCCAACATAACTGATATAAAAAGAATTTAACCATGGCCTCCTTGCATCCCCAAGAAATAACTTCTGCGACGGTAAATGAACTTCAACAGATTGAGTTTTTCACAGCTGTCTCTCCATGATAAATTGAAATTAAGAAAAGAAGCCGCTCAACGCCTGATATTCAAATATCTCAGCCAGGCATTAGCAACAACAAAGTGTATATTCGTAGCTTTAATTAATTTAATTTGTTGCGGCTGTGAACTAAAAAAGGCATTGTTCTGCTTTCCTTGTTTGTTGTTTGGGCAAACGTGGGCAAAAGATGGTTTCAGAACTATTAGCAAAATGAAAGATAGAACTGAAAAGAAAGATAGAACTGAAAAAGCACGTTGACAATGTAGTGTTCCTGTCAATTTTGGGGACCGTAAATATTAAAGAAAAACTTAGTGAGGCCTACATACTTTCAATCAATCATCATAACATGAATGTTAAGAAGAACCGTGGAATTTTATCTAAAATAATAGATTGTATTTTCTTTTGTGTGAATTTTGAAACTCCCTTACGAGGACATGATGAAAAAGATGATTCAATAAATCCAAGTGTATTTAGAGGATTATTAAATTTTGCATCTAAATTAGATCCAGATTTAAAGAATTACTAAGAAACCAGTAGTGTCTTCAAAGCTTTTTCCAAGACCATTCAGAATGACATACTTGACTGTCTTTTACCGTGATGAAATAAGGGCAGAAATTAGCAAAGTTTCCTTTGTAGCTGTCATGGCTGACGATACAACATATGTGTCTGAACATACACAAATGATCATTGTTTTACGGTACGGCTGGATGAAAAAATACTTGAACGCTTTTGGAGATTCTTTATTCCAGAAAACCAAACCACTGATGGGATATCAACATGTATTCTACAACAATTAGATATAATCCTTCAAGGGAATCGCCAAATAGCTCAGACATTTGATGATGCAAATGTCATGAAAGGGGAAAAAACTGGTGTTCAGGCAAAAATAAAAGCAGTTTATAGAAATGCACATTTCACTGTTATGCACATCAACTTAATTTAATAATGAGGAATGCAGCAAGCATTACACGAAGTATTAGAATATTTACCTCTAACATTTTGGCTATTCCGACTTTCTTTTCTAGATCACCACAGTGTTTGTCCATTCTCAAGAAGCGTCTGGATGTAAGCATTCCACGCCCATCCACCACAAGGTGGATCTTTAACATACGGACCATAAATAGAGCTCATGAAAATGTTCGAGCAATAAAAAACTGTCTCACTGAAATTCATTCAACATCTTATGTAAATGAAACCGTTGCAGAAGCGACAGGAATTCTGAAATATTTGAACGATGAAAATTTCATATTTTGGTTAGAGCTATTTCATCAAATTATGTCTCATGTGGAAATTATTTATAATCAAATGCAATCTCGGGAAATGAGCATATATAAAGTCAATGAATACATAACAAATTTCAAAACTGCTATTTTAGAGATAAGAAACTCCAAATAATGTGAAAATTCTTCACAGACACTCAAGGCCAAAGCTAAAGAATTGTGTGTCTATATATCTGTTGATATAACGAACATATATTCTTCAACTAAACATACTTGCTAAATTGTTTAAAAAGAAAAGCTTTGCTAGTTTTAAGAAAGAACTACCTACAGAAGAGATATCTTTGACAACTGAAGCATATCCCATGATTGACAAAGAAAAGTTTGAAACTGAACTAGAAATAGTTTATAGTATGTCAGATATCCATGAATATTACAAAGTAATTTATCTCCTGAAATTTATTTTGGAAAACAATTTAAACGATGTTCTTAGTGAAATCACAAAACTCATAAAAATTATCTTGATAATTCCCATGACTACATCAGAAACAGAACGTTGTTTTTCAACTCTGAAAAGAATAAAAACTTTTCTAAGGAACACCATGGGTTACAAAAGACTAAATGTACTTGCAGTGCTTTCAATTGAAAAAAAGTTCTTCAGCAGTCATTCAGAAGTTAAGGAAAAATTATCAATCTTTTCTCACAAATTAAAAAAAGAAGAATGAAGTTTACTTTCAAATGAATGTAATAAGTAAAATCTTTAAAATACTTACATCTATTTAGGATTCCTTTAAGTTATTGTATTTTTATACGTGTGCATACGTATAAATTATATTTTTTATGTTTGTTTTATTTTTACACAATATTAAAACAATAGGTATATTTTTTAAAAACAGTACCCCCAATAATCTTAGGCATGAGTAGCCACTCTAAAGGAACATTACAGCGAGCGATTATCACACATTCTTAACAATCACTGATACTCAACAGATAGTAGAAGGAAGTTTCAATATCAAGTGGAGAACCAGCTACATCAAGTGTCCTAAAAGAAGAGCACTAGCCTGCAAAAAAGTGCCTGCATAGTCCTGTTGGCGTTTCCTAGTAAGGACGTCTCAGGCGATTAGCAATAAATGAAGAAAGTAAAGCCTATGAGGGTGGACCTTCTAGAACTGCACACGACCAAAGCAATACTTTAGGCAGTCGGGAAAAGGCCATCTTTACAATGACCTAAATTTAACAATGTCTTTAGTGTCTTTTTTTATACCAAGAAGAAAATAAGCCTAAAAGTTTTACTTTAAAGAAAAATTGTCATAAAAAATTGACATTTTTTAAACTTTTTGTTCTGAAAAGCCTGACTTTTCAGAAACAGTAGAAAAATACACCCATAAAACTATAGATATTCTGAAGATAGAACTAATACTGCATATTTTGGGACAAGAATCAGAAGCAAATCCTTTTGAACAGGAATTTTTGTTTACAAAAGTGGAGAAATCGTAACCCAGAACTCAAACCGTGTCATAAGAAATTTTGACTTATTCAATGCCCATACACATGGAAACAGTATTCTTTCATTTTTCCCCATTTAATTTTTCTTCTGTTAAATAGTTAAATATTGGGAAAGTAAACGAGTATATTTTTATTACAACTCTTCTAAGTTCATCTTCATAAGTCTAGGTCATCCTAACGTATGACTACTAAGATTTGGTTTTCAATGTCAGTTCGCCTTAGCAAATCTTTTTTTAAGATTGTGTTTTGGTATTGTAAACCTGACAGCCTGGTTCCCCCGCCTTCCTTGACGCTTGACCACTGTTGTTGAGGTGCATTATCCTCCCACTACAAAATCCTTATACAAGTTTCATTCCTTGCACTATTTACTATGTTTTACTTTTTATATGAGATTAAAATTCGTGGGAAACAAATTTTTTTTTTTTTTTTTTTTTTTTTTAATTCAATTTTCACCCCAAACAAGGCACAGTGCCACTTTGAAGCAGGGGGCTACTATTAGGGAATTAATTAGCGGGGTCATTATGAAGGGAGAAGAGTAGAAAGATGTTTGTTAACATTACACTTGAACTTCTGCATATCATTGCAGTTGGGAAAGCAGAATCCCGGAAGGGAGTTCCAAAGACCCGCAGTTCTGGGGAAGAAACTATTGGAGTAAAAGGCTTTCTTGCACCTAGGGATCTCCACTGTAAAGGGATGAGACTTAGTAGCTTGTCGGGTTTGTCGGGGGTAGTTACGTCGGGGAGGTACAAGTGTTTGCAGTTCGTCAGAGCATTCACCATTAAAGTATTTGTAGAACAGGCAGAGGGATGCAACATCTCGTCGATGGGACAGAGGTTGAAGCCTAGATGACAGTTCAGGACCTATCAGGTTGGCGACTCTTTTTTGAACCCTGTCCAGGAGCGAGAGACAAGCAGCAGATGCACCAGCCCAGATGTGACAACAGTACTCCATACATGGGCGAATGGTTGCCTTATAGAGGTATAGGATACTGGCAGGCGTAAGTAGTTTTCTAGCACGGTAGAGGGAGCCAACCTTCCTTGCAGCAGCCTTGGCAATGCTCTCAATGTATCTATTCCAGTTCATATTCCCTGTAAACGTTAGGCCGAGGAGTTTTAAAGAAGTACTTTCAGGCAATGTGTTCTTGGCCATTGCTATTGGTGATAGAGAAGGTTTCTTGTAGTTATTGAAGGAAACAAGCTTAGTCTTAGCAGCATTGAATGAGACCAACCATTTTTGTCCCCATTCCACTACGGATTGGAGGTCATCCTCTAGTGTTTCTGCCATTTTCTTGGATATGTGTTCATTAGTTTTCCCCTCATATCTGTTATAGAGAGTGGTGTCATCGGCAAATATACCCATCTCCGAAACAATATTATCAGGGAGGTCGTTTATGAATATCAGGAACAATAGAGGTCCAAGGATAGACCCCTGAGGCACTCCCGCATTTATGTCATATTGTTTGGATGTACGTCCGTCGAGGACAACTTTGATTTTTCTATTACTTAAGAAGGATTTAATTACGTTATGAATTCTTCCAGTGATTCCATATGATCTAATTTTCCTTAGAAGACCATCGTGCCATACCCTGTCAAAAGCCTTAGATATATCAAGGGCCACCGCTCTACCCTCCCCTGTTTTATCCAATGAACGGTATATACGTTCAGAAACTACAGTTAAGATATCTGCTGTTGAAGGGGCTTGCCTAAACAATAGAATCTTATATTAAAATTAGCACGGAGACCCGGTATTGTCCAAGACTCGACATTGATGATGAATGAATGTTTCACACTCCCATATTTTTATTGTCCTTGAAATCGGTAAAATCACCCACTTTTCAATGAAATCGATGAGTGTTTGTTGGGGACCCATCAAATCGATTGAGTGTTTGTTGGGGACCCATCGCACTCCACCGGGAGTCTTAGTCTAGATTGCACTGTAGTGTAAAAAATAATTTTATAGATTTGACAATAGGTTATTGTCAAATCTATAAAATTATTTTTTACATATAATGGTTTGAATTCAATTTTAAAATGCAAAAGTAAAGTATCATGCTTCATGTGTGCTCTAAACAGAAACATTAATTTCAAACTCTGTCATATCAAAAAACCTATTGTTGATTTAATATGCCTGGCCTTACTGTTTGTGCAGTGGTAATAGCTTGATTTTAAATTAAAAATTAAAACGTCAAGTATCATGTTTCCATTGTTGTTTAAGCTGAGCCATTGATTTCGAACATGCTTCTGTCAGATCAAAGAAACTACTATTAATATTATATGTCGAGCTTTTCTGCTTGTGTGGCAATAAAATATCTCAAATGCGCTTGTAATGTTAAGATATGTAAAGTGTTAATTTTGGTCAAAATCGCTTGTTCATTTTTCATTGGATTATATCAGGTATTGATTATTGATACTTGGTGAAGACATTCTATCACTAAACTTAAACTGCCAGGTATATAAACTACCTTCGCATGCAATTTTATAACAATCTGCCCAGTTCAAACACAGACAACACACACACACAGGCAATGTTCCCCTTATACAATAATAGAGATTCACTTAAATTTCGTAAAATTCTGCTAGCGGATTATTATGAAACTAACAGATTATTACGAAACTAACAGATTATTATGAAACTAACAGATTATTATCTGTTAGTTTAATAATAATCTGTTAGTTTCATAATAATACATTAGTTTAATAATAATCTGTTAGTTTCAAAATAATATGCAAGTTTACTAATAATCCGCTAGTTTCATAATGATCTGCTAGTTTAATAATAATCTGCTAGTTTCACAATAATCTGTTAGTTTCATAATAATCTGTTAGTTTCATAATAATACGTTAGTTTCATAATAATCTGCTTCTTTCATAATAACCTGTTAGTTTCGTAATAATCTGTTGTTTTCATAATAATCTGGCAGTTTCATAAACATCTGTAAGTTTCATAATAATCTGTCAGTTTAATAATAATCCACTTGTTTAATAATTATCTGTTAGTTTCAAAAAAATCTGTTAGTTTCACAATTATCCACTTGTTTAATAATTATCTGTTAGTTTCAAAATAATCTGTTAGTTTCATAATAATCTGTTAGTTTCTAATAATCTGCTAGATTAACAAGCTTCATAATAATCCGCTAGTTTCATAATAATCCGCTAGTTTAATAATAATCCACTGGTTTCATAATAATCTGCTAGTTTCATAATAATCCGCTAGTTTAATAATAATCCGCTAGTTTCCTAATTATCCGCTGCTAGTTCATAATAATCTGCTAGTTTCATAATAATCTGTTAGTTTCATAATAATCTGTTAGTTTCATAATAATCTGTTAGTTTCATAATAATCTGTTAGTCTCATAATAATCTATTAGTTACATAATAATCTGTTAGTTTCATAATAATCTGCTAGTTTTATAATAATCTATTAGTTTCATAATAATCTGTTAGTTTCATAATAATCTGTTAGTTTCATAATAATCTATTAGTTTAATAATAATCTGTTAGTTTCATAATAATCTATTAGTTTCATAATAATCTGTTAGTTTCATAATAATCCGCAAGTTTCATAATAATCTGTTAGTTTCATAATAATCTGCTAGTTTCATAATAATCTGCTAGTTCCATAATAATCTGCTTGTTTCATAATAATCTGCTAGTTTCATAATAATCTGTTAGTTTCATACTAATCTGTTAGTTTCATAATAATCTGTTAGTTTCATAATAATCTGCTAGATTCATAATTATCTGTTAGTTTCATAATAATCTGCTAGTTTCATAAAAATCTGCTAGTTTCATAATAATCTGTTAGTTTCATAATAATCTGCTAGTTTCATAATAATCTGCTAGTTTCATAATAATCTGTTAGTTTCATAATAATCTGCTAGTTTCATAATAATCTGCTAGTTTCATAATAATCTGTTAGTTTCATAATAATCTGCTAGTTTCATAATAATCCGCAAGTTTCATAATAATCTGTAAGTTTCATAATAATCTGTTAGTTTCATAATAATCTGTTAGTTTCATAATAATCTGCTAGTTTCATAATAATCTGTTAGTTTCATAATAATCTGCTAGTTTCATAATAATCTGCTAGTTTCATAATAATCTGCTAGTTTCATAATAATCTGCAAGTTTCATAATAATCTGTTAGTTTCATAATAATCCGCAAGTTTCATAAGAATCTGCTAGTTTCATAATAATCTGTTAGTTTCATAATAATCTGCTAGTTTCATAATAATCTGCTAGTTTAATAATAATCTCTTCGTTTCATAATAATCTGTTAGTTTCATAATAATCAGCTAATTTCATAATAATCTGTTAGTTTAATAATAATCTGTTAGTTTAATAATAATCTGCTAGTTTCATAATAATCTGTTAGTTTCATAATAATCTGCTAGTTTCATAATAATCTGTTAGTTTAATAATAATCTGCTAGTTTCATAATAATCTGCTAGTTTCATAATAATCTGTTAGTTTCATAATAATCTGCTAGTTTCATAATAATCTGCTAGTTTCATAATAATCTGCAAGTTTCATAATAATCTGTTAGTTTCATAATAATCCGCAAGTTTCATAAGAATCTGCTAGTTTCATAATAATCTGTTAGTTTCATAATAATCTGCTAGTTTCATAATAATCTGCTAGTTTAATAATAATCTCTTCGTTTCATAATAATCTGCTAGTTTCATAATAATCTGCTAATTTCATAATAATCTGTCAGTTTCATAATAATCTGCTAGTTTCATAATAATCCGCAAGTTTCATAATAATCTGTTAGTTTCATAATAATCTGCTAGTTTCATAAAAATCTGCTAGTTTCATAATAATCCGCAAGTTTCATAATAATCTGTTAGTTTCATAATAATCCGCAAGTTTCATAATAATCTGCTAGTTTCATAATAATCGGCTAGTTTCATAATAATCTGTTAGTTTCATAATAAACTGCTAGTTTAATAATAATCCGCAAGTTTCATAATAATCTGTTAGTTTTCTAATAATCTGCTAGTTTAATAATAATCTGTTAGTTTAATAATAATCTGTTAGTTTCATAATAATCTATTAGTTTCATAATAATCTGTTGAGTTCATAATAATCTGTTAGTTTCATAATAATCTATTAGTTTCATAATAATCTGTTAGTTTCATAATAATGTATTAGTTTCATAATAATCTATTAGTTTCATAATAATCTGTTAGTTTCATAATAATCTGCCAGTTCATAATAATCTGTTAGTTTCACAATAATCTGTTAGTTTCATAATAATCTGTTAGTTTCATAAAAATCTGCTAGTTTCATAATAATCTGCTAGCTTCATGATAATCTATAAGTTTCATAATAATCTGTTAGTTTCATAATAATCTGTAGTTTCATAATAATCTGTTAGTTTCATAATAATCTGTTAGTTTCATAATAATCTGTTAGTTTCATAATGATCTATTAGTTTCATAATAATCTGCTTGTTTCATAATAATCTATTAGTTTCATAATAATCTGTTAGTTTCATAATAATCTATAAGTTTCATAATAATCTGTTAGTTTCATAATAATCTGCTTGTTTCATAATAATCTGCTAGTTTCATAATAATCTGCTAGTTTCATAATAATCCGCCAGTTTCATAATAATCTGTTAGTTTCATAATAATCTGCTAGTTTCATAATAATCTATAAGTTTCATAATAATCTGTTAGTTTCATAATAATCTGCTTGTTTCATAATAATCTGCTAGTTTCATAATAATCTGCTAGTTTCATAATAATCTGCTAGTTTCATAACATTACGCAAGTTTCATAATAATCTGTTAGTTTCATTATAATCTGCTAGTTTCATAATAATCTGCTTGTTTCATAATAATCTGTTAGTTTCATAATAATCTGCTAGCTTCATAATAATCTGCTAGTTTCATAATAATCTGTTAGTTTCATAATAATCTGCTAGTTTCATAATAATCCGCAAGTTTCATAATAATCTGCTAGTTTCATAATAATCTGTTAGTTTCATAATAATCTGCTAGTTTCATAATAATCTGTTAGTTTCATAATAAATCTGTTAGTTTCATAATAATCCGCAAGTTTCATAATAATCTGCTAGTTTCATAATAATCTGTTAGTTTCATAATAATCTATTAGTTTCATATTACACTGTTAATTTCATAATAATCTGTTAGTTTCATAATAATCTATTAGTTTCATAATGATCTATTAGTTTCATAATAATCTGCTAGTTTCATAATAATCTATTAGTTTCATAATAATCTGTTAGTTTCATAATAATCTATTAGTTTCATAATAATCTGTTAGTTTCATAATAATCTGCTTGTTTCATAATAATCTGCTAGTTTCATAATAATCTGCTAGTTTCACAATAATCCGCAAGTTTCTTAATAATCTGTTAGTTTCATAATAATCTGCTAGTTTCATAATAATCTGCTAGTTTCATAATAATCTGCTAGTTTCATAATAATACGCAAGTTTCATAATAATCTGTTAGTTTCATAATAATCTGCTAGTTTCATAATAATCTGCTTGTTTCATAATAATCTGTTAGTTTCATAATAATCTGCTAGTTTCATAATAATCTGCTAGTTTCATAATAATACGCAAGTTTCATAATAATCTGTTAGTTTCATAATAATCTGCTAGTTTCATAATAATCTGCTAGTTTCATAATAATACGCAAGTTTCATAATAATCTGCTAGTTTCATAATAATCTGCAAGTTTCATAATAATCTGTTAGTTTCATAATAATCCGCAAGTTTCATAAGAATCTGCTAGTTTCATAATAATCTGTTAGTTTCATAATAATCTGCTAGTTTCATAATAATCTGCTAGTTTCATAATAATCTCTTAGTTTCATATAATCTGCTAGTTTCATAATAATCTGCTAGTTTCATAATAATGTGTTAGTTTCATAATAATCTGTTAGTTTCATAATGATCTATTAGTTT
This sequence comes from Euprymna scolopes, assembly GCF_053919585.1. Lineage (NCBI taxonomy): Eukaryota > Metazoa > Mollusca > Cephalopoda > Sepiida > Sepiolidae > Euprymna > Euprymna scolopes. Next base: position 65,509,239 of record NC_136493.1, on the reverse strand, counting down.
CATAATAATCTGCTAGTTTCATAATTATCTATTAGTTTCATAATAATCTGTTAGTTTCATAATAATCTATTAGATTCATAATAATCTGTTAGTTTCATAATAATCTGCTTGTTTCATAATAATCTGCTAGTTTCATAATAATCTGCTAGTTTCATAATAATCCGCAAGTTTAATAATAATCTGTTAGTTTAATAATAATCTGCTAGTTTTATAATAATCTGCTAGTTTCATAATAATCTCTTAGTTTCATAATAATCTGCTAGTTTCATAATAATCTGTTAGTTTCATAATAATCTGCTAGTTTCATAATAATCTGCTAGTTTCATAATAATCTGTTAGTTTCATAATAATCCGCAAGTTTCATAATAATCTGCTAGTTTCATAATAATCTGTTAGTTTCATAATAATCTGCTAGTTTCATAATAATCTGCTAGTTTCATAATAATCTGCTAGTTTCATAATAATCTGCAAGTTTCATAATAATCTGTTAGTTTCATAATAATCCGCAAGTTTCATAATAATCTGCTAGTTTCATAATAATCTGCTAGTTTCATAATAATCTGCTAGTTTCATAATATACTGCTAGTTTAATAATAATCCGCAAGTTTCATAATAATCAGTTAGTTTCATAATAATCTGCTAGTTTAATAATAATCTGTTAGTTTAATAATAATCTGTTAGTTTCATAATAATCTATTAGTTTCATAATAATCTGTTAAGTTCATAATAATCTGTTAGTTTCATAATAATCTATTAGTTTCATAATAATCTGTTAGTTTCATAATAATGTATTAGTTTTATAATAATCTATTAGTTTCATAATAATCTGTTAAGTTCATAATAATCTGTTAGTTTCATAATAATCTATTAGTTTCATAATAATCTTTTAGTTTCATAATAATCTGCCAGTTCATAATAATCTGTTAGTTTCACAATAATCTGTTAGTTTCATAATAATCTGTAAATTTCATAAAAATCTGCTAGTTTCATAATAATCTGCTAGTTCATAATAATCTGTTAGTTTCATAATAATCTATTAGTTTCATAATAATATGTTAGTTTCATAATAATCTGCTAGTTCATAATAATCTGTTAGTTTCATAATAATCTGTTAGTTTCATAATAATCTGTAAGTTCATAATAATCTGTTAGTTTCATAATAATCTATTAGTTTCATAATTATCTGCTAGTTTCATAATAATCTGCAAGTTTTATAATAATCTGTTAGTTTCATAATAATCTGTTAGTTTCATAATAATCTGTTAGTTTCATAATAATCTATTAGTTGCATAATAATCTGTTAGTTTCATAATAATCTGCTAGCTTCATGATAATCTATTAGTTTCATAATAATCTATTAGTTTCATAATAATCTGCTAGTTTCATAATAATCTGTAAGTTTCATAATAATCTGTTAGTTTCATAATAATCTGTTAGTTTCATAATAATCTATTAGTTGCATAATAATCTGTTAGTTTCATAATAATCTGCTAGCTTCATGATAATCTGCTAGTTTCATAATAATACGCAAGTTTCATAATAATCTGTTAGTTTCATAATAATCTGCTTGTTTCATAATAATCTGTTAGTTTCATAATAATCTGCTAGTTTCATAATAATCTGCTAGTTTCATAATAATCTGTTAGTTTCATAATAATCTGCTAGGTTCATAATAATCTGCTCGTTTCATAATGATCTGTTAGTTTCATAATAATCTGTTAGTTTCATAATAATCTGCTAGTTTCATAATAATCTGCTAGTTTCATAATAATCTGTTAGTTTCATAATAATCTGCTAGCTTCATGATAATCTGCTAGTTTCATAATAATACGCAAGTTTCATAATAATCTGCTAGTTCAATAATAATCTGCTAGTTTCATAATAATCTGCTTGTTTCATAATAATCTGTTAGTTTCATAATAATCTGCTTGTTTCATAATAATCTGCTAGTTTCATAATAATCTGTTAGTTTCATAATAATCTGCTAGTTCCATAATAATCTGCTAGTTTCATAATAATTCTGTTAGTTTCATAATAATCCGCAAGTTTCATAATAATCTGCTTGTTTCATAATAATCTGTTAGTTTCATAATAATCTGTTAGTTTCATAATAATCTGTTAAGTTCATAATAATCTGCTTGTTTCATAATAATCCGCAAGTTTCATAATAATCTGCTTGTTTCATAATAATCTGTTAGTTTCATAATAATCTGCTAGTTTCATAATAATCTGCTTGTTTCATAATAATCTGCTAGTTTCATAATAATCTGCTTGTTTCATAATAATCTGTTAGTTTCATAATAATCTGCTAGTTTCATAATAATCCGCAAGTTTCATAATAATCTGCTAGTTTAATAATAATCTGTTAGTTTCATAATAATCTGCTAGTTCCATAATAATCTGCTAGTTTCATAATAATTCTGTTAGTTTCATAATAATCCGCAAGTTTCATAATAATCTGCTTGTTTCATAATAATCTGTTAGTTTCATAATAATCTGTTAGTTTCATAATAATCTGTTAAGTTCATAATAATCTGTTAGTTTCATAATAATCTATTAGTTTAATAATGATCTATTAGTTTCATAATAATCTGCTAGTGTCATAATAATCTATTAGTTTCATAATAATCTGTTAGTTTCATAATAATCTATTAGTTTAATAATAATCTGTTAGTTTCATAATAATCTGCTTGTTTCATAATAATCTGCTAGTTTCATAATAATCTGCTTGTTTCATAATAATCTGCAAGTTTCATAATAATCTGTTTGTTTCATAATAATCTGCTAGTTTCATAATAATCTGCTTGTTTCATTATAATCTGTAAGTTTCATAATAATCTGTTAGTTTCATAATAATCTGCTAGTTTCATAATAATCTATTAGTTTCATAATAATCTGTTAGTTTCATAATAATCTATTTGTTTCATAATAATCTGTTAGTTTCATAATAATCTGCTTGTTTCATAATAATCTGCTAGTTCCATAATAATCTGCTAGTTTCATAATAATCCGCAAGTTTCATAATAATCTGTTAGTTGCATAATAATCTGTTAGTTTAATAATAATCTGCTAGTTTCATAATAATCTGCTTGTTTCATAATAATCTGTCAGTTTAATAATAATCTGTTAGTTTAATAATAATCTGCTAGTTTCATAATAATCTGCTAGTTTCATAATAATCTGCTAGTTTCATAATAATATGCAAGTTTCATAATAATCTGCTAGTTTCATAATAATCTGTTAGTTTCATAATAATCTGCTAGTTTCATAATAATCTGCTAGTTTCATAATAATCTGCTAGTTTCATAATAATCTGCTAGTTTCATAATAATCCGCAAGTTTCATACTAATCTGTAAGTTTCATAATAATCTGCTACTTTAATAATAATCTGCTAGTTTCATAATAATCTGTTAGTTTCATAATAATCTGCTAGTTTCATAATAATCTGCAAGTTTCATAATAATCTGTTGGTTTCATAATAATCCGCAAGTTTCATAAGAATCTGCTAGTTTCATAATAATCTGTTAGTTTCATTATAATCTGCTAGTTTCATAATAATCTGCTAGTTTCATAATAATCTGCTAGTTTCATAATAATCTATTAGTTTCATAATAATCTGTTAGTTTCATAATAATCTATTAGTTTCATAATAATCTGTTAGTTTCATAATAATCTGCTTGTTTCATAATAATCTATTAGTTTCATAATAATCTGTTAGTTTCATAATAATCTATTAGTTTCATAATAATCTCTTAGTTTCATAATAATCTGCTAGTTTCATAATAATCTGCTAGTTTCATAATAATCTATTAGTTTCATAATAATCTGTTAGTTTCATAATAATCTATTAGTTTCATAATAATCTGTTAGTTTCATAATAATCTGCTTGTTTCATAATAATTTATTAGTTTCATAATAATCTGTTAGTTTCATAATAATCTATTAGTTTCATAATAATCTGTTAGTTTCATAATAATCTGCTTGTTTCATAATAATCTGCTAGTGTCATAATAATCTGCTAGTTTCATAATAATCCGCAAGTTTCATAATAATCTGTTAGTTTCAAAATAATCTGCTAGTTTCATAATAATCTGCTAGTTTCATAATAATCTCTTAGTTTCATAATAATCTGCTAGTTTCATAATAATCTGTTAGTTTCATAATAATCTGCTAGTTTCATAAAAATCTGTTAGTTTCATAATAATCCGCAAGTTTCATAATAATCTGTTAGTTTCATAATAATCCGCAAGTTTCATAATAATCTGTTAGTTTCATAATAATCTGCTAGTTTCATAATAATCTGTTAGTTTCATAATAAACTGCTAGTTTAATAATAATCCGCAAGTTTCATAATAATCTGTTAGTTTCATAATAATCTGCTAGTTTAATAATAATCTGTTAGTTTAATAATAATCTCTTCGTTTCATAATAATCTATTAGTTTCATAATAATCTGTTAAGTTCATAATAATCTGTTAGTTTCATAATAATCTATTAGTTTCATAATAATCTGTTAGTTTCATAATAATGTATTAGTTTCATAATAATCTATTAGTTTCATAATAATCTGTTAGTTTCATAATAATCTGCCAGTTCATAATAATCTGTTAGTTTCACAATAATCTGTTAGTTTCATAATAATCTGTTAGTTTCATAAAAATCTGCTAGTTTCATAATAATCTGCTAGTTCATAATAATCTGTTAGTTTCATAATAATCTATTAGTTTTATAATAATATGTTAGTTTCATAATAATCTGCTAGTTCATAATAATCTGTTAGTTTCATAATAATCTATTAGTTTCATAATAAACTGCTAGTTTCATAATAATCTGCAAGTTTTATAATAATCTGTTAGATTCATAATAATCTTTTAGTTTCATAATAATCTGTTAGTTTCATAATAATCTATTAGTTGCATAATAATCTGTAAGTTTCATAATAATCTGCTAGCTTCATGATAATCTATTAGGTTCATAATAATCTGTTAGATTCATAATAATCTGCTAGTTTCATAATAATCTGGTAGTTTCATAATAATCTGCTAGTTTCATAATAATCTGCTAGTTTCATAATAATTCTCTTAGTTTCATAATAATCTGCAAGTTTCATAATAATCTGCTAGTTTCATAATAATCTGTTAGTTTCATAATAATCTGTTAGTTTCATAATAATCTGTTAAGTTCATAATAATCTGTTAGTTTAATAATAATCTATTAGCTCCATAATGATCTATTAGTTTCATAATAATCTGCTAGTGTCATAATAATCTATTAGTTTCATAATAATCTGTTAGTTTAATAATAATCTATTAGTTTCATAATAATCTGTTAGTTTCTTAATAATCTGCTTGTTTCATAATAATCTGCTAGTTTCATAATAATCTGCTAGTTTCATAATAATCCGCAAGTTTCATAATAATCTGTTAGTTTCATAATAATCTGCTAGTTTCATAATAATCTGCTAGTTTCATAATAATCTGCTAGTTTCATAATAATCTGTTAGTTTCATAATAATCTGTTAGTTTCATAATAATCTGTTAGTTTCATAATAATCTGCTAGTTTCATAATAATCTGTTAAGTTCATAATAATCTGCTTGTTTCATAATAATCCGCAAGTTTCATAATAATCTGCTTGTTTCATAATAATCTGTTAGTTTCATAATAATCTGCTAGTTTCATAATAATCTGCTTGTTTCATAATAATCTGCTAGTTTCATAATAATCTGCTTGTTTCATAATAATCTGTTAGTTTCATAATAATCTGCTAGTTTCATAATAATCCGCAAGTTTCATAATAATCTGCTAGTTTAATAATAATCTGTTAGTTTCATAATAATCTGCTAGTTCCATAATAATCTGCTAGTTTCATAATAATTCTGTTAGTTTCATAATAATCCGCAAGTTTCATAATAATCTGCTTGTTTCATAATAATCTGTTAGTTTCATAATAATCTGTTAGTTTCATAATAATCTGTTAAGTTCATAATAATCTGTTAGTTTCATAATAATCTATTAGTTTAATAATGATCTATTAGTTTCATAATAATCTGCTAGTGTCATAATAATCTATTAGTTTCATAATAATCTGTTAGTTTCATAATAATCTATTAGTTTAATAATAATCTGTTAGTTTCATAATAATCTGCTTGTTTCATAATAATCTGCTAGTTTCATAATAATCTGCTTGTTTCATAATAATCCGCAAGTTTCATAATAATCTGTTTGTTTCATAATAATCTGCTAGTTTCATAATAATCTGCTTGTTTCATAATAATCTGTAAGTTTCATAATAATCTGTTAGTTTCATAATAATCTGCTAGTTTCATAATAATCTATTAGTTTCATAATAATCTGTTAGTTTCATAATAATCTATTTGTTTCATAATAATCTGTTAGTTTCATAATAATCTGCTTGTTTCATAATAATCTGCTAGTTCCATAATAATCTGCTAGTTTCATAATAATCCGCAAGTTTCATAATAATCTGTTAGTTGCATAATAATCTGTTAGTTTAATAATAATCTGCTAGTTTCATAATAATCTGCTTGTTTCATAATAATCTGTCAGTTAAATAATAATCTGTTAGTTTAATAATAATCTGCTAGTTTCATAATAATCTGCTAGTTTCATAATAATCTGCTAGTTTCATAATAATATGCAAGTTTCATAATAATCTGCTAGTTTCATAATAATCTGTTAGTTTCATAATAATCTGCTAGTTTCATAATAATCTGCTAGTTTCATAATAATCTGCTAGTTTCATAATAATCTGCTAGTTTCATAATAATCCGCAAGTTTCATACTAATCTGTAAGTTTCATAATAATCTGCTACTTTAATAATAATCTGCTAGTTTCATAATAATCTGTTAGTTTCATAATAATCTGCTAGTTTCATAATAATCTGCAAGTTTCATAATAATCTGTTGGTTTCATAATAATCCGCAAGTTTCATAAGAATCTGCTAGTTTCATAATAATCTGTTAGTTTCATAATAATCTGCTAGTTTCATAATAATCTGCTAGTTTCATAATAATCTGCTAGTTTCATAATAATCTATTAGTTTAATAATAATCTGTTAGTTTCATAATAATCTATTAGTTTCATAATAATCTGTTAGTTTCATAATAATCTGCTTGTTTCATAATAATCTATTAGTTTCATAATAATCTGTTAGTTTCATAATAATCTCTTAGTTTCATAATAATCTGCTAGTTTCATAATAATCTGCTAGTTTCATAATAATCTATTAGTTTCATAATAATCTGTTAGTTTCATAATAATCTATTAGTTTCATAATAATCTGTTAGTTTCATAATAATCTGCTTGTTTCATAATAATTTATTAGTTTCATAATAATCTGTTAGTTTCATAATAATCTATTAGTTTCATAATAATCTGTTAGTTTCATAATAATCTGCTTGTTTCATAATAATCTGCTAGTGTCATAATAATCTGCTAGTTTCATAATAATCCGCAAGTTTCATAATAATCTGTTAGTTTCAAAATAATCTGCTAGTTTCATAATAATCTGCTAGTTTCATAATAATCTCTTAGTTTCATAATAATCTGCTAGTTTCATAATAATCTGTTAGTTTCATAATAATCTGCTAGTTTCATAAAAATCTGTTAGTTTCATAATAATCCGCAAGTTTCATAATAATCTGTTAGTTTCATAATAATCCGCAAGTTTCATAATAATCTGTTAGTTTCATAATAATCTGCTAGTTTCATAATAATCTGTTAGTTTCATAATAAACTGCTAGTTTAATAATAATCCGCAAGTTTCATAATAATCTGTTAGTTTCATAATAATCTGCTAGTTTAATAATAATCTGTTAGTTTAATAATAATCTCTTCGTTTCATAATAATCTATTAGTTTCATAATAATCTGTTAAGTTCATAATAATCTGTTAGTTTCATAATAATCTATTAGTTTCATAATAATCTGTTAGTTTCATAATAATGTATTAGTTTCATAATAATCTATTAGTTTCATAATAATCTGTTAGTTTCATAATAATCTGCCAGTTCATAATAATCTGTTAGTTTCACAATAATCTGTTAGTTTCATAATAATCTGTTAGTTTCATAAAAATCTGCTAGTTTCATAATAATCTGCTAGTTCATAATAATCTGTTAGTTTCATAATAATCTATTAGTTTTATAATAATATGTTAGTTTCATAATAATCTGCTAGTTCATAATAATCTGTTAGTTTCATAATAATCTATTAGTTTCATAATAAACTGCTAGTTTCATAATAATCTGCAAGTTTTATAATAATCTGTTAGATTCATAATAATCTTTTAGTTTCATAATAATCTGTTAGTTTCATAATAATCTATTAGTTGCATAATAATCTGTAAGTTTCATAATAATCTGCTAGCTTCATGATAATCTATTAGGTTCATAATAATCTGTTAGATTCATAATAATCTGCTAGTTTCATAATAATCTGGTAGTTTCATAATAATCTGCTAGTTTCATAATAATCTGCTAGTTTCATAATAATTCTCTTAGTTTCATAATAATCTGCAAGTTTCATAATAATCTGCTAGTTTCATAATAATCTGTTAGTTTCATAATAATCTGTTAGTTTCATAATAATCTGTTAAGTTCATAATAATCTGTTAGTTTAATAATAATCTATTAGCTCCATAATGATCTATTAGTTTCATAATAATCTGCTAGTGTCATAATAATCTATTAGTTTCATAATAATCTGTTAGTTTAATAATAATCTATTAGTTTCATAATAATCTGTTAGTTTCTTAATAATCTGCTTGTTTCATAATAATCTGCTAGTTTCATAATAATCTGCTAGTTTCATAATAATCCGCAAGTTTCATAATAATCTGTTAGTTTCATAATAATCTGCTAGTTTCATAATAATCTGCTAGTTTCATAATAATCTGCTAGTTTCATAATAATCTGTTAGTTTCATAATAATCTGTTAGTTTCATAATAATCTGTTAGTTTCATAATAATCTGCTAGTTTCATAATAATACGCAAGTTTCATAATAATCTGTTAGTTTCATAATAATCTGTTAGATTCTTAATAATCTGCTTGTTTCATAATAATCTGCTAGTTTTATAATAATCTGCTAGTTTCATAATAATCTGCTAGTTTCATAATAATCTGTTAGTTTCATAATAATCTGCTTGTTTCATAATAATCTGTTAGTTTCATAATAATCTGTTAGTTTCATAATAATCTGCTAGTTTCATAATAATCTGTTAGTTTCATAATAATCTGTTAGTTTCATAATAATCTGCTAGTTTCATAATAATCTGCTAGTTTCATAATAATCTGCTAGTTTCATAATAATACGCAAGTTTCATAATAATCTGCTAGTTTCATAATAATCTGTTAGTTTCATAATAATCTGCTAGTTTCATAATAATCTGCTAGTTTCATAATAATCTGCTAGTTTCATAATAATCTATTAGTTTCATAATAATCTGCTAGTTTCATAATAATCCGCAAGTTTCATAATAATCTGCTAGTTTCATAATAATCCGCAAGTTTCATAATAATCTGCTAGTTTAATAATAATCTGTTAGTTTCATAATAATCTGCTAGTTTCATAATAATACGCAAGTTTCATAATAATCTGTTAGTTTCATAATAATCTGTTAGTTTCTTAATAATCTGCTTGTTTCATAATAATCTGCTAGTTTTATAATAATCTGCTAGTTTCATAATAATCTGCTAGTTTCATAATAATACGCAAGTTTCATAATTATCTGTTAGTTTCATAATAATCTGCTAGTTTCATAATAATCTGCTTGTTTCATAATAATCTATTAGTTTCATAATAATCTGTTAGTTTCATAATAATCTATTAGTTTCATAATAATCTGTTAGTTTCATAATAATCTGCTTGTTTCATAATAATCTGCTAGTGTCATAATAATCTGCTAGTTTCATAATAATCCGCAAGTTTAATAATAATCTGTTAGTTTCATAATAATCTGCTAGTTTCATAATAATCTGCTAGTTTCATAATAATCTCTTAGTTTCATAATAATCTGCTAGTTTCAAAATAATCTGTTAGTTTCATAATAATCTGCTAGTTAAAAAATTATCTGTTAGTTTCATCATAATCTGCTAGTTTCATAATAATCCGCTAGTTTCATAATAATCTGCTAGTTTCATAATAATCTGCAAGTTTCATAATAATCTGTTAGTTTCATAATAATCCGCAAGTTTCATAATAATCTGCTAGTTTCATAATAATCTGCTAGTTTCATAATAATCTGTTAGTTTCATAATAAACTGCTAGTTTAATAATAATCCGCAAGTTTCATAATAATCTGTTAGTTTCATAATAATCTGCTAGTTTAATAATAATCTGTTAGTTTAATAATAATCTGTTAGTTTCATAATAATCTATTAGTTTCATAATAATCTGTTAAGTTGATAATAATCTGTTAGTTTCATAATAATCTATTAGTTTCATAATAATCTGTTAGTTTCAGTATAATGTATTAGTTTCATAATAATCTATTAGTTTCATAATAATCTATTAGTTTCATAATAATCTGCCAGTTCATAATAATCTGTTAGTTTCACAATAATCTGTTAGTTTCATAGTAATCTGTTAGTTTCATAAAAATCTGCTAGTTTCATAATAATCTGCTAGTTCATAATAATCTGTTAGTTTCATAATAATCTATTAGTTTCATAATAATATGTTAGTTTCATAATAATCTGCTAGTTCATAATAATCTGTTAGTTTCATAATAATCTGTTAGTTTCATAATAATCTGCTAGTTCATAATAATCTGTTAGTTTCATAATAATCTATTAGTTTCATAATAATCTGCTAGTTTCATAATAATCTGCAAGTTTTATAAAAATCTGTTAGTTTCATAATAATCTGTTAGTTTCATAATAATCTGTTAGTTTCATAATAATCTATTAGTTGCATAATAATCTGTTAGTTTCATAATAATCTGCTAGCTTCATGATAATCTATTAGTTTCATAATAATCTGTTAGTTTCATAATAATCTGCTAGTTTCATAATAATCTGTTAGTTTCATAATAATCTGCCAGTTCATAATAATCTGTTAGTTTCACAATAATCTGTTAGTTTCATAATAATCTGTTAGTTTCATAAAAATCTGCTAGTTTCATAATAATCTGCTAGTTCATAATAATCTGTTAGTTTCATAAAAATCTATTAGTTTCATAATAATATGTTAGTTTCATAATAATCTGCTAGTTCATAATAATCTGCTAGTTTCATAATAATCTGTTAGTTTCATAATAATCTGCTAGTTCATAATAATCTGTTAGTTTCATAATAATCTATTCGTTTCATAATAATCTGCTAGTTTCCTAATAATCTGCAAGTTTTATAATAATCTGTTAGTTTCATAATAATCTGTTAGTTTCATAATAATCTATTAGTTGCTTAATAATCTGTTAGTTTCATAATAATCTATTAGTTTCATAATAATCTGCTAGCTTCATGATAATTTATTAGTTTCATAATAATCTGTTAGTTTCATAATAATCTGTAGTTTCATAATAATCTGTTAGTTTCATAATAATCTGTTAGTTTCATAATAATCTGTTAGTTTCATAATGATCTAATAGTGTCATAATAATCTGCTAGTTTCATAATAATCTATTAGTGTCATAATAATCTGTTAGTTTCATAATAATCTATTAGTTTCATAATAATCTGTTAGTTTCATAATAATCTGCTTGTTTCATAATAATCTGCTAGTTTCATAATAATCTGCTAGTTTCATAATAACCCGCAAGTTTCATAATAATCTGTTAGTTTCATAATAATCTGCTAGTTTCATAATAATCTGCAAGTTTCATAATAATCTGCTAGTTTCATAATAATACGCAAGTTTCATAATAATCTGTTAGTTTCAAAATAATCTGCTAGTTTCATAATAATCTGCTTGTTTCATAATAATCTGTTAGTTTCATAATAATCTGCTGGTTTCATAATAATCCGCAAGTTTCATAATAATCTGCTAGTTTTATAATAATCTGCTAGTTTCATAATAATCTGCTAGTTTTATAATAATCTGCTAGTTTCATAATAATCTGCTAGTTTCATAATAATCTGCTAGTTTCATAATAATCTGTTAGTTTCATAATAATCTGTAAAGTGCATAATAATCTGTTAGTTTCATAATAATCTATTAGTTTCATAATAATCTGTTAGTTTCATAATAATCTGCCAGTTCATAATAATCTGTTAGTTTCATAATAATCTGTTAGTTTCATAATACTCTGTTAGTTTAATAATAATCTGATAGTTTCATAATAATCTGCTAGTGCATAATAATCTGTTAGTTTCATAATAATCTATTAGTTTCATAATAATATGTTAGTTTCATAATAATCTGCTAGTTCATAATAATCTGTTAGTTTCATAATAATCTGTTAGTTTCATAATAATCCGCAAGTTTCATAAGAATCTGCTAGTTTCATAATAATCTGCTAGTTTCATAATAATCTGCTAGTTTCATAATAATCTGCTAGTTTCATAATAATCTGCTAGTTTCATAATAATCTCTTAGTTTCATAATAATCTGCGAGTGTCATAATAATCTGCTAGTTTCATAATAATCTGTTAGTTTCATAATAATCTATTAGTTTTATAATAATCTGCTAGTTTCATAATAATCTGCTTGTTTCATAATAATCTGCTAGTTTCATAATAATCTGCTAGTTTCATAATAATCCGCAAGTTTCATAATAATCTGTTAGTTTCATAATAATCTGTTAGTTTTATAATAATCTGTAAGTTTTATAATAATCTGTAAGTTTTATAATAATCTGCTAGTTTCATAATAATCTGTAAGTTTTATAATAATCTGCTAGTTTCATAATAATCTGTTAGTTTCATAATAATCTGCTAGTTTCATAATAATCTGCTAGTTTCATAATAATCTGCTAGTTTCATAATAATCTGCAAGTTTCATAATAATCTGCTAGTTTCATAATAATCCGCAAGTTTCATAATAATCTGCTAGTTTCAGATTAATCTGCTAGTTTCATAATAATCTCTTAGTTTCATAATAATCTGCAAGTGTCATAATAATCTGCTAGTTTCATAATAATCTGTTAGTTTCATAATAATCTATTAGTTTTATAATAATCTGTTAGTTTCATAATAATCTGCTTGTTTCATAATAATCTGCTAGTTTCATAATAATCTGCTAGTTTCATAATAATCCGCAAGTTTCATAATAATCTGTTAGTTTCATAATAATCTGTTAGTTTTATAATAATCTGTAAGTTTTATAATAATCTGTAAGTTTTATAATAATCTGCTAGTTTCATAATAATCTGTAAGTTTTATAATAATCTGCTAGTTTCATAATAATCTGTTAGTTTCATAATAATCTGCTAGTTTCATAATAATCTGCTAGTTTCATAATAATCTGCTAGTTTCATAATAATCTGCAAGTTTCATAATAATCTGCTAGTTTCATAATAATCCGCAAGTTTCATAATAATCTGCTAGTTTCATAATAATCTGCTAGTTTCATAATAATCTGCTAGTTTCATAATAATCTGCTAGTTTCATAATAATCTGCTAGTTTCATAATAATCTGCTAGTTTCATAATAATCTGCTAGTTTCATAATAATCTGCTAGTTTCATAATAATCTGCTAGTTTCATAATAATCTGCTAGTTTCATAATAATCTACTAGTTTCATAATAATCTGCAAGTTTCATAATAATCTGCTAGTTTCATAATAATCTGCTAGTTTCATAATAATCTGCTAGTTTCATAATAATCTGCTAGTTTCATAATAATCTGCTAGTTTCATAATAATCTGCTAGTTTCATAATAATCTGCTAGTTTCATAATAATCTGTTAGTTTCATAATACTCTGCTAGTTTCATAATAATCTGCTAGTTTCATAATAATCTGCTAGTTTCATAATAATCTGCTAGTTTCATAATAATCTGCTAGTTTCATAATAATCTGCTAGTTTCATAATAATCTGCTAGTTTCATAATAATCTGCTAGTTTCATAATAATCTGCTAGTTTCATAATAATCTGCTAGTTTCATAATAATCTGCTAGTTTCATAATAATCTGCTAGTTTCATAATAATCTGCTAGTTTCATAATAATCTGCTAGTTTCATAATAATCTGCAAGTTTCATAATAATCTGCTAGTTTCATAATAATCTGCTAGTTTCATAATAATCTGCTAGTTTCATAATAATCTGCTAGTTTCATAATAATCTGCTAGTTTCATAATAATCTGCTAGTTTCATAATAATTTGCTAGTTTCATAATAATCTGCTAGTTTCATAATAATCTGCAAGTTTCATAATAATCTGCTAGTTTCATAATAATCTGCTAGTTTCATAATAATCTGCTAGTTTCATAATAATCTGCTAGTTTAATAATAATCTGCTAGTTTCATAATAATCTGCTAGTTTCATAATAATCTGCTAGTTTCATAATAATCTGCTAGTTTCATAATAATCTGCTAGTTTCATAATAATCTGCTAGTTTCATAATAATCTGCTAGTTTCATAATAATCTGCTAGTTTCATAATAATCTGCTAGTTTCATAATAATCTGCAAGTTTCATAATAATCTGCTAGTTTCATAATAATCCGCAAGTTTCACAATAATCTGCTAGTTTCATAATAATCTGCTAGTTTCATAATAATCTGCTAGTTTCATAATAATCTGCAAGTTTCATAATAATCTGCTAGTTTCATAATAATCTGCTAGTTTCATAATAATCTGCTAGTTTCATAATAATCTGCTAGTTTCATAATAATCTGCTAGTTTCATAATAATCTGCTAGTTTCATAATAATCTGCTAGTTTCATAATTATCTGCTAGTTTCATAATAATCTGCTAGTTTCATAATAATCTGCTAGTTTCATAATAATCTGCTAGTTTCATAATAATCTGCTAGTTTCATAATAATCTGCTAGTTTCATAATAATCTGCTTGTTTCATAATAATCTGCTAGTTTCATAATAATCTGCAAGTTTCATAATAATCTGCTAGTTTCATAATAATCCGCTAGTTTCATAATAATCTGCTAGTTTCATAATAATCTGCTAGTTTCATAATAATCTGCTAGTTTCATAATAATCTGCTAGTTTCATAATAATCTGCTAGTTTCATAATAATCTGCTAGCTTCATAATAATCTGCTAGTTTCATAATAATCTGCTAGTTTCATAATAATCTGCTAGTTTCATAATAATCTGCTAGTTTCATAATAATCTGCTAGTTTCATAATAATCTGCCAGTTTCATAATAATCTGCTAGTTTCATAATAATCTGCTAGTTTCATAATAATCTGCTAGTTTCATAATAATCTGCTAGTTTCATAATAATCTGCTAGTTTCATAATAATCTGCTAGTTTCATAATAATCTGCTAGTTTCATAATAATCTGCTAGTTTCATAATAATCTGTTAGTTTCATAATAATCTGCTAGTTTCATAATAATCTGCTAGTTTCATAATAATCTGCTAGTTTCATAATAATCTGCTAGTTTCAATATAATCTGCTAGTTTCATAATAATCTGCTAGTTTCATAATAATCTGCTAGTTTCATAATAATCTGCTAGTTTCATAATAATCTGCTAGTTTCATAATAATCTGCTAGTTTCATAATAATCTGCTAGTTTCATAATAATCTGCTAGTTTCATAATAATCTGCTAGTTTCATAATAATCTGCTAGTTTCATAATAATCTGCTAGTTTCATAATAATCTGCAAGTTTCATAATAATCTGTTTGTTTCATAATAATCCGCAAGTTTCATAATAATCTGCTAGTTTCATAATAATCTGCTAGTTTCATAATAATCTGTTAGTTTCATAATAAACTGCTAGTTTAATAATAATCCGCAAGTTTCATATTAATCTGTTAGTTTCATAATAATCTGCTAGTTTAATAATAATCTGTTAGTTTAATAATAATCTGCTTGTTTCATAATAATCTATTAGTTTCATAATAATCTGTTAAGTTCATAATAATCTGTTAGTTTCATAATAATCTGCTAGTTCATAATAATCTGCTAGTTTCATAATAATCTATTAGTTTCATAATAATCTGCTAGTTTCATAATAATCTGCTAGTTTCATAATAATCTGCTAGTTTCATAATAATCTGCTAGTTTCATAATAATCTGCTAGTTTCATAATAATCTGCTAGTTTCATAATAATCTGCTAGTTTCATAATAATCTGCTAGTTTCAATATAATCTGCTAGTTTCATAATAATCTGCTAGTTTCATAATAATCTGCTAGTTTCATAATAATCTGCTAGTTTCATAATAATCTGCTAGTTTCATAATAATCTGCTAGTTTCAATATAATCTGCTAGTTTCATAATAATCTGCTAGTTTCATAATAATCTGCTAGTTTCATAATAATCTGCTAGTTTCATAATAATCTGCTAGTTTCATAATAATCTGCTAGTTTCATAATAATCTGCTAGTTTCATAATAATCTGCAAGTTTCATAATAATCTGCTAGTTTCATAATAATCCGCTAGTTTCATAATAATCTGCTAGTTTCATAATAATCTGCTAGTTTCATAATAATCTGCTAGTTTCATAATAATCTGCTAGTTTCATAATAATCTGCTAGCTTCATAATAATCTGCTAGTTTCATAATAATCTGCTAGTTTCATAATAATCTGCTAGTTTCATAATAATCTGCTAGTTTCATAATAATCTGCTAGTTTCATAATAATCTGCCAGTTTCATAATAATCTGCTAGTTTCATAATAATCTGCTAGTTTCATAATAATCTGCTAGTTTCATAATAATCTGCTAGTTTCATAATAATCTGCAAGTTTCATAATAATCTGCTAGTTTCATAATAATCTGCTAGTTTCATAATAATCTGCTAGTTTCATAATAATCTGCTAGTTTCATAATAATCTGCTAGTTTCATAATAATCTGTTAGTTTCATAATAATCTGCTAGTTTCATAATAATCTGCTAGTTTCATAATAATCTGCTAGTTTCATAATAATCTGCTAGTTTCATAATAATCTGCTAGTTTCATAATAATCTGCTAGTTTCATAATAATCTGTTAGTTTCATAATAATCTGCTAGTTTCATAATAATCTGCTAGTTTCATAATAATCTGCTAGTTTCATAATAATCTGCTAGTTTCAATATAATCTGCTAGTTTCATAATAATCTGCTAGTTTCATAATAATCTGCTAGTTTCATAATAATCTGCTAGTTTCATAATAATCTGCTAGTTTCATAATAATCTGCTAGTTTCATAATAATCTGCTAGTTTCATAATAATCTGCTAGTTTCATAATAATCTGCTAGTCTCATAATAATCTGCTAGTTTCATAATAATCTGCTAGTTTCATAATAATCTGCTAGTTTCATAATAATCTGCAAGTTTCATAATAATCTGTTAGTTTCATAATAATCCGCAAGTTTCATAATAATCTGCTAGTTTCATAATAATCTGCTAGTTTCATAATAATCTGTTAGTTTCATAATAATCTGCTAGTTTAATAATAATCCGCAAGTTTCATATTAATCTGTTAGTTTCATAATAATCTGCTAGTTTAATAATAATCTGTTAGTTTAATAATAATCTGCTTGTTTCATAATAATCTATTAGTTTCATAATAATCTGTTAAGTTCATAATAATCTGTTAGTTTCATAATAATCTGCTAGTTCATAATAATCTGCTAGTTTCATAATAATCTATTAGTTTCATAATAATCTGCTAGTTTCATAATAATCTGCTAGTTTCATAATAATCTGCTAGTTTCATAATAATCTGCTAGTTTCATAATAATCTGCTAGTTTCATAATAATCTGCTAGTTTCAATATAATCTGCTAGTTTCATAATAATCTGCTAGTTTCATAATAATCTGCTAGTTTCATAATAATCTGCTAGTTTCATAATAATCTGCTAGTTTCATAATAATCTGCTAGTTTCAATATAATCTGCTAGTTTCATAATAATCTGCTAGTTTCATAATAATCTGCTAGTTTCATAATAATCTGCTAGTTTCATAATAATCTGCTAGTTTCATAATAATCTGCTAGTTTCATAATAATCTGCTAGTTTCATAATAATCTGCAAGTTTCATAATAATCTGCTAGTTTCATAATAATCCGCTAGTTTCATAATAATCTGCTAGTTTCATAATAATCTGCTAGTTTCATAATAATCTGCTAGTTTCATAATAATCTGCTAGTTTCATAATAATCTGCTAGCTTCATAATAATCTGCTAGTTTCATAATAATCTGCTAGTTTCATAATAATCTGCTAGTTTCATAATAATCTGCTAGTTTCATAATAATCTGCTAGTTTCATAATAATCTGCCAGTTTCATAATAATCTGCTAGTTTCATAATAATCTGCTAGTTTCATAATAATCTGCTAGTTTCATAATAATCTGCTAGTTTCATAATAATCTGCAAGTTTCATAATAATCTGCTAGTTTCATAATAATCTGCTAGTTTCATAATAATCTGCTAGTTTCATAATAATCTGCTAGTTTCATAATAATCTGCTAGTTTCATAATAATCTGTTAGTTTCATAATAATCTGCTAGTTTCATAATAATCTGCTAGTTTCATAATAATCTGCTAGTTTCATAATAATCTGCTAGTTTCATAATAATCTGCTAGTTTCATAATAATCTGCTAGTTTCATAATAATCTGTTAGTTTCATAATAATCTGCTAGTTTCATAATAATCTGCTAGTTTCATAATAATCTGCTAGTTTCATAATAATCTGCTAGTTTCAATATAATCTGCTAGTTTCATAATAATCTGCTAGTTTCATAATAATCTGCTAGTTTCATAATAATCTGCTAGTTTCATAATAATCTGCTAGTTTCATAATAATCTGCTAGTTTCATAATAATCTGCTAGTTTCATAATAATCTGCTAGTTTCATAATAATCTGCTAGTCTCATAATAATCTGCTAGTTTCATAATAATCTGCTAGTTTCATAATAATCTGCTAGTTTCATAATAATCTGCAAGTTTCATAATAATCTGTTAGTTTCATAATAATCCGCAAGTTTCATAATAATCTGCTAGTTTCATAATAATCTGCTAGTTTAATAATAATCTGTTAGTTTAATAATAATCTGCTTGTTTCATAATAATCTATTAGTTTCATAATAATCTGTTAAGTTCATAATAATCTGTTAGTTTCATAATAATCTGCTAGTTCATAATAATCTGCTAGTTTCATAATAATCTATTAGTTTCATAATAATCTGCTAGTTTCATAATAATCTGCTAGTTTCATAATAATCTGCTAGTTTCATAATAATCTGCTAGTTTCATAATAATCTGCTAGTTTCATAATAATCTGCTAGTTTCAATATAATCTGCTAGTTTCATAATAATCTGCTAGTTTCATAATAATCTGCTAGTTTCATAATAATCTGCTAGTTTCATAATAATCTGCTAGTTTCATAATAATCTGCTAGTTTCAATATAATCTGCTAGTTTCATAATAATCTGCTAGTTTCATAATAATCTGCTAGTTTCATAATAATCTGCTAGTTTCATAATAATCTGCTAGTTTCATAATAATCTGCTAGTTTCATAATAATCTGCTAGTTTCATAATAATCTGCAAGTTTCATAATAATCTGCTAGTTTCATAATAATCCGCTAGTTTCATAATAATCTGCTAGTTTCATAATAATCTGCTAGTTTCATAATAATCTGCTAGTTTCATAATAATCTGCTAGTTTCATAATAATCTGCTAGCTTCATAATAATCTGCTAGTTTCATAATAATCTGCTAGTTTCATAATAATCTGCTAGTTTCATAATAATCTGCTAGTTTCATAATAATCTGCTAGTTTCATAATAATCTGCCAGTTTCATAATAATCTGCTAGTTTCATAATAATCTGCTAGTTTCATAATAATCTGCTAGTTTCATAATAATCTGCTAGTTTCATAATAATCTGCAAGTTTCATAATAATCTGCTAGTTTCATAATAATCTGCTAGTTTCATAATAATCTGCTAGTTTCATAATAATCTGCTAGTTTCATAATAATCTGCTAGTTTCATAATAATCTGTTAGTTTCATAATAATCTGCTAGTTTCATAATAATCTGCTAGTTTCATAATAATCTGCTAGTTTCATAATAATCTGCTAGTTTCATAATAATCTGCTAGTTTCATAATAATCTGCTAGTTTCATAATAATCTGTTAGTTTCATAATAATCTGCTAGTTTCATAATAATCTGCTAGTTTCATAATAATCTGCTAGTTTCATAATAATCTGCTAGTTTCAATATAATCTGCTAGTTTCATAATAATCTGCTAGTTTCATAATAATCTGCTAGTTTCATAATAATCTGCTAGTTTCATAATAATCTGCTAGTTTCATAATAATCTGCTAGTTTCATAATAATCTGCTAGTTTCATAATAATCTGCTAGTTTCATAATAATCTGCTAGTCTCATAATAATCTGCTAGTTTCATAATAATCTGCTAGTTTCATAATAATCTGCTAGTTTCATAATAATCTGCAAGTTTCATAATAATCTGTTAGTTTCATAATAATCCGCAAGTTTCATAATAATCTGCTAGTTTCATAATAATCTGCTAGTTTCATAATAATCTGTTAGTTTCATAATAAACTGCTAGTTTAATAATAATCCGCAAGTTTCATATTAATCTGTTAGTTTCATAATAATCTGCTAGTTTAATAATAATCTGTTAGTTTAA
This sequence comes from Euprymna scolopes, assembly GCF_053919585.1. Taxonomy (NCBI): domain Eukaryota; kingdom Metazoa; phylum Mollusca; class Cephalopoda; order Sepiida; family Sepiolidae; genus Euprymna; species Euprymna scolopes. The sequence continues at coordinate 65,488,509 of NC_136493.1, read as the reverse complement.
TAATAATCTGCTTGTTTCATAATAATCTATTAGTTTCATAATAATCTGTTAAGTTCATAATAATCTGTTAGTTTCATAATAATCTGCTAGTTCATAATAATCTGCTAGTTTCATAATAATCTATTAGTTTCATAATAATCTGTTAGTTTCATAATAATCTATTAGTTGCATAATTATCTGTTTGTTTCATAATAATCTGCTAGTTTCATAATAATCTGTTAGTTTCATAATAATCTGCTAGTTTCATAATAATCTGCTAGTTTCATAATAATCTGCTAGTTTCATAATAATCTGCTAGTTTCATAATAATCTGTTAGTTTCATAATAATCCGCAAGTTTCATAATAATCTGCTTGTTTCATAATAATCTGCTAGTTTAATAAAAATCTGTTAGTTTAATAATAATCTGCTTGTTTCATAATAATCTATTTGTTTCATAATAATCTGTTAAGTTCATAATAATCTGTTAGTTTCATAATAATCTATTAGTTTCATAATAATCTGTTAGTTTCATAATAATTTATTAGTTTCATAATAATCTATTAGTTTCATAATAATCTGTTAGTTTCATAATAATCTGCCAGTTCATAATAATCTGTTAGTTTCACAATAATCTGTTAGTTTCATAATAATCTGTTAGTTTCATAAAAATCTGCTAGTTTCATAATAATCTCCTAGTTCATAATAATCTGTTAGTTTCATAATAATCTATTAGTTTCATAATAATATGTTAGTTTCATAATAATCTGCTAGTTCATAATAATCTGTTAGTTTCATAATAATCTGTTAGTTTCATAATAATCTGCTAGTTCATAATAATCTGCTAGTTTCATAATAATCTATTAGTTTCATAATAATCTGCTAGTTTCATAATAATCTGCAAGTTTTATAATAATCTGTTAGTTTCATAATAATCTGTTAGTTTCATAATAATCTGTTAGTTTCATAATAATCTATTAGTTGCATAATTATCTGTTTGTTTCATAATAATCTGCTAGTTTCATAATAATCTGTTAGTTTCATAATAATCTGCTAGTTTCATAATAATCTGCTAGTTTCATAATAATCTGCTAGTTTCATAATAATCTGCTAGTTTTATAATAATCTGCTAGTTTCATAATAATCTCTTAGTTTCATAATAATCTGCTAGTTTCATAATAATCTGCTAGTTTCATAATAATCTGTTAGTTTCATAATAATCTGCTAGTTTCATAATAATCTGCTAGTTTCATAATAATCTGTTAGTTTCATAATAATCTGCTAGTTTCATAATAATCTGCTAGTTTCATAATAATCTGCTAGTTTCATAATAATCTGCTAGTTTCAAAATAATCTCTTAGTTTAATAATAATCTGCTTGTTTCATAATAATCTGTTAGTTTCATAATAATCTGTTAGTTTCATAATAATCTGTTAGTTTCATAATAATCTGTTAGTTTCATAATAATCTATTAGTTGCTTAATAATCTGTTAGTTTCTTAATAATCTGCTTGTTTCATAATAATCTGCTAGTTTCATAATAATCTGCTTGTTTCATAATAATCCGCAAGTTTCATAATAATCTATTAGTTTCATAATAATCTGCTAGTTTCATAATAATCTGCAAGTTTTACAATAATCTGTTAGTTTCATAATAATCTGTTAGTTTCATAATAATCTGTTAGTTTCATAATAATTAATTAGTTGCATAATAATCTGTTAGTTTCATAATAATCTGCTAGCTTCATGATAATCTATTAGTTTCATAATAATCTGTTAGTTTCATAATAATCTGCTAGTTTCATAATAATCTGTTAGTTTCATAATAATCTGCTAGTTTCATAATAATCTGCTAGTTTCATAATAATTCTGTTAGTTTCATAATAATCCGCAAGTTTCATAATAATCTGCTAGTTTCATAATAATCTGTTAGTTTCATAATAATCTGTAAGTTTCATAATAATCTGTTAAGTTCATAATAATCTGTTAGTTTCATAATAATCTATTAGTTTCATAATGATCTATTAGTTTCATAACAATATGCTAGTTTCATAATAATCTATTAGTTTCATAATAATCTGTTAGTTTCATAATAATCTATTAGTTTCATAATAATCTGTTAGTTTCTTAATAATCTGCTTGTTTCATAATAATCTGCTAGTTCATAATAATCTGCTTGTTTCATAATAATCCGCAAGTTTCATAATAATCTGTTAGTTTCATAATAATCTGCTAGTTTCATAATAATCTGCTAGTTTCATAATAATCTGCTAGTTTCATAATAATACGCAAGCTTCATAATAATCTGTTAGTTTCATAATAATCTGCTAGTTTCATAATAATCTGCTTGTTTCATAATAATCTGTTAGTTTCATAATAATCTGCTAGTTTCATAATAATCTGTTAGTTTCATAATAATCTGCTAGTTTCATAATAATCTGTTAGTTTCATAATAATCTGCTAGTTTCATAATAATCTGTTAGTTTCATAATAATCTGCTAGTTTCATAATAATCTGCTAGTTTCATAATAATCTGCTAGTTTCATAATAATACGCAAGTTTCATAATAATCTGCTAGTTTCATAATAATCTATTAGTTTCATAATAATACGCAAGCTTCATAATAATCTGCTAGTTTCATAATAATCTGTTAGTTTCATAATAATCTGCTAGTTTCATAATAATCTGCTAGTTTCATAATAATCTGCTAGTTTCATAATAATCTGCAAGTTTCATAATAATCTGTTAGTTTCATAATAATCCGCAAGTTTCATAAGAATCTGCTAGTTTCATAATAATCTGTTAGTTTCATAATAATCCGCAAGTTTCATAATAATCTGTTAGTTTCATAATAATCCGCAAGTTTCATAATAATCTGCTAGTTTCATAATAATCTGCTAGTTTCATAATAATATGCAAGTTTCATAATAATCTGTTAGTTTCATAATAATCTGTTAGTTTCATAATAATCTGCAAGTTTCATAATAATCTGTTAGTTTCATAATAATCCGCAAGTTTCATAAGAATCTGCTAGTTTAATAATAATCTGTTAGTTTCATAATAATCCACAAGTTTCATATTAATCTGTTAGTTTCATAATAATCTGCTAGTTTCATAATAATCTCTTAGTTTCATAATAATCTGCTAGTTTCATAATAATCTGCTAGTTTCATAATAATCTGTTAGTTTCATAATAATCTGTTAGTTTCATAATGATCTATTAGTTTCATAATAATCTGCTAGTTTCATAATAATCTATTAGTTTCATAATAATCTGTTAGTTTCATAATAACCTTTTAGTTTCATAATAATCTGTTAGTTTCATAATAATCTGCTTGTTTCATAATAATCTGCTAGTGTCATAATAATCTGCTAGTTTCATAATAATCCGCAAGTTTCATAATAATCTGGTAGTTTCATAATAATCTGCTAGTTTCATAATAATCTGCTAGTTTCATAATAATCTGTTAGTTTCATAATAATCTGCTAGTGTCATAAATATCTGCTAGTTTCATAATAATCCGCAAGTTTCATAATAATCTGCTAGTTTCATAATAATACGCAAGTTTCATAATAATCTGTTAGTTTCATAATAATCTGTTAGTTTCATAATAATCTGCTAGTTTCATAATAATCTGCTAGTTTCATAATAATCTGCTAGTTTCATAATAATCTGCTAGTTTCATAATAATCCGCAAGTTTCACAATAATCTGTAAGTTTCATAATAATCTGCTAGTTTCATAATAATCTGCTAGTTTCATAATAATCTGCTAGTTGCATAATAATCTGCTTGTTTCATAATAATCTGCAAGTTTCATAATAATCTGTTAGTTTCATAATAATCCGCAAGTTTCATAAGAATCTGCTAGTTTCATAATAATCTGTTAGTTTCATAATAATCTGCTAGTTTCATAATAATCTGCTAGTTTCATAATAATCTGTTAGTTTAATAATAATCTGCTAGTTTCATAATAATCTGCTAGTTTCATAATAATCTGCTAGTGTCATAATAATCTGTTTGTTTCATAATGATCTATTAGTTTCATAATAATCTGCTAGGTTCATAACAATCTATTAGTTTCATAATAATCTGTTAGATTCATAATAATCTATTAGTTTCATAATAATCTGTTAGTTTCATAATAATCTGCTTGTTTCATAATAATCTGCTAGTGTCATAATAATCTGCTAGTTTCATAATAATCCGCAAGTTTCATAATAATCTGTTAGTTTCACAATAATCTGCTAGTTTCATAATAATCTGCTAGTTTCATAATAATCTCTTAGTTTCATAATAATCTGCTAGTTTCATAATAATCTGTTAGTTTCATAATAATCTGCTAGTTTCATAATAATCTGCTAGTTTCATAATAATCTGTTAGTTTCATAATAATCTGCTAGTTTCACAATAATCTCTTAGTTTCATAATAATCTGCTAGTTTTATAATAATCTGCTAGTTTCATAATAATCTGTTAGTTTCATAATAATCTGTTAGTTTCATAATAATCTGCTAGTTTCATAATAATCTGCTAGTTTCATAATAATCTCTTAGTTTCATAATAATCTGCTAGTTTCATAATAATCTGTTAGTTTCATAATAATCTGTTAGTTTCACAATAATCTGCTAGTTTCATAATAATCTGCTAGTTTCATAATAATCGGTTAGTTTCATAATAATCTGCTAGTTTCATAATAATCTGTTAGTTTCACAATAATCTGCTAGTTTCATAATAATCTGCTAGTTTCATAATAATCTGTTAGTTTCATAATAATCTGCTAGTTTCATAATAATCTGTTAGTTTCACAATAATCTGCTAGTTTCATAATAATCTGCTAGTTTCACAATAATCTCTTACTTTCATAATAATCTTTTAGTTTCATAATAATCTGCTAGTTTCATAATAATCTGTTAGTTTCATAATAATCTGCTAGTTTCATAATAATCTGCTAGTTTCATAATAATCTGTTAGTTTCATAATAATCTGTTAGTTTCATAATAATCTGTTAGTTTCACAATAATCTGCTAGTTTCATAATAATCTGCTAGTTTCATAATAATCTGTTTGTTTCATAATAATCTGCTAGTTTCATAAACATCTGCTAGTTTCATAATAATCCGCAAGTTTCATAATAATCTGTTAGTTTCATAATAATCCGCAAGTTTCATAATAATCTGCTAGTTTCATAATAATCTGTTAGTTTCATAATAATCTGCTAGTTTCATAATAATCTGCTAGTTTCATAATAATCTGCAAGTTTCATAATAATCTGTTAGTTTCATAATAATCCGCAAGTTTCATAATAATCTGCTAGTTTCATAATAATCTGCTAGTTTCATAATAATCTGTTAGTTTAATAATAATCTGTTAGTTTCATAATAATCCATTAGTTTCATAATAATCTGTTAAGTTCATCATAATCTGTTAGTTTCATAATAATCTATTAGTTTCATAATAATCTGTTAGTTTCATAATAATGTATTAGTTTCATAATAATCTATTAGTTTCATAATAATCTGTTAGTTTCATAATAATCTGCCAGTTCATAATAATCTGTTATTTTCACAATAATCTGTTAGTTTCATAATAATCTGTTAGTTTCATAAAAATCTGCTAGTTTCATAATAATCTGTTAGTTTCATAATAATCTATTAGTTTCATAATAATATGTTAGTTTCATAATAATCTGCTAGTTCATAATAATCTGTTAGTTTCATAATAATCTGTTAGTTTCATAATAATCTGCTAGTTCATAATAATCTGTTAGTTTCATAATAATCTATTAGTTTCATAATAATCTGCTAGTTTCATAATAATCTGTTAGTTTCATAATAATCTGTTAGTTTCATAATAATCTATTAGTTTCATAATAATCTATTAGTTTCATAATAATCTATTAGTTTCATAATAATCTGCTAGTTTCATAATAATCTGCCAGTTTTATAATAATCTGTTAGTTTCATAATAATCTGTTAGTTTCATAATAATCTGTTAGTTTCATAATAATCTATTAGTTGCATAATAATCTGTTAGTTTCATAATAATCTGCTAGCTTCATGATAATCTATTAGTTTCATAATAATCTGTTAGTTTCATAATAATCTGTAGTTTCATAATAATCTGTTAGTTTCATAATCATCTGTTAGTTTCATAATAATCTGTTAGTTTCATAATGATCTATTAGTTTCATAATAATCTGCTAGTTTCATAATAATCTATTAGTTTCATAATAATCTATTAGTTTCATAATAATCTGTTAGTTTCATAAAAATCTATTAGTTTCATAATAATCTGTTAGTTTCATAATAATCTGCTTGTTTCATAATAATCTGCTAGTTTCATAATAATCTGTTAGTTTCATAATAATCTGCTAGTTTCATAATAATCTGCTTGTTTCATAATAATCTGCTAGTTTCATAATAATCTGTTAGTTTCATAATAATCTGCTAGTTTCATAATAATCTGCTAGTTTCATAATAATCTGCTAGTTTCATAATAATCTGCTAGTTTCATAATAATCTGCAAGTTTCATAATAATCTGTTAGTTTCATAATAATCCGCAAGTCTCATAATAATCTGCTAGTTTCATAATAATCTGTTAGTTTCATAATAATCTGCTAGTTTCATAATAATCTGCAAGTTTAATAATAATCTGTTAGTTTCGTAATAATCCGCAAGTCTCATAATAATCTGCTAGTTTCATAATAATCTGCTAGTTTCATAATAATCTGTTAGTTTCATAATAAACTGCTAGTTTAATAATAATCCGCAAGTTTCATAATAATCTGTTAGTTTCATAATAATCTGCTAGTTTAATAATAATCTGTTAGTTTAATAATAATCTGTTAGTTTCATAATAATCTATTAGTTTCATAATAATCTGTTAAGTTCATAATAATCTGTTAGTTTCATAATAATCTATTAGTTTCATAATAATCTGCTAGTTTAATAATAATCTGTTAGTTTCATAATAAACTGCTAGTTTAATAATAATCCGCAAGTTTCATAATAATCTGTTAGATTCATAATAATCTGCTAGATTAATTATAATCTGTTAGTTTAATAATAATCTGTTAGTTTCATAATAATCTATTAGTTTCATAATAATCTATTAGTTTTATAATAATCTGTTAGTTTCATAATAATCTGCCAGTTCATAATAATATGTTAGTTTCACAATAATCTGTTAGTTTCATAATAATCTGTTAGTTTCATAAAAATCTGCTAGTTTCATAATAATCTGCTAGTTCATAATAATCTGTTAGTTTCATAATAATCTATTAGTTTCATAATAATATGTTAGTTTCATAATAATCTGCTAGTTCATAATAATCTGTTAGTTTCATAATAATCTGTTAGTTTCATAATAATCTGCTAGTTCATAATAATCTGTTAGTTTCAAAATAATCTATTAGTTTCATAATAATCTGCTAGTTTCATAATAATCTGCAAGTTTTATAATAATCTGTTAGTTTCATAATAATCTGTTAGTTTCATAATAATCTGTTAGTTTCATAATAATCTATTAGTTGCATAATAATCTGTTAGTTTCATAATAATCTGCTAGCTTCATGATAATCTATTAGGTTCATAATAATCTATTAGTTTCATAATAATCTGCTAGTTTCATAATAATCTGCAAGTTTTATAATAATCTGTTAGTTTCATAATAATCTGTTAGTTTCATAATAATCTGTTAGTTTCATAATAATCTATTAGTTGCATAATAATCTGTTAGTTTCATAATAATCTGCTAGCTTCATGATAATCTATTAGTTTCATAATAATCTGTTAGTTTCATAATAATCTGTAGTTTCATAATAATCTGTTAGTTTCATAATAATCTGTTAGTTTCATAATAATCTGTTAGTTTCATAATGATCTATTAGTTTCATAATAATCTGCTAGTTTCATAATAATCTATTAGTTTCATAATAATCTGTTAGTTTCATAATAATCTATTAGTTTCATAATAATCTGTTAGTTTCATAATAATCTGCTTGTTTCATAATAATCTGCTAGTTTCATAATAATCTGCTAGTTTCATAATAATCCGCAAGTTTCATAATAATCTGTTAGTTTCATAATAATCTGCTAGTTTCATAATAATCTGCTAGGTTCATAATAATTTGCTAGTTTCATAATAATACGCAAGTTTCTAAATAATCTGTTGGTTTCATAATAATCTGCTAGTTTCATAATAATCTGCTAGTTTCATAATAATCTTTTAGTTTCATAATAATCTGCTAGTTTCATAATAATCTGCTAGTTTCATAATAATCTGCTAGTTTCATAATAATACGCAAGTTTCATAATAATCTGCTAGTTTCATAATAATCTGTTAGTTTCATAATAATCTGCTAGTTTCATAATAATCTGCTAGTTTCATAATAATCTGCTAGTTTCATAATAATCTGCTAGTTTCATAATAATCCGCAAGTTTCATAATAATCTGCTAGTTTCATAATAATCTGCTAGTTTAATAATAATCTGCTAGTTTCATAATAATCTGCTAGTTTCATAATAATCTGCTAGTTTCATAATAATCTGCAAGTTTCATAATAATCTGCAAGTTTCATAATAATATGTAAGTTTCATAATAATCTGCTAGTTTAATAATAATGTGTAAGTTTCATAATAATCTGTAAGTTTCATAATAATCTGCTAGTTTAATAATAATCTGCTAGTTTCATAATAATCTGTTAGTTTCATAATAATCTGTAAGTTTCATAATAATCTGCTAGTTTAATAATAATCTGCTAGTTTCATAATAATCTGTTAGTTTCATAATAATCTGTAAGTTTCATAATAATCTGCTAGTTTAATAATAATCTGCTAGTTTCATAATAATCTGCTAGTTTCATAATAATCTGCTAGTTTCATAATAATCTGCAAGTTTCATAATAATCTGTTAGTTTCATAATAATCTGTTAGTTTCATAATAATCTGCTAGTTTCATACAAATCTGCTAGTTTCATAATAATCCGCAAGTTTCATAATAATCTGCTAGTTTCATAATAATCTGTAAGTTTCATAATAATCTGCTAGTTTCATAATAATCTGCTAATTTAATAATAATCTGCTAGTTTCATAATAATCTGTTAGTTTCATAATAATCTGTAAGTTTCATAATAATCTGTTAGTTTCGTAATAATCTGCTAGTTTCATAATAATCTGTTAGTTTCATAATAATCTGCTAGTTTCATAATAATCCGCAAGTTTCATAATAATCTGTAAGTTTCATAATAATCTGTTAGTTTCATAATAATCTGCTAGTTTCATAATAATCTGTTAGTTTCATAATAATCTGCTAGTTTCATAATAATCTGCTAGTTTCATAATAATCTGCTAGTTTCATAATAATCTGCTAGTTTCATAATAATCCGCAAGTTTCATAATAATCTGTAAGTTTCATAATAATCTGCTAGTTTAATAATAATCTGTTAGTTTCATAATAATCTGTAAGTTTCATAATAATCTGCTAGTTTCATAATAATCTGTTAGTTTCATAATAATCTGCTAGTTTCATAATAATCTGTTAGTTTCATAATAATCTGTTAGTTTCATAATAATCTGTAAGTTTCATAATAATCTGCAAGTTTCATAATAATATGTAAGTTTCATAATAATCTGCTAGTTTAATAATAATCTGTAAGTTTCATAATAATCTGTAAGTTTCATAATAATCTGCTAGTTTCATAATAATCTATTAGTTTCATAATAATCTATTAGTTTCATAATAATCTGTTAGTTTCATAAAAATCTATTAGTTTCATAATAATCTGTTAGTTTCATAATAATCTGCTTGTTTCATAATAATCTGCTAGTTTCATAATAATCTGTTAGTTTCATAATAATCTGCTAGTTTCATAATAATCTGCTTGTTTCATAATAATCTGCTAGTTTCATAATAATCTGTTAGTTTCATAATAATCTGCTAGTTTCATAATAATCTGCTAGTTTCATAATAATCTGCTAGTTTCATAATAATCTGCTAGTTTCATAATAATCTGCAAGTTTCATAATAATCTGTTAGTTTCATAATAATCCGCAAGTCTCATAATAATCTGCTAGTTTCATAATAATCTGTTTGTTTCATAATAATCTGCTAGTTTCATAATAATCTGCAAGTTTCATAATAATCTGTTAGTTTCGTAATAATCCGCAAGTCTCATAATAATCTGCTAGTTTCATAATAATCTGCTAGTTTCATAATAATCTGTTAGTTTCATAATAACCTCTAGTTTAATAATAATCCGCAAGTTTCATAATAATCTGTTAGTTTCATAATAATCTGCTAGTTTAATAATAATCTGTTAGTTTAATAATAATCTGTTAGTTTCATAATAATCTATTAGTTTCATAATAATCTGTTAAGTTCATAATAATCTGTTTGTTTCATAATAATCTATTAGTTTCATAATAATCTGCTAGTTTCATAATAATCTGTTAGTTTCATAATAAACTGCTAGTTTAATAATAATCCGCAAGTTTCATAATAATCTGTTAGTTTCATAATAATCTGCTAGTTTAATTATAATCTGTTAGTTTAATAATAATCTGTTAGTTTCATAATAATCTATTAGTTTCATAATAATCTATTAGTTTTATAATAATCTGTTAGTTTCATAATAATCTGCCAGTTCATAATAATCTGTTAGTTTCACAATAATCTGTTAGTTTCATAATAATCTGTTAGTTTCATAAAAATCTGCTAGTTTCATAATAATCTGCTAGTTCATAATAATCTGTTAGTTTCATAATAATCTATCAGTGTCATAATAATATGTTAGTTTCATAATAATCTGCTAGTTCATAATAATCTGTTAGTTTCATAATAATCTGTTAGTTTCATAATAATCTGCTAGTTCATAATAATCTGTTAGTTTCAAAATAATCTATTAGTTTCATAATAATCTGCTAGTTTCATAATAATCTGCAAGTTTTATAATAATCTGTTAGTTTCATAATAATCTGTTAGTTTCATAATAATCTGTTAGTTTCATAATAATCTATTAGTTGCATAATAATCTGTTAGTTTCATAATAATCTGCTAGCTTCATGATAATCTATTAGGTTCATAATAATCTATTAGTTTCATAATAATCTGCTAGTTTCATAATAATCTGCAAGTTTTATAATAATCTGTTAGTTTCATAATAATCTGTTAGTTTCATAATAATCTGTTAGTTTCATAATAATCTATTAGTTTCATAATAATCTGTTAGTTTCATAATAATCTGCTAGCTTCATGATAATCTATTAGTTTCATAATAATCTGTTAGTTTCATAATAATCTGTAGTTTCATAATAATCTGTTAGTTTCATAATAATCTGTTAGTTTCATAATAATCTGTTAGTTTCATAATGATCTATTAGTTTCATAATAATCTGCTAGTTTCATAATAATCTATTAGTTTCATAATAATCTGTTAGTTTCATAATAATCTATTAGTTTCATAATAATCTGTTAGTTTCATAATAATCTGCTTGTTTCATAATAATCTGCTAGTTTCATAATAATCTGCTAGTTTCATAATAATCCGCAAGTTTCATAATAATCTGTTAGTTTCATAATAATCTGCTAGTTTCATAATAATCTGCTAGGTTCATAATAATTTGCTAGTTTCATAATAATACGCAAGTTTCATAATAATCTGTTGGTTTCATAATAATCTGCTAGTTTCATAATAATCTGCTTGTTTCATAATAATCTTTTAGTTTCATAATAATCTGCTAGTTTCATAATAATCTGCTAGTTTCATAATAATCTGCTAGTTTCATAATAATCTGCTAGTTTCATAATAATCTGCTAGTTTCATGAGAATCTGTTAGTTTCATAATAATCTGCTAGTTTCATAATAATCCGCAAGTTTCATAATAATCTGCTAGTTTCATAATAATCTGTTTGTTTCATAATAATCTGCTAGTTTCATAATAATCTGCTAGTTTCATAATAATTCTGTTAGTTTCATAATTATCCGCAAGTTTCATAATAATCTGCTAGTTTCATAATAATCTGCTAGTTTCATAAAAATCTGTTAGTTTCATAATAATCTGCTAGTTTCATAATAATCTGCTAGTTTCATAATGATCTGTTAGTTTCATAATAATCTGTTAGTTTCATAATGATCTATTAGTTTCATAATAATCTGCTAGTTTCATAATAATCTATTAGTGTCATAATAATCTGTTAGTTTCATAATAATCTGCTAGCTTCATAATAATCTGTTAGTTTCATAATAATCTGCTTGTTTCATAATAATCTGCTAGTGTCATAATAATCTGCTAGTTTCATAATGATCTATTAGTTTCATAATAATCTGTTAGTTTCATAATGATCTATTAGTTTCATAATAATCTGCTAGTTTCATTACAATCTATTAGTGTCATAATAATCTATTAGTTTCATAATAATCTATTAGTTTCATAATAATCTGTTAGTTTCATAATAATCTGCTTGTTTCATAATAATCTGCTAGTGTCATAATAATCTGCTAGTTTCATAATAATCCGCAAGTTTCATAATAATCTGTTAGTTCCATAATAATCTGCTAGTTTCATAATAATCTGCTAGTTTCATAATAATCTGTTAGTTTCATAATAATCTGTTAGTTTCATAATAATACGCAAGTTTCATAATAATCCGCAAGTTTCATAATAATCTGTTAGTTCCATAATAATCTGCTAGTTTCATAATAATCTGCTAGTTTCATAATAATCTGTTAGTTTCATAATAATCTGTTAGTTTCATAATAATACGCAAGTTTCATAATAATCCGCAAGTTTCATAATAATCTGCTAGTTTCATAATAATACACAAGTTTCATAATAATCTGCTAGTTTCATAATAATCTGTTAGTTTCATAATAATCTGCTAGTTTCATAATAATCTGCTAGTTTCATAATAATCTGCTAGTTTCATAATAATCTGCTAGTTTCATAATAATCTGCTAGTTTCATAATAATCTGTTAGTTTCATAATAATCTGCTAGTTTCATAATAATCCGCAAGTTTCATAATAATCTGTAAGTTTCATAATAATCTGCTAGTTTCATAATAATCTGCTAGTTTCATAATAATCTGCTAGTTTCATAATAATCTGCTAGTTTCATAATAATCTGCAAGTTTCATAATAATCTGTTAGTTTCATAATAATCTGCAAGTTTCATAAGAATCTGCTAGTTTCATAATAATCTGTTAGTTTCATAATAATCTGCTAGTTTCATAATAATCTGTTAGTTTCATAATGATCTATTAGTTTAATAATAATCTGCTAGTTTCATAATAATCTATTAGTTTCATAATAATCTGTTAGTTTCATAATAATCTATTAGTTTCATAATAATCTGTTAGTTTCATAATAATCTGCTTGTTTCATAATAATCTGCTAGTGTCATAATAATCTGCTAGTTTCATAATAATCTGCAAGTTTCATAATAATCTGTTAGTTTCATAATAATCTGCTAGTTTCATAATAATCTGCTAGTTTCATAATAATCTGTTAGTTGCATAATAATCTGCTAGTTTCATAATAATCTGTTAGTTTCATAATAATCTGCTAGTTTCATAATAATCTGCTAGTTTCATAATAATCCGCAAGTTTCATAATAATCTGTTAGTTTCATAATAATCCGCAAGTTTCATAATAATCTGTTAGTTTCATATTAATCTGTTAGTTTCATAATAATCTGCTAGTTTCATAATAATCTGCTAGTTTCATAATAATCTGCTAGTTTCATAATAATCTGCAAGTTTCATAATAATCTGTTAGTTTCATAATAATCTGCAAGTTTCATAATAATCTGCTAGTGTCATAATAATCTGCTAGTTTCATAATAATCTGGTAGTTTCATAATAAACTGCTAGTTTAATAATAATCCGCAAGTTTCATAATAATCTGTTAGTTGCATAATAATCTGCTAGTTTAATAATAATCTGTTAGTTTAATAATAATCTGTTAGTTTCATAATAATCTATTAGTTTCATAATAATCTGTTAAGTTCATAATAATGTATTAGTGTCATAATAATCTATTAGTTTCATAATAATCTGTTAGTTTAATAATAATCTGCCAGTTCATAATAATCTGTTAGTTTCACAATAATCTGTTAGTTTCATAATAATCTGTTAGTTTAATAAAAATCTGCTAGTTTCATAATAATCTGCTAGTTCATAATAATCTGTTAGTTTCATAATAATCTATTAGTTTCATAATAATATGTTAGTTTCATAATAATCTGCTAGTTCATAATAATCTGTTAGTTTCATAATAATCTGTTAGTTTCATAATAATCTGCAAGTTCATAATAATCTGTTAGTTTCATAATAATCTATTAGTTTCATAATAATCTGCTAGTTTCATAATAATCTGCAAGTTTTATAATAATCTGTTAGTTTCATAATAATCTGTTAGTTTCATAATAATCTGTTAGTTTCATCATAATCTATTAGTTGCATAATAATCTGTAAGTTTCATAATAATCTGCTAGCTTCATGATAATCTGTAAGTTTCATAATAATCTGTTAGTTTCATAATAATCTGTAGTTTCATAATAATCTGTTAGTTTCATAATAATCTGTTAGTTTCATAATAATCTGTTAGTTTCATAATGATCTATTAGTTTCATAATAATCTGCATGTTTCATAATAATCTATTAGTTTCATAATAATCTGTTAGTTTCATAATAATCTATTAGTTTCATAATAATCTGTTAGTTTCATAATAATCTGCTTGTTTCATAATAATCTGCTAGTTTCATAATAATCTGCTAGTTTCATAATAATCCGCAAGTTTCATAATAATCTGTTAGTTTCATAATAATCTGCTAGTTTCATAATAATCTGCTAATTTCATAATAATCTGCTAGTTTCATAATAATACGCAAGTTTCATAATAATACGCAAGTTTCATAATAATCTGGTAGTTTCATAATAATCTGCTAGTTTCATAATAATCTGCTTGTTTCATAATAATCTGTTAGTTTCATAATAATCTGTTAGTTTCATAATAATCTGCTAGTTTCATAATAATCTGTTAGTTTTATAATAATCTGCTAGTTTCATAATAATCTGCTAGTTTCATAATAATTCTGTTAGTTTCATAATAATCCGCAAGTTTCATAATAATCTGCTAGTTTCATAATAATCTGTTAGTTTCATAATAATCTATTAGTTTCATAATAATCTGTTAAGTTCATAATAATCTGTTAGTTTCATAATAATCTATTAGTTTCATAATAATCTAATAGTTTCATAATAATCTGTTAGTTTCATAATAATCTGCCAGTTCATAATAATCTGTTAGTTTCATAATAATCTGTTAGTTTAATAATAATCTGATAGTTTCATAATAATCTGCTAGTTCATAATAATCTGCTAGTTTCATAATAATCTATTAGTTTCATAATAATATGTTAGTTTCATAATAATCTGCTAGTTCATAATAATCTGTTAGTTTCATAATAATCTGTTAGTTTCATAATAATCTGCTAGTTCATAATAATCTGTTAGTTTCATAATAATCTATTAGTTTCATAATAATCTGTTAGTTTCATAATAATCTGCTAGATTCATAATAATCTGCTAGTTTTATAATAATCTGTTAGTTTCATAATAATCTGTTAGTTTCATAATAATCTGTTAGTTTCATAACAATCTATTAGTTGCATAATAATCTGTTAGTTTCATAATAATCTGCTAGCTTCATGATAATCTATTAGTTTCATAATAATCTATTAGTTTCATAATAATCTATTAGTTTCATAATAATCTGTTAGTTTCATAATAATCTGTAGTTTCATAATAATCTGTTAGTTTCATATTAATCTGTTAGTTTCATAATAATCTGTTAGTTTCATAATGATCTATTAGTTTCATAATAATCTGTTAGTTTTATAATAATCTGTTAGTTTCATAATAATCTGCTAGTTTCATAATAATCTATTAGTTTCATACTAATCTGTTAGTTTTATAATAATCTGTTAGTTTCATAATAATCTGTTAGTTTTATAATAATCTTTTAGTTTCATAATAATCTGTTAGTTTCATAATAATCTGCTTGTTTCATAATAATCTGCTAGTTTCATAATAATCTGCTAGTTTCATAATAATCCGCAAGTTTCATAATAATCTGTTAGTTTCATAATAATCTGCTAGTTTCATTATAATCTGCTTGTTTCATAATAATCTGTTAGTTTCATAATAATCTGCTAGTTTCATAATAATCTGCTAGTTTCATAATAATCTGCTAGTTTCATAATAATACGCAAGTTTCATAATAATCTGCTAGTTTCATAATAATCTGTTAGTTTCATAATAATCTGCTAGTTTCATAATAATCCGCAAGTTTCATAATAATCTGCTAGTTTCATAATAATCTGTTAGTTTCATAATAATCTGTTAGTTTCATAATAATCCGCAAGTTTCATAATAATCTGCTAGTTTCATAATAATCTGTTAGTTTCATAATAATCTGCTAGTTTCATAATAATCCGCAAGTTTCATAATAATCTGCTAGTTTCATAATAATCTGTTAGTTTCATAATAATCTGCTAGTTTCATAATAATCTGTTAGTTTCATAATAATCTGCTAGTTCCATAATAATCCGCAAGTTTCATAATAATCTGTTAGTTTCATAATAATCTGCTTGTTTCATAATAATCTGCTAGTTTCATAATAATCTGCAAGTTTCATAATAATCTGTTAGTTTCATAATAATCCGCAAGTTTCATAACAATCTGCTAGTTTCATAATAATCTGCTAGTTTCATGATAATCTGCTAGTTTCATAATAATCCGCAAGTATCATAATAATCTGTTAGTTTCATAATAATACGCTAGTTTCGTAATAATCTGCTTGTTTCATAATAATCTGCTAGTTTCATAAAAATCTGCTAGTTTCATAATAATCTGTTTGTTTCATAATAATCTGCTAGTTTCATAATAATCTCTTAATTTCACAATAATCTGTTAGTCTCATAATAATCTGTTAGTTTCATAATAAGTGTCTTATTTCCTAATAATCCGCAGGTTTCATAATAATATGTTATTTAATAATAATCCGCTAGTCTAATAATCCCCACCTAGTTTCATAATAATTAGTTTTTTCACTAATGATCTGCTTGTTTCATAATAACCCGCTTGTTTCATAATAATCAGCTAATTTCATAATAATCCGCTAGTTTCATAACAATCCTGAAGTTTCATAATAATCCTGTTGTTTCATAATAATCTGTTAGTTTACAATTAATCCGCTAGTTTCATAATAATCAGTTAGCTTCATAATAATCTGTTAGTGTAATAATACTCCGCTAGTTTCATAATAATTTCCTTGTTTCATAATAATCTGTTAGTTTCATAACAATCTCTTAGTTTCATAACAATATATTTGTTTGATAATAATCCGCGAGTGTCATAATAATCTGCTAGTTTAATAATAATCCGCTAGTGTCAGAATAATCTGTTAGTTTTATAATTATCTGCTAATTTAATAATAATCTTTTAGTTTTTTAATAATCAACTAATTTGATAATAATCTGTTAGTTTCATAAACATGTGTTAGTTTAATAATGATTTTCTAGTTTCATAATAATCTTAAAGTTTAGTAATAACTGTTGGTTAAATAATAATTTGTAGTTTCATAATAATCCGCTAGTTTCATTAACCTGCTAGTTTCATAATAATCTGCTAGTATCATAATAATCTGCTAGTTTTTTAATAATCTGTTAGTCTCATAATAATCCGCTAGATTCATAATAATCTGCTAGTTTCATAATAATATGTTAGTTTAATAATCATCTGCTAGTTTCATAATAATCTGTTAGTTTAGTAACAATTAGTTAGTTAAATAATAATCTGCTTGTTTTTATATAATCTGTTAGTTTCATAATTATCTGTTGGTTTCATAATAACCCGCTCTTTTAATTATAATGTGTTAGTTTCATAGTGATCTGCTAGTTTCGTAATAATGTGTTAGTTTCATAATAATCTCTTAGTTCCATAATAATCTGCGAGTTTCATAATAATCCGCTTCTTTCATAAAAATCTGTTAGTTTTATAATAATCTGAAAGTTTCATAAAAATCAGTAAATTTCATAATAATCTGCTTGTTTCATAATAAATCGCTAGTTTCATTATAATCTGCTAGTTTCATAATAATCTCTTAGTTTCATAATAATCTCTTAGTTTTATAATGATCTGTTAGTTTCATAATAATCTGCTAGTTTCATAATAATCTGCTAGTTTAATTATAATCTGTTGGTTTTATAATAATGTGTTAGTTTCATAATAAGTTGTTGGTTTCATAATAATCTGTTTCTTTCATAATATTCCGCTTGTTTCATAATAAAGTGTTGCTTTCATAATAATCTGCTAGTTTCATAATAATCTGTTAGTTTCATAATAATCTGCTAGTTTCATAATAATCCGCTAGGTTCATAATATGTTAGTTTCTTAATAATCTGTTAGCTTCATGAAAATCTTCTAGTTTCATAATAATCTGTTAGTTTCATAATAATCTGCTAGCTTCATAATAATGTATTATTTTTAGTTTCATGAAATGCTAGTTTCATAATAACCTGCTAGTTTCAAAATAATCCGCTAGTTTCATATTACACTGTTAATTTCATAATAATCTGTTCGCTTCATAATAATCTGTTAGTTTCATAATAATCTGCTAGTTTTATAATAATCGGCTAGTTTCATAATAATCTGTTAGTTTCATAATAATCCGCTGCTTTATAAATAATCTGTTATTTTCATAATAATCTGCAAATTTCATAATAATCCGCTAGTTTCATAATAATCTGCTAGTTTCATAAGAATCTGCTAGTCTAATAATAATCTGCTAGTGTCATAATAAACTGTTATTTTCATAATAATCTGCTAGTTTCATAATTATCTTTTAGTTTAAAAATAATCCAATAGTTCCATAATAATCTGTTAGTTTCATAATAATCTGTTAGTTTCCTTATAATCCGCTAGTTTCATAATACTTTGCTTGTTTTATAATAATATGCTAGTTTCATAACAATCTGCTAGTGTCATAATAATATGTTAGTTTTATAATAATCTGTCAGTTTAATAACAATCTGTTAGTTTCATAATAATCCGCTAATTTAATAATAATCCGCTAGTTTCATAATACTCCGTTAGTTTCATAATAATCTGCTTGTTTCATAATAATCTGTTAGCTTCAAAATAATCTGCTATTTAATAATTATCTTTTAGTTTCATAATAATCTGCTAGTTCCATAATAATCCGCTAGTTCCATAATAATCCGCTAATTTCATAATAATCTTTTAGTTTAAAAATAATCTGTTGGTTTAATAATTATCTGTAGTTTAATAATAATCCGCAAGTTTTATAATAATCCGCTAGTTTAATAATAATCTGCTAGTTTCATTATAATCGCTTAGTCTCATAATAATCTCTTAGTTTAATAATAATCTGCTAGTTTTTATATAATCTGCTAGTTTCATAATTATCTGTTGGTATCATAATAATCACTTAGATTAATTATAATGTGTTTGTTTCATAATGATCTGCTAGTTTCGTAATAATGTGTTAATTTAATCAAAATCTGCTAGTTTTATTATAATCTGCTAGTTTCATAATTATCTGTTAGTTTTGTATTGATCTGCTAGTTCCATAATCATCTGCTAGTTTCAGAATAATCGGCTGGTTTCATAAGAATCCGCTAGTTTCATAATAATCTGCTAGTTTCATAATAATCTGCTAGTTTCATAATAATCTGCTAGTTTCATAATAATCTGTTAGTTTCATAATAATCTGCTAGTTTCATAATAATCTGTTAGTTTCATCATAATCTGCTAGTTTCATTATAATCCGCTAGTTTCATAATAATTTGTTAGTTTCATAATAATCTGTTAGTTTTATAATAATCTGTTAGTTTCATAATAATCTGTTAGTTTCATCATAATCTGCTAGTTTCAAAATAATCCGCTAGTTTCATAATAATCTGTTAGTTTCATAATTATCTTTTAGCTTTATAAAAATCTGCTAGTTTCATAATAATCTGCTAGTTTCATAATAATCTGTTAGTTTCATAATAATGTGTTAGTTTAATAATAATGCCATAGTTTAATAATAATATGT
The DNA here is from genome assembly GCF_053919585.1 of Euprymna scolopes. NCBI lineage: Eukaryota > Metazoa > Mollusca > Cephalopoda > Sepiida > Sepiolidae > Euprymna > Euprymna scolopes. The sequence goes on along the minus strand of NC_136493.1, from coordinate 65,468,412 downwards.
TGGTTTAATAATAATCCGCTAGTTTCATAATAATATGTTGGTTTCATAAAAATCTGTTATAGTCATAATAATCTTTTAGCTTCATAAAAATCTGCTAATTTGATAATAATCTGTTAGTTTCATAGTAATCTGCTAGCTTCATAGTAATCTATTATTGTTAGTTTTTTGAAATGCTAGTTTCAAAATAATCTGCTAGTTTCATAATACACTGTTAGTTTCATAATAATCTGTTCGCTTCAGAATAATCTGTCGGTTTCATAATAATCTGCTAGTTTAATAATAATCGGCTAGTTTCATAAGAATCTGTTAGTTTCATAATATTCTCTAGTATAATAATAATCTGTATGTGTCATAATAATCTGCTAGTTTCATAATAATCTCTTAGTTTCATAATAATCTGCAAATTTCATAATAATCCGCTAGTTTCATAATAATCTGCTAGTTTCATAATAATCTTTTAGTTTAAAAATAATCCATTAGTTTCATAATACTCTGCTTGTTTTATAATAATATGTTAGTTTCATAACAATCTGCTAGTGTCATAATAATCTGTTAGTTTTATAATAATCTGTCAGTTTTACTAACAATCTATTAGTTTCATAATAAGCTATTAGTTTCATAATACTCTGTTAGTTTCTTGATAATCTGTTAGTTTAATAATACTCAGTTAGTTTCATAATCATCTGTTAGTTTCATAATAATCTGTTAGGTTAATAATAACCTGTTAGTTCAATAATAATAATCTGTTAGTTTCATGATAATCTGTTTGTTTAATAATAATCTGCTTGTTTCATTATAATCTGTAAGATTCATAATAATCCGTTAGTTTCCTAATAATCTGTTAGTTTAATAATAATTTCTTAGTTTCACAATAATCTGCAAGTTTTTTTTAATAATCTGTTAGGTTCATAATAACCTGTTAGTTTCATAATAATCTGCTAGTTTAAAAATAATCCCCTACTTTCATAATAATCTGTTTGTTTCATTATAATCTGCTCGTTTCATTATAATCTCCTAGTTTCATAATCATCCGCTAGTTTCAATCTAATCTGTTAGTTTCATAATAACCTGTAAGTGTACTAGGTATCCGCTGGTTTGATAATAATCTGCTTGTTTCATAATGGTCTCCTAGTTTAATAATAATCTGTTAGTTTCATAATAATCTTTTTATATACAATAATTGTCATAATATGTAAGTGACCTCCCTTAGATGCAGCTTCATTCTCGAATACCATTAGATTAATATACATTCATTGTCATAATATGTAAGTGACCTCCCTTGGATGAAGCTTCATTCTCGAATGCCATTACATTCATATACAATCATTGTTATAATATGCAAGTGACCTCCCTTAGATGAAGCTTCACTGTCAGATTACATTAGAATAAGATAAAATCATTGTTATAATATGCAAGTGACCTCCCTTGGATGTAGCTTTATTGTCGAATACCATTAGATTGATATACAATCATTGTTATAATATGCAAGTTACCTCCCTTGGATGTAGCTTCATTGTCGAATACCTTTAGAATAATATACAATCATTGTTATAATATGCAAGTGACCTCCCTTGGATGTAGCTTCATTGTCGAATTTCATTAGATTATTATACAATCATTGTGATAACATGTGAGTGACCTCCCTTTGATGTAACTTCTTTGGCGACTACCATTAGATTACGCAAGTGACCTCCCTGTGAATAGATTCATTTTCGAATACGATTAGATTAATATAAAATCATTATTATAATATGCAAGTGACCTCCCTTGGATGTAGCCTCATTGTCGAATACCACTAGATTAATTTGCAATCAATGCCAGTGAACGCTCTTGGATATGGCTTCATAGTTGGATATTTGTACTAGCATAATACCCAGCGTTGCCGGGGATTGTATAAGAAAGGTGGATATATGTACTAGCAAAATACCCAACGTTGCCTGGGATTGGATGTAATAGATGGGATATTTCCTAGGAGAATATCTGGGATCAGATCAGATAGGTGGATATTTGTGCGAACAAAATACCCCATATAGGAAGATGGTGTGATTATGTCGTAAAATCATGAAAATTATTGTCTAAATTAGCAACATGGACAGAAGACCTGCGGTCAATGTTTGACCAGAGTCTTTAGGAGCAAAGGGTGATCCGTGTCTCCCAGCTTCAGGCCTGGTGTACCGTTTTGGCTGCCTCCAACATTGACCGCAGGTCTTCTGTCCATGCATACTTATTTTTCCACACGAAGGTGGTCAACATTGGGGCGTCTGGAAATTGGGTGGGATTGGTAACATTATTGCACCCGATGTAAACTAAGTCCCGCAGTTTATTATGTTGAGTTTTCTGCTTGCTTGCCACTCATGGGCTGCTGGCAGGAAACTCGTTTCACAGATCCTTCTTCCAGGGAGGAAGGGGTGTTTTTTGGTTCACTCCGTGTGAACCGTTGTTTTCTCCTTGTCGAGGGTAGGAGGAGGAGGAGGGGGTTGTGTTTGGTGCTGGGTATGGTTGCCTCTCTTTGCCCTTCCTGTCATAGGATGGGGTCCGAGATGAGTCTCTGGAGGGAGCGGGGTGGGAGGGTGTTGATTGCTCTGGCTGTGAAGGGGTTGGGGGTTTGGGGGATTCAGCCTCGGCATTAGTCGGAGTGTCTTTCTCGGGTGGTGTGGGGTTAACTCTTGTCCTCCTGCTCTTCTTCCTCCTTGACCTTCTTGTCTCTGCTTCTGCTGCTGTTGTTGTTGTTGATGCTGCTTCTTCTTGGATTGGTTTGACTTCTTCTTCAGACACTACCTCCTCCTCCTCAGAGTCTTGTAATTTCCTTTTGGTCGAGGAGAGAGGAGTCTCCATATCCATGGGAGCTGTCTTGTCTGCTTGGTCTCTGGTCACCGTTTGTTTGGGCTTGTTTTTGGCATTTTTGCCCTTTCTCGTGATTGTCGACCATTCGCCATCGGCTGTAGGAGCAGTATGCACTGCTGCTGAAGCTGTGGGTGTGGCTGCAACTGGGGCTGAGGGCTGGATGTTCCCTGTGGCCTTGGTGGCTGCTTTTGCTGGTGGTTTCTTTGGGCAGTCTCTGGCTATGTGTCCCTGCTCCTGGCAGTGCCAGCAGTGTGGTCTCCTGGTCCATTTGCTGAATTTCAGCATTGTTGGCACCCTATCGAATTCGGCCCTTTCCAGGACCATCGTTAATTATAGTACCCGGTCATAACATTGTGTTAACCACGGACTGAGGAGACTGTTTCGACGTCCCCGTATTGGCTCATGATTGCCCCAAGCTGTTTGCCTTCCAAGTGGCACGGACATTTAGCACTGAGATGTTGGTTGTTGAGGTATTCAGGCTGTAACCGGATGTTCCGCCATTTGTGGTTGTGGTTGGTCCTGGACAGCCTGATCGCATCTTCTTGGGTGGGAAGCAGGACGTCCCAGATGGCATAGCTTCTCCGGCAGATGTAGCTGGCCGGGATGTTCAAGGCCACCAGCAGTTCTATCATTGTGTCTTTGTTGACACCGGCTAGCCCCCTGGTCTTTAGATTCGATGTGACCAGGGAGAGGACTCTGTTTTGGAGTTCTTCTACTTGACCCGGAAGGGGTATGATGTTGATCCCCTCCTTGAACTCCTTGTATGTGCTGTCAAACAGCTTTCATTAATCCTCTGGTGTCATTTTCTCCTCCTTCTGAGGGCCCCATGCCACTTCCTTGTTTGCCTGGGATTTTGAAGGACCCAGGCATGGAGTAGTTGGCACTGCCTCCTTGACCTGCTGCTGTTGCTGCTGCTGCTGCTGCTGCTGTTGCTGCTGCTGCTGCTGCTTCTTCTTGGGTTGTGGTTGTCGCTGGGCAGTGGTGGTGACCAGGGTTGGCCAGTCTTCTTGTTGTCCCTCTGATGGGGAGGGTTTTCTCTTCTTGCTGGGCATCTGCAGACTTGGTGATTTTTTTGCCGGCGCCTTACGCATAGAATGGGAGTTGGAGGCTTTGCCGAGTGATGATGACTTGGCCCCACTTGCCTCTTCTAGGCTGTCCTGTAGGGGGGCGTTGGTGTTGACTGGTGTCTCATCACTCTAGAACAGCCTGTTGAGGGACGCGATGGTGTCGCTGATGAACGCCTTTGTTCTTTGGTTGACGCCATCCTCTTCTTCTTCTTCCCCCGGTGTGGGGGAGTTGCCCTCTTGGGGGGGTTGGTTGACTTGGCGAGCCTGTTGGAGATCCGGTAGTTCGCGTTTCCACTGGCTGTGGTTTCCCAGTCACTTCCTTGGACTCCTCTGCCTTTTTCTCCTCTTTTGGGTTGGTCTTGCCCTTTAGGGGAGCTGTGTCAGCCGGGCTGGCGTCAGCCGACGAGGATCGAGACTTGAGAAGTGCCTCCACTTGTGGTTCGTTAGTGCCTAGCCTCTTTCCCTCGCCAGCCGCATCCTTATTTCCCTCTAATGGGGAGTGTCCCTCTTGGGGAGCAGGGACCGAACCTGGTGGCTCTTCATGAGCTGGAGCCGTCTTGCTCAGGGTCGCCATGGGCTGCGGCCCTACCCTGCCATACGCTTCCTTTTCCGGGAGCTGGGGTTTTGCTCCCTTTTCGGGGCATTCCTCCAACGGGGCGATGTTCCACATTTGGACCGGTATGGTCCGCTTGCCAGGCATTGTGGTGTTGGTAGCATTGTCCACTAACGCGGACCAAAATGTAGTGGGGAAAAAAGAAAACCCAGCGGAATGGAGGGGGTGGAGGGGGGAGGAGTGGGCTCAAAAGAAATTAGAGTTTTTGACCTCCCCTCATGGGGATGTCGGGTTAGCAGCTCGAATCCCCTTGCGAGGGGGGAGAGCAGAGAAGAAAGACGCAGTGGGTGCTAGCGGGTCAGAGTGCCGCATCGCAATTAAGAGAGAGAGGGGATAGACATCTCTGCCCACAGAGGGGAGCAGAAACGAAGCACCCACACTACCCCACGTCACCCTACCAACTAACTACCCCAATGAAAGCGGGAAAGCAAATCCTGTCTGCTCGATCCAATGGGAGAGCAGCGAAAATAGACAAAGTTTGGGCAGGTCAGAGTGCTGCTCAGGCAATTAAGTGTGGAGAGAGTAGACCATTCCCTGTCTCTAGAGAGAGATGAGACCAGAATGAAGAAAAAACATGCAAAAGGAAAAAAACCAACAAAAGCAGGTCGTAACTACCAGCTAGTGGTGTTGGTCCCGAAATTCCAGTCTCCCAGAAAAGGGGATCGGTTTTCGGGTTCAAGCTCCCACAAATGTGGAGTCAGTCCTTGAAGTCCTGACTCCCCAAAGGAGGGGGTCTGGTTCTTGCTAACGAAGGTTAGTAAGTAAACATCTTAACCTAGCCCGAAAGCCCGATGGTGGATCCCTTGAAAAAGAGCAAAAGTTTCGCACTGAGAGAACAGATACTACACTTTGATCTTATTTATATATTTTATTATCTTCAAAAATTGGGATATACAATTTTGTAACTGCACAACACAGATAATTTCCAATAACAAAATTAGGCACAAGGCCCTATAAGAAATGGGGAGGGGGAGGGTACAGGGTCTTTGTGACCAAAGTGTCAAAAAATTGAGTAATGAAGACTTTGGAGTTTCTTGACTGGCAACATTTACCACAGCCAAAAGACCAAGTAAAAAAAAAATATGCGTATTGGATAAAATTGGTGTATATGTACGACCAAAATACCCAGCGTCGCCCTGAATTGTATGACATAGCACTAGCACGACATATATACTAGCTGATTACCTGGCATGGCCTGAGATTGGATAAAATTCATGGAATTTTTCCTAGCAGAACACTCGGCGACGCCTGGGATTGGAAAAAATTGGTTGCTATATGTAGTAGCCAAATGCCCAGCATCGCCCGGGATAGATTACATAGGTGGATATCTGTACTAGCAAAATATCCGGCATAGCCCAAGATTGGATAAATTTTGGAGGTGTTTGTGCAGTATATGTCCGATTTGAAAAATTTAGAAGGTGCTTGTGCAGTATATCTTATAATATGCCAGTGACCACCATTGGACGTAGCTTCATTATCAGATGCCATTAGATACAGTCATTGTTATAATATGCAAGTGACCTCCTTTAGATACAGTCATTGTTATAATATGCAAGTGACCTCCTTTGGATGAAGCTTCATTGTCGAATTCCATTAGATTAATATAGAATCAGTGTTACAATATGCAAGTGCCCTCCCTTGAGTGTAGCTTCATTGTTGAATTCCATTAGATTAATATACAATCATTGGTATAATATGCTAGTGACCTCCCTTGGGTGTAGCTTCATTGTCGAATTCATTTAGATTAATATACAATCATTGTTATAATATGCAAGTGACCTCGCTTGGATGTAGCTTCATTATCGAATTCCATTAGATTATTATACAATCATTGTTATTATATGCAAGTGACCACCCTTGGATGTAGCTTCATTGTCGAATTCCATTAAATTCATATACAATCATTGTTATTATATGCAAGTGACCTCCCTTGGATGTAGCTTCATTGTCGAATTACATAAGATTAATATACAATCATTGTTATACTATGCAAGTGACCTCCCTTGACTGTAGCTATATTATCGAATTCCATTAGATTAATATACAGTCATTGCTATAATATGTGGTGACCTCCCTTGGATGTAGCTTCATTGTCGAATTCCATTAGATCAATATACAATCATTGTTACAATATGCGAGTGACCGCCATTGGATGTAGCATCATTGTCAAATTCCATTAGATTGATATACAATCAATGTCATAACATGCAAGTGACCTCTCTTGAATGTAGCGTCATTGTTGTATACCATAAGATTAATACACCATATTTGGTATAATATGCAAGCGCCCTCCATTGAGTTTAGCTTCATTCTAGATATCCATTATATTAATATATAATTATTGTCATAATATGCAAGTGACCTCCCTTAGATGCAGCTTCATTCTCGAATACCATTAGAATAATATACAATCATTGTCATAATATGCAAGTGACCTCCCTTGGATGAAGCTTCATTGTCGAATTCCATTAGATTTATATACAATCATTGTTACAATATGCAAGTGCCCTCCCTTGAGTGTAGCTTCATTGTCGAATTCTATTAGATTAATATACAATCATTGTTATAATATGCAAGTGATCTCCTTTGGGTGTGTTACATGATAAGGACTGTCCCCTTTTCATGTAAGTATAAAAATAGAGAGATTTAGTTAAAATTAAAATGAAATAGCATAGACGAAATTCGAACCTCATAATTTAGGTTTAGAAATAGATTACGAGAGAGAATTAGAAAATGAAATGTAAAACAAACGATTGTTTAGCTTAGAGATAAAATAGTTTCAAGAAAAGAATGTGCACTGTAAATTTTATTATGAAAATTCAATTGGAAGAATGCAGCTACAAGATAATTTAATAAACATGTTTTTAACATATTGGAAATATAGGTTACTGAGAATATAGGTTAAAATTCCTTTTGTAAACAAAGGAAAAAGTTTTGGACACGCATGTCCAGAACACGTGAAAGAAGGCACATGTTTTAACATGTGTATGACGTCATGGAAAATAGAAAGTTCTAGATATAGTTAGAAACTTGGGAGAGAAACTGGGGAGAGTCAGAGGGAGTTTTGAGGACGACAGACGATAGTCTGCAGTTTGTCTTTCGAACGTCTAGAAGCGAGACGGTCACTTTGAAACTTAATACGTGAAGCTTTGAATTCTTGATGATGAAAACCATGGCCGGTCGTAAGAAGAAATAAACCCATCATGTGTTTGTATAAACGTCGTCTTTGTGTTGTGATTCGACCAAAAAGGTAAAGTGAAAATTGTATTATATGTCTATATATCAGTGTTATAAAATGTCATGACATACACATCTCATATCTACACTAAGACTGTCTGAACACTATCTCTTCACACAAAGAGCTTCCATCTACACATCTAAGTATGTACATTTTTTAATATATATGAATCTTCATAACACGGAATCTATCTCTATAACAACAACAAGTCTCAACAACATCTCTCTCCAAGACACAACGACAAACTCTCAATAAGACTCTCTCTCTTAATAAGACCCCTATATAACAGGTGTAGCTTCATTGTTGAATTCCATTTAGATTAGTATACAATCATTGTTATAATATGCAAGTGACCTCCCTTGAGTGTAGCTTCATTATCGAATTACATTAGATTAATATACAATCATTGTTATACTATGCGAGTAACCTCCATTGGATGTAGCTTCATTGTCGAATTTCATTAGATTAATATACAATCATTGTCATCATATGTAAGTGACCTCCCTTGGATGTAGCTTCATTGTCGAATACAATTAGATTAATATAAAATAATTGTTATGATATGTAAGTTACCTCCCTTGGATGTAGTTAAATTGTCAAATTCTATAAGAATAATGTACAATCATTATAATATACAAGCGACCTCCCTTTGATGTAGCTTCATTGTCGAATTTCAATAGATTAATATACAATTATTGTTATAATATGCGAGTAACCACCCTTGGGTGTAGCCTCATTGTCAGATTCCATTAGAATAATATACAATCATTGTCATAATATGTAAGTGACCTCCCTTGGGTGTAGATTCATTGTTGAATGCCATTAGAATGATATACAATCATTGTCATAATATGTAAGTGACCTCCCTTGGATGTAGCTTCGTTGTCTAATACCATTAGATTAATATACAATCATTCTCATAATATGCAAGTGACCTCCCTTGGATGTAGCTTCATTGTCTAATACTATTAGATTAATATACAATTATTGTCATAATATGTAAGTGACCTCCATTGAGTGTAGCTTCAATCTAGAATTCCATTATATTAATATACAATTATTGTCATAATAGGCAAGTGATCTCCCTTGGATGTAGCTTCATTCTCGAATACCATTAGAATAATATACAATCATTTTATAATATGCAAGTTACCTGCCTTGGATGTACCTTCATTGTCGAATACCTTTAAAATAATATACAATCATTGTTATAATATGCGAGTGATCTCCTTTGGGTATAGCTTCATTGTCGAATTTCATTAGATTAATATACAATCGTTGTTATAGTATGCTAGTGACCTCCCTTCGATGTAGCTTCATTGTCGAATTCATTTAGATTAATATACAATCATTGTTATAACATGCGAGTGATCTCTGTTTGATGTAACTTCATGGTCGACTACCACTAGATTACGCAAGTAATGTAGTTTCATTTTCAAATACCATTAGATTAGTATACAATCATTGTTATAATATGCAAGTGACCTCCCTTGTCGAATACCATTAGATTAATATGCAATCATTGTAATATTATGCCAGTGAACGCTCTTTTTGGTATGGCTTCATAGCTGGATATTTGTACTAGCATAATACCCAGCGTTGCCGGGGATTGTATAAGAAAGGTGGATATATGTACTAGCAAAATACCCGACGTTGCCTGGGATTGAATGTAATAGATAGGATGTTTCCTAGGAGAATAACTGGGATCGGATCAGATAGGTTGATATTTGTGCGAACAGAATACCCCATATAGGGAGATGGTGCCATTATGTCGTAAAATCATAAAAAAATATTGCCCAAATTAGTAACATATCCAAGAATTATGAAAAATGATGAAATGTGAGTTATTTTTTGGTGTGTTTGTAATTAAATAACACGCCAGACAATGTCACAAATTAATTATTTTAGTGAAAGGAAAGGATATTATGTGGTATAAAAAAACGATTGTAGAAATTAGTAACATATCCAAGAGTTATGAAAAGTGATTAAATGTAAGTTATTGGATTGGTGTGTTTATAATGAAATGAACATCTCAGATATAGACTTAAAGTTAATATTTTATTAAGAGGGGGTCGATTATGTGGATTACATCATTAAAAATGATTGTAGAAATTAGTAACATATCCAAGAAAAGTGAAAAAGGATGAAATGTGAGTTATGTGATTGGTGTTTTTGTAATGAAACTACCAGGATAGATGTATTATTTTAGTAATAGGAAGGGGATTATGTGGGTTAACTCATGAAACATGATTGTCGAAATTAGTAACATATCCAAGAATTATGAAAAATGATGAAATGTGAGTTATTTGATGTGTATGTTTGTAATGAAATAGACATCCTAGACAATGTCGCATGGTTGTTATTTTAGTAAGAGAGGGACGATTATGTGCGTTAAATCATGGAAAATTATTGTTGAAATTAGTAATATATCCAAGAATTATAAAAAATGATAAAATGTGAGTTATTTGATTGGTGTGTTTACCATGAAATAACCAGAGACAATGTCTCAAAGTTATTATTTTAGCAAGAGGAGAGGGGATTATGTGGGTTAAATCATGAAAAACGATTGTCAAAATTAGTAACATATCCAAGAACTATGAAAAGTTATTAAATGTAAGTTATTCGATTAGTGTGTTTGTAATGAAATAAACAGACCAGATATTGTCTCAAAGTTAGTATTTTAGTAAGAGGGGTCGATTATGTGGGTTAAATCATAAACAATGATTGTTGAAATTAGTAACATATCCAAGAATTATGAAAAATGATTAAATGTGAGTTATTTAATTGGTGTGTTCGTAATTAAATAGACAGGCTAGAAGATGTATCAAAGTAGTTATTTTTGTAAGAGGAAAGGGATCCTGTCAGTTAAAGAGGGGGAGCAATTATTTGGGTTAGTTACTTCATTAAAAATGAGTGTCGAAATTAGTAACATATCCAAGAATTATGAAAAATGGTCAAATGTTAGTAACTTGATATGTGTGTTTGTAATGAAAAAAATAGCCATACAATGTCTGAAAGTTATTATTTTAGTGATAGGAGGTGGCGATAATGTGGATTAACTCATGAAAAATTATTGTCGAAATTAGTAATATATCCAAGAATTATGAAAAATGAAGTTTTAGTTATTTGATTGGTGTGTTTATAATGAAATAAACAGCCCAGTCAATTTAGCAAATTTATGATTTTAGTAAGAATGGAGCGATTAGATGTGCGCACACATTAAATTTGATTGTCGAAATTCATAACATATCCAAGAATTATAAAAAATGATGAAATGTGAGGTATTTTATTGGTGTGTTTGTAATGAAATAAACATCCCAGAAATGTCTCAAAGATAATATTTTTGTAAGAGGAGAGGAATTATGTGATTGAACTCAGAAAAAATGACTTTTGAAATTAGCAACATATCCAAAAATAATGAAAAATGGTGATATGTGAGTTATTTGATTGGTGTAATTCGTAATGAAGTAGACAGACCAGACAATGTATGGAAGTTATTATTTTAGTAAGAGGTTGCGATTGTTTTCGATACATCATTAAAAATAAGTGTCGAAATTAGTAACATATCCAAGAATTATGAAAAATGATATAATGTGAGTTACTTCTTTGGTGGGTTTTTAATGAAATAACCAGCCATACAATGTCTAAAAGTTATTATTTTAGTGATAGAAGGGGGCGATAATGTGGATTTACTCATGAAAAGTGATAGCCGAAATTAGTTACATACCATAGCCTATGTATCAAAGTTTTTATATTAGTAAGAGTTGCGGCGATAATGTAAGTTAAATCATATGATATGGATGTTGAAATTAGTAACATCCAAAAATTATAAAAAATGATCAAATGGGAGTTATTTGGATCATGTGTTTGTAATGAAAACCAGCCAAGACAATGTCTCAAAGTTATTATTTTAGACAGGTGAGCGATAATGTGGGTTAAATTGTCGAAATTTGTAACAATCCAAGAATTATGGGATTTAACGAGATACGTCCACATATAAACTTACAGATTACCTGGAGTCACCGTGGATTCAATGAGATATATGCAAATGTATGCAAGCAGAATACACGGTTTCCTGGGATGTAATGAGATAGATGCAAATATATACTAGCAGAATACTTGGCGTTGCCTTGAATTGAATTAGATTGATTGAAATATATACTAACAGAATACCTTGCGTCACCCAGGATTTAATGAGATTGATTGATATATATGCTAGCAAAACACCCAGCGTTGCCCGGGATTGAATGAAATAGGCTAGAATATATATTAGCAAAATACCTGGCATCGCTTGCGATTTGATGAGATAAATGTGTTGTATATTACCCGTCCTTTCATATACATGCTATAAATGACCTACCCTAGGTAAGATACAATTATTTCATATGTGTAATACCCGTCTTATGTAGATAAAATATTCTTTTGCTCGAAATAACAAATTATACATAAACATACAAAATTCCTCTCTCATAAGAATAACAAAACCAAATTCAATTTTCTCATTGTTTATACTATTCCGAACAACGCAGGGTAGCCCCGCCAGTCTACATATATAAAAGCGAAAATGTATGTATGTATGTATGTGTGTATGTTTGTGTGTCTGCTAAAAACTTTCGACAGACTGAACAAAAATTGACAAACTCGGTCCTATATGAAAGCCCCCATCCTTTGCCCGACAAATATCGAAAAATTGGCCAAAAACGTTAATTTTTTTCACCCTGAAATCAACACTTTTCTACAGGGATGGGTCAGCAAAAACCATCCTCTCATGACAAGATCACTTCTACGCATGCGTCAGGTGACGTCATAACCTGATTTAGTGTAAATATTTGGAGAACTGACACAATTTAATGTACGTCCTGTTAGCTCAGTTGGTTAGAGCGTTGGGTCATAATCTAAACGTTTTGGGTTTGAATCGTGGTGTGAGATCTTTTTTTTTCGATTTTTTAAATTTTAATATTGGAGCAGTGTTATTTAAGCCATTTTTCACGTAACGTTCGTTTTTCTGTTTTTTTTTCTTTGCTTATTCTTAGGCTTTCATTAACAACCCCAACCCCGACGACCACACTCCCAAAAACACCCGGGTGCCCACCGATTTTTTAAATTTTAATATCAGAACAGGCTTATTTAAGCAATTTTTCACGTGTTTTTTTTTCTGGTTTTTAGTTTTAAAGTTTGTTTTTCTGTTTTCTTTTTTGTTTTTGTTTTTTCGATTTTTACATTTAACATCGTTCATTTGCCTAACGTTAGTTTGTTTTGTGTTCATTTTTCAATGTTTTGATTACCCCCCCCACCGCCCGGGTACCCCCCCCCCCGCTTAAGTTTTAACGTTCGTTTTTCTGTTTTCTTTTTTTACTTCGCTTATTCTTAGTTTTTCATTAACACACCTCCCACCCCACCTAACCACACGCACCTCCAAACACTCGGGCAACGCCGGGTACCCACCCCCGCTAGTCTATAAATATAAAAGCGAAAATGTATGCATGTATGTATGTATGTATGTATGTATGTATGTATGTGTGTTCGCGTTTTCTGTGTGTCTACAAAAGGCTGTTTTCAGAGAAGCGGTCGCTCACTTCACAACTTTGTAAAACTTTTTATATCACATATAAATCGTAATATCTCACAGTTAACTCGCCTGTCTATTTTATTTGCTCAATTTCGGGAAGATAAATATTCAACATTTGTCGCTCGCCGCATGTGGGTTAGTCTTTTTCCTATAACAACTTGAGGGGAAAAAAGCGTTCAGCAGTAAATGAAATCCCGCAGTCAAACTTGACCTCATTAACTCATTAAAACGGGCACCTGCTAAATCCAAGTAATTAAATAAATTCAAACGTGTTTCCGTTAGCATGTTGTGGTGGATCAATGATTAATGTCGCACGTTTGTTTTTTTCACACTTTAATTTACAACTTTGCCTCAAGGGTTCAGGTTCGATCCTCATACTTACTTTTTTTAACCCCCCCCCATCCCCGGAGTTTCCACACACACCTTCAAGCACCCGAGCAACGTCGGGTACCCCTCGCTAGTCTATATATATTAATCTCAAACGTCTGTTAGTATGCATGTATGTTTGTATGTCCGCCTAAAACTTTTGACAGACCCAACAAAAATTGACAAATTTGGTATCATATTAAAGCACTAACCTCCGGACGAAAAATATCAAATTTTTGGCCCAACGATTAACTCTAAGTTTGTCAGCTGGCCGTTTTTCTGCAGGGGGGGGGACAAAAAGTGTCATTTTAACGTTAAATACCACGTAATTCTCATAATTTAAAATTGATTCTAATGATCTTTATACGTATTTAAAAAAAACGCTGAGTCATATCACGTGACGTGACGTCAGCAAGTTGCAATGGCGGTTGTTAATAAACACAATAACTGCCTTCGAAGGGTAACTTGATATTATAAACCACAGTTAAATATTAATTTTCGAGTCGAAAAATTAGTACCCACGTATTTATCGCATTTGTGCCAGTTGGCATAGTTTAATATTCAAATTTGAAATCGTTAAATACAATTTAGGCGCGCAGTGCAATTGATTGTTTCGGCGCGTTAAAAAAATGAAAAATGACACCCACGCAAATTCCGGCGTGACCTTTATATACCAAAGGTGCGTACGTAGTTGAAAGCACCCCATGTGATGTCTTCCATCCAATGGAATTCATCCTAGGACACATTTTAAAACTGATTTTCTAGAGCTCGTTTGGAGCCGATCAAATCGAATATAAACATGCACAAACACAAAATCTATCTCTTTAGTCTCTTAGCCTTTCGAGCATTCTTTCGTCTCTTTAAACTCTTCCGACTCATTCAACGCTTTCTCATATGAACTTACCACGCGTGCAAACATCAATTATTTCATTTCCACTGCTCCGCGCATTTATACTCTCTTTTAACAGACGAACATTAATATTGTCTCTGTTACAAATTTGAACATTCAAAGAACACAAAAAAAAGAGACTCTCCATCTTTCATATGAACTCAAAAAAAAGAACTCTGAAATATTGAGAACTATGTTTTTAACTTGTTATTGTTTGTTATTTCTATTCCAGAAATAAACCTCCGTTTGTGTTGCACATAAGATTTCTTATTTTTATTTTTATTATTTGTGGAGGAAGTCAGTTCCCAAAAAAAGGCCAGGCGACCCCCACAAGTTGGTGACCCGACGCAGAAATCATATGCACAACGGAATCTTATAAACTATTAAACAATCATGACTCAGCGGCAAAAGCGACAATTTTTTTTCGACCACAATTTCAAGCTCCGCGTCATCGGAAAAAGTCAGTTGACAGTTTAAAGGCTTTGAAATCACTTTCGAGTGAAGAAAACAAACATGGAACCTTCCTGTGTTGAAAAACCTCTGGCAACATTAACGGTAAATATACAAGCGTTTAATCCTACCAACATAAAGACCTGGTTTATCCAAATCCAGGCCCTTTTCGATGCAAAGCGGATAACGTCTCAACGAACCAAATACTGTTACTTGGTGGAAAAACTCCCGGCAGACGTCGTCGAAGAGGTGGCGGATTTATTGGAGAATGTGCCTGAAGACAACCCATATGACGAACTTAAGAAGGCCATCTTACGACGGACAGGCTTTTCAAACGAAACAAGGTTACGCAATCTTTTCACCCAAGTAGAATTGGGAGATCGCACTCTGTCACAACTTTTGCGATACATGCGTACATTGCTAGGGGACAACAAAATGTCCGAAAATATAGTGAGAAGTCTGTGGCTGGATAAACTTCCAGACACAACAGTACAAATCCTAGCACCCACAATGGAAGAGACAAATATTGAAAAACTCGCCGATATGGCAGATCGAATCCATGAAAATCTGAGGCACCGCAAAGTAAACTCAGCACAAGCACAGCAGAAACAGACGTGCGACGACGATATATCGGGACTAAAAATGACGGTCGAAAATCTCACTCGACAAGTGCAGGAATTAATACAAATAAACCATCGTTACTCATTTAATAAACGATCGGACTACCGAAAACGAAGTCTTAGTAGAGGTCGAAGCAACACACGGGAACGAGCGAACAAAATCTGTTTTTACCACAAAAAATTCGGCACACAAGCTCGGCGTTGCACTTATCCTTGTTCTTTTAAAAACAAGAATCAGGGAAACGAATATTCCGGCCAGTAGAGACGACGACTGTTGCTGGATTTTCCATTAAAGGTCATCTATTTTTTATTCGTGATAATAATCATGGATATAATTTCTTAATAGACACTGGAGCTGAAATCAGCGTGATACCACCTCTACGTAAACAAAAAGCTATTTCACAGCCTTACCACCTCCAAGCAGCTAATGGCACACAAATATCGACATACGGTGAAAAATATTTAGACGTCAATCTCGGCCTGCGCCGCACATTTCCGTGGATTTTTACCATAGCCAACGTGACGACACCAATATTAGGAGCAGATTTCCTAGCACAGTTTAATCTATCGGTAGACATGACTAGTCGCACACTGACTGATAACCAAACAAAAATCGTAATTAAAGGTATCACCACAAGATACCAGTCTACTGGGATTAGTTCTGCCTTACCTGAAGAGACGTACATTCGTCGGCTGTTTCAAAAATACCCACAACTTACTCAGCCATTCAAAGTCACGGATAATATTAAACATAATGCAAAGCATTATATTAAAACGAATAGACAACCCGTCTACGCCACCCCCAGACGTCTGAAGCCGGATAAGTACAAGATCGCAAAAGACGAATTTCAACGCATGTTGCAACAAGGAATTATCCGACCTTCCAAAAGTGCGTGGTCATCTCCTCTACACATGGTACAGAAAGCAGACGCGACAACATGGCGTCCATGCGGCGATTTCAGGAGATTAAATGCACAAACTGTACCGGATAGATACCCTATCCCACACATTCACGATTTTGCAATCGGACTGCAAAATGCCACGGTATTTTCCAAACTGGATTTAGTAAAAGCGTATTACCAAATACCGGTGGCGGATGAAGATATCCACAAAACAGCACTGACCACACCATTTGGACTTTACGAATTCGTCAGAATGCCATTCGGACTTAGGAACGCTTGTCAAACCTTCCAAAGGTTAATAGACGAGGTTTTTAGGGACCTTCCATTCGTATTCGCTTACGTGGACGATGTCCTAATTGCTAGTAGAAACCTCAACGAACATAAAAAACACTTGGAACAAGTTTTTCAAAAACTGTCCCATTACGGTTTAAAAATAAACTTGGACAAATGTATTTTCAGTCAGCAAGAAGTAAACTTCCTTGGACATTCAATTGATAAGGATGGTATATCACCATTACCCGAAAAAGTAAGCTCCATTACGGATTTTCCACAACCTACGTCTGTTAGACAAGTTCGTCGCTTCATAGGTATAATTAATTACTACAGACGATTTTTACCCAACTGTTCCACAATCCTTGCACCGTTAACGTCATTATTGAAGAACAAAACGAAAAACCAACAATTAAAACTGGAAGGATCAGCTTTAAAAGCTTTCCATCAAGCTAAAACTGCCTTAGTCAATTTCACAAAATTGAATTATATTAAGGACGGCGAAGAATCGAAGCTTACACTTACAACAGACGCGTCAGACATAGCTGTAGGAGCAGTTATACATCAACTGACAGGGGATACAATGACCCCTATATTGTTTTCTCAGCCAAACTGAGCAAGACACAGACAAAGTACAGTACCTTTTCAAGGGAACTATTAGCAATTTATTTGTCAATTAAACATTTTAGACATCTGTTAGAAGGAAGAAACTTCTGTATTTACACTGACCATAAACCGTTAACATATGCACTGCATACGCATGTAGATAAATATGGTCCAAGAGAAATCAGACACCTTGATTATATTGCCCAATATTCCACAGACATCAGATACGTCAAGGGGCAAGAAAACATCGTGGAAGACGCATTATCACGAGCTGCAATAACTTCACTAAATTCCAGTTCGTTAACTATGGAATTAATTACTGTCCAACGGAAAGACAGGAAAGACAACATCGCGATCGACCGAATTAAACCAGCATACATTGATGAATACCCTCAGACAATTTCCCCACCAGAACAAATTCCCTTAGAATATGGGAGACCAGCAGAAAATGACGAGGACACCAAACCCACGACAAAAACGGGTAGGAAAGTCCACTGGCCGAAACATTTTTTTTTCCAATCTGGGGGGAGTATTTTTGCCAGTTGGCACAGTTTAATATTCAAATTTGAAATCGTTAAATACAATTTAGGCGCGCAGTGCAATTGATTGTTTCGGCGCGTTAAAAAAATGAAAAATGACACCCACGCAAATTCCGGCGTGACCTTTATATACCAAAGGTGCTTACGTAGTTGAAAGCACCCCATGTGATGTCTTCCATCCAATGGAATTCATCCTAGGACACATTTTAAAACTGATTTTCTAGAGCTCGTTTGGAGCCGATCAAATCGAATATAAACATGCACAAACACAAAATCTATCTCTTTAGTCTCTTAGCCTTTCGAGCATTCTTTCGTCTCTTTAAACTCTTCCGACTCATTCAACGCTTTCTCATATGAACTTACCACGCGTGCAAACATCAATTATTTCATTTCTACTGCTCCGCGCATTTATACTCTCTTTTAACAGACGAACATTAATATTGTCTCTGTTACAAATTTGAACATTCAAAGAACACAAAAAAGAGACTCTCCATCTTTCATATGAACTCAAAAAAAAAGAACTCTGAAATATTGAGAACTATGTTTTTAACTTGTTATTGTTTGTTATTTCTATTCCGGAAATAAACCTCTGTTTGTGTTGCACTGTTGCACATATGATTTCTTATTTTTATTTTTATTATTTGTGGAGGAAGTCAGTTCCCAAAAAAAGGCCAGGCGACCCCCACACATTTCAAAACATAGAATCCCAAATTTACGCGAAAATTGAAGGGTGGGGGAATAAAATTATGAGTGATTGAATTTTTTTACCGCTGAGAATCGATTTACTATATTTTAAAATGTAAACAATGCGTTTCTAAATCTAAAACATTACATATAGGCGAGTAGAAAGGGAAAAGGGGAAGGATATAATATGAGTTAATCAGCGTTTGTTTCACTACACCCTTATACTTACACATTTTAATATTATACGGAATGTGAGTGAATGGATTTGATGACATCCTAGGCATAAAGTCCTCCTTATTTTCGAGTAACATTTGTTTCTCTAAAGCTTGAGAGCGCAAGTATAACCTCCCCCTTATTTTCTTAGTGGGAGAGGGGGGCGAATGATGAGACTGCTTGAATTCAAAGAACAGATACTACACTTTGATCTTATTTATTTATTTTATTGTTGTCAAAAATTGAAAATTACAATAAAAAATTATAAAAAACAAAAATATCAAACAACAAAATTAGGCACAAGGCCCTATAAGAAATTGGGAGGGGGAGGGTACAGGGTCTTTTTGACTATCTAACAGATGAGACTTTGAAGTCTTACTCTTGACTGGCAACATTTACCAAAATACCTCAATCACTCTGTGGATCTTAATCTAACTAATACCCCAGCGTTCAGTGTAAAAGATAACTTATGTACAATTTGTAAAAACTTATCTGTGTGTTGTGTGTGCATTTTTTTTTTTTTTTTTTTTTGTGTGTGTGTATGTGCATGTGTTAGAAAATAAAGTTCGATTTCATTAAAAAGAGTTCTTGAATTAATTTGGAATAAAAATGTTCGTGGAGTGGGAATAAACTAATAAAAATGTTCATTTCAAAAAATAATAAGGGAAAAAACTACTAATGTGTTGTTAGTAAGACCCCCCTGTACTATTCTATGTGGTTAGATTTCCCACTGTTTTCCGGGGAACCGAAAACAAGCAGGGCCTCCCTAATGGGTTTGGGGAAATGGCCTTAATAGAGGTGGGAGAAAATAAAGCAACGGATGGAGGGGGTAGGAGGGTGACCTCTGAGTAGGGGAGCGACCGGGGACGTCAGAAAATAAACCTGAGGAGCAGAGGGGTTGGGCAGACTCAGAGGTTCTCTAATACCAAAAAATAAAATCAGGGACAGGATCTCATTTGTACCACCAGTCAAGAGTTACTTTACTGAACTTATGCTAACCTAGGCGGGATGGGTTCCGTAGGACCCAGCACCGCCCATGCCATGCCTAAGGAGGGAACACGTATTGAAACTTGGCTCCTCGACGGATGCACAAACTAGTGCTGTGCACCCACCTCTTGTCAAATTCCACTCTAGGCAACCTCTTCCAATCGCATCTGATCTTTACTTTAAGCAAATGTTTAAAGTAAACAATCAGATCCCGATCCGGAACAGATGTCCCTTCGCGGACCAACTTGAGGCGCGTGATCCAGATGGTCATGCGCGCTACTGCTAGGATCGCCAGGAAAACCAAACTTTCCTCCCTGGGGAACGGCGGCTCCATGTTGTACACAAAAGTTCCTACGTCGAGATCGAGCAGACACTCGGCATCGATGCGAGCTGTTACCCCCTCGACGTACTTTAAAAGGGGCTGTATCCGGCTGCAACTAAAAAACGCGTGCTCGATAGTTTCGGGCTCGCGTTCGTCACAGCACGGACAGAAGCGCCTGGTATGTTCTTTATACCGGAAAAGTTCGTCGAAGTGGGGCAGCGCATTTCGGACCAGTCGCCAAGTCAGGGAGAATTCCGAGTTATTCAGAATCTCCCGTCCCGGCGCCCAACACCATTGAGAACGGACAACCTCCATCGACCATCCCATCCGCCTACAAAGTGGATCCTTCGCGGTCCCCTCCACTAAATCCCGATACAGTTCCTTCCTTGGCTGATCGAGGACACTGGTCCCCGGCAAAGCTCTAAGAGCGGTCCGGCATTCGGAGAAGAACTTGGACTCCCCCTTCGGTCTACGACGACCTTCTACCGAAGGGTTGGGTTTGAGATTGGGAAACGAGTTCTCAACCACAGGGACCCAAGGAGCGTCTCCTTCAAGCGAACGACCCAGGAAAGCCAATCTCTCGGCGTTTCTGTGACACAAGAGACTGGGCTGACTCAGGCCTCCCTCGCTCGGACGTTGAACACAGACCTCTCTGCAGACATAGTGCTTACCCTCGTTCCACAAAAGTGAATCGAGGCGCCCTTGTAAGCGGGTTAGGCGTTCTGCAGGGAGAGGAAGTACAGACAAACGGTAAAGGATGAGCGGAAAGACGTATGTAGCACACGCCTCCGCCCGACCCTTCAAGGACAATTTCCTTCCAATCCAAGTCTTGACTGACGATTTGACCTTAGACTGTACTTCCGACCAATTCTTTTCCAGCTGAAGTCCCGGTCCAAACCAAACACCGAGAATACGGACCGGTCCATCGGTCCAGCTGAAAATACCTGGAAGCGAGTTTACCCGGTCCAGGCCCCCAACCGCAGGCCAGCAGACTTGCTACGGTTGAAGATGGCCCCTGTTACTTCTTCGTATCGAGCGAGCGCCTCGACCACCGCTTGAATGTCCGTGAGGCAAGACACGAACACGGTGACGTCATCGGCGAACGCGGAAACCCTGGCTCGTGTGCCTCCAGGGAGAGCTATTCCGCGCAGGACTGGTGTAGTCGCCTCGTCCCTTAAATTGCGAAGGAGGGGTTCCAACGCCAGGACATACAGCAGAGGCGACAGCGGACAACCCTGTCGCACCGACCGAGAGACAGCGAATGACTCCGATAGCTACCGTTGATCTGCACCGCCACCGTTGGCCTGTCGTACAGAACAAAGATCCACTTGCGGAAGTCCGGATTAAATCCGGCGGCCTCTAACACAGATCCTAGGAACCGATGGTCGACCCTATCGAATGCCTTGGACTGATCTAAACTGATCAGCGCGGCTTCGGCGTCGTCTTCTGTCCCCTCTATGATCGAGCGTATCAAATGCAAATTGTCTTGAATTGATCTCCCCTTCACAGCATAAGTCTGGTCTGGTTCGATCAAATCAGTGATGACAACCTGCAAGCGATTCGCAAGAATCTTTGCCAAAATCTTTAACTCTGTGTTTAGCAGAGTCAAGGGCCTAAAATCATCAAAGTTTTCCCTCCCGCCATGCCGTTGACCTTTCCTCAGCAATGTGATCACACCCTTGGTCACCTGTCCAGGGATGGAGCCCTGAGCAAACCAATGGTTGAACATATCCTTCAGAAGAGGGACCAACATGGGCGACAGCCTCAAGTAAAACTCGTAGGGTAAACCATCAAGCCCCGGAGATTTGTTATAGCCGACCTGCTTCAACGCAGTAATGACCTCATGTTCAGTAATGAGACCATCACAGCTAGCCGCTCGAGCCGCCGTGAGGCGGGGCGAGTCAGCCAAATAGCTGCCAAACTCATCAACCCTGAGCCTGGGTAGTTGGGTGAAGCGCACCGATAGATGCTCCCGAAACCCCTCGCAGATCTCCCGAGTCGATACTAAAGCGTGTCCTTCCAGGTTATGTACTTTACGAATGTACCCATCCGAACCGCGCCTTAAAGCAGCCTTACGCTCAACGGCGTCAACATTCACAGCCTCGTTAGAAACTTTGTTTAACCTAGCCCTAACTACTTGACCTTCATACCGCTCGCTAGCCAAGCGGTTGAGATCTTGTTTAGCTAGTGCTAACTCTAGGGGATCCCCCCCTTCCACCGCCCGGGTCAGCTTATCCTCTAAGCGCTTCTTTGCCTCAGCCTTATCTAACGCGAGGCGTTGGCTATACTTGACAGAGAAGCGCCTAATTTTAGCCTTAAGACTAACCCACCACTTACTCCCTGTAACCGCCCCCACTAAAGCCCTCTGAATTAGCTCAGTGACCTTCAACCGGTAGTCCTCCAGCTCCAACAAGGAGTTGTTGAACTTCCAGTATCCGGCCAGTTTAGGCCTAGCACTTAAGTTCAAACGGGCCATAACAAGTTTATGGTCCGAGTGTCCTAATAAGTGGAACGTGGGGCAAGATAGGAAGTCTATGTCGCCTCTTCTAACTAACATCCGATCCAAGTAAGTACTCGGATGGGAAGGCACTACAGAATGCCACGTCCACATCTCCCGCCCTGGATGATCAAGACGAAATCTGTCGACGAGATCGCACGAAGCCATCAGGTCAGACAGAGTGCTGTCACACCACGCCGACCCACTAGCCCCCCCGACCTTATCTATACTGGGATCAAGGATTGCATTCCAATCACCCATTAAAACTAACCGTTCCGGATCCACTAAGAAGCCCTCCAACTGTCGAAAAAAGGTTGCCCTCTCTACAGCAGCATTGGGAGCATAAACAGCAACAATCCGAAAAACACTACAATTAACAGCAACATCAACAACAAGCGCCCGCCCGTCCTCGCCTGCGTGAACAACATTCACCGACGCTGACAGGGTGCGTTTCACTAGCAAGGAGATTCCACGACTATAAGTATTGCCATATGCTGAGTAAACATCGTAATCGTTTACCAGCACCTGACAATCCTCGTCACAAACAAAGTGGGTCTCCTGGATAGCGGCGATATCTACCTTAAGGGACACCAGGTCTCTCACAACGCGCGAGGTCTTGCTTCGACACCTGATGCCCCTCACATTAAATGTAGCCAAGTTTAAAGCCATGTTCACTTACCTTAGGCAGTGTCACAGACGGGTCTGAAGTTCTCGGGAGTGAGGACGTAGCAGGCTTGCCCAAGGCTTCCGGTCAGCAGTTCCGCAGAAGGTAATCCATCCTTGGCAACGCCTCCCACGTCCAGGGGAAAAGTTAGTTTTAATGCCCTGTATAGGGAAGGATGGACATACAGGGGTGTGCGACCTTCACATCTGTAGCTTATATTTTTGAGAGACGGATGGTCCATGTCGATAAGCTGTTGGCCTGGTATTGCCTCCTTGGCTGCCTCCAGCATCGCCCATAGACCCTCCGTTCTAGCGTCTTTATTCCCCCTGACAAAGGTTGTCAGCATGGGGGCATCTGGGAAGTGTTCTGGCTCAGTGACCTTGTGACTTCCCACTGAGTCAAAGTTCAGGAGCTTGTTGAAACGGACCTTCTGCTTTCCCTTGAGCTCTGGTATATTCCGCAGAAGATCCGTCTCGCAGATCCTACCTCCCGGCAGGAATGGTAGTTTTTTGGTTCTTTGGGTTCTGGTTGTTGTTGTTGTTGTCGGGGAGGGGTCCTCTTGTTGTTGTTGAGGAGGGGAAGAGGTGTTATGGGTGGGGGTGTCCTGTTTTGCTGGTACGCTGGTAGGCCTTTCGCAAGACACGGGGCGTGAAGCTTCTCTGGGTGGGACTGGGAGAGAGGGTGAGGGGGATTCTTGTGGCTTCGGCTGATGGGGCGATGGGGTTATGGGTTGTTCAGCCTCTGCTTTCTCGGGAATGTTCTTCTCTGCGGGGGTTGGGGAGGCAGCTCTCATTTTTCTGCTCTTTTTCCTCCTTGCCCTCCTAATCTCTGTGGCGCTTAACGTTGGTCTTGCCGGCAAGGGTTCCCCTTCCTCCTCGGACACCACCTCTTCTTCGGACTCCTGCAGTTTCCTTTTGTTCGAGGAGGCGGGGACCTCTGTGTCCATGTTTGTATTGTCTTCCGGCTTGTCTTCTGGCTGGGCTATGGTCACTGTCTGTGGGGAAGATTGTTTGATGGCCTTTCCCTTTTTAGTGATTGTCGCCCATCCCTGTTTGGCTTCTGCGGGATTCTCGGCGTGAACAGGAGCGGCGGTTGCGACTGTGGCCTTGGATGTTCCCGCTACCTTGGTGGCAGCCTTGTTGGTATTTCTCTTGGGGCAATCCTTGGCCATATGGCCCTGTTGTTGGCATTGCCAGCAGTGCGGCCTCCTTCCTTCTACGATCAAGGAGAGGGTCCAGTCCCCGAACTGAATTGTAGCAGGGATGCCGTAGAACCCCACCTTGTCGACCACCATTTGCACCTTGTAATCCCCGGTCATAATGTTACGTTGACCGCGGCAAGGTGTCACCTCCTCCACATCCCCGTACTGGCTGAGGATGGCTCCCAGCTGTTTCGCATCCATATAGCAGGGGACGTTGAGCACTGATACATTTGTCCTCCGCCTGTTGAGGTAAACTGGGTGGAGCTTAATGTTTCTCGACTGATGGTTCATCTTAGAGAGTCTGACGGCGTCCTCCGGGGTTGGAAGCAGGACATCCCACATTGCATAACTCTTCCTGCAAATGTAGTTAGCAGGGATGTTCTGCTCCATCAGGATCTTTACCATTGTCTCTTTGTTGATGCCTGTCAGACCTCTTGCCTTGGTGTCGGACGTGATTAACGAGAGCACTCTCTTTTCCAGGCTTTCCACTTGACCTGGAAGGGGCTGGATGGTGTTGCCCTTTGTATACTGACTATATTTGGTCAGAAAGAGCTCTCGATAATCCTGGGGGGTCATCCTGGCCTCTTCTTTGGATCCCCATGCTGATCCTCCTGCTTGTGTGGTATTGGATGTCCCTGGGGCTGGAGGAGCTGTGGCTGGAGTTGGCTGCTTCATGGGGGCTGGCGAGGTTTCTGGTGATTTCGCTGGCATGGGAGTGTGATCTTTTCCGGCCAGTTTAGGCCAGTCCGCAGATGTCGTTGCGTGCTGGCTTTCCTGGCTTTCCGAGTCACTTCCCGAATCTCTCTTCTTTTTCTTCCGAGGCTAGGTTTTGCTAGTCTCGGCCGCCAGTCCCTCCCCTCCTGGGGAGGCCTTTCCGGAATGTGTCGTGGCTACTGGTTGGGGGGTTTCTGCTGGCTGGGCCTTGGTATTTCCTGCCTGGACCTTGGCCGCTTTTTCCACCGCTTCCTTCTTAGCCGCTTCCTTTTCTCCGTTGCCCTCTTGGGGAGTGTTGAGGGTCAACGGATTGGTTGTATCCTCCCCGAATAAGGATTGTAGGGAGGCCATGGTTTCGTCGAACAGTTCCTGTTCAGATTTCTTGCAGGAACTGTTTTCATTTTCTTCCCCTTTTGTTGGTGGGGGATCCCGCTTTTGGGGAGCGGGGGAGCCTTGTTCTGGTGTCGCCACCATAACTTTCGGGACCTGGGCGGTTGCTTGTCCTGGTACCTCTGTATTTCTCCCGCCTTGCTTTCTTGGGGCACCTTCATTGGGCTGGTTGCCCTTGTGGGGAGCTGCTTGTCCCTTTTTGGGGGATGCTGGTAGCTTTCCGGGGGTCGCCGCGGGCTGCGGCCCTACCCCTCCAGTTTCCATCAAGGTCGCCGCGGGCTGCGGCCCTACCTTGCTGTTTCCAGGTTCCGCAGTGTTCTCTCCAGCGACCCGGGGCCGGGATTTGACTCCCTTTTCCGGGGATTTCTCGGGGGGAGCGATGTCACGCATTTGGGGTGAGGTACCCCGCCTGCTTGGCATCGTGGTGGGGGTGTTGGCCGCTTACGCAGACCAGGCCTGGGAGGGAGGAAAAATAAAACAGTATGGGGGACAAAGGGATGGAGGGGGTGGCCAGGGGCGAAGAGAGAAAGAAGTTTGACCTCCCCTTGCGGTGGGGTCGGGTTAGTCAGCTCGATCCCCCCTTGCGGGGGGAGAGCAGAGAAGAAAGACGCAGTGGTGGCTAGCGGGTCAGAGTGCCGCGTCGCAATTAAGAGGAGAGAAGGAAAGGCATCTTTGCCCAGAGAGAAGGCAAAAACGAAGAGGTATTAACCCCAAAACCCTTCCCACAAACAACCCCAACAGGAAGCGACAAAGAGACCCGGTCTGCTCGATCCAACGGGAGAGCAGCGAAGGAAGACAAAGACTAGCGGGTCAAAGTGCCGCTAGTTAATTAAGAGGGAGAAGTAGACATTCCTCCCAGAGAGAGGGAGAAAAGAAAAACTTAAGACTAAACCTTAATTCTAAAAAACCTTAGTCTAGGCTGAAGGTCCTGACTCCCCAAAGGAGGGGGTCTGGTCCTTGCAGACGTAAAAAAGATGCCTTAACCTGGCTAAAAAGCCCGGTGGCAGATCCCTTCTTGGACAATCGGAAGAGCAAAAGTTTCGCACTGAGAACAGATGGTATTTATTTGCTCCCCCACTGAGCAAATTAGGCACAAGGCCGTTTTTAATGTGAGGTAAAAACCAGCTCCCCTAAAAGTAGGCAAAAAGGGGGCACTCTGGTTACCAAAAATAATAATTGTCCCAGTATAGAGGGTTTCCCCTCCATTGACTGGTACAAATTATCTTAAGTGCAGCATCTGAAGAACAGATGGTATTTATTTGCTCCCCCACTGAGCAAATTAGGCACAAGGCCGTTTTTAATGTGAGGTAAAAACCAGCTCCCCTAAAAGGGGTCACTCTGGTTACCAAAAATAATAATTGTCCCAGTATAGAGGGTTTCCCCTCCATTGACTGGTACAAATCATCTTAAGTGCAGTATCTGCCGGAACAGATGGTATTTATTTGCTCCCCCACTGAGCAAATTAGGCACAAGGCCGTTTTTAATGTGAGGTAAAAACCAGCTCCCCTTAAAGTAGACAAAAAGGGGGCACTCTGGTTACCAAAAATAATAATTGTCCCAGTATAGAGGGTTTCCCCTCCATTGACTGGTACAAATTATCTTAAGTGCAGTATCTGCCGGAACAGATACTACACTTTGATCTTATTTATTTATTTTATTGAAGTCAAAAAATGCATTTACAATATCAAATTATAAAAACAAAAATTAACACAACAAAATTAGGCACAAGGCCCTATAAGAAATTGGGAGGGGGAGGGTACAGGGTCTTTTTGACTATCTAACAGATGAGACTTTGAAGTCTTACTCTTGACTGGCAACATTTACCAAAATACCTCAATCACTCTGTGGATCTTAATCTAACTAATACCCCAGCGTTCAGTGTAAAAGATAACTTATGTACAATTTGTAAAAACTTAAGACCAAGTAAAATTGATGCATATTATATATTTATCGTATATTAAATTGAGACACGATGTCATATTCCAAACACCACACATCGCTAAACTGCTGATTCCAAATTCTGAAATAAAAACATTATTATTCAGAAAGCCATTCTTAGTACTGGTAGGTTATGTTTTTTATATAATCTTGAGTTAAGGAGGAGGGGTATTAAAGTAAATTGAATGCTGGGACTAATACTACACTAAGGAATTCATATAAAAGTATTATGTACTAGCAGATTACCCAGTGTAGGTAGAAATACATGGGATTTCCCTAGCAGAATACCTAGCGTTGCCTAAGATCGGATAAGATTGGTTGATAAATGTACTAGCCAAATACCCGGCGTTGCCCGAGATTGGATTACACCGGTGGATATATGTACTAGCAGAATACCCGGTGTAGCCTGGGATTGGATAGGTGTATATGTACTAGCAGAATACCTAGCATCGCCCAGGATTGTATGACATAGGTGGATATATGTACTAGCAGATTACCCTGCATGGCCCGGCATAGGATAAAATTCATGGAATGTTTCCTAGCAGAACACTCAGCATCGCCTGGGATCGGAAAAAATTGGTTGATAAATGTACTAGCCAAATACCCAGCATTGCCCGGGATTGGTTTACACCGGTGGATATATGTACTAGCAGAATACTTGCTGTAGCCTACGATTGGATAAAATAGGTGTATATGTACTAGCAGAATATCCAGCGTCGCCCGGGATTGTATGACATAGCTGGATATATGTACTAGAAGATCACCCGAAATGGCCCGGGATTGAATAAAATGCATGGGAAAAATTAGTTGATATATTTACTAGCCAAATACCCGGCGTTGCCCGGAATTGGATTACATAGATGGATATATGTACTAGCAGAATAGCCGGGGTAGCCTGGGATTGGATAAAATAGGTCTATATGTACTAGTAGAATACTCAGCGTCAAATGGAATGTTTCCTAGCAGAATACTCAGTGTCGCCTAGGATCAGAAAAAATTGGTTGATATATATACTAGACAAATACCCGGCATCGCCCGAGATTGGATTACATAGGCAGATATATATACTAGCAGAATACCCGGTGTAGCCTGGGATTGGATAAAATAGGTGTATATGTGCTAGCAGAATACCCAGCGTCGCCCGGGATTGTATGACATAGCTGGATATATGTACTAAAAGATTAACCGGCATGGCCCGGGATTGGATACAATTCATGAAAAAATTAGTTTATATATGTACTTGTCAAATACCTGGCATCGCCAGGGATTGGATTACATAAGTGGATATATGTACTAGCAGAATAGTCGGGGTAGCCTGAGATTGGATAAAATAGGTGTATATGTATTAGCAGAATACCCAGCATCGCCTAGAATTGTATGACATAGGTGGATATATATACTAGCAGATTACTCAGCATGGCCCAGGATTGGATAAAATTCATGGAATGTTTTCTAGCAGAATACTTGGCGTCGCCTAGGATCGAAAAAATTAGTTGATATATGTACTAGCAAAATACCCGGCATCACCCGGAATTGGATGACATAGGTGGATATATTTACTAGCAGAGTAACCGGCATAGCCTGAGATTGGATAAAATAGGTGTATATGTACTAGGAGAATACCCGGCATCGCCCGGGGTTTGATGACATAGGTGGATATATGTACTAGCAGAATACCAGCGTCACCTGGATTGTATGAAATAGGTGTATATATGTACTATCAGATTACTTGGCATGGCCCGGGATTGGATAAAATTAATGGAATGTTTCCTAACACGGTTGGGATCGGAAATAATTGGTTGATATATATACTAGCAAAATACCCAGCGTCGCCCAAGATTTGCTGTCATAGGAGGATATATGTACTAGCAGAATACCCGGCATAGCCCAGGATTGGATTAAATAGGTGGAATGTTTCCTATCAAAATATCTGGCATCGCCTGGGATCAGATAAGATTGGTTGCTATATGTACTAGCAAAATACTCTTCATCCCCTGAAATTGGATGACATAGGTGAATATATGTACTAGCAGAATACCCATCATGGCCCAGGATTGGATGAAATAAGTGGAATGTTTCCTAGCAGAATAAGATCAGTTGATCTATGTACTAGCAAAATACTCGGCGTCATGCGGGATTAAATTACATAGGTGGATATATGTACAAACAGAATACCCGGCGTAGCCCGGGATCAGATTGAATTGGTGTATATGTACTAGCAAAATATTCTGCGTCACCCGGGATTGGATTGCATAGGTGGATATGTGTACTAGCAGATTACCCGACATGCCCCGGGGTTGAATGAAATAGGGGAATCTTTCCTAGCCGAATACTGGCATCGCCTGGGATCAGGTAAGATTAGTTGATATATGTACTAGCAAAATACCCGGCATCGCCCGGGATTGAATGGCATGGGTGGATATATGTACAATCAGAATGCAAAGCGTAGCCCGGGATTGAATGAAATAGGTGTATATGTACTAGCAGAGTCGGCCTGGATTTTATGGCATAGATGGGTATATGTACTAGCAGATTACATGGCATGGTCCGGGATTGGATAAAATTCATGGAATTTTTCCTTGCAGAACACTTGGCATTGCCTGGGGTCAGGAAAAATCTGTTGATACTAGCAAAATACCTGGCGTCGCCCGGGATTGGACGACATAGGTGTATATGTACTAGCAGAATACCTGGCGTGGCCTGGGATTGGATGAAATAGGTGGACTGTTTCCTAGCAGAATACCCGGCATCGCCTGGAATCAAATCAGATTGGTTGATATATGTACTAGCAAAATACCCGGTATTGCCCAGTATTGGATAACATGGGTGGATATATGTACTAGCAGAATACCCGGCATATCCTGGGATCGGATGAGATTGGTTGACTAGCAGAATACTTGGCATAGCCTGGGATTGGATAAGATTGGTTAATATATGTACTAGCAAAATACCCGGCGTGGCCCGGATTGGACGACATAGGTGGATATATGTACTAGCAGAATTGCCGGCATGGCCCAGGATTGGATGAAATAGGTGGAATATTTCCTAACTGAATACCCGACGTTGCTTGGGATCAGATAAGATCGGTTGATATATTTACTAGCAAAATACCCATCATCGCCCAGGATTGAATGGCATAGGTGGATATATGTACTAGTAGAATACAAAGCATAGCCTGGAATTGGATTAACTAGGTGTATATGTATTAGCAGAATACCCGGCATGGCCTGGGATTGGATGAAATAGCTGGAATGTTTCCTAGCAGAATACCCGGAATTGCCTGGGATCAGATAAAATTGGTTGATATATGTACTAGCAAAATACCCAACATCGTGCAGGATTGGATGACATAGGTGGATATATGTACAATCAGAATACCTGGCATAGCCCAGGATTGGATTAAATAGGTGTATTTGTGTTAGCAGAATACCCGGCATTGCCAGGGATTTGATGACATAGGTGGAATGTTTTCTAGCAGAATACCCGGCATCACCTGGGATCAGATAAGATTGGTTGATATATGTACTAGCCAAATACCTGACGTTGCCCGGGATTGGACGACATAGGTGGACATATGTACAATCAGAATACCTGGTGTCGCCCGGGATTGGATGACTTAGGTCGATAATTTTACTAGCATCATACCCGGCGTTGCTCAATATTGGAAGAAATCGGTGGATATATATACTAGCAGAGTGACCAGCGTCAGCCGGGATTGGATGACATAGGTGGATATATGTACTAGCAGAATACCTGGCTATGCCTGGGATTGGATGACATAGGTGGATATATGTACTAGCAAAATACCCAGCGGAGCCTGGGATTGGATGGAATAGGTGTATATATACTAGCAAAATACATTGCGTCACCTGAGATTGGATGACATACGTGGATATATGCACTAGCAGATTACCCGGCAGGGCCTGTGATTGGATGAAATAGGTGGAATGTTTCCCAGAAGAATACCCGGCATTGCCAAGGATTGTTTAAATATGTGGAATGTTCTCTAGCAGAATACCTGGTGCCTCCCAGGATGTAATTAGACAGGTATACTAGCAGAATACCTAGAATTGCCCTTGAATGGATTAAATAGTTGGTAATATATAATAGAAGTGTATGCGGCATGTCCTGGGATTTAATAACCTTGCTGGAAAGATATACTAGCTTTGTACATGCCATCGCCCAGCATTTAAAACGTTGCTGGAAATATATACTAGCAGAATGTATCGAAGTTTCAATAAAGTTGATAATGATATTTAAAATGATTGTCAAAATTAGTAACATCCAAGTATTTTGAAAAATGATGAAATGTGAGTTATTTTATTAGTGTGTTTGTAATGAAATAACCAGTGTAGACAATGTACCAAAGTTATTATTTTAGTAAGAGGGAGGTGACAATGTGGGTTGAATCGTGAAATATAAATTTTCGAAATTACTAACATATCCAACAATTATGAAAAATGATGAAATGTGAGTTATTTTAGTGTTGTGTTTTTTAATGAAAATAATTAGCCCAGACAATATTTTAAATTATTTTTTTAGTAAGGGGTGGGGGCGATCATGTGCGTTAATCGTGAAAAAAGGGTGTCGAAATTAGTAACATATCCAAGAATTATGAAAAATTATTAAATGTGAGTTATTTGATTAGTGTGTTTGTAATGAAATAAACAGGACAATGTATCAAAGTTATTATTTTAGTAAGAGGGGGCTGATAATGTGGGTTAAATTATGAAAACTGATTTTCGAAATTAATAACATCCAAGAATTATGGGATTCAATGAGATATGTAAAAATATGTACTAGAAGATTACCCGGAGTCACTCGAGATTGAATGAGATACATGCAAATGTATGCAAGCAGAATGCACAGGCGCATGGGATGTAATGAGATAGATGCAAATATATACTACCAGAATACCTGGCGTTTCCTTGGATTGGATGAGATTGATTGAAATATATACTAACAGAATACCTAGCGTCGCCCAGGATGTACTGAGATTGAGTGAGATATATACTAGCCGAATACCCGGCATTTCCTGGGATTGAATGAAATAGGTGATAATATATACTAATAAAATTCCCAACGTCGCTTGGGATTGAATGAGATAGGTGGAAACATATATTAGCAGAATACCTTTCATCACCCCAGATTGAATGATATAGGTGGAAATATATAGAAGCAGAATACCAGGCATCGCCCTGGATTTAATAATGCAGGTGACAATAAATACTAACAGAATACCTGGCATCACCTGGGGATGAATGAGATAGGTACAAACACAGAATAGACGAATACTTGGTGTCGCTCGGAATTGTATTAGATAACTGCACATATACACTAGCAGAATACCCGGCATTGCTCAAGATTGAATGAGATAGGTGAGGAAATTTACTAGCAAATATCCTCGGCTTTGCCCGATATTGAAGGAAATTGATGGAAATATATATTAGCAAAATTCCTCGCGTAGCTCAGGATTGAATGAGATAGGGGCAAATATATACTAGCAGAATACTCAGCGTCGCTCTGGATTAAATGAGGGTGGCAGAATATAAATCAATGGCTTAAACAATTTTCTATCTAAAATTACTTCATTTGTCAAATGATTCCGGATATGACTTAAACAGTTTACGATCTCAAAATTAGATTAATACATATATATTGTTGGTTTACTATGAAAGTTTACTAAGACAGTTTCTTTAGGGAGTAATCTATATTTTTAAGAAATTTTTTATGTTATTATCCGGGAATAATGTGATTGTTGTAGTGGTGGGTAGAAAGAAGCATGATTATGTTAACTTTAAACGTGCTCTTGCGTTTTCTTTTGGGGTTTGGGGTTGGAGAGAGTAATATCCGTTTTGATATGTGAAATTGCTTCATATATATAAATTACCCGTCTTAGTGTAGATAAAATTATTTTAAGTATGTGTTGTATATTACCCGTCCTTGCAAAGGTAAAATTATTTCATATACATGCTGTAAATTACCTATCCTAGGTAAGATACAATTATTTCATACGTGTGATACCTGTCCTATGTAGGTAAATATTCTTTTGCTCGAAATAGCAAATGATACATAGACATTAAAAATTCCTCTCTCCTAAGAATAACAAATATATTCAAAATCAAATTCAATTTTCTCATCGTTTATATGGTCCCGAGCAACGCCGGGTAGCCCCACTAGTATTATATACAAGGAACTTTTTCTCTGTGTGTGTGTGTGTATGTGTGTTTGTGTGTGTGGGTATGTGTATGTGTGTGTGTGAGAGAGAGAGAAAGAGAGACAGAGAGTTAACACCCCGGATATCTTAGCATTAAGTGAAACTAACCTTCACTCCTCCATTCCCTCTAACCACTTTAACATGCCTGGTTATCTCCCACTCTACCGTAAGGACTCGGACAGACATATGCATGGACTTGGAGTCTATATTCGTAACACCCTCCCCCTGACTAGAGAAATAAAACTAGAATCAGAGGACCAGGCCTTTATGTGCTTCAGACTAAATATGCAACACAATATTAGCTACTTGTATTTTCTCTACCGCTTTCCCTCAAACCAAGACTGTACCCTAATAAACAAAGTCTCAGACAGCATAGATATAGCACTCTCCCTCGATACTAAGCCACAAATACATGTATTTGGTGACTTCAATGTCCACCACAGTAACTGGCTAGGATTCTCTAATCACACAGACGTAGCTGGTAGCGCAACACATAGCTTCTCTATATCCCATTCCCTATCTCAGTTGGTTACATTTCCGACACGTTTCCCAGACCAGCAAGATCAACATGCCTCACTTCTAGATCTCTTTCTGACAACGGTTCCCAATGACTGTACAACAAATGCCCACAGCCCACTCGGGAATGCTGATCACGCTGTGATAATGGTAGAAATCAACCTAAATTCTCGCCCTAAAACTGAAGACCCACTACTCAAAACAACGAGGTATTACAAAAAGGCTGATTGGGAAGCCATCAGGGAGCTCATCAGAAATGCCCCATGGCAAAGTATCTTTACTCTTCCAGCGGAACAGTGTGCAAATGAGACCACTGAATGGTTCAAAACTGCTATTGAAGCACATGTTCCCGCACGAAAATTCTATAGCAAGCCCCACTCCCCCCAATGGTTTACTTCTGCTTGTGCAGCTGCCATTTGTCAAAGGCAGCATGCGTTCCGCAGATTCAACCGACATAAGTCCAGCTCAAATAAACAGAAGTTTATAGAAGCTAGAAATAATTGTAAGAGAGTGATAGAGACAGCTAAGACAGATTACTCTGAAACCACCAGAAAACACATCGAAGCACAGAAATTAGGAACCTGGGATTTTTGGAAAATCTACAACAGCGTAGTAAATAATGGACAGTCAACTATTCCCCCACTATCAAACGATCATGAGGTTGCTTGCACGGCAACTGACAAGGCTAATCTGCTTGCCAGTCGGTTTGCCTCAAACTCCACACTGAACTCGGTACACCACTCACTCCCTGATTTTCCTCTGCGAACAGACGCCTCACTAGACGATTTGAAAATCACCCCTTCTCAGGTACATGCTATTATAAAAAACCTAGACACCTCTAAAGCGTGTGGACCAGATCTCATCCCGGCTGTGCTATTAAAAAAATGCTCTGCCGAGGTTGCTCCAGTTCTGTCCAAACTTTACAATAAATGCCTTAACGAATCTTGTTTTCCCGACTGCTGGAAAACCGCCTCTGTGGTACCAGTCTTCAAGAATTCTGGTGAAAGAACTGACCCACTAAATTATCGCCCCATTAGCCTCCTCCCGCTTTTCGCCAAAATATTTGAGTCCTTAGTTAATCAAGCCCTAGTCCAGCACCTAACAGCTGCTAAACTCCTAACTGACAAACAATATGGATTCAGGCAAGCCCGTTCAACAGCAGATATCTTAACTGTAGTTTCTGAACGTATATACCGTTCATTGGATAAAACAGGGGAGGGTAGAGCGGTGGCCCTCGATATATCTAAGGCTTTTGACAGGGTATGGCACGATGGTCTTCTAAGGAAAATTAGATCATATGGAATCACTGGAAGAATTCATAATGTAATTAAATCCTTCTTAAGTAATAGAAAAATCAAAGTTGTCCTCGACGATCGTACATCCAAACAATACGACATAAATGCGGGAGTACCTCAGGGGTCTATCCTTGGACCTCTATTATTCCTGATATTCATAAACGACCTTCTTGATAAAATTGTTTTGGAGATGGGTATATTTGCCGATGACACCACTCTCTATAACAGATATGAGGGGAAAACAAATGAACACATATCCAAGAAAATGGCAGAAACACTAGAGGATGACCTCCAATCCATAGTGGAATGGGGACAAAAATGGTTGGTCACATTCAATGCTGCTAAGACTAAGCTTGTTTCCTTCAATAACTACAAGAAACCTTCTCTACCACCAATAGCAATGGCCAAGAACACATTACCTGAAAGTACTTCTTTTAAACTCCTCGGCCTAACGTTTACAGGGAATATGAACTGGAATAGATACATTGAGAGCATTGCCAAGGCTGCTGCAAGGAAGGTTGGCTCTCTCTACCGTGCTAGAAAACTACTTACGCCTGACAGTATCCTATACCTCTATAAGGCAACCATTCGCCCATGTATGGAGTACTGTTGTCACATCTGGGCTGGTGCATCTGCTTCTTATCTCTCGCTCCTGGACAGGGTTCAAAAGAGAGTCGCCAACCTGATAGGTCCTGAACTGTCATCTAGGCTTCAGCCTCTGTCCCATCGACGAGATGTTGCATCCCTCTGCCTGTTCTACAAATACTTAAATGGTGAATGCTCTGACGAACTGCAAACACTTGTACCTCCCCGACGTAACTACCCCCGACAAACCCGACAAGCTACTAAGTCTCATCCCTTTACAGTAGAGATCCCTAGGCGCAAGAAAGCCTTTTACTCCAATAGTTTCTTCCCCAGAACTGCGGGTCTTTGGAACTCCCTTCCGGGATTCTGCTTTCCCAACTGCAACGATATGCAGAAGTTCAAGTGTAATGTCAACAAACATCTTTCTACTCATCTCCCTTCATAATGACCCCGCTAATTAAGTCCCTGATAGTATCCCCTGCTTCAAAGTGGCACTGTGCCTTGTTTGGGGTGAAAATTGAATTAAAAAAAAAAAAAAAAAAAAAATTCCTAATAAATTCCACAACATTTGGGCCAATTTTTACGAAATTTCATGCAAATGTGCTTTATGTATCTGCCAATGTTTGTATCTGAATATCTTTGATAAGTATCGATAAATGATAATTGAAATAATCCGATGGAAAATGGAACAAGCGATTTTGACACTTTATTTAGCTTAGCATCACAAGTGCATTTGAGAAGTTTTATTACCAAACAAGCAGAAAGGCTAGACATCAAAAGTAGGTTCTTTGATATGACAGGATGCGTTCAAAATCAATGTTTCTGTTTAAAGCATATTTGAAGCATGATATTTGACTTTATATAAAAAATAATATAAATTTATAACAGTTGGTTCTCCACAGTACAATGCAGACTACAATGTTGACTAAGTCACTGCAAGGAGGCATATGAAGCTTTCTCATGGCTATCGCAATGGATCTCCAACTAGAGCAGGCACTCAATCGATTTGATTGAAAAATGGGTGATTTCACTGATTTTGAGAACAATAAAAATATGAAAGTGTAGAACATTTGTTGATCATTATTTAATCCCGGACAATGTCGGATCTCCCTGCTAATTTATTATATTTTATTGCATCTCTGAAGTAAGTAAATATGCAACTAAAAATAGAAAAGAAGAATAAAAATAATTGGATATTAAAACTCTTGATAGAAACCTTTAGAACATTTAGCGTTTTAGTCTAATAATCAAACAACTGAACTATTGAAAATTAAGCTTTATCAACAAATTCATCGGCGATTGTAGAAGCAATGGCAGCATTGTGTGCTGGTCTAGAACTGTTTGAGAGATACTTTCAAGCTGTCCTTCAACCGTTTCTACTGTCCTCCTATGCCTCTTTGTCCTTATTATAAAGGAGCTGTGTTGGGTTAAAATTGAATCTAACATGCAACATATTTGACCCGTCCAATGAATATGACACTGCTGCAGCATGGTGTGAACTGATGGGAGGCTTCACTGGACTAAAACTTCTGTGTCTGGTATCTTACCTTGCCATTTGATTTTTATCAATCTATAGAAGCAGGTTCAGTTTCTTGGCATAGTTCAGTTTCTTGGCATAGTTCAGTTTCTTGGCATAGTTCAGTTTCGGAACAGGCAATTTTGACCAAAGTTAACACTATATTTTGAAACAAAAATGTAGTAGGCAAAAAAAAAAAATACAACTAAAAACAGACGGAACAAAAACTCGCTTCTCGCAGACACGTGGGTCGTAACAAGCACAATCTACTCGCCAGAATCACCTACACACAATCTGCAGAACTCCCCCTCTCCTTTCCAGTGTCCTGCCTTTATAGCGGCTGGGAACGACATGTTTGCATAATCGTGCGAGAGCAGACGTGATTCAACGATAATTACATTGGGTAAATGCTAATAAAAGCCCATGGACGCCATCTTGGAACTCTCTCTTTCGCTCAACCCAAAACAGACGTATCCGAGGTAAGCTCTATTTCTCATTTTGGTTACTGCTAATTCTGCTACATATTTAGATTAATATCACAAGTGCATTTGAGAAGTTTTATTACCACACATGATTTGGTTTCTTGGCATATCTAGCATATGCTATCAAAGTTTCAGAGGAACACATGAGGAAAGAATCACAACTCTGTTTCGTCTGAAGCCAAATTCCTCTATGCTCTCATGCAGTGGATCAGAGACATCTAAAGATAGTGTTAGTCTTGGCTATTCCGCAGTTGACTTCATCGTCTATGTTTACTGTCTTTGAGAGATTACTACCCAAGTAAGTGAATGTGTCCACAGCATTTAGGTTAGTTCCACGAAATGAAATCTGATACCGGGTGTGGGCTGGGACATTAACTTGGTGTTGTTTAAGTTAAAACTCATCTTTAAGTTTTTGCACAACTGAGGAAAACGATCAACAATATATTGCATATTCGGCTCTGTGATAGTACGTTCATCCAATAACAGTAATCGGCTTAACCCAGGTAACAGCACTGTCATTTTAGGTTGAACAACTTCTTGTCTGTCTGGTAATTGATGCTTACTCCAGAGTCTTCTGCAT
Organism: Euprymna scolopes; assembly: GCF_053919585.1. Classification (NCBI taxonomy): domain Eukaryota; kingdom Metazoa; phylum Mollusca; class Cephalopoda; order Sepiida; family Sepiolidae; genus Euprymna; species Euprymna scolopes. The sequence continues at coordinate 65,429,638 of NC_136493.1, read as the reverse complement.
TGAATTTGTTAGTCAGCACCACTGAGAATATCATGCCAAAGAGTGTTGGAGCCAGTACACAGCCCTGTTTAACACTGCCGTTAACTGAGAAGTCATTGGAAGCCATCATTCCATTATGAAATTGTGAAATGAATTTATCAGGACACCAAATTTGTCCATGATCTTCCATTGACCCGCCTGGCTTACAGGCCTTTGTTAGATCAACAAATGTAGTGTAGAGGAATGTCCCTGCACACCCCACACAAAAATCGCAACTTTTTGGGAGAAGGATTACTTTCAGGTGCTTGATTAAACCATTGGGAAGAAGCCTTGCAAGAATTTTACCAGCTATGCTGATAAAAGATTTTCCTGTTGTTGTTGCAGATCTGTTTCTCTTTCTCTTGTAGATATGCACTATGGATGCATCTTTTAATTCCTAGGAAAGTAGGGTCTTCACCCAGAATGAAAGAAAAAGCTCAAGTGACTTTTTTGTCAGTGTGTGACGACCTATTTTATATATCTCTGAGGGTGTGCCATCAGCGTTTGGAGTTTTGGAGCTTTTTTACAGCTTTCTCAACTTCTTGGATGATGGGCAACTTATCAAGAGTTTGCTTCAATCTGTGAAAGTTGTGCAATCTTCTCATCATTGATTGAAAAATGTCTGTTGAGTGCTCAGCCCATGTAAGATACAAGCAAGCTTTGTTATTAGTGCTGTCTCATCAACATTCAGTAGTGGAAATGACTCGTGGTCTGCATATTCCTTTTAGGACATTATGGAATCTCTTTGAGCCAGGTATATCTACATATTTCCATATTTTTGCAAATGGTTCCTTTTTTGCTGCAAGACTTGAGTCTTGCTGAAGAGCATTGTGGCATTTGTGCTGTTCTGTGAGTAATTCTTGTATCTTATCTTCGTTCTCATCAAACCAATTCTAATGCTTTCTCTGCAATGATCCAAACACTTCCACAGTTTTATAAATTAGTACTTTATGTTAGAAGAAAAAGTAACTGTTCCACTTCTTTTTATTTTTTGTCAACAAAATTGTAATTTCTCATTTCATTATCATATTCCGAGTTTTCTATTTTACACGTAGGTTTGTGTTGGATGGCTTTTAGAAATTAATTTCCAAATTAACATAGCTTATTTATGCCTTCTACTCTCAAATTGATCCTTATCATTTCCTCTCATGTTTTCCTTGGTCTTGTCCTTCCAACTGACCCTGTTACTTTAATTGATTTAAGAACTCTCATCCATTTTTTTTATAGCAACGAAACCAATGAAGTCTCCTGTTCTGCATACTTAATATTTCTCTGATATCAACAGATCTAAGTCTACCTTTACGTCTCACACTACACATCCATCAATTTGAATGGAAAATTAGCTCTATAATAAAATTAATTTTATTGAGACAAATAGGACAATGTAATTTTGTTAAGCCAATTACTAAAGCTTAAAAGTTATCGAGAAACCAAATAATTGTTTAGCTGATTGTAAATTAATAATTGTATTTTTGATACTAAAATATTTAATAAAAACAAACTTTTTTGTAGGTTTGTGCTCACCGAGCAAAATTGAATGTTACACATAAACACATCAGCCAAAGTAAACTCAGTGGAATCTGTTATGAGCTGATAAACCTAAAAATGGAGAGATATATCAGATTAAACAAACACCAAAGTTTGTTAGGAATTTCTGTTCAATATGCAAAGGTAAGTGTTAATAAGAAGCAGAGAGAAATGTTGGGTATGTGAACAGATATCGTTTTCGTTAACTACATCTACTCTCTATTATTGTAATGCTGTACTAAATTTGGCATTTCAACTATACTAGCAGATTGAAGGAATGAGTTTAGCATCATACTGAATCGTACAACATTCAAACATACTAAATCTCAAATAAAATTATATTGTTATTTATTTCTTACAAAAAATAAAGAATTATAACTTTTCAAACTTGGAAAATGAAAAGAGCTAAAGGGTTTCAGTTTTATCTTGTCTCAATAATGTGTTTGATATGAGAATTTCTTTAGCAAGAATTTATCACCTTTTTTATTAATTTCCATATTAACTCAAACATATCCAGTTATTTTGGGTTAGCAGTTTGAATCGCAGAAAGAGAAAAAAGAATGCAAATAAGCAATATTCTTTTCACTGTTTTTTAGTCAATGAATCTATTTCTGCTGATAATATAGAAATATTAAAAGTATTAATAATAGACGATGGGCCAGCCCCAATTTTCGTGTCATTCCGTCAATGCACAACGTATATGAAAAATTTCACTACTGTTAGTAGTTTTAAGGGAAAGGGGAAAATAAAACCATTTGAATTGATGAAAGAAACAGGAATTTCTTCAAACTTTCACACTGTCAAGCTGCAACTGGCATTTGACTAACAATTTGTTCCAGCAAGTAGAAAAATTTGTGTGCTCTTTGTTTGGACAGAGAAATGTTTCTTCTGTAAACACTGCCCATTTTAACATGACTGAAAAATTTGATAATACTTTACCACCTTGTCAAAATAGTTTAAGATTACATGTAGAAAGAGCAAATTATCAGGCTGCTATTTCGCGGTAATGTCTTCACATTAATATTAATGCTCCTTCTCCAACAAACCATGGCAGGAAATGTGAAGATAAAGCACTAGTTGTTCATTGGAGTAGCCTTCCCAAAACTCCAACATTAATCAATTTAGTAAAGTGTAACTGTAAGAAGAACAGCTGTGACCCCAAGCATTGTTCTTGTGTTCGTCAAACACTGCCTTGTACCGACCTTTGCCAGTGTGTAGATTGTTTTAATGTCGTTGAAAAAAATAATGAAATGCAGTAGTTTGGTGAAATAGAAGATTCTGACTCCTTAGATGGTGAATGATAACATAAGCTTTTAAGATTAGAGAACAATCAATTAGTTTTCATTTCCTTTTCTAAATGTATTACTTCATAACAATTTTTTCAAAATAATGAAAAAAAAACTCTTATCATCTTATCATATTCTTTTATATATATATATATATATATATATATATATATATATATATATATATATATATATATATATATATATAGTCAATATTCTTCTAAGCATTAAGGTTTGTATATCAGTCAATGTGCATGTGGGACAAAATTAGATCAAAAAGTAAATGGTCGTCCAAAATGAAAAAAGTCATTCAATCACCGAAAACAGATTTTTGAAAGGCACAAGATTTGGAAACATATATAAATGCTTTTCATGTCTTTTGTCAAATGAATGTAAATTGTAGTGTTTTATGATGATATTTGCAATGTGAGAAACTGATACGACAATAGAAAGTAACGTTTTCATTAATATGATTTTACACAAGTTATTTTATTTGCTGAAAATTCCAAATTTAATAAATAAACACATCATATAAGAGAATAGACATATCAACTTGTTGATACACTTTAATGTGTTAAACTACTTATTTAAATTTCACTTTACATAAAATGAATCATGAAAATGGACGTTTTTTTTGTAAATGATACACCCTGTATTATCTTCCTTTTTCTGAAGCAATGCCCTATTGTTTGTCTGTTTGTGAAGATGTAGTATTGGAGAGATTGGAAATACAGTGTTGTACTAAACCGCAATCAGAATTGGGATGCTGAATCTATACTTAACCCTTGTTAATTACATTATTTTTATCATAATATAGATGAAATGAACATTTCAGACAAAATGGAATAATGTATGTAATGTTGATTTCTGCTCAATAAAGTTTATTTAAACTAAATGAAGTCAAACGAATCGACCGAAATATATTGATCCTCATGTGTTGGTGGCTTTATTTTTACTAGCATGTGAACATGTTTACCCATCACACACACACACACACACACACACACACACACACACACACACACACACACACACACACACACACACACACACACACACTTCTTCTTCTTCTTGCTCGTCCGTCGAAGTCGATGATGACCAAGGTATCAATCAGTTCGGCGTCAGGGGTCAGTGGGTCCTGAGATGGCTGATGAGGCCAATCCGTGCTCGGCAGACTCTTCCACACTCTGGACACGTGAAGGCGGTATCAGCAGGCTGTGAACCAGCAGCTCTCTCCTTCCTCCTCTTGTGCTTCTGCTGGTCGTGTGTCATGCGTTGATCCTCTGCCCTGTCGGCTCCCAGGCGGATGGCGCAGCGCCAAGCAGAACGTTCCGCAGCGCGACTCTCCCAAGACTGGGGGCTGATGTCAAAGTCTTTGAGAGAGGTTCTCAGGCAGTCTTTATATCGTTTCTTTTGACCTCCTGCAGTCTGCTTTCCCTGGCTGAGTTCCCATAGAAGAGTTGTTTGGGGATTCGGTCGTCAGGCATGTGATAGACATGGCCTGCCCACCGGAGCTGGGTTTTGCGGAATATGGTGGTGATGGTATGGAGCCCCGCGTGCTTCAAGACTTCTGTGTCAGGAATTCTGTCTTGCCAGTGGATGTTGAGAAGATTACGGGTGCATCTGAGGTGGAAGCCATTCAGCTGCTTTTCATGTCTTTTATATGGTGTCCAAGTTTCACAGTCGTAGAGTAGGGCTGTCAGGACGACTGATCGGTATACTTTCAGTTTGGTTGCGAGTGTAATGCCTCTCCTCTTCCACACATTGTCTCTAAGTCTTCCAAATGCACTGCTCACTGTGGAGATCCTATGGTTAACCTCAATGTCAATGTTGGTGGTGCGGGAGAGGGTGCTGCCAAGGTAGGTGAATTGCTCCACAGCATGGATCTTCTGCCCTTTGACAGTTATGCTGGGGCGGGTTGGTACATAATTTCTGTCTTCTTTGTACTGATGGTGAGACCAAAGTTGTCACAACTGGCGGAGAATCTGTCCATTTGACGTTGCATCTCTATCTCATTTGGGGCGTTAAGGGCACAGTCATCAGCAAAGAGAAGATCTCTGATGATGGTTTCCCTCACTCTCGTGACTGCCTGCATTTGCCTGATGTTAAACAAATTCCCGTCACATCTGTACTTGATGTCAATGCCAGAGTGACTGTCTTTGAAAGCGTCCTGTAGCATGGCAGAGAAAACCATGCTGAAGAGCGTCGGGGCTAAGACACTGCCCTGCTTGACTCTGTTGGTCACAGGGAAGGGGTCTGAGGGGTCGCCGTCATCCAGGATACGGGCGGTCATGCCCTCGTGGAACTGCCTGACAATGGCGATGAATCTGTCTGGACAACCAAATTTTTCCATGATCTGCCAGAGGCCATTTTGGCAGACAGTGTCGAAGGTCTTGGTATGTCGACGAATGTGGTGTAGAGGCCCTGGTGCTGCTCGACACACTTCTCCTGCAGTTGGCATGCAGCAAAGATCATATCAGTCGTCCCGCGGCCCGCTCGAAAGCCACACTGGCTCTTGGGAAGATGACCATCTTCAAGGTGCACCAGCAGGCGGTTGAGAAGGATGCGGGCCAGGATCTTCCCGGCGATGGACAGAAGGGATATCCCACGGTGGTTGTCTCATGACTGACGATTTCCCTTGCGTTTGTAAATGTGAACAATAGTAGCATCACGAAAATCTTGGGGTAGTTCTTCACTCTCCCACATGGATTGGAAGAGTTCTGTCAGTCTTACAAGCAGTGTAGATTTGTATACTTCTGCTGGAATTGAGTCGGGGCCGGGGGCCTTCCCAGAGGAAAGTTGCTTGATGGCTTTGCTTACTTCCTCTGACAAGGGTGGGATGTCGAGCTCTTCATTGATAGGCTCCTGGATAGTCGGTCGATGGCTTCATCGTTGATGGAAGATGGCTGGTTTAGCATGCTGTTAAAGTGCTCTGCCCATCTATCAAGGATCTGCTTTTTGTCATTCAAGAGTGTTGTTCCATCAGAGCCAAGCAGGAGGGAGCAGCTAAAGGGTTGAGGACAGCCCTCAGTGCATCATAAAACTTCCTCATATCATGGCTATCGGCATGCTCCTGGATCTCATCTGCTTTGGTGCTAAGCCAGGCATCCTGCATGGAGCCGAGTCTGGCCTGCACCTGGCTGCGGATGTTGATGAAGGCAGCTTTCTTTGCGAAGCACTTGGGGTCACTCTGATGTGCACGGAGAAGTTGGCATTTCTCCTCCAGGAGGGGTTGAATCTCAGAGTCATTTTCATCAAACCAGTCCTGGTGCTTCTTTTTCTTGGGTCAAATGATTTCGAGAGCGATGGAGTAGGTGGAGTCTCTGAGGTGTGCCCACTGATCTTCAATAGTGTCCGAGATGGTAAGGGGGACAGATAGCTTGTTGTTCATTGCTTCTTGTAGCTCATGGATGACATCTGGACTTTTCAATTTCTCCATGTCAAGGCGCTTCGTGACTTTCTGGCCCTGAGGCCACCTCTTGGGTTGGATGCAGAGGCACATTTTGGATATGATTAGGCGGTGGTCTGTCCAACAGTCGGCACCACACACGACCTTGGTCAACCTTACATCTCTCCTGTCCCTTACCCTGATGATGACGTAGTCGATCAAATGCCAGTGCTAGGAGCATGGGTGCATCCACGACGTCTTGCTACGGGTGGGTAGGCGGAACATGGTGTTGGTGATGGAAAGGGCGTGTGCAGCGCAGAGGCTGAGCAGCCGTAGGCCGTTGCTATTGCACTTGCCTACTCCATGGTGGCCAAGGACTCGGTCCCAAGTGGAATGGTCAGTGCCAACGCGGGCATTGAAGTCGCCAAGGACGATGAGTTTCTTTCTCTGCGGAGCAGCGGAGATGAGGCTTTCCAGATCTTCATAGAAATGGTCCTTGGTATCTTTGGGGTTAGTCATGATTGGTGCATAGGCGCTGATCAGTGTGGCGGTTCTTCCCTTGCTGAGCAGGAGTTGCATCTTCATCACCCGGTCATTGATGCTGTCCAGGATGCTAACCAGCTTCCTCACATGCTCAGTCTTGATGGCGAAGCCCACGCCAGCCTCTCTGCACTCCTTGCTGCTGCGTCCACTCCAGAAAAAGGTGTAGCCGCCACCTGACTCTGTCATTTGACCCTTGTCTGAGAGGCGAGTCTCACTGAGGGCTGCGATGTCTACCTTATAGTGGGCAAGCTCCCTTGCCACAAGAGCAGTTCTTCTCTTGGGTCGGTCAGCTCTAGTGTTGTTGAGCAAAGTATGAACATTCCATGATGCTAAGGTAAGCACCAACCCTTTCTTTCTCATGTCTAGACCGCCATGAGGGAAACCTCGCCAGCCGTGGTATGCTGGCCAGAGGTGATGGTGAAGCAGCTATGTTTAGGGCTCCTTTTATCGCCCCATCCTGATGTCATGGAGGCAAGCAGAGTGATCCTGAAAAGGACTGCTCGGTCGGCCAGCCAGTTGCCTGCACCCCCTCGCTGCTTCAGTCGAGTGGAGTACGACCAGTTTCTGGGCCGCCTGTGTGCAGGTTTGCAGCTACAGCTCCCAGTGATTTCCACACCTGCTGCTTTGCCACTCGTCCATCGCCACAGGGCTTGGTGTTGACGCAATGTTTGACACCCTGACTTGCGCTGGATTTGGATTATAGTAAGGGGGACTTGCGCTGCATCGGCCTCACTCTCTAGTCCTGACCCGCCCAATTTCAATGGCAAGACATAGTCGAGACGGCTGGGGATGAACAAGGGTGCAGGAGCTGCCGGAGGGAGGCAAGTATGCTGCCCAACCGCCTACGGGGCTCCACTCCGTCGTTTCTGTCGGGGTTGCTTCCCTAGCCTTATCCATTTCCATGGCTCTCACAAGGCAGTGAGGCCATTTGACCCATAGCTGGGATAGGGATTGGTAATGTGTCAGGGCATGTCGTAGCACAGTCCCTCTGGGACTCCCTACTGTTCCAAGATCCTCTACTGATTCAGCCTGGAGTCGCATGACAACCAGTTACCGTGTGTGACCACGAGGAGGCACAGCAGAGGTCTTGATGATGGAGAGGCTGTGTACTGGCAGGAGAAGACTTACGCACTCGGCTTCTCGTTTCGCGCAAGGCTAGCCAGTGGTGGTTGCTGAGAGCGCGATGGTGAGTAGGCCAAGACGCTACCTTATAGCTAACACACTTGCGCGTCACATCACCCTGTGTGCATTGCACACACACACACACACACACACACACACACACACACACACACACACACACATTTTTCAGGAAAGATGGAATGTTTAGTATGTGGAATAATTAGTAAGCATAAAAACAAACTAATAGAAATAAAACACAAATACATTTTTAAAGTCAACTAATGGTGACATAACTGTCTAACTGCAAGGAAGTGTATGTGTTATTTCTATTGATTTGTTTTCATGTTTATCCACTATTTCATATAATTCTCTCTCTCTCTATATATATATATATATATCTATAGATTATAATAACGTTGTGATACTATTAAAATTTATGTTTTGAATCCTTGTTCTATCTAATTTTTCTCAAAATCATTTAAAATGATTTCATTTTAGAAAATGTTTACAATTTCAGGCTTAAAATTTAATGGGTCTGAAGAAATTGAAATTCACAGAAACTTGCTTAATTGATATCTAATGACTATGAATCAAATTTCATGCAAATCTGAAATATTTCAATTTTTAAAAGGGGAGGGTTATACATATACATTTTTAAACCCTTAAAATACTCCAAAGAAACTGAATGTTGTAGAATATTTATCAATTAATGTTTAATTTCTATTGTTAAAATGTAACAAGAATCGAAGATACATGAATTTTTATAAAGTGCTTCCATCCCTTTTTACCCTCTTTATATAAAACTTACTTAAACTAAATATAACTCACATTACCACCAATATATTTAAATTGTCAACTAATTTTCGTAATTCTATTGAAAAAATTACAGATTACAGATCCAAAAATTCTAAGTTTCATCAAAGTAATATCCATATTTATTTTTGGTAAAAAATCATTGATTTTAAAGTTTTTGATTCAGTTGAGAAGCACTAAAAACTTTATAAATTTTTATGAAGTGAAAATATTGACTTTCTTTTATTGTGATTACAGAAAACACGTATTTTGCTGATTGGAAATCCTGGTAAGAATAAGTATCGGGGTAAGTTGAAATGAGTACATTTTGAAATTTTCTACTATAGTCAGTTGCTTGTGTTTTATGACTAGTGGCATTTGCAGCAAGGCTGCTATTAATCAAAATTTGCCCTGGAGGAGGAGGATATACCTCTTCATAGATAGTGACCGATAAATACTTTGCCAAATGATTGAAGAGTTTTCCATTTCATTGGATTTGCATTTTATTTATTTTACATTAAAATTTATATAGTCAGTACATAATTTCCTCGGTGTCAATTTCCTCGGAGCTTTTGGGAGTGTGAATCCACCTGTTAGTTGCCATTACTTCCAGTTTCATTCCGATCTAGACTGCTATAGTATCTCCCAGGTACCCGACAATGGGTTGAATAGAATCGGTCCTCAATATAATGGGAAACAAAATCTGGCGGAATGCACATAATTTTATATACTCTACTGAAAAAATTGCAAAGAAAAGCAAGTTTTCATGAAAACAATGAGCAATGGAAGTTTGAAGATATTAGGAACTTGAAGTATAACAACTGTTCCCTATATTACTGAATTCCTTATGAAATAATTTGAAAATGGTTGATTTACCCGAAAACAAAACAACCAAACCAAATATATGATCACTGCAATACTCAAGAATTGGGGGGGGGGGTGAAAATGAACTTTGTATTAAGTGACCTGCATCATTTTGTCACCGCTGCTTCATTGAGAGAAATGGTTCTTGTATTTCTATTTAGTATGATTTCTTGGTAATAGATGAGAGGGCGTTTTAGAGCAAAATATTCAGAATATCCTTTTCACTTTTTTTAGCCACTCTTATCTGCACTTTAAATCTATCAGTTCCAAAACAAATTGATCCAAAGTGTTTTATATGCTAGAGTTGTGCATTTTTTCTTTTATTGTTTGCAGTGTCACTACAGTAAACCTATATCTTTAATTTGTATAATGTTGTACTTTACCATAATCCGTGGACCACTGTTTAAATTTTCTGCGTATAACTCTGAACTTCTAGATATAATCAGTGGCGATTTCACATAATATGCTCTTTGGGTATATTATGTGAGAGTGACCATTCTATCAGTACTGTCAAAAATAATTTATCTGTTGTTCTGTGGAGAAAGCACTGTTAAAAAAACGAAAGCAACGAAAAGAAAAAAATGTTAATTATAAACAACAATTAGATCAAAGGTTTCTTTAGTTAGGAACAAAGTATAGTATCTATTGTAATTTTACGGTTTTAGTGAAAGAGAAATCTTTATAGAATGAGGAAATCTAAATCATTTCTTCCAATCCGGGTGCCTCTTTTTCAAGAGCTGTGGCGGCATATTTGTGAAATGATCAAACTGGCAACTATTTTCTTTTTATTTTTATTATTAAATTGTTTTATTTATTTAATGTCACTTTTTCCTTATTCAATTCAAACATGCAAACCTACACTCCACTTCTCATGGTTCAGCGAGTCAACAGTCTCCAAATTCCACTTTTTCTTGTCCAATCACTTGCTTCTAAGTTTTTCTTGGCCGATCAACCTTCCTGCATTTTAGAATATCCAGGAGGATGAATGTTCTGTATGACCACACCAGCATAGGGTAAACTTCCATGCTGGGCAAATGCAGTGGTTTCAGCAAATCCTCTGACCTGATGTCTTGGGTCGGTCAGATTTCACATTGCATATCATGGATCTGTTATTACACTACAGACGGATGAGAGAAGACTGGGCATCAGCTCTGCATTCATTATTATATATCATGATGCTCCTGACACAGATGCTATGCAACTTAGCCCGGGTGTAGGGAGGAACAGCTTATGGTATTATCAAAGGCAACAACTCACAACATTTCTTGTGGCTGTATTAAGTTCACATCAACTACCTGCACTTAGCATATCTCATAGATAACAGAACCGAGTCTGCTACTGCCAGGGTATTGTCATCTAATGTCATCTCTTTGTGGAGATGACAGTCAATAGGATGTGTCTGTCCCACATATTTCCTGCCCTTCAAGTTCAACTTGTTGTAACTACAGTTATTTCATTTGGAGAAGGAGGTGCCATGTAATTTTGTCACATGTGTATCGTCAACATAATGATACATTACAAAAACTTGACTTTTCTTATTGTTTTAACCTTAAAATTGAACTAAAATTATCTGATACTGAACACAAATGAAGAAACACTTTTTATCTATGGCTACTCTTGATACGATGCTTTGACGGATCTGGAATGATGATCTGGAATGATGATCTGGAATGATGATCTGGAATGATGATCTGGAATGATGATCTGGAATGATGATCTGGAATGATGATCTGGAATGATGATCTGGAATGATGATCTGGAATGATGATCTGGAATGATGATCTGGAATGATGATCTGGAATGATGATCTGGAATGATGATCTGGAATGATGATCTGGAATGATGATCTGGAATGATGATCTGGAATGATGATCTGGAATGATGAAATGCTCAGCAAAAAAACTGTTGATTTCTGTCACATTAAATGCCTACTGACAATGATGAGTGCAAATGTATTTTCATTGTTGTTAGTATCTGCTGTCTGCAAGTGAGTCTTCATAGTTAAAGATGATGAGTGCAAGTGAATCTGTATTGTTGATGCTGATAAGTGCAAATGGGGCTACACTGTTGTTACTTGCATCATTCACATTAGTGAAGTAAATCAGCACATGTTTACATGGCGTATCAGTAGTGCCCTATGGTTACAGTTAAGTGTGCTAGTGAGATCTGCAGACTTGAATAGACAAGTACAAATAGGTTTGTACTATTGCTGGAGTGCGTTTGTTCATTTAATGAGTCCTCAAGTTGAGAAGTTAATCAGTGAAAGTCCAGTTGCTGAGTATTTTAATAGTTCATATGCAGCTGTACTCGTTTTGAACTGACTTCTTTCATAGTGTTATCAGTAATGACAGATTTATCAAATTTTTTAGCATTTTTACATACTGGATGAATTTCCGGGAAAGTTTGGTTGTAGCATCATTGTGGTATAGTGTTTGAAGAGTAATATGCTTTTTTTTTTTTTTTTTGCTTTCTGATTCTGAGTCTGTCTTTTTAATACACAATATTAAGTCAATGCCTTGGTAGTGTTTGTGCTCGTTCTTAGCTGAGTTTTGAGATGTTCAAAACCAAAACTGTGATGGATCAAATCTGGACTATCTGTCATCCTCTTCACCAACCGGTGCCTGTGTCAATGTCATGTCAGGAGGTCACAAATGCAAACAAAAATATGTCAATAAAAGTAAACAACAAACTCATGTGTGCATAAAATATGAGGGTGACTTTTTATTCTGGAGAAGTAAATATGTCACAGCTGGGAAGAAAAGATAAATGTTTCAATAGGATGATAACAATGGGAGTCATAGTGTCTTTTAGATGCTGATGCTGGTCCATTGATCAGTTGATGGCTGACTGCTGTAATGATATCCTACCTAAAGTATTCTTTGCTCTTTTAACTAGGAGCTGTTGTTTTTGTCATAGCCGATGTAGAACTTTCAGCTGAGAAAAAGCTGCAAATGTCGATGCTTATAATGCATGAATTGGTTGATAATAGTGATAATGATGTTAATGCTTATAATGCATGAATTGGTTGATAATAGTGATAATGATGTTAATGCTTATAATGCATGAATTGGTTGATAATAGTGATAATGATGTTAATGCTTATAATGCATGAATTGGTTGATAATAGTGATGATAATGTCGATGCTTATAATGCATGAATTGGTTGATAATAGTGATAATGATGTTAATGCTTATAATGCATGAATTGGTTGATAATAGTGATAATGATGTTAATGCTTATAATGCATGAATTGGTTGATAATAGTGATAATGATGTTAATGCTTATAATGCATGAATTGGTTGATAATAGTGATGATAATGTCGATGCTTATAATGCATGAATTGGTTGATAATAGTGATAATGATGTTAATGCTTATAATGCATGAATTGGTTGATAATAGTGATAATGATGTTAATGCTTATAATGCATGAATTGGTTGATAATAGTGATGATAATGTCGATGCTTATAATGCATGAATTGGTTGATAATAGTGATAATGATGTTAATGCTTATAATGCATGAATTGGTTGATAATAGTGATAATGATGTTAATGCTTATAATGCATGAATTGGTTGATAATAGTGATAATGATGTTAATGCTTATAATGCATGAATTGGTTGATAATAGTGATAATGATGTTAATGCTTATAATGCATGAATTGGTTGATAATAGTGATGATAATGTCGATGCTTATAATGCATGAATTGGTTGATAATAGTGATAATGATGTCGATGCTTATAATGCATGAATTGGTTGATAATAGTGATAATGATGAAGGCAGTCATTGTTTGCTGTAGAAGGAATACACAAAGCTGCTTCTGTTGCTGACTTCCGCCTGGTGGTAAAGGAAAATTCCAAAAGCTGTTGCTGATGATGCTGATGATGCTGAATCATGTCACGTGGGATAAGGTGTGATTGTTGGAAATGGAGGAGGCAGTGTCAAGCATTGAGGTAGGGTAGAGGTTTTGAATAAGAGGCTGAGTAAAGAAACACACTTCTTTTATATCACTTTGTGAGCTGTTGCTGATGCGATTCTTCTAATTGGTTGCCTGGCATGAGGAAGTGTTCAGAAAGAAAGTTTCTTCTATATGGATTTAAAGTGATAAACCTCCAGTTTTTGTTAGGAAAGCCAAGTCATAAACAGAATTCGTTGGACAACGGCTAAGGTGTTTAAGGATCAAACATCTGGTCTGTTATGTATGCTGAGCCATAACAGAGGTCAGCATGACACATTTTGAAAGTACTTCTATTTACCTTCCACTTCTTAATAGTTAGAAATGTCACTTCATATCACCCAATGACAGAGTAAATCAAAATGTGTATAATTGATTCTAAATTCTTTATTTTCTTCTGATGCATAAAGGTAGATGAGTTTGATTTTATTTTACTTTTATGCTGAAATTGTTATATTTCAATAAACAGTTACTTTGGTGTCAACATTTAGATCTTCTCAATCCTAATCAACAATAGAGGAACCTGGGGCAAAATGAGATAGCGGGGTAAAACGAGACACCACAGATAACTGAAACACAGAGAGATAGAGAGAGATAGAGAGAGAGAGAGAGAGAGAGAGAGAGAGAGCTCTTTCGTGAGGAGTCTGATCAAGACATCACGTGGTAATGCCTTGCCGCCAACGTCTACCATTGTTTTATTCAGCCCCGTACATCAAAAAGGGGTAAGTATTCAAAATTTATCTATTTTGATCTATGACGAACTGTACTTTGAGAGTGCAGAAAGCTGTGTAGCCTGTCAAGGGGACTGTAGGAAATGGGCACACTACGGATGTGCAGGTCTAGACGAATGCAACAAGAACCCAATCTTCATTTGTGAGCTCTGTGAAGACTGACTTATTCAGACCAAGATCCGTCTTGTTTTGCCCCAAGTATGGGGCAAAACGGGACAATACAGTTAGCTGAATAAATCATATGTATTTCTTTTGAAAATAATTTCTCATCTTTTTTTGTTGTGGCATTGTTTTCCAATACTTTGAATGTTCAGTACACAGAATATGGTTTATATGTCAATGCTACCTTTGACTCGACAGTTCTTTTTCCCTTAAGTATCTCGTTTTGCTCCAGGTTCCCCTAATTCGTTTGTTTTTCATACATTATTATTATTTCTATATATGTGTAAGATTGTATTTTTATAATTATATTATTTATGTTATCTCCTTCGCATTAGTCAATTAACACCCTTGTAATAGTCATTTATTAGTTATCTCCCTTTATTAGACCTCTTCAATGATATCGTCCAAGAAAACAATTAACACCTGACAACATTAAGTGAGCACTCTTCTTAAACATAGTGAAAAGGCAATTGAAATGTATGAATCAATGCAATTCACGAACACAAAGCAAAAACGTTATGAGCAGTGATCAAAATTTGTTGAGGATAAAAGCATTTTTGTTCAAAATGGTACATTTTCAATAAAAGAAACCATAAAAAAGGTGAACATCCACGTATGGACATCATTTCACAAGCCCCTCCCCCAAATGCAGCTTTGAGCAACTAAAATACAGTATGATATGTGATCAGTGTATGGTGTGGTAGTACAAAGCTAAATTTCACATACATACCAGATTCAAATTTCAAAACAGCGATAGAATGTAAAAACGATTAATTTAATGAAACAACTGAGTCAAAGATTTAGCTGGTATACGATGTAATATTTAGCTGGTATACAATGTAATATTTAGCTGGTATGCGATGTTATATTTAGCTGGTATACAATGTAATATTTAGCTGGTATGCGATGTAATATTTAGCTGGTATACGATGTAATATTTAGCTGGTATGCGATGTAATATTTAGCTGGTATACAATGTAATATTTACCTGGTATACGATGTAATATTTAGCTGGTATACAATGTAATATTTAGCTGGTATGCGATGTAATATTTAGCTGGTATACAATGTAATATTTAGCTGGTATACGATGTAATATTTAGCTGGTATACAATGTAATATTTAGCTGGTATGCGATGTAATATTTAGCTGGTATACAATGTAATATTAAGCTGATATACAATGTAATATTTAGCTGGTATGCGATGTAATATTTAGCTGTATACAATGTAATATTTAGCTGATATACAATGTAATATTTAGCTGGTATACAATGTAATATTTAGCTGGTATACAATGTAATATTTAGCTGGTATACGATGTAATATTTAGCTGGTATACAATGTAATATTTAGCTGGTATACAATGTAATATTTAGCTGGTATACAATGTAATATTCAGCTGATATGCGATGTAATATTTAGCTGATATACAATGTAATATTTAGCTGATATGCGATGTAATATTTAGCTGGTATACAATGTAATATTTAGCTGATATACAATGTAATATTAGCTGGTATGCGATATAATATGTAGCTGGTATACAATGTAATATCTAGCTGGTATACAATGTAATATCTAGCTGGTATACAATGTAATATTTAGCTTGTATACAATGTAATATTTAGCTGGTATACAATGTAATATTTAGCTGGTATACAATGTAATATTTAGCTTGTATACAAGGTAGTATTTAGCTGATATACAATGTAATATTTACCTGGTATACGATGTAATATTCAGCTGATATACAATGTAATATTTAGCTGGTATACAATGTAATATTTAGCTGGTATACGATGCAATATTTAGCTGGTATACAATGTAATATTTAGCTGATATACAATGTAATATTTAGCTGGTATGCGATGTAATATTTAGCTGGTATACAATGTAATATTTAGCTGATATACAATGTAATAGTTAGCTAGTATACAATGTAATATTTAGTTGATATACAATATAATATTCAGCTGGTATACGATGTAATATTTAGCTGGTATACAATGTAATATTTAGTTGATATACAATATAATATTCAGCTGGTAAACAATGTAATATTCAGCTGATATACAATGTAATATTTAGCTGATATACGATGTAATATTTAGCTTGTATACAATGTAATATTTAGCTGGTATACAATGTAATATTAACTGGTATACGATGTAATATTTAGCTGATATACAATGTAATATTTAGCTGATATACAATGTAATATTTAGCTGGTATACAATGTAATATTAACTGGTATACGATGTAATATTTAGCTTGTATACAATGTAATATTTAGCTGGTATACAATGTAATATTAACTGGTATACGATGTAATATTTAGCTGATATACAATGTAATATTTAGCTGATATACAATGTAATATTAGCCGGTATATCTGCTGAAAAATATTCTTTATAAAACTCTTGTGCATTCCGTTTTGACTCATATCACATGGCATCAGCGTGCCCTTCTGTGAACCAGATATACAAAACTTGCCAAAATGTTGAAAAGAAAAAGGTGTATTGTCATGGATTAACACAAAAGTTGAGAATTGAAAGCAAAACAATACATGACACACACGTGCGGACGCTTTAATGGTAAGTCCTTTTCTTGATTTCCACAATTTTCCCTACACTCCTCCCTGATCTCATGATCATAGACAGGCTATGGAGGTAGAGATCGTCTTTGTTGAACACTCGTTTTAAAAGGAACAATACAGGCTTCATCCTCATGTATGCTTTCATCCACAGTCTGAGGGTTGAGAATCACCGCGTCCACTGAGAGGTTGCTAATATCCAAATCACTGTCTAATGGAGCTGATGTAAACCAGAGCGATGGCTAAGTGGTTTCAGAATCTGATTCGCTTTCATCATTCAGTGGTGGTTGCAGTTGCATCACCATCATCTTTAACATGACCGGGCACACTCAACTTGCACTTATTGCAAGCTGGTTATTTCAGTGATGCAGCCGGTACCATATCTTGTCATACACCTGCTGCATGGGTTTTTGATCTAAATGATATCTCTCTTCTTAAACTTCTCCCCGGTCACTTCCAGTTTGGGCAGCGGGTTGGCTTTAATGCCCTTCACCCTGACATGATACCTGTGCAATGTGTCGGCCAGTGGTGTAGAAGGTGTAAAAAGACTGCTTCAGACACTGTGCAGTTCTTCCTGGCTGCGATGGTCTTGATAGTTTTATAGTTTCGTTCAATGCTCTCGTTCCCACTCGACAAGTTGATACATCGAAACCACTGATGCACGTCTAAACTATCCACAAATTTCTTGAACTCTTCACTAGTAAATGCAGTGTCATCCTAAGTAGGCTTCACTCAAGGAAGGCACTCTCTAACTCTCGAATGATGGCAGTCACATTTTGCTGACACAGCAGTTGCCATACTGTAAACCTAGATGAATTACTATCGATAAACGTAGAAAAATTCTCGTTGTTGTGGTGAGTTATATAAATCGCCAGTCTGCTCCAGTTGTACTTTGTGCTCAATTTCACTCATGTTCTGTGCACAAGTGCTAGATCGATCAGCTTTTGCAACAGATTTTAGGTTTACTTAGGTCATTTGCAAGTTGATTAATTTAGCGAAGTACAAAGTATGCTTCACACCCAGATGTCCACTTTGACAATGGATATTTGCTACCTGCTCTTGGTCCAGTTGTCCTCTCACTGCTGCACAGCTTTCAAGTGCCGATCCATCTGTACTGTTCGGTCAAGATTGTACAAAAATCACATCCATGGTCAATTCATACTCTTTAACCAGTGATTGCAGGGTTCTCAACCATTGCCAAATCAGTATCATGCCAGCAGCTCTTGTATTCACCCCTATCTTCCTGGTCAGAGTGTCGAAAATCCACTGGTGCACGCACGTTGAATCAGTGACCAAGTATAATGTCGTTGCCTCTCATTGAAGTTGACTCCCCTGAGTGATGCATCGAGCTCAGCTAAATTTATATACTAGGCATTGTTGGTCAGACACAGCCAACATGAATCTTTAATGACATATCTGCTTTCCTCTAAGGCCACTCTCATAGTTACTGAACTTGCATCTACCCAGACTTTAATCTCACTGCTGGCAATGCACCAGTCTCCTACTGCTCAGCATCCGTGTTAACATGCAACAGAAAGAGGGGTCTTCGATCTTGTTTCCTATACTTTAGTTGTTGCGGTCACCAGGCGCTTGACATTACACATCCATTATATAATTCTCATTCCTCTCCAGGGAACACATGTCCATAACCCATCCACACACGGAAAAATGACTAACAAGTTTCCCACACAGGGAAAACACGTGCCGACGGGTCAGCACATTGTGGATTTCACGAATCTGATTTCCATTGTCTCTTCCCAAACCTCCAAACCAAGAACTCTGGTTCTATCTTTTAGTCGCACCAGATCCTTGTTGACCAAACCAAAGTCTGAAAAATGCTGGCATACATGCACTGCAGAGACCTAACTTTCATTGATGAAAATGTCATCAACGTATGCTGACACAGCACACTTGATTGTGTGATCTTGTAATATGATGGCATCCATAACAGATTTCATAATGAGAGGCGCCACATTGAACCCAAATCCTAGCCACGAGACAAAAGGACAGTTTAAAATGGTTAAAAAGGACAGTTTGAAATGGTTAAAGTGTCTCATCAATGTGGATCTAAAGATATGCCTTTCGTAAATCCAGAAGCAACGCTTTAACTTCTTGACGCTGCCATTGTTTTAGCTTTTGTGCACATACTTCTGCATTGGCAATAAACACATCCACGTAGCCATTTAATTCTTGGTAGTCCAACACTGGATATACCTTCTGCTTTTGCTCCTGCACGACCACCATTAAAGGATACGGAATCAACCAGCTATTTGTGATCCAAAGTTCCAGCTTCTTCTTGCACTCTACTCTGACGTTATCAGGCACCTTGTACTCTACAATCTTGTTTTGAAGTTAAACTGGCAAGTCCTTTTGGGCCTGTTTCCACCTGGCAGTCCACACTCTCTCGTCAGAATCAAAGGAAATGTCGAAATCAGGTTCATTAATACACAGGGCTGTACACTTCCTCCTTCGTTCACCAATTTTCACGTTTCCAGCTGCGAAACTGTAATACCTCCCAATGCTCGATATTGAGGTGTACCTTGGCTATAACATATCACAAGCATGACTGGGTAGAATAAAAGATAAAAACACAGCAGGTAAAAAGCAAAAAATTTATTTTTGGCCTTCTTGCTTACGCCCTGGGCAAGAGGCCTATTGAGAGCGGGCAAATTGCCCACCATGTCCAAGCCTATCATTAGACTTTTAAACAGGCACCGGCCGTCTGCTGATGTTGTAATGACCTCAACATCTACCTGATGAGCTGGAGTCTCTACATTGGCAACCTGTTTGTCAGGGGTGCGGTTAGTTGGCTGGTTTTTGACTCCTGGAGAGTCACCATTTGCATCTTCTTGCTGAGATGGATTCACATGGGCAGGGCTGCAGGCGGTTGTGGGAACTGACCTCTGGGTGATCTTCTTCAGTCATCAAGGTTGGCTCAAAGTCGACGTCAGTAAAGACGTTTGAATCCTATGGCCAGAGACCACATGTCCTAAAACCCTGGATTGCCCTATCAGGAAGAGTTGTTCTCATAAAGTCCTTTCCTGACAGGTCAGCAATGTCATGGATGGTGACTCGCTTGCCAGGATTTGCCGCCATCGAGCTGTCCATCTCCATGTTGAAGGCTGTTGTGATAGGCTTGAAATAACTTCTGACCAGAGGCTGCAACTTGTGTGTGCTATGAGGCGGTAGTGTAAGAAGTTTTATGCCATTTTCTTTGCAGAATTCAACAGCTGCCAGTGTTTTGTGGCTGTGATGCCTGTCATGCCGTGTTAAACATGTATGTGTAATAATAAGACAGGAACACGTGTGTTTGGTTGTAAGAAAGGAACTGAATAATGGCGTCCGCTTTATTGATTGATTGCTATGCGCATGCGTGAGTGCATCCAAAAGTTGGATCAGGAAACCGAGATGAAAGGGTCCATATAAAAATAGCTGAAACGAAAGGCGATATCATTACATCTCCCTTTCTCTGAAAACAAAGATGACTTATGCATGTAAAACAAAACAAAGAAAATGGAGAGACTGGTTCAGGGTAGACTGCCTGAACAGCTGCAGCGAAGCAGGAGATTATTCTGCCGCATGAGATGCTTGCTGGGAGGTTATGAGTGTTTGCTCATCACAAGTTCATTTTTGATGGTGGTCGTAACACCCTACCACTGCGGGTACATTTTTGAGTGTCATTTGATATGTTTGGGGATGCACACACAAGTGGATCCACAGACGTCGCACATTTTTGTGGAGCTGTGTTGGGGAGGTCTTGCGACATTTGTGGGGGTAGGCGTCACTGGAATACCTCTTATGTGTTGTCGGTTTCTTCGCAGCACATGCCCATTGACATTCTCCAGGAGATAGGAGCGGTGACCATCTACCTGGGATACTACAGTCGCTGGGTCCCAACTTCCAGACACAGGATTCTGTACCCTTACCCGTTGACCATTGTATAGGGGTGGTAGATCCTCCTTAAGTGCATGTCGGTCAAAATACCTCTTTTGGTTCTGCTGGCATTGTTGGAATGCGCTGTATATCTGATCCTGATCATGGTTGTCGTTTCTGATTTTGGTGATCAGTGGAGATTGGATTCGTCTACTCATGAGTAGTTGTGCAGGGCTTGGTATGACACTTGAAATTGAGGTGCAGTGCCAGTGCAGCAGTGCGATCTCAGGAGTTGTTCCCGACTGTTTGGCTTTCTTGAGAATATTCTTGATAGTCCTTATTTGACGTTCTATGAAGCCATTCCCTTGTGGTCTCCGAGGTGACGTGGTCTCATGATGGAAGCCCCATTCTTTGGCGAATTTGCGGTAGAGATGACTTGAAAAGTGTGGTCCATTATCGCTGACTATCTTTGATGGTATGTCAAACTCTGAGAAGATTTGGCGTGTGATGTTCACTATGACACTGCTTGGTGAATGATCAGGTAGGCGTTTGACTATAGGATACTTTGAGTAATAGTCAGCTATGATCAACCATTGACTTCCATGGAGATCAAACAGGTCTGTGCCAACTACGTCCTATGGCTTTGTTGGGATGTCATGTTGCATTAGCGGCTCTTGCATTTGGGAGGGCTGATGCTGTTGACAGATACTGCATGACTTTGTGAACTGCTCAATGTCTTTGTTTATGTTTACCCAATGAACAGTGTCCTTGGCAAGGAGTTTTGTTTTCTCTTGTCCTAAATGAGCAGCATGTAGTTGTTGTTTTTTTTTTATAGTGTCTGGGGGATGACGATTTGTTGTCCTTTGAGGATAAGACCATCATCGAGAGCTGATCTCTTAGGCCCCAGAACACTCTAATGTCAGTGGGCAGCTGCTTGATTGTCTCTGGCCATCCCGTGATGATGGTCTCTCTCAGCTGGTTAAACAGAGGATCCGCTGTCGTACACTGTCTTAGCTGTTCGATGTAATTAGTGAAAAAACGAACTGTATCAACCCGGACATCAAGTTCGATAGGGTCTGCATTACAAGGTGGTGGTAGGCGCGATAATCCATCAGCCAAGAGGTTGTCAGATCCCTTGTTATATGTGAGCCTGAAGTTGTATCCTTGGAGTTTTATTAGCATTCTTTGCAGACGTGTCGAGGCTGAGGTGAGCGGTTTGTCGATGATCATAGTGAGGGGTTTGTGGTCAGTGACGACTTAGAAATGGTGGCCATAGAGGTATGTGTGGAACCTCTGTGTACCAAATACGATGGCCAGTAGCTCACGTTCGATACATGCATATCTCTGTTCTGTCTGTGTGAGGCTCTTGCTTGCATAGGTGACCGGCGATATATTGCCATCCTCATCTGGTTGTAGCAGAGCTGCACCGATTCCATGTAAACTCGCATCACAGTGCATGTATATCGGTTTTCTAGGGTCAAAATAGTGGAGCAGGGACGTTTCAGATACTTCACTTTTTATCTTTTTGAAAGCTTCCTGATGGTGTGGTTCCCACTGGAAAACAGAGTCCTTGCGTAATAGGCCACGCAACACTGCTGTCTTGGAACTGAAGTCCTTGACAAAACGAGACAGGTATGTCATCATACCCAAGAATTGTTGTAGTTCCGTCTTGTTATGTGGTTCAGGTATTTTCTGTAGGTCATGTACCTTCGCCGGGTCTGGTTTTAGTCCGGTGTGTGTGTACAGGTTTCCAAAAAAAGATATTTCACGGCATTTGATCTTGCACTTCTCCGAGTTCAAGGTAAGGCCTTCTTCGGTAGCGACCTCCATGAAACGTCATAGGTTTTCGTCATGTTCCTGCTCTGTCGAGCCATATATGGTGATATCGTTAGCTATACTACAAGTACCAGTGCATTTCTTGAGTATTCTGTCCATCTCGAGTTGGTAGATATCCTGACTGACACACAAACCGAATGGCAGTCGTTCAAAACAATATCTTCCAAATGGTGTTTGGAAAGTTGTTAGTGGCTGACTTTCAGGGTCGAGCTTTATAGACCAGTACCCAGACTTAGCGTCCAACTTTGAGAAGAATTTTGCTCCTGCAAATCGGTGGTTGAGCTCCTCGACTGTTGGAATTTGGTGGTATGGCCATATGAGAGCTTTGTTTAGCGCTCGTGGGGCTAAGCAAACCCTAATTGTGTTGTCACGTTTGGTGACATAAGTGAGAGAGCTAAGGGCTTCAAAAAAGGGTTCAAACTTGAAAGCAATAACACCTTGACGAGCGTAGAACAATGGCGTCATTATGTGCATGCGTTACATCGAGTAAAAGAGAAAGGTATTGTATTTATTTGCTTCCCACCAAAGCAAATTAGGCACAAGGCCGTTTTTAATGTGGGGTAAAAACCAGCTCCCCTAAAAGTAGGCAAAAAGGGGGCACGCTAGTTACCAAAAATAATAATTGTCCCAGTATAGAGGTTTTTCCCCTCCATTAACTGATACAAATTATCTTAAGTGCAGCATCTGCAGAACAGATACTACCCTTTGATCCTGGACCGGAGGCCAAGAACGTATTTATTAAGATATTTCACAACATTTTGAAAGCGATTCTCTCTTTGGTTCAAAGGCTAACGTGACTGATTACTAGCACAAGTGTTGCAGTTTCGATCCCGATCTTTTCTTTTTTTTTTTACATTCCCATATTCTTGATTTTTAAATGTTATATAATGAATACACAATAACACTTTTATTAAAAAAAGATACAGAAAAATGTTTTTGCTTTACGTAACGAAAATGTCATATATATGATATATCGACTTATTTGTTACATTCCAAAAATCACGTAAATAGATCAAGTAATAGTATTTGTATTGGACTTACTCCTAAACTAATTAATTGATCATTAAAAATATTAATTATGTGTATATATTTCTATGTATTGGATTCAGTCCTAAACTAATTAACCGATCATTATGAATGATTAGCATACGTATATACTTATATATTTGTATGTATTGGATTCACTCCTATACTGATGAACTGATCATTATAAATTTAATGTATTATATGTTTGTATATTTGTATAGATATCATATTCCAAAAATCACATACAATGATCACTTTTTAATGTATTTATGTGTACAGGAAATTCTATCAAAGTAATAAGGTACTTGTGTAGTATAGTACTCATGAAAAAACAGAGAACAACTTACATGTGACATACATGAAAGTTATTAAAACCGAAAATCCCGTTTAATATTCGAGTAGTATGACTTACATATGAGAAATAAAGTGCTTCTTCACCCAGATAACAAAATAAACAAATTCTTACCCCTGGCGTACAGAAAATGTAACACAACAGAAAATTACATAAATGTATCGAGTTCTATCATTTTTAGATTAAAAAAGGGTACTTGTACAGTATCCTACCCGAGAAATAAGGTAATTGTACTGTATATTACCCATATGAAAAACAAAGCAAATCTTACCTGTGGCGTACATAAAAGTCATCCAAACTGAAAATGATATAATATACTCGAGTAGTAAGACATTTATATAAAAAATAAGGTGCTTCTTTATTATAGTACTCTATTATAAAAACAAACTATCACCTATGACATATGGAAAAGTTCGCACAACAGAAAATTATGTAAAATCATTGAGTAGTTTCATCTATAGGGTGGTCAAAAAGTCAGGTAACATTTTAAAGAAAAACGATATTAGCAATACACGTATATTTAAGTACCATACATTGAAATATAAAATGAAACAAACATGAAATATGTTTATTTTGTTAATTGTCGTCCATTTCTCTCTATCAATCGCTGGAAGCGATTAACCACTGATTGTGTAACACGTGTAATCATGTCAGCTGATATCCGCGCAATCTCCTCTTCAATAAATAACTTTAAAGACGCTATTGTATCAGGCTTCTTGCCATAAACGCTATCCTTTACATAGCCCCAAAGCCAGAAATCAGGAGGGGTAAGATCCGGAGATCTGGCTGGCCATTCAACTGGGCCACGGCGACCAATCCATCGTTGTGGAAAAATTTCATCCAAGAAATAATATTAAACGAATAGAGATTATAATGGATCATATTGTTTTTTCTACCTTTAACATGTTACCTGACTTTTTGACCACCCTGTATATATTATGAATAAGGTACTTGCACATTATCCTACCCAAGAAATAAGGTACTTGTGTAGAAAATACTCAAATGAAAAACAAATAAAATCCTACCTGTGACGTGCATAAAAGTCATTAAAACCGAAAATCATGTAATATAACCGAATAGGATGGCTTTTAAATGAGAAATAAGGTGCTTCTTTACTATAGCAATAGATGAAAAAACAAACAAATTCTTGCTCTAGACGCACAGAAAATTTAGCAAAACAGAAAATTACTTAAAAGTATCGAGTTTTTACATTTTTAAATTAGAAAAAAAATGGTACTTCTACAGTATCCTACCCAGGAAATAAGGTACTTGTACAGTGAAGTACCCCTATGAAAATCAAAAAAATTTTTATCTGTGACGTACATAAGTTATCAAAATCGAAAATCATGTAATATATTCGAGTAGTATGACATTCATATAAAAAATCCGGTGCTTCTCCACTATAGCACTCTGATGTAAAAACAAACACACTCTTACCTGTGACATACTGTAAATTTAGCATAACAGAAAATAATTTTAAATATATGTTGTACATTACCCGCTCTAGGTAAGAAATTTTTTTTCTACATATGTGCTGTAAATTTCCTGTCCAATGAAGGTACAATTATTCCATACATATGTTAATACCCGTCCTAGGGTAGGTAAAATATTCTTTTGCTCAAGATGGCAAATGATACATAAACATAAAAATTCTTCTATACAAATACAATAACTACTGATCAGGCCTTTTAAGAATTGAATGTTAATTATTATCAATTATTGATTGTATTAGCCACTTCGGTATTAAAAGTATGTATAATACCTACAGTATTCAGATAGAATAACAGGTATGTTCAAAATTTTTATCATTGTCTTATACGATCCTGAGCAACGCTGGGTGGCCTTGCTAGTGTTTATGTAAATGAAACTGATCTATAAAAGCGGACTTGAAGCGAGAATTAGGCGAGTTGAGAGAAGGCTTACGAAGACGTGTGGAAGTCAGCTGGAAAGATCGTTTTTTTATTTTATTTTTTTTTATTCAATTTTCATCCCAAACAAGGCACAGTGCCACTTTGAAGTAGGGGAACATAAGTTGCAAGGGTATTATGAAGAGAGATGAGTAGCAAGATGTTTGTTCACATCACATTTGAACTTCTGCATGTTAGTACAGTTGGGAAAGCAGAATCCTAGCAGTTCTGGGGAAGAAACTATTAGAGTAGAAGGTCTTCTCATACCTAGGGATCTCTACTGTGAAGGAGTGAGTTTTAGCTGCTGATCGGGTTTGTTGGGGGTATTCACGTCGAGGGGGTACAAGTGCTTGTAGTTCGTCAGAGCATTCACCATTAAAGTACTTGTAGAACAGGCAGAAGGATGCAACATTTCGTTGATGGGACAGAGTCTGAAGCTTAGATGACAGTTCAGGACCTATCAGGTTGACGACTCTTTTTTGAACCCTGTCCAAGAGTGAGAGACAAGATGCACCAGTTCAAATGTGACAACAGTACTCCATACATGGGCGAATGGTGGCTTTATAGAGGTATAGGATACTTTCAGGCGTAAGTAGTTTTCTGGCATGGTAGAAAGAGCCCACCTTCCTCGCAGCAGCCTTTGCAATTCCTCAATGCATTTATTCCAGTTTATGTTCCCTGTAAACGTTAGACCGAGGAGTTTAAAGGAAATACTTTCGGGTAATGTGTTCTTTGCCATTGCTATTGGTGTTATAGAAGGTTTCTTGTAATTATTGAAGGAAACAAGCTTAGTCTTGGCAGCATTGAATGTGACCATCCATTTTTGTCCTCATTCTACTACAGATTTGAGGTCATCCTCCAGTGTTTCTGCAATTTCTTTGGATATGTGTTCATTTGTTTTCCCCTCATGCCTGTTATAGAGAGTGATGTCATCAGTAAATGTACCCATCTCCGTAACAATTTTATCAGGGAGGTCATTTATGAATATCAGGAATAATAAAGGTCCAAGGATAGACTCCTGAAGTACTCTCGTATTTATATCATATTGTTTAGATGTACGACCATCGAGAACAACCTGGATTTTTCACTTACTTAAGAAGGATTTAATTGCATTATGTATTCTTCCAGTGATACCATATGATTTTTCCTTAGAAGACCATCGTGCCACACCTTGTCAAAAGCCTTTGGAAGTTTTGACAAAAGTGTCGAATTTAACCAAGAAAAATTGGTGATTTGGAGTGTATAATAAATGACACTTGAGTTATTTAATAATACAAAGCCATATTTATTTTATGAAAAAGAAAAGTTGAACGAAAACTTAAGCATAAAAAAATGTATTTTGTAATATGATACAAGTTTGATTTTTTTTTAAATGTAGAAATGTATAAATTTAAATAAAAAAAATGTGTATTTAAAATTCAACAATTTTATAAAATTTTATTTAATCATTACTCTCTTATATACACAAAATTATTGCGTATAAAAAGCATGGTGATACAATTAAATTAAAACAGACGTTTAAATTTATCATACAAATACAATAACTACTGATCAGGCGTTTTAAGAATTGGATGTTAATTATTATCAATTATTGATTTAAAGATTTTATTAGCCATTTCGGTATTAAAAGTATGTATAATACCTGCAGTATTCAGATAGATAGCAGCTATGCCTAAACACGCATACATGATTTGTAATTAATGAATTTTGTTCCTTTGTTTTTGTTTTTTCCTTCTAATTATATAGTGTATAATATTTATATTTCAGGTGAATATGTCCAGAGGATTAATACATTAGAGGTGTTCCCCTTAACGTCTGCACAATATGCATATTCTGGTAATAAAACAATTTTTATCAATCAAGTCCCTTTTTTTCTTCTCCTTTCATTATTAACTTCTCCAGTAATTAATTATGTTTAACAGGGTGTATGTGCAGTGAGATGCATATATTGTGTGGGATCGATGCGCACTGATAAGTTATGCTTACTGGTATTGTATTTACAATGGTAAATACAATACCAGTAAGCATAACTTATCAGTGCGCATCGATCCCACACAATATATGCATCTCACTGCACATATACCCTGTTAAACATAGACAATATATGCACCTAACTGAACATACACCCTGTTAAACATAGACAATATATGCACCTCATTGAACATACACCCTGTTTAACATGTACCTTAGTTCACATACACCCTCTTCAACACAGAAAATAAATGCACCTCACTGCACATACACACTGTTTAACATAGACAATACATGCACCTAACTTAACATACACCATGTTTAACATAGACAATATATGCACCTCACTGCACATACATTATATTTCACATACAAAATATATACACCTCACTGCACATACATCCTGTTTAACATAGACAATATATTCTCCTCAGTGCACATACACCATGTGTAACGTAGAAAATATATGCACCTCACTGCACATACGTCCTGTTTACCATAGATAATAAATGCACCACACTGCAACTACACCCTGTTTAACATAGACAATAATGCACCTTACTGCACATACACCATGTTTTACATAGACAATACAGGCACCTCAGTGCACATACATCCTATTTAACATAGACAATATATGCACCTCAGTGCACATACACCCCGTTTAACATAGATAATATATGCACCTCACTGCACATGCATCCTATTTAACAGAGAAAATATATGCACCTCACTGCACATACATCCTGTTTAACATAGACAATACATGAACCTCACTGCACATACATCCTGTTTAACATAGACAATGAACCTAACTTCACATACACCATGTTAAACATAGACAATATATGCACCTTACAGCACATACATTCTTTTTTAACATAGACAACATATGGACCTAACTTCACATACACTCTGTTAATCATAGACAATATATGCACCCCACTCATATTTAACATAGAAAATATATGTACCTCACTGCACATACACCCTGTTTAACATAGACAATACATGCACGTTACTTAGAATACACCCTGTTAAACATAGACAATATATGCACCTAACTGCATGTACACCCTATTTAACATAGAAAATATATGTACCTCACTGCACATACACCCTGTTTAACAAAGACAATACATGCACCTAACTTAACATACACCATGTTTAACATAGACAATATATGCACCTCACTGCATATACACCTTATTTCACATCGACAATACATGACCCTCAGTGCACACACACCCTATTTAACATAGACAATATATGCACCGTACTGCACATACACCATGTTTAACATACATGCACCGCACTGCACATACACTCTATTAAACATAGACCATATATGCACCTCAGTGCACATACACCTTATTTAACATAGACAATATATGCACCTCAGTGCACATACACCTTATTTAACATAGACAATAATGCACCGCACTTCACATACACCTTATTTAACATCGGCAATACATGAACTTCAGTGCAAACACACCCTATTTAACATAGACAATATATGCACCTCACTGCATATAACCCTATTTAACATATGCACCTCAGTGCACATACACCCTATTAAACATATACAATATATGCACCTCACTGCACATACACCCTATTTAACAAAGATAATATATGAACCTCCTTGCACGTACACCCTATTAAACATAGACAATACATGCACCTCACTGCACATGCACCCTATTTAACATAGACAATATATGCACCTCACTGCACATACACCAAGTTAAACATAGACAATATATGCACCTCAGTGCACATACACCCTGTTTAATATAGACAATACATGCATCTTACTTTGAATACACCCTGTTAAACATAGACAATATATGCACCTCACTGCATATACACCCTATTTAACATAGAAAATATATGTACCTCACTGCACATACACCCTGTTTAATATAGACAATACATGCACCTAACTTAACATACACCATGTTTAACATAGACAATATATGCACCTCACTGCATATACACCCTATTTAACATGGACAATACATGCACCTAACTGCACATACACCTTATTTTACATAGACAATACATGCACCGCACTGAACATACACCCTATTAAAAATAGACAATATATGCACCTCACCTTATTTAACATAGACAATACATGCACCGGACTGCATATACACCTTATTTCACATCGACAATACATGACCCTCAGTGCACACACACCCTATTTAACATAGACAATATATGCACCTCACTGCACATACACCTTATTTAACATCGGCAATACATGAACTTCAGTGCAAACACACCCTATTTAACATAGACAATATATGCACTTCACTGCACATAACCCTATTTAACATATGCACCTCAGTGCACATACACCCTATTAAACATATACAATATATGCACCTCACTGCACATACACCCTATTTAACATAGATAATATATTAACCTCCTTGCACGTACACCCTATTTAACATAGACAATATATGCACCGCACTGAACATACACCCTATTAAAATAGACAATATATGCACCTCACTGCACATACACCTTATTTAACATAGACAATACATGCACCGGACTGCATATACACCTTATTTCACATCGACAATACATGACCCTCAGTGCACACACACCCTATTTAACATAGACAATATATGCACCTCAGTGCACATACACCTTATTTAACATAGACAATACACGCACCGTACTGCACATACACCCTATTAAACATAGACAATATATGCACCACACTGCACATACGCCCTATTAAACATAGACAATATATGCACCTCAGTGCACATACACCCCGTTTAACATAGACAATATATGCACCTCAGTGCACATACACTTTATTTAACATTGACAATAATGCACCGCACTTCACATACACCTTATTTAACATCGGCAATACATGAACTTCAGTGCAAACACACCCTATTTAACATAGACAATATATGCACCTCACTGCATATAACCCTATTTAACATATGCACCTCAGTGCACATACACCCTATTAAACATATACAATATATGCACCTCACTGCACATACACCCTATTTAACAAAGATAATATATGAACCTCCTTGCACGTACACCCTATTAAACATAGACAATATATGCACCTCACTGCACATACACCCTATTTAACATGGACAATATATGCACCTCACTCCACATACACCCTATTTAACATAGACAGTATATGCACCTCACTGCAAATAACCCTATTTAACATAGACAATATATGCACGTCACTGCACATACACCCTGGTTAACGTAGACAATATATGCACGTCACTGCACATACACCCTATTTAACATAGACAATATATGCACCTCAGTGCACATAGCCCTATTTAACATGGACAATATATGCACCTCACTGCACATACGCCCTGGTTAACGTAGACAATATATGCACCTCACTGCACTTACACCCTATTTAACATGGACAATATATGCACCTCACTGGACATACACCCTATTTAACATAGACAATATATGCACCTCACTGCACATACACCCTGTTTAACATGTGCAACTCATGCACATTATCCTTGAAATATTTGAAATTGACAAAACTTAATTTAAGTCATTACATTAAAATTATTGTGAGATAGTAACCAGCAGGCCATGCTTTGGGTCCTTACAGACCCTGCAATTGATTTACTATAATGAAAAAAACAAAAACGGATCCATTGTAATGAAAAAACAAAAAAAATTAAATAATTATTACAACTGGAAAATTATTATTAAACTTTTATCTTGAAATACATATTTATTAATCCGTCTATATAATCCGTCGTTTATATAAGAGAGAAAGAAAATTAAAACAGTAAATTGAAATTTACAATCAAAATTTATTTTTCGACAAAACAATTTAGTAAGTCCTTATTCCGCGAAGTTTAAAAAAATGCTATTCTTCTCATCAGAAGACAGAAAGATATTATATTTGCAGCAATGCTAGAATTTTCTGGTTATTGCATTAAGTGAAACTGCAATTTTTATAGTCATAACTTGCCAAGAAAAAGAAGTGAAAAAAGTTGGATATGTAAAAAATAAAAATAAAAAATCGTGCATATTATTTTAGCTTGTATGAAGATTCCCTCAAGGTAATCCAAAAGGCGAAAATAATTCTTTAGGGAGAATGAAGTCCAAAATTAAATAATCCAGTGTAAAGTAAATGGTCCGGTTGGACAGTTTTCAAAGCAGCTGAAATAGTGGACATTGTTTTTTCGGACAGTGAAGCAGAAGCAATCCAAAGAAAAGTTGATCTCCAGTCATGTGGGATCGAGAAATAAAAAGAACAGAAATACTGCATGCCATCTCTCATCGTTGGCTTAATTAAAAAAGGTGATTTCAGACTAATTGTTTAAAAATTAAGTTTGGGCAAAAAAAAAAAAAAAATTGAAAAAATGTAAATAACAAAAAGAAAGAAAGCCCATCACGTGAAAGTTTGTTTTACTTTAACCGGATATTGTCTAGACAGACCGAAACAATTTTTTTTGCAAAGTGTTGCAATTCGATGTTAATATTAAAAGGATTGGGAGTGAGGATTAGAAAGTTTTAAGTGTGGCAAAATCTTAGCTTATTAGTAATTATAAGTCTGTCGAAAAGTCATTATATTAATGATGACGATGATAATGGTGACATCATCATCATCATCATCATCATCATCATCATCATCATCATCATCATCATAATAATAATAATAATAATAATAATAATAATAATGATAATAATAATAATGATAAATATTATTATTATTATTATTATTATTATTGTTGTTGTTGTTGCAGTGAGGGGCCTGAAGGTGGTTAGCCAACTGACCGTACAACTAAACAAACGTCAGACACAAGGGCAAGGAAGACAACAGCAGAACAAAGAAGAATGACAAACGCGGGCAGTTTAGGTTAAAGACGAAGTTTCGCCTTTTATTTAGGCAAACAAAAGGGTGGTAAGTGTGAATTTTCCACTGGGCGACGTTGGTCCGGGGTCCGTCGCCAGTGTATTCCGTCAGGGGGATGCTTGTCGGTTCGCCGTGAGCTGGAATGCTGGGATGACGTCGGAGAAGTCGGCGTGGTAACTGGTGCGGGTGATCGGTCGACTTGGGTCCGACTGGGACTGTACTGATGTGTAGGCGTCAGGTTATGAGAGGAATGGACGGACGAATTGGCAACACTGAGGGTTCAGTGTTCATCAGGTACGGACGGGCGCTCGGATCGGACAGACACTGAGAAGGAGGCGTCAGTGTATGAGAGGAATGGACGGACGAATTGGCAACACTGAGGGTTCAGTGTTCATCAGGTTCGGACGGGCGCTCGGATCGGACAGACACTGAGAAGGAGGCGTCAGTGTATACGAGATACGGACGACATGGAGACCGGAGTCGTGGTGATGAGGTGGACTTCTACGGCTGGAGACCGGAGCCACGGTAGTGGTGGTGGACTTCTACGGCTGGAGACCGGAGCCACGGTGGTGGTGGTGGACTTCTACGGCTGGAGACCGGAGCCACGGTAGTGGTGGTGGACTTCTACGGCTGGAGACCGGAGCCATGGTAGTGGTGGTGGACTTCTACGGCTGGAGACCGGAGCCACGGTAGTGGTGGTGGACTGGACTGAGTGCTACAGTGAAGAGACTGGAGTCACAGTGAATGCGCGAGCGTCGAACGGTGAGGAGACCGTGAGCAAGTGCAGAGCTTTGCCGAGACCAAGCTGATATTTAGCCTTTCGTCCCCGGCCTTGGCATTATCTACTGCCAAGACCTTATTTGGGGTACGAAAGCGCTTAGGCACTATGACCAGTAAGGGGAAGTGGGGAAAAATAGGGGTCTTTCTAGTCCTTAGCTAGACTTGCGTTGGATAGCAAGTACTTTATTGTAAAATCTACACTAGAGTTTCTATCACGCACTATTCCGCCTAACATTCTTACCAGGACCTACTTAAAATAACAGCTCCCCAGCTTACGGGATGGCGGGTGACATTCACGCTATGAAAAGGAAAAGAATAAGAAAAACATATAACATATTTACAAGTAAAACAAAGGAAAAAACATATTTACAAACTAAGGCATTTTTTTTTTTTTTTATATATATAATGGGGGTGAGATGATGGGGAGGGGGGCAAACTAGAATACACCCAAAAAATAAAACAAAATGTACAAAATGCCTATGGGGGCAGGTTAGTAAGGGGACCCTCCCTACCTAATCGCTGGTCTGTCATGTGAAACGCCCACTGTCTTTCGGTCCACTTCCCCCGGGGGGAAAGAGGTGAAAGCAAGCAGGTCGTTCCCTAGAAGGGAGTGGAGGACCTAGGGAATTGTATGAAAAATAAATTAGGGTTGGGGACAACAGGGATGGATGGCGTCTTCCAAGATAAAGTACGTGATGGGTCATAATAGGCCTGAGACAAAATAAAACAAGTGAACTTTTGGGCATCTTTGGAAGCTCTCCTAGTACCAATCTAACAAAAATAAAGAGCTATGGGAACAGGATCAACACGCATACTACCCTAGCCTAGGCCCTACAAAAAAGCACAAGCTATCCACTCTTGGTGGTTACACGCCTACCTAGCCTAAAAAACTACCCATCTTATAAGGTAAACCTTATATTACAATGTCTTAAGGGCTGGGTTCCGAGAAAAAGAAACCTCAGCACTCTAGGACCAATACCTCTAGGGTGGAAACACGAACTGAAAACTAGCGCCTTGTCGGATGCACAAACTAGTAGTGTTGTGCACCCATCTCCTATCAAAGTCCATGCGGTGCAATCTTTTCCAATCGCATCTGATTTTCATTTTAAGTTGATACTTAAAACGAAAACCAGATCGTGATCAGAAACAGATCGCTCCTCATGGACAATGTCCAGACGTGAAACCCACGTCACTAACCTAGCCACCGCTAGGATTGCTAGAAACACCAACCGTTTCTCCCTGTCAAACGGCGGGTCCACATTATCGACAACGTACGCTAAATCAAGTGGCACCGACCGCTCGGGGTCGATGCGAGCCGTTACCCCCTTGACATACTCCCAGAGACTCCGCGCCCCGCTGCAAAGAAAGAACGCGTGTTCTCTCGTCTCCTCCTCATCATCATTGCAGCGTGGGCACGGGGGATAATAATATTCACTATCCCGATCGTCCCTGGCTAGTTTGCCGAAGAGTGGCAGCGCGTCCTGGACTAGCCTCCACGTAAGTGAAAATTCAGAGTTATTAATATGGCTACTGGCAGGCGCCCAACTCCACAGCGAGAGAACTTCCCCCCTCGACAGATGCAGCCGCTCCACCAGCGGGTCTTTTGCAGTCCCCACCACTAATTTCTCATATAGCCTCCACCTAGGCCGTGCAAGGTCACTGGACCCCGGTAATGCCCTAAGGGCAGCTCGGCATTCGGTCAGGAAACACCTTTCCCCCGCCGGTCTTCTGCGACCTTCAGCGGCAGGGTCGAGCATGAGCCGTGGAAAAGCCTGTTCCACAACTGGTACCCAGTGCGTTTCCTCCATCAGTGTCCGACTCAGGAACGCCAATCTTTCTGCGTGCTTGTGACTTTGCAGATCAGGCATCCCTAAGCCTCCCTCGCTAAGCTTCTGTGTACAGACCTGTCTACGGACAAACGGCTTTCCTCCCATCCAAAGAAGTTTGAACAGGAGGCGCTCTAAAGCCTTACAGCAGGCAGGGGAAGAACAGATAAACGGTAAAGGATCAAAGGAAACACGTACGTAGCACATGCCTCCGCACGACCCTTCAAGGACAATCTCCTCCGAATCCAAGTCCTTACTGACGACTCGACCTTAGTCTGTACTTCCGACCAATTCTTGTCCAGCTGGAGGTCCGGCCCGAACCACACTCCGAGGATCTTTACCGGGCCAACCGAACGCACCTGGAAGCGAGTTTACCCCGGTCCAGGCGCCCAACCGCAGGCCAACGGACTTGCTACGATTGATTACGGCCCCTGTAACAACTTCATACTCAGCGATCGCCTCTATCACCGCTTTGATATCGATACGGCGCGCAACAAACACGGTGACGTCATTGGCGTACGCGGACACCCTGGCGAATTTGCCACCAGGCAGAGCTATGCCGCGTAGGACTGGTCTCGCCGCCTCGTCCTTTAATTTGCAAAGGAAGGGCTCCAACGCCAGGACATAAAGCAGAGGCGACAGCGGGCAACCCTGCCGCACCGACTGGGAGACCCCAAAGGACTCCGACAACCTACCATTTACTTGCACCACAACCGCGGGATCACGATACAGGGCAGAGATCCACTTGCGGAAGTCCGGACCAAAGCCGGCGGTTTCCACAACAGCCCTCAGGAACCCATGGTTCACCCTGTCGAACGCCTTGGACTGATCTAAATTGATCAGCGCGGCTTCCGTGTCGTCTTCTAACCCCTCTAAGATCATGCGAATCAAGTGCAGATTGTTCTGAATCGATCGACCCTTCAC
Source organism: Euprymna scolopes (assembly GCF_053919585.1). Classification (NCBI taxonomy): domain Eukaryota; kingdom Metazoa; phylum Mollusca; class Cephalopoda; order Sepiida; family Sepiolidae; genus Euprymna; species Euprymna scolopes. Next base: position 65,393,251 of record NC_136493.1, on the reverse strand, counting down.
AGCGTAGTTCTGATCCGGTTCGATCAAGTCGTTGATAACAACCTGCAATCGGTTCGCAAGAACGCGGAAAAATCTTGAAATCTGCGTTAAGCAGAGTAATGGGTCTATAATCGTCTAGATTCCCCCCTCCATGTTGGTTCCCCTTCTTCAGAAGCGTGACCACTCCTTTGGTTACCTGCCTCGGGATCGAGTCCTGGGCAAACCAGTGGTTAAACATGCCCGTCAGAAGGGGCATAAACATGGGCGACAGCCTCAAGAACAGTTCGTAAGGTAAACCATTGAGCCCCGGAGATTTGTTGTGGCCAACCTGCTTCAACGCAGTAATGACCTCACGCTCCGTAACCATCCCCTCGCAGCTAGCCGCTCGGGCCACAGTAAGGCGGGGCGAGCCAGCTAAATAGCTGCCAAACTCCTGGCCGCGGAGTCTGGGTAGTTTGGTGAAGCGCTCCTCCAAATGTTGCCGAAACCCATTGCAGATCTCCCGCGCCGACACGAGAGAACGCCCTTCCAGGTTTTTCACCTCCCGAATGTACCCATCCCAGCCGCGTCTTAGGGCGGCCCTACGCTCAACAGCGTCAACGTTCACGGCTTCGTTGGAGACTCTTTCTAACCTAGCCCTAACTACTTGACCTTCATATCGCTCGCTAGCCAAGCGATTGAGGTCCCCCTTAACTAGAGCTAGTTCTAGGGAATCTCCCCCTGCCACCGCCCGGGTCAATCTATCATCTAATTGCCTTTTGGTCCGAGCCCTAGTTAATGCGAAGTGTTGGCTGTATTGGACACAAAAGCGCCTAATGGTTGCCTTAAGGTTAACCCACCATCTACTCCCGGTAACCGCCCCCACTAACTCCCTCTGAATTAGTGTAATCAGCTGCTCCCGGAAGTCGACCGACTCCAATAAGGAGGCGTTCATCTTCCAGTAGCCAGCCAACCTAGGTCTATTACCTAATTTCAAACGGGCCAACACGAGTCTGTGGTCCGAATGACCTAACCAGTGGAATGTGGGACAAGATAGGAAATCTATATCGCCCCTTCTAATTAACATCCTGTCCAAGTATGAACTTGCACAGGCGGCCGAGTTAGATTGCCACGTCCACATCTCCCTCCCGGGGTGATCCAGACGGAACCTATCGACCAGATCGCACAAGGCCATCAGGTCAGACAGGCTGCTTTCACCCCCCCCCGACCCTCTAACCCCCCCCCCCCCCCGACCTTATCTATGCTGGGGTCCAGGATGGCATTCCAGTCCCCCATTAAAACTACCTGCTCCGGACCCGAAGAGAGAAACACCTCCACCTCCCGAAAAAAGGAAACCCTCTTGCTGGGGAGATTAGGCGCGTAAACTGCCACGATCCGAAACGCGCCGCTTTTAACGGCAACATCGACCACGACCAGCCTCCCATGAGCATCCGCGTGGACAAGTGTAACCGTCGCAGACAGAGTGCGACTTACTAGTACAGAAACCCCCCGGTTCTGGAGGCTGGCATATGCTGAGTAAACATCAAAATCGTTCACCAGCACATCGCAGTCCCCGGCCCCAACAAAGTGGGTCTCTTGTATGGTGGCTACATCTACCTCAAGGGCCACGAGATCCCTCAGCATGCGAGCAGCCTTGCTTCGAGATCTCATGCCCCTCGCATTTAAGCTAGCTAGATTTAAGCTCGTATCCATGTTTCCACTACCTAGTAGCATTCGTCTACTAGGGGTCTAAAGTCCTCGGGGTTCAGGACATCGAAGGCTTCACTGAGACTGCCCGTGAGCAGGTCGGACGTAAGCCGCCCGTCTCGAGCCAGGCCCCCCACGTCCAGGGGGAACGTCATCTTTAGTGCCCTATAGAATGAAGGGTGAACGTAAAGTGGGGCCCTCCCTTCACATTGCTTAGCTATCTTGCCGAGTGATGGGTGCTCCTCGTCTACTATTTTTATCTCTGTGAAGGCCTTTTTGCCTTCTTCGATCATTTTCCACAGAGCCTTAGCTCTGCCTCCCCTGTTCACCCGGACGAAGGTAATGAGAGATGGAGCCTCGCTGAAATTCATGGGGTCTGTGACCTCCTTCCCATCCACTATCTTCAGGGCCTCCAGTTCCTTTAGAAATTTCCTCTGGCGTCCGTTGAGGTCACTGACCGTATGGCTTAAGTCGGCGGAGCAGATTTTTTCCCGGGCCAGAAAGAGAGTTTTCTGGTTCTTTCCTCCCTCGCCGACTTAGTCTGTTCTTCCTTTTTTGGGGCTTCTTTGGTTACTTCTTCGTTGGTGTTATCTGGATTTTCAGAAACCAAGCTGCCGAGTGGTGGAAAACATCGCCGTATATTCGGGGGACTGCTAGTCACATGGAGGGGGCCGGAAGTTGTTTCTAAACAACAGTAAATATCAATTCTCGGATGTGTTCTTTACAAACAGTCGATGCTGAAGGAGTTCGTTGTTTGTATTTAATGAAGTTTTTCCAGGAAATTAAAGTTCGTTGTTTTGTTTTTGTTGTAGAAAAGATGTCTTTTTTAAATTTCTTTTCTAAAACGGGGCTCTGAAATCACGTGAAGGCTGCTGATATTACTGGCTACTGCTGATTTCGGCGGAGGCTGTCAGTGGCCGGTTGTCTGTTGTTGTTGTTGTTGTTGTTGTTGTTGTTGTTGTTGTTGTTGTTGTTGTTGTTGTTAGCGGCCGAGCCGCGACAAGGCCCCCTCCCTGGATAATTGATCGTTATCAATTAAAGTAAATGTAGGATTTGTATTTTTCTAGGAAGGTGACCTTCCTTCCTACACGGGTTTTTCTTGGTGGAATGGTGTGTGCTTCACGATCCGCTGCTGGCTCTGGTGGAGCGGGTTGTATCCGGATGCTTTCTGGTGCAGGTGGGGGATCTCTATGGGTTGAGCTGCGTTCAGGCTCGTGTGTTGACTTTTCTAGTCGAGCAGGTTTCACTCTATCGATCGAGATGGTGTCTGTTCGATTTCCTCGCTCGATGGTGAGGTGCTTGTCCGAGCGTTTCTGGACTCTAAAGGGACCCTGGTATGTCGGTGTCAGGGGCTTCTGCGGATGTAGATAAACTCGCAATCCCGGAGCTGTTGTGGAACGTGAGTGTTTGGTGTGGGTTGCCTTGGCGGTGAGTATTTTAACTGGGCCATTTTATGGCGTAGTTCTTGGGTGAAGGAGTTTGTAGCAGTGAGGTCAAGCTTCGTATCATCGAAAAATTGACCGGGCAAGGAGAGTGGTGTGCCAAATACTATTTCCGCTGGTGAACATTCCAAATCCTCTTTGAGGGAGTTCCGGATAGATAGGAGTGTTAGGGGTAGTTCATCTACCCAGTTGTTGGTGGGGTGTTTCGTAGATAGAGAAACTTTGAGTGCTCGATGAAATCTCTCGACAAGACCGTTGGCGCATGGATGATAGGCAGTGGTTTTTATATGTTTAACGCCGAGCATCTGCGTAAATACCTGGAAAAGTGAGGATTGGAACGTTCACCAGCGGAAATAGTATTTGGCACACCGCTCTCCTTGCCCGGTCAATTTTTCGATGATACAAAGCTTGACCTCACTGCTATTATTATTATTATTATTATTATTATTATTATTATTATTATTATTATTATTATTATTCATGGTCGACAATTAATAATAATAATAATAATATAATATTAATAATAATGTTATTCCTAATAATAGCGATAAACAATAATAATTATGAAAATGTCAATGATCATGTGTAATAATAATAATAGTAGTAATAATAATAACAGTAAAAAACACTAATGTTCATAACAATCTTACTAATGATAATAAGAAATTTACTAATAAGAATAAAAAGCAGTAATAAAAATGGCGATGATAATAGTTATAAAGATACTACTTGTAAAACAAACGCATACACACACACACGCGCGTGCACACACACACACACACAGAAACACGCACACGCATATATTAAAAAAAAATACTGGAGATCGGTTCTTTCCTCAGTAAATGCCAATCAATCGGTGGTTTCTCATAAATAAGTTCCTTGAATCTGTAATAAAAAGTTACCAACCATTTCAGCAAAAGCTACTTAGTAATAAGCAATAAAAAATTTGCTTATTTGATCAAGATTAGCAACTTTATCAACGGGAGTTTAGTTTCTAGGGCGATAGCTCCTGCTATATCAAAGGTTTTTGATGGGATTTAACACAAAGGCTTACTTCATAAGATTGCTAGTTATGAGATATCTGGAAAGACCATTCAACAATCAAATCCTTTTGCATTTTGATATTATATTAGTTTTTAATGGGCAGAAGTACTGCATACCTTAAGCATCCATTCTGGGCTTTATCTTCTTCCCAATCTTCATAAATAATCTTCCAAATTATATTTTGAGATTTTTCATTGACATTTATGCAGATGACACAACTATCCCAGCACTTCGAAGAGCATTGATGACTCTCTTTCTCTTCCAATTTGGCACACGATGATGCAACTAGAAAAAAGGTGTTACTTTTAACACTTCTAAAGTCAAGCGTCTTTCCTTTGACCACTAACACTCAGATCCTCATTAATATCGCAGTTGAAATGAATGGCTCCTTTCTTAAAGAACCCCCCTTTGATGGACAAAGTTTCTTTCTTTCTGTAAAATAAAATAGCATGATGCTGCTTCATAACTGAATACTATAGGGCCTTCTTTAAATCTAATGTAAATAAATATTTGTTGGGCTATCTGCTTCAATAATTAAGTAATTTTTGTTGGGTATCCCCTTCCTGGGTTGCTCGAATGGACAAGAAAAGTACATCTATCTATTCTGTGTTATATGTAACCTATGTAAATCTAATCCCACCATTTCTTTTTTCTTTTTTTACTTAGTATTTCTTACATATCCAGGTATTTATTAATATTTTATTCACTTATTTCAAAACAAATTAATTACTAAAACAGGTTAGTCTTCTCGCCATACTTAATGTATACACGGTTTCTTTCTTAATGTGAGAGAGGAATTCTATCTCTAATTTTTCGCTTATTCATTAAGAGTAGAGCAAAACTTTATTTAAGTATTATACTGAATATTCTCATCCCTGTGGGGGCGTAGAAATACTTGGTGTGGAAACCAGGCGCATGGTTACCCCTATCGAAGTAATCGACCTGTAGAACTTCTCAGGTCATCCATCAAGGAGAAAGAAAAATCTGATATAAAAATTGGGGAGGAAGGTCTCCTTAGTCATGGTCGACAACCTTCCCAGAGCTGGTGGCTCAAACTGTTGCGAGTTTTCAGTGAAAAGAGAAAAGGAACTGGAACAAAGATTTGAAGGGGGACATGAATATGCGTGTGACGGGTATAAAGAGAAGTATATTTTATATTCGGACAGGAAGAGGAAGCGGGGAGTAAAAAGGGATTATGGGATTACAACGTAAAAGGGAGATAATCATAAAAGGGTCCATGATAACAGTTATTGTACTTACTTTCAACACCCCCTCTTGCTCTCAGCTTATTATTTTTTTTTTTTACAAAAACAAAGATATGTGAGAGCAAATTAGTGTCAGTTTAGGGTCCAAATAAAAATTTTTTTAAAAACTTGTCCAGCTTCGTCCAGGTTGGAGGTTTTGTCATGATGTCGGCGATCATGTCTGCAGTGGGACAGTAAATTATTTGTATTTTGTTATTATTAAGAGCTTCTCTGATAAAATGGTACTTAATGTCAATGTGTTCACATCTCTGCCGATGAATGGGCTCCTTAGAAAGCGCTATAGTGCTTTGACTGTCTCCAAATATTTTGATGGGGACGTGTTCTTGGTGTGTATCCATTTCCTTGAATAGTTGCATAAGGTATAGCCCCTCTTGGGTAGCTTTTGCCAGCGCTACGTACTCAGCCTCGCCCATAGATAGATCGACTATAGGTTGCCTTTTTGACTTCCAGGAAATAGGTGGCCCATCCTGGGTTAGGCTAAAGCAATATCCGGATGTACTGCATCTGTCTGGTTGATCACACGCCCAATTGGCGTCACTGTATGCGATTAGATGGATTGGGTGATTTTTTTTTCGTGTAGTGCAGTTGGTGTCATGTCGTATCCATTTGCGACGAATCTGGCCTTGTATTTAGGGGACTCGTAGGCGTTTTCTTTGATTTTATACACCCATCTACAGCTTACTGTCGTTCTGCCTTTGGGCAAGGGTGTTAGATGGTATACATTATTTTCCTTCAGGGAGTCAATTTCTTCCCACATTGCTTGGATCCAGTGGTGTGTCGCTGGGGAAGTCACAGCTTCTCTGTAAGTGCGGGGTATGCCGTGTGTGGCCTTGTAACAGTAGTCAGTGTTGATTAATGCATGGCGGCTCCCATCCTGGACTACCATCACATAGTCTTCTAGGTAGCTGGGCATTTTGTGCTCGTGCGTCGGGTATCTTCGTGTACAGCTAGTTTCTACTATAACTCGGTTTGTTTGTCGGTATTGGACTGTTCAGGGTTTTCCCTTGACTTTAAACTTTTTATTAAGTTTCTTAGGGAAAAATGTGCATCATCATCGCTTGATGAGTGGGTTTGTGTTTGAGTGTGTTGGTCATTAGTGTTGTTTGTGATCTACCACCCAGAAAACAGGAAAGTGTGTAAACACAGACTGGTAAAAAAGATATGCCGGGCTATTTCTATCGTATCCGATGAAGATTCTCATCTGGCGCCTTGGGTCTAGCTTTCTTTTTATGTTGGAGTAGGCATAGCAAAGCGAACCGAAAATGTGCATCCTTGATAAGTCCGGTTTTCTCCCGGTCATCTTGTAGTAGGGCGTCTGTTTTAGATGGTTATTGAAGTATCTGTTCCGTATGACTGCAGATGCCATAACTGCATAGCTCCACAGTGCTTTCAGTAAGCCGCTTTAATAAGGCATCTTGTCATTTCGAATAGAGTTCGCCAGTTTTTTTTTTTGTTTTTTTTTTTGCCATTCCATTTTGATGAGGTGAGTATGGCGCTGAGGTCACGTGTTTTATGTTGTTACGGCAGAGTATTTTTTCAAAATCGTTTGACTTGAACTCTGAACCATTATCCGACCTCAGTATTTTTATTTTGCCGTATGGGGAAATATCTGCAAAAATTTTTTTGGTGGCAAGTGTGGTGTCACTTTTGTTGTTAATAAAATATACAAATACGGCACCAGAAAAGTCGTCAGTGAATGAGATGGCGTATTTTTCCCCATTTAAATCCATTGATTCTATGAGGCCAGATAGGTCTGAATGAACTAAATGCAGAATATTTGTCGCTTTTTTGTCGGGAGATTTATTTATTTTCTGAGAAAATTTTCCTTGGATGCAGATATTGCAGTTTTTGTTGTTTGCAGTCTTATTTTTTATTTTCATCCCTTCAACCACATCGGGTAGTTTTGCTATGTCACCATAATTGCAATGGCCAAGTATTTTATGCCACGTGTGAATATAGTGGCATTGATGACAACTGTCTTCTGCATTTCCTTCCTCCATAGTTTTTAGGTAGTATAGTCTGTTGTGCACATGTATTTTGAATTTTGTTCCATTTTTATGTTTTAGTTTCCTGTCTTCTTCAAAAATAACTGTCGCTCCATTTTAGGTCGCAGTTTTCACAGAAAATACATCCTGTGGATATGAAGGTATAAGTAGTGCCTCTTTTAAGGTAGTCGTAATGGAGTTTCCGTTAGTGTCTAAAAGGCAAACTTCAGCATCTCCCCTTTTTAAGGCTAAGCCACTGGTTTTAGTTCCGTCTGCCAACTCCATATAGTGGTTTTCATAACGGAATGTTGGGTCGAAATTCTTAAATTTCTTTGCGTCTGTTATAATGTGCAAAGTGGCCCCTGCATCGACTAGTAGGTTTGTATGTGGTATTAAGTTCCGGGTATAGTAGTAGTCCTCCGCTTTGAATGCGAAGAAGTTTTCTTCGGTGTCATGTCTTTTCGCTTATAACAGCAGAACTCCCTTTTATGGGTGTTACTTTTACAATAACTACACCACTGTTTTCGCTGTTTGTGTTTGTTGTTGGTACAATTCCTTTGATAAATGTCTTTTTCCAACACATGTGAAGAGCGATATTTCATGTTCGTCATGGTGGTGACGGCTCTCCATTGTATTCTCTGAAAAAGACGATGTTAATTTCATCACTTCGTCACTGGTCGACTGGATTTTATGTTTCAATGTTTCGTCGAAACCATGGAGTTCTGTTTTAAATTCCAGGAATGTTATTTCTTTGTTGCTGTGTGTCACATAAATCGGAAAAGGGTCATAGCAGTTTGGTAGCCTTTTAATATCATGGTGATAATTAGGGCATCGCCAACTATTTGCCCGGCATTTCTCAGAGTTGTTAAAATTGTCTCAGTCCTTATCACGTATTTTGTGACGTTTTCGTCTCCTTTCTTTTTGAGAGACGTGTGTTGGGTGTACAAGGAGATTACTCTTGGTTTTCCTTTGCTTGAGCAGTGTTCGTGTAATATTTTGAGAGCTTTTCTCCCGTTATCTGTAGCTTCTCTCATTATTAAGGATAAACTTTTGTTGCCCAGAAACTGTACAAGTTAGGAGTAAGCATCTTCATTTCTCTCGGTGTCACTTCCGTCTCTATTAAGGTGTATACCTAAAATGGCATCATTTAGGCCGAGCGTGCATAAATGACATAAAAATTTTGTCTCTCAAATTTCGTATTTGGTTTTATCTCCGTCAAATAAAAGTCTGTTCCATCGGCTTCCATTATCGCTCCTGGGCACATAACCTGTTGCAAGTTGCATTTCAGTGAAAAGAGAAAAGGAACTGGAACAAATATTTGAAGGAGGACATGAACATGCGTGTGACAGGTATGAAGAGAAGTATATTTTTTATTTTAGAACAGGAAGAAGAAGTGGGGAGTAAAAAGGGATTATGGGACTACAACGTAAAAGGGAGGTAATCATAAAAGGGTTCATGATAAGAGTTACCGTACTTACTTTCAACACAAACAAATTCTCCAGTTTGCAAACCTAAATTGCTTAAGAAGTGCATAGGCTTCACCTATTGCCAGCTTTCACACTCCTTCTTTATTTATTAATTATATATTTATTCTTAATTTAGCCAGGCGCAGAGGTACAACAACAGATACCCACCGGAGCCTATTGTGCTTGGCCTTATTTCCTGACTAGGACACTGAATGCCGTTTCCCCATCCCCAATTTCTTTCTTTTTTTCACAAACTAAGAAAATTAGGTTTGCTTGCATGTCACTCGTGCTCACTCGGCTGGTCTGGGTCAGTCTTGTCTTGTCCTAGGTTGGACCCCGACTAATAGACCAGTTGCATGTGTATACTTGTCATCAAAACTGGCCCACTGTTTTCAACACTTTCTCTCAATCTGAAATCAAGCAAAACGTATTGAAATGGCAAAGTAATATCATGATCAAATCAGAGTAAAGTAATATCATGATCAAATCAGAGTAAAGTAATATCATGATCAAATCAGAAAACCACCTAAACAAAACCAATTTGCTTCCTTCATTTAGGCTCTCATTCACAAATATCCATGGGCTTAGAAGTAATCTAAATGATGTAGAGTCTTACCTCTTAGTAAAATCCTCAAATAGATATCCAGGAAGTTTACTCAGAGGTAGCATTAAGTGAAATAAACCTGCCCTCTTCAATCCCTTCTAACTACTTTAACATGACAGGATACCTCCCTCTCTGCCATAAGGACTCGGATAGATATATGCATGGACTTGGAGTCTATATTCGAAGACCTCCCCCCTCCCCTTCACTAGAGAGTAACATCTGGAATCAGATAACCAAGCTTTCACGTGTTTTTTGACTAGCGTTAGTTACTTATATTTTCTCTACCTCTAGTTAGGACTGTACTCTAATCGATCATGTCTCTGATAGTATAGATGCAGCACTCTCCTTTGATAGTAACGGCAAAATACATGTGTTTGGTGACTTTAATGTCCACCATAAAAATTGGCTTGGTTTCTCAGGTTACACAGATGCAGTTGAACACTCTACTTATAGCTTCTCTCTAGCCCATTCCCTCACACAGACAGTCATGTTCCCAACCCGCTTCCCAGATAGTGACCACCAGCAAGCTTCACTTCTAGATCTATTCCTTACCGCAGTACCAGAGGATTGTGTAAATAATGCGCACAGTCTACTCGGAAACGCAGACCACCTAGTTGTATCAGTAGATATCACATTCAAATCCCAACTCCAAGGCAAGGAGCCATTGCTCAAAACGACTAGATACTACTACAAAAGTGGCTGACTGGGAAGCCATCAGAGAATATATCAGAGAGGCCCCATTGATCAATATCTTTTGTCTCCTTGCTAATGCCAATGAGACAACTAAATCGTGAAGAGTCCCTGCATGGAAGTATTATAGCAAGCCCCACACACCCTCATGGTTCACTACAGATTGTGCAGCAGCACAAACACAGCATGCACTCTGCCGATTTGTATGTCATAAGTAAAATGCAAATAGGCAAAAATTTATAGATGCTAGAAATCATTGTAAGTGAGAAAGAGCCACAACAAAAAGAAATCATGCTGAAATAACCAGGGAACGCATAGAATCGCAGAAGATAGGAACTCATGATTTCTAGAAAATTTATTATAGTGTAGTGAATAAAGGGCAATCAGTAATTCCCCCACTATTCAACAACCATTCCCAAACCGTTGGGTTACCAGATACTGGATAAAATACATCCTTAGCATACTATTGTGAAAGATAATGGGATAAGTTTTAATTATTTAGGTTGTCTTATACTGATCAATTTCCTCTTATGCAGCCAATGAGAAATAATCTCTGACTTTCCTTTTAAGATAGTGGAATCAAATGTCATAATAGTTAAAGTATCAGAACTGCAGAGATTACAAGTTTTAAAGCATTGCTTATTTTTCTAAAGGTTAACAATACAGTAAGGTATTTGTCAATGTTGAACGTCCCAAATGTATTTATAAAGTGAAGTAAATCCGCAAAGAGAAAAAGACATGCTACAGTAAAAGTTATTAGTTCTTTTTCTTTGTTCATTTCTTTACTTTTTTCTTTTCATTTCTTCCCTTCTGTATCGAGTGGAAATGAGAGACAATCAAATCAATATCTTTATGTTACGTCTGTCCCTCCATCAAATGATTATTTCATGTGAAGGTGTTCATCAATTTTCAAGCAATAAAAGTGATTTTCGTTCCTTTGTTTCATTCGAAATGATTCTACCTAACTCATCCCTTAACATAGGCCTGGGCACTCACAGCTTGCCTGCATTCCTCGCTGCTACTATATATAAAAACCTACCAGCCATACTCGCACTAATACTCACACAGCCCTCCTAAAGATGTTTTTCTCAAAAGGCGAAAAGCACTTTGAACTACACACGGAACATATCAATTCCTTCGATCCACACACTAAAAAGATCGTAAAAATTGAAAAACTAAAAGAAATCTAATCTCTCTATTGTCTTTAACAACGTTTGTTGAAATATATATATATATATATATATATATATATATATATATATATATATATATATATATATATTTCAACAAACGTTTAGACAATAGAGAGATAAGATTTCTTTTAGTTTTTCAATTTTTACGATCTTTTTAGTGTGTGGATCGAAGGATATATATATATATATATATATATATATATATATATATATATATATATATATATACAGTCCTGGTCAAAGTCATAAGACCACTTAAGAAAGTAAGCGTTTACGCATATTGTCGAATTTTTAATCAAACAAATGGTTGAAACCATTGGCAAAAAGGAAAATATGATGGAAAAAATGAAATCTGCTTCATTCGAAACCTTAACCCTGATCTAATAATTATTTAAAAAAAAAAAACATTTTCACCTGGTCAAAATGATAAGACCACTGATAATTATAAATTACTAAAAAGGGTCTCAGTATTTAGTATAGCCTCCATTATTACGAATTACTTAAAAAATTCTCTTCGGCATGCTTGTGACTAAGTTTTTTATCAGTTGCGAAGGAATTTTATCCCATGTACTGAAAACTGAATCAGAAAGTCCATTTATTGAATCATACTCGGTTCCATCCTTGAACACTTCTTTTGCCATCCATCTCCAAAGATTTTCAATGGGATTGAGGTCCGGAGAACATGCTGGATGATCTAACAATTCTATATTATTTGAAGAAAAGTATTCTCGTGCTTGTCGAGAAGTGTGTATTGCAGCGTTGTCTTGCTGGAAAATCCAATTTCTTCCACACAGACGTGGACCTTCAGTCCTGATAGAAGCATTTTCAAGCATTTAAATGTACTTCAATGATGTTTACCGGCCTTTCACTACTTGCGACTTTAGGGTCCCAGCTGACGAGAAAGCACCCCAGATCATTAAAGACCCTCCTCCACTAAGCCAAGTTGAAAAAGTCTCTTTCGACAAATTTTTATCAAGCCAGTAGTGTTGAAATACATCTGGACCATCTAGATTAAACTTTTTCTCATCGGAGAAAATTATATTTTCCCACTTCTCTTCATCCCAAGTCTGGTATTTGGCAGCATATTTAAGTCGGTTAGTTTTGTGCTGTTCAAGAAGACGTGGTTTCTGCAGTCGCTTTAAATGATTGAAACCCTTCATTTTCAGATGCCTTCTGATAGTTTTAGGACTACATTCTGCTGCTGTTTTGCTTTTCAATCGACTTGAGCTCATACTGGAGTTTTTTTAAAACCTCTTCTGATACGGCGATCCAGTGATGGGGTTATTTTTTTTTGGTCGACCTAGACTCTTTTTGTGCCCATATTGATCTGGATTTCTTAAAAAATTTGTGATGACCGTTTTGCTACGATTCACTTCGTTTGCAATGGATCCATGGGAGAGTCCACCTCTATCAAGCTCAAAGATCCTTCCTCTCTCAAACTCTGATAATGGTTTCCCTTTTGCCATTTATAATTTAGTAAGATATTTTTTATCCACTAACAAGTTGCTTTTAGTAACATAGAAAGCTTTTCGTATTCATTTTTTCAAAACTAGCCGATTTTATTAAAGTGGTCTTATTATTTTGTCCAGATGAAAATGTTTGTTTTTTAAAAAATAATTATTAGATCAGGGTTAAGGTTTCGAATGAAGCAGATTTCATTTTTTTCCATCATATTTTCCCTTTTGGCAATGGTTTCAACCATTTGTTTGATTAAAATTCGATAATATGCGTAAACACTTACTTTCTTAAGTGGTCTTATGATTTTGACCAGGACTATATATATATATATATATATATATATATATATATATTGTTGGGTTCAAAAACAGCCTACAGAAAATGGACTCTGATTTATAAAAGTATGATAGGTTATGAAAAGGAAGGGTTGTAAACAGATAGCTTCGAATTTGGGGTACAAAACCAAAGCAAAATATGATGAAAGTAAAAAATAAAATAGATAAACCCCATAATTTATTATACCATACCTGTTCACACTGAAACACTTATCACAATATTTTGTGGATCTATATTAAAAAACCTTGTTAAACTTTGTGACATATTTCCATTCAATGGAGGTCAGGCGTGAACGAACACCCCATAATTTTATTATACCATATTTCTTCAAACTGAAACATAATTATCAAAGTATACATACGCAGATAAATATGAAACGTCTTTGTTATAGTTCGTTCCTATTTCCATTCCATGCAGGCCAGGCGCAAATGCAGACCCCACAATTTTATTATACCATCCCTATTTAAGTTAAAACATACTTATCAAAGTATTATTATGTACATCTATATCAAAAACACTTGTAAACGTTTTTTTTTTTAATTTTTTATTTCCACACTTTGTGGACCAGGCGCGTACGCAGACCCCACAATTTTAATGAATCATCATTATACCAGATCAAACATACCCATTCCTCTGTCTCTATCATTATATGTGATCAGTTTTCTATAATAGTAAACCATATAGGAGCCTATTCGTGACCAGACACACACACACACTGACGTTCAGCTTTATATTATAGATACTTGTATTTATATATATTTATATCTGTGTATATGGTGGGTGCAGAGTATAATTACCGTAAGTGTTAAAAGCATTATAAATAGAGTGTGTTTGTATCTTTCATGTAAACAGTAAAAAAACATAATTAATAGTTGTCTGCTAAAGACAATTAGGTGTAATATTTGCCATAAAAAGATCTCATAAATTTTTACATAGAAAAAGATTAATTTTGCAAACAAACCACCGTCCATTTAAATTTAAGAAAGGCATGTCGGTTACAAATCACTTTTAAATATGAAGAATCATTCTTTTAAATTATACACTGGAATTTATTTTAAAGAAAATAGGATACGCTGATATCATGGTGAATTCCATATCTAAGTGATGGAATGGAAAGAGTGATTCATTAAATATATAACATAAAAACCTACTTTAAAATACAATAAAAGGATTTTCCAGTTACACTTGAAGAAATAAAATTTAAAGCTACATTTTATGAATTGAAAAAAAAAAGAAAAAATCATGAATTGGCAAAATAAAAGTCAAATTACAAACATATTCTTTTCTTTTTGTGATGGTATCTTGCTATATATATTAACAAAGCATCATCACTGAATGGGTTTATTACCTTAGACAATTTTACAAAGTGGGCCAAAGTTTCCAAATGTAGGAATCTTATATGCAAAAGCAGTATACACTTACAAAATCTTATAGTGGAACTCAATTTTGCTAATAATTTGCAATTAATCATATGACAACCACTCCGTAAACCGAAAATCCAGTGGCCAAGCAGAACGTTTTCTAGATAAGTTTGAGTTGGTCTTAAGAAAATCAGATGTAAGTACTACTGGAGATGAATTATACCAATTTTTTCAGAGTGTATTGGATAACATCAAACCCAAGCACAAATTACGAAATATCATTGCCTGAACTCATGTTTACAAAAAAGATGTGATTAGCATTTATTAAACTGACACATAACAAAACCAAACTGTTTAAAAATATAATATTATCGATACAACCTTTTTAAACTTTTAAAAGTTTAAACAATAAAAAAAAAGTTTGCTGGAAAGATTGCAGTATCAATAAAAAAAAATGAGTCCTTATGAATGTAAATGATCAAACATCTAGAGTAGATTACAATAATAAATTTCAAGTAACACTAAAATAAACCTCCCCAACGACAACAACTGTCAACTGAGGACATTCATCCAAAAGTAGTATAACCTCCAGAGGAAGTAACATTTCAAAAGAGAAAGATGTAGACTAATAAAACCCCTCATTACCATAATGAATTAAATTTGAAAAAAAAAAAAATAGTTTGTATTTGTTATTGGGAAAAATAAATATACAGTTTTTCCCAATTATTATGTGCATTTATTGAATTATGAAACAATGGTGTTTTGATTATTATAAGATGTAGTTTACTATAAATCATTTGAAGCTATGAAAAAGTAAATCGGTGGTACAAATTAATAGTAAATTCACTATTAATAACTTCTAAACAAGAATTATTTGTTTCTTTCAGGCTACTGTGTAGCTGTTTTAAATAACAAGTCTGCCATTGGAATGCCAAGATATAAACAATATGGTGCTGTAAGTATTCCTTTTATCTTGTACTATTTATGTATTATTACATTATATCAATTATATCATACAGACGTTTTAAAATATTTTTTAATGCTTACCAGTATTCAGTTACCAGGTTTACGTATGTAATTCTTGAGCAAATTGGTTACTTTCCTCAAGTCATTCCCAACTTGATTTAAATGGAAATTGTCTACCTCTTTTGCTAGCATTCGACGCTAGGCGCATTTATTAGTATGACTATTTGAAAAGTATACTAAAATGAGAGAATGCGTGAATCACAAGCTACAAATTGACAATAAATTCCAATAGATTTTAACAGTAGTATTGGAGGGGAGCAAATATAGAAAGAAAAACAATTGGGTAAATAAATTAAGACATAACTGAAAGAAAAACAAATTCCATATTATTAGGTACTTTTTTTGGCTTTACCTTATCATGATCTACAAAAAGTATATTTCTTCACTTCTTTTTCACCCTTACATTCCCTCCCTGCCACAAATTCTAAAACTCCATCATGAAAAGTCTCCAGAAAGAATACACGATTAAACCCAGAACTCCATCGTACAACGTAAACCCCAACTACCATGTCCCCTTCTTCAACATCAGGGGTCAACTTTTCAGAGGTTAAAATTCAATTACATTGGACCGACTATTTCCCTAGATGAGTTCGTAATTAAAGGATACTCTAATTTAACATCAAAATCTGACCCCCAAGATTGTCATAGGCATGGAACATGTGTCTACATAAAGATGGCTTTCCATGTGGTAGGTACATCTCCAGAGAAGACCCTAAATTGCCCTATGTGTGTTTCTGGATTGTACTTGTTCACACCAATGCGTTTATATTTGCCCTCTATCGCCCCTACAACAGTGGAGTTGCTATCTTTAAGAGCATATCTGAGAAAATTGACCACACTTGTCTGCTCATCCTTCGGCTAACATTCACGTCTGTAGAGACTTCAATTTTCACAATGTGGAATGGTTAGCCCACTCAAATAAAACAGATAATGAGGAGAGGTTTTGTCACGATTTCTCCATCTTATGACCTAACTCAGATTGTTCACGAACCCACACTTCTGCCCGACACTGACAGTCAGTATGCAAGTCTCCTAGACCTTTCTCTAACAACTTGCCCTGAGCTATGTTCATCTTCCTTTCTGTCTCCACTAGGATTTTCCGGCCACACGGTTGTCTCAGTTAAGATAAAAACAAAATGTAATACGTTCTCTGACATACCTCTCCCTCGCACAGTATATTGATACTCTATAACTGACTAAGATAGCTTCCGTACATTTATATCAGATGTACCTCTGCATTCCATGTTTAAAAAGAAGTGTCCTCTATAGTATCTAACCTGATGGAATGGTTAATTTTAAGTATAGATCGCTTCATACCCTCCAAGAAATTCCAACAAAAACCTAACAGCCAGCTGTGGTTCCCTCCAGAATGTGCTACTGCATTGCGCACAGAAATCACTTTTTCCATTTCAACATAACAGATGTACTGAGACTAAAGCTGCCTTCAAGACTGCCAGCAACCATTGTAAAAGAGTAATGAAGAACTTGAGAGGATTGTATGCTCAGTCTATCAAGTCCAAAGTAGCTGAACAGTGGCTTGGTTCTAACCAATTTGGCAAATAGCAAACAAAGTCCTGAATAAAAGTGTGTGCTCTATCCCAACCATCATTTATGGATCTGAGGTAATCTCGTCAGCATCGGACAAAGCCAATCTCTTTACCTAGAACTTTGTAGCTAATTCTACCCTATACGATCAGGACTGCCAACACCCCGTATTTTCTCCTGTATCTGAAAAAACGTTATGTGACATAAAAATATCTGTACATTATGTTGCCAAGCTAATCAAAAACCTTGATTCCAGTAAAGCAACTGGCCTTGACGACATTCTTATTATAGTGCTGAAAAACTTTCAACCAGAACTGGCTCCCTCCCATACTTAAAAAGCTGTTTATGTGTTGTCTTAAGGAGAATCGCTGGAAAACCTCATCAGTATGTCCCGTATTTAAAAATTCAGGTTATCAGTCATCTCTTTCTCAATACAGACCAACCGGTCTCCTGTGTGTCATGAGTAAATTGCTGGAATCTGTGTTAAATAGAGAAGTAGTCAGTCACCTCAGCAAAAATAACCTCATCAGTGACATGCAATATGGTTTCCATTCTGCTAGATCTACAGATCTTTATAGGATTAGCAAATCTTTTGACAGAGGCTTTCTTTCTAGAGCAATTGCTCTTGACATATCAAAGCTTTAATAGTGCATGGCATAAACGTCTACTCCACAAAATCTCCAGCTACAGAATAGCTGGAAATGTCTGTTCAATTATAAAATTATTTCTCTCTGATAGGTTCATAAGAGTAATGGTTGATGGGCAGACAGGTTCAACTCTTTTCCTGATCTACATCAATGATTTCCCAAATCACACCCTAAAATCATCTGTAGACATTTATGCTGATGACACTACCATCTATGGCAACACTTCACAGGCAGTAAACAACCAAGTTCTCTCTGATTCTGTCTTCTCTGATTTTGATCACGTGATGCAATAGGGAAAGAAGTGGCTGGTTAACTTTGATGCATCTAAAACCAATATTTACATCATTAATGCTCTGAACCCTGTCTGGCATCAATTGAAATGAATAGCTCTCATCTTGAGGAGACTCCATGTTTTGATAAGCTTCATGGTCTGACCGTTATTCCTGATCTGAGATGGAACACGTACATCAAATCCATTACCAAGGCTGTTGGAAAAATGGGGGGATTACCGCTCCAGTAGATATCTACCTGCTGATGCAATTCTCTACCTGTAAGTAAGATAGAGTACTGTTGCCACATCTGGGCAGGAGCTGCTAGAAAGATCTTATCCTGCCTTAACAAAGTTCAAAATAGACTCTGGGACGCCCTTTTCTGTTCCCTGCAACCTCTTTTCTACAAAAGAGATGTTGCAAGCCTGTCACTGCTTTATCGTTATTTTCATTGCAAGTGCTCATCTGAGCTCCAATCTATGCCACCCCCCGACCTGACTTACACAAAAAACACTCATCTACTGAAACCACTATCAATAATTTCCCTAATCTTTATCTATGCCTAAACCTAAACATTGATTCCATGAACAAAGCTTCTTTCTTAGAACTGCATGGCTGTGGAACTCTGTTATGTTTTCCTGCTTTCCAACTGACTTCAATTTGGTCATCTTAAAGTCTAACATAAACAAGTTCCTGATGAGCCGTCCCCTTAAGTATCCAATTTACCAAATTTCCACTACTAACGATTACTATGATATTTTTCATTGACAAATATGCCACTCATTAACCCTTATCCTCAAGTTGCCTCCGGGCCCTGATACAACTTCTTTGTGAAAAAAACAAAAAAGCCATTAATTGGAAACATGATTGCATTTATGTACCTGTCATAATTTTGTTTATTAGCATTTACTCACGAAATGTTTTTGTATGAGTTATTATCAGTGATTGCTTACTGGCAATAACCAAGTGATAGTCTCTGAAGTATGAGTGATAATCTCCCCTAAATTTCCAGCACTCTGTCTTATTTATTGTCTATTACAATTATCACACAAGCTGCTTGGCTTTAATTTCTTGGTATAATATCATATATATATATATATCTTGGTATAATATCATATATATATATATATATATATATATATATATATATATATATATATATATATATATATAGTAGCATCCAAAACTATGGGACAACATTTTAAAACCTAATATTTGTTAAAAATAACAATTGTGAAAAGCTGAAATTTTGACAACTGGCAGTCGTTATCATCCATAATAACATACCAAAATTTGAATCATTTATTTTCAAAATAGGAACGTCCAAAAGTAAGGGACAAAATTGAGAAAAACAATGTAAACAGCCAAAAAAAAAAAACAATAAAAATACATGTAAAATCAATATTTAGTAAATGAACCCTTGCTCTCAATGACAGCTGCACATCTTCAACTACAAGAACGAATCAGTTCTTGACAATCCTCGATACTAATTTAAGACCATTCTTCTTGAAGCTTCACCCATAAATCCTACGTGTTAGTGTGATTTCTTTCCATAACTTTCACTCCTAAGGTCTTCCAAAGATTTTCTATTGGATTTAAGTCAGGATTTTGCGGTGGCCAATCCATAATTTCGAAATCTTGCTCACTAAGGTAACTCATTACCACCTTTGCCTTGTAACATGGGGCATTATCTTGCATAAAGGTAATCCTATCGAAACCTGAATTCTGTATGATTGGCACAACATGATCTTGAACAATGTTTTTATAGATTTGCGTGTTTACACAAGTTTGTATTCCAATTACCATGACGCTTCCGCCTCTAAACTTGATAGTTTTCTTAGTATATTTTGCACTTAATCTTTCACCAATTCGTCTCTTTACATTGTTTTTTTCATCATTTCCAAATAAATTAAACTTGTTTTCATCTCTGAAAAATATTTTGCCCAATTTTCATTTTATGTCCAAATTAAATACCTGTTTGCAAACTCTAATCTCTTCTTCTTATTCTTCGAACTAACAAGTCGTTTCTTCCATGGGGTTCGATTAAACAGCCCTATTTCTGCCATGCGTTGGAAAAAATCTAAAAAAAAAAAAGAAAATGTATGTTTCTTATATTCTTAGTACAGCAAATGTGAATAACCTGCTCCAAAAATTGAAAAATAAGACGAGTTTCCATAAATCAGGGCAATCAGCAGATTAAGCCGAGCGTTGTTGAAATGTTGAAACGCTAAATCGAGTTTTCTTATTGTTGTTTTTGTATTAAAAATCTAAATTTTTAATAGTATTTGAGTAAAGGGGTATTTTTCTGTTTATTTTTTTTTAACATTTGTTGACAGAAAATAATTTGTAAATTTGGTGCTTATGTATTTTTTTGGTATCGCGCTGCTTTTAAATAGTTTTTCTAAGTTAAATTAAAATTTCATGATCTCTTTTTTTAATAAATTATTAGTTGGAAACACAGAATAGTTACAAAATATCCTCCCCTGTCCATGTAAAGAATGGCTGAAAAAATAATACCGGCATTATTTCAGCATGACACCAAAATTCACATGTGCCGTAAATTTTCTCGGAAAAACACTTTTCTGTACTTTCATCTAAAATACATACATACACACATACATATATACATACATACATACATATGATGATGGCAGATCAATTATTACATGCTTCCAGCATTTCAGGCCTACATACGTCCCAACTTTTCCATCGCCACAGGACTATTTTTCATAGACAAATGCCTGAGAGAGTATCTATACAAAGATAATGTTACAGAGTTTTAGCTTTGTATGTGTAGAGTTGAATGTAATAATCAAAGAGGAAAGCGCCCCCATGTGTGTGTCGTGCGGTCATACAACTTACCTTCGGATGGGATCTGAGAGAAAGAGAAATTAAAGATGGCAGCGATGGATTTATAAGGTGTAGTCTCGTGGAATCTCACAAGATCTCATCTTCCACTGCACATATATGCAAATGGAATGGGGTCAGTTTTCTGATAAAATGTCTGTTGGCAGAGGCAGTGGGGAGAGATGTGCTGGAAGTTGAGAGAGAAAGTTGTCAGTGACGAATTCTAGCTGGACTTTTGTATTTGGTTTATTTTGTTTTGCTGTTTACCAGCCCATTTAACGGCAAGCTATTTCGGCATAATGGGGGACAAATTCGACCTTAAATTAATACCGGAATTCGACGGCTCGACCCCAGTACTTGACTGGGTGGAGAAGGTGGAACTACATTGCCTGTTGTCTAGTGTGAAGAACATTGAACATGTGGTTCCTCTATGCCTGTCCGGCGGGGCTTTCGCAGTATATCAACAGCTTAGTCCTGAGGAAAAACAGGATTATGAAATGATCAAGGCGGCATTATACAAGGCGTTCGCTATCGACTCCACCACTCCTTGGGAGCAATTTGAGGCAAGAACCTTGTATCCCGGTGAAACTGTCGACGTTTATTTGGCCGAGCTGATAAAATTGACAGTGTTGTTTGGTGGGCTGCCTGAGCGGGCCTTATCATGCAAATTTTTGGCAATGCTTCCAACTGGAGCAAATCAACTCCTGTGGGCTAGCTTAAGCATAGCTTTATTGTCCCTTAACGACCTGGTAGACCGGGCCAGGACCGTGATGAAGAATACTTATGAGATGGGCGAACCAGTAGTCGCTGCTGCACAGCATGCATTAAATGAGGATAAACCGTCCCAGGGGCCTGTCCTGCATGGTGAAGTCATGTGTTATAGGTGCAATGACCAGGGCCACATTGCGAAGAACTGCCGGCAGTGACTGACAGCTATTCGCTGCTACCTATATAATAAGACTGGTCATATGGCCCGGGATTGTTCGGGAAATGGGATCAGGGACAAGGTGCCAGCGTCAACCTCTTCCCCAAACAGAAATTAGATGAGGCACTTCTGACCATTCTTCGACTTCGACTCTGGGTGCTGTCGCACCGTAGTGAGTGTGGGCCTCAGCCGCACTTGGAAGAAGAAGACTACTAGATTAACCACCCTCAATGGAGCGACGCAGACATGTTGTGGGGTGGGCACTGTGAACATTTGCAGTAAAACTGGAAATTCAGCTAACATCGAAGTGCTGGTAGTACTCGAGAGACCGCTTTGACCTGCTATTAGGCTATGACGCCAGCATAGCCCTAGGTGATGCTCACATAACACAGACGGGGGCGATACAGTTCCAGCTGCTTTGAAGATTGATCAGCCAGACTTTGGCCACAGACGATGTATGTGTTCCATTTTAGATCAGGAGTAAAGGTCAAACCCAGAAGCTTATCAAAACATGGGGCCTCCCCTAGACGAGAGCCATCCATTTCAATTGATGCCAGATGGGGATCAGAGCGTTTATGATGTAATGATAGGTGCTTGGTCTTAGATGCATTAAAGGTAACCAGCCACATCTTCCCCCACTGTACCACGTGCTCAAGATCTGAGGAGAGAGAATCAGAAAGAACATTGTCATTTACGGCCTTTAATGTGTTGCCATAGATAGTCGTGTCATCAGCATAGATGTCAACGAATGATTTTAGTATATGTTTTGGGAGATCATTGATGTAGATCAAGAAGAGAGTTGGGCCCAGGATGGACTCCTGAGGGACTCCAGCATTAATACTGTGGGCCTCTGATTTCTGCTCATCAACCACTACTCTTATGAGCCTATCAGAGAGAAATGATTTAATGATTGAGAAAACATTTCCAGTTATACCATAGCTGGAAATCTTGTGAAGTAGGCCTTTATGCCATACCTTATCGGAGGCCTTTGATATGTCAAGAGCAATTGCCCTATAAATGAAGCCTTTATCGAGAGATTCGATAATCCTATGAGTTAACACATCTGCTGTAGATAAGCAGAACAGAGGCGTGTCACTAAGAAGGTTATTTCTGCTGAAGTGGTTGACTACTTCTCTATTTAATATGGATTTCAGCAACTTACTCATGACACACGGGAGACTTATTGGTCTGTATTGAGAGGGAGATGACTTATCACCTGAATTCTTAAATGCAGGGCATACTGATGAGGTTTTCCAGGGTGTTGGAAAGCACTTCTCCTTAAGGCAATGCTTAAACAGTTTGGTAAGTATGGGGGCAAGTTCTGGTTGTAGCTTTTTTAACACTATAATTGGAATACCGTCAGGGCCAGTTGCTTTACTGGAATCAAGGTTCTTGATTAGCTTGGCGACCTCACACACAGATATTTGTATTTTACCTAGCGTATTGTGTTATAGAAGGAAATATGGGGAGTTTATTGCCTTCATTGCATGGGGTAGAATTTGCTGCAAAGTTCTTGACAAATAGTTTGGCCTTGTCTGATGCTGACGAGATGACCTCTGGTCCATTGATAATGGTTGGGATAGAACGCACGCTTCTGTTCATGATCCTATTTACTATTTGCCAGAACTGGTGGGAACGAAGCCGCTGCTCAGCTACTTTGGATTTAACGGATTGAGCATATAGCTCTCTTGCATTTTTTATTTCTCTTTTACAGTGGTTGCTGGCGGTCCTGAAAGCAGCTTTAGTCTCAGTGCATCTATTACGTTGGTAGCTATGGAAAAAGTGATTTCTGTGCACGATGGCAGCAGCACATTCAGGGGAGAACCATGGCTGGCTGTTAGGTTTTTGTTGGAATTTTTTGGATGGTATGAATTGGTCTATGCCTACAAGTAACCATTCGGTCAGGTCTGATACTATAGAGAATACATCCTTTTTAAACTTGGAATGGAGAGGTAGATCAGCCATAGAGTATCGGTATACAGTACAGTGGAGAAGTATGTCTGTAGACTTATTATATTTCATTTTTATCTTAACTGATACAATGGAGTGGTTGGAGGATCCCAGAGGAGATAGAACGGAACATGAGCATAGCTCATAGAAGTGGATAGAAAAGGTCTAGAAGGCTTGTGTACTGACCGGTAGTATCGAGTACACGTGTGGGCTCGTGAACAATCTAAGTGAGGTCATAGGCAATGGCAAAATCATAACAGAACCTCCCCTCATCATCAGTCTTATTTGAGTGTGTCAGCCATTCCACATTATGGACATTGAAGTCACCACAAATGTGAATGTTAGCCACGGGATAAGCAGACAGGATGTGGTCAATTTTCTTTGATATACTCTTAAAGATAGTAACTCCGGTGTTGTGGGGGGCGATAGAGGGCAAATATAAATGCGGTGGTGTAAGCAAGTGCAACCCAGAAGCACATATAAGGTAAATTAGGGTCTTCTCTGGAGATATCCCTGCCACACGGGAAGCCATCTTTAATGTAGGCACATATTCCATGCCCATGGCGATCTTGGGGGTCAGATTTAGATGTTAACTTAGAGTATCCTTTAATTATGAACTCATCTAGGGAAGTGGTCTGCCCTATTCCAGTTTCGCTTAGAAAGAATATGTCCGGTTTCATCTCCTGTAATTGGGTTTCAACCTCTGGAAGGTTTGAACGTAGACCCCTGATGTTGGAGAAGGAGACATAGAAGTAGGGTTCTACTTTGGAGGATAGGGTTCTAGGTTTATTCGTGTTTTTTTTTTTTGAGATATTTCATGTTGAGGATTTTAGAATTTGTGGAACAGGTCAGTATAAGGTGAAGCTCGAAGGTTCTACCTCGAGGTATCTAAAGCAAAAAAAAAAAAAACATAAATAAATAAATAAATAAATAAAAGCATTAACTCGCCACCACTACTCACCCCCACCATACCCTTTCAGTACCAGGAACAAACCAGCAGGTCTGCTAGGTTCTTTCCTTTTCGAGATGACCCCCAGGAAAACAGGGTCGGGATCTTCAGATCTAAGTTAAACAATTCTTATTCATAACTGTTAATCTATTTTTATCTTAATACTGCCTTCATCTGTGTATTATATATATATATATATATATATATATATATATATATATATATATATATATATATATATATATTTGTTAGCTTATTTTTTTCTTATTGCAGTTTTAACTTAAAACTCGAAACATCTTAACTTTACTTATCCTGTTTTGCTATTGCTCTTGTTTTAAAAATCTTTTTTGTCAAATATGCCTGGTACTACTCTAAACCAGTCCTTAAATATTCTCCAATCTAAAAATATAAGCCGACTTCACAATTTCCATTATTGGAACTTAATTATAAGGTGAAGCTTGAAGGTTCTACCCCGAGGTATCTTAAGCAAAAACAAAAAAACTTCTACGGATTAATATGGGAGGGGAAACTATCTTCAAGTACTATTCTAGACTGGGAATGGGGCAAAGGACTTATATTGGGAAAAGAAAGTTTTTACACTCACTGGTCTTTTTATTTTCCTTTTTTTTTCTTTTTGCTTCTTTTTCTTGTATGTTTCACAACTTGCTATCGACGTAGTCAGTTCGAGGTATTCCTTTTGGTGGGGAAAAAGTTCAAATAGAAAATTCCCAGGCTTTCCTTTCTATGTTTCATACATCTGTCTCTTTCATGAGGGGGAAGAAATCGCATTCTCTCGCGTTAGGGAAAGAAGTCGCAACATCCGTGTTTTGCATATCCATATCTCTCTTTCACATGAGGGGAAGAAGTCGCTGTCTCTTTCATGAGGAGGAAGAAGTCGCATTCTCTCGCATTGAGCGATTCAACTTTTACATGTGCCGCCAACAACCAGGTCAGTCCATTTCGGATTTTATTGCTCATTTTAAAAAAATTACAAAGTTTTGTGAGTCTGGAAATATGATAGAAGAGATGTTGAGAGATTTGCTTGTCGTTGGATTGATGGATGACCGAATCCGTCGGCGACTGCTTTCCGAGAGGAAACTAACATTTCCTTATGCCTGACAGATAGCTCTTGCCATGGAAAGTGCAGACAGGAATGTTAGTGACATGGCAGCCTGTTCAACGTCCAATTTTACAATACAGACGAAAGTCAACCAGGTTGAACGGCCTACTCCACTACGGAGACAAAAACAAAGACCATGTTTCCGATGTAACGAAAAACATTACCCCGACTCCTGTCCTTTCAAAGAGGCAACGTGTAATTTTTGTCACAAAACCGGTCACATTTCGCCAGCCTGTTTGACCTGGAAATACAACGACAGAGCTGGAAATCGTAAAACCCACAAGGTCACCAGTGAAGAACCAGTAGACGAAGATACAGGCAGCGACTGCGCCTCGGTGCATAGGCTGTTTAACCTGCCAGCAAATAGCAAAACCGAGCCCCTGATGGTGTTGGTGGGCATAAATGGTCGCAATGTCGAGATGGAGATCGACACTGGAGCTGCTTTTTCATTGATCAGCTGCAATACATTTGAAAAACTATGGTGTGAACCTGATAAGCCGGTACTTAAGCCTATGTCACAGAAACTAGTAACCTACATGGGAGAAAGTATCACGCCATGTGGTATGTGTCAAGTGTCGGTAGACTATGATGGCCGACAGTTTCGTCTGCCATTAGTGATTGTTCCTGGTTCTGGCCCTGCACTTCTTGGTAGAAACTGGTTACGAGTAGTGCAACTTAGCTGGAAATGCATCCATCAGCTGAAAGCAGTAAATGCTACACCTGCAATTAAAGACATTATTGCAAAATACCCCAATGTTTTCAAGGATGAATTGGGCGCACTGAAGGGTTTCACAGCAAAACTTAGTGTTGACCCGAAAACAAAGCCCATATTCTGCAAGGCTCGACACGTACCCTTTGCATTGCGTGAAAAGGTTGACAAGGAGCTGGATCGACTAGAGTCTCTGGGTATTATCGAACCAGTACAATACTCAGAATGGGCTGCCCCTATAGTAGCAGTTGTCAAAACTGACCAAACAATACGGTTGTGTGGAGACTATAAAACTACAATAAACAAATGTTCAAATCTCGACCAGTACCCTATCCCCAGAATTGATGATTTGTATGCAAAATTGGTGCAGGGAAAGAAATTCACCAAGCTTGACTTGAGATCAGCGTTCCTCCAGGTCCCGTTAGAGGAAAACTCAAAGCAGTACCTTACAATCAATACACCACAGGGTCTCTACAGGTTCAACCGCCTCAGTTTTGGAGTAAAATCAGCTCCTGGTATCTATCAATGCTGTATGGACAATTTGTTGGCAAATGAACCACATGTCGTATGCTATCAGGACGACATACTAATTACAGGATCATCAGATGCAGAACACTTGAGCACCCTCGACCAAGTGTTAGGGAAACTCTCAGAATCTGGTCTCCGCGTTCGTCTGGACAAGTGCAAGTTCATGGCACCCTCCGTAACCTACTTAGGTCATTGGATTGACTCCGAAGGCCTTCACCCTACAGCAGAAAAGATCCGTGCCATCCGGGATGCACCAGCCCCACGCAATGTGACCGAACTTAAGGCTTTCTTCGGCTTATTCCAGTTCTACACTCGGTACGTCCCCAACGTGGCAGATAAGTTGGGCCCCTTCTATTATCTACTGTGGAAAGGTGTCTCTTGGACGTGGGGCACCCCCCAATTAACAGCTTTTCAGCAAGCCAAAGATGCATTGCAGACCACAAATGTCCTGGTTCACTATGACCCGAAGAAGGAACTGGTACTGACCTGTGACGCCAGTCAATATGGTGTTGGAGCTGTTTTGTCGCACATCTTTGCCGACGGTTCAGAGAAACCTGTTGCTTTTGCTTCGAGAACAATGTCACCGGCTGAGAAAAATTATAGTCAGTTGGACAAGGAGGGACTAAGTTTGGGGTTAAAAAGTTTCATCACTACTTATTTGGACGTGCATTCCGTATCATTACGGATCATAAGCCTCTTTAGCCCAACAAAGCTAACATTGGACACCCTGCTACCAAGAATAATACGTTGGTCACTGTTGATGAGTGCTTACGATTACACGATAGAATATAGGCCTGGTTCATACTGCAGGAAGCGTTAGATGTCCCAACACCAGGCTGCATTATACATCTCATGGATCACCTGGACAATTCCACCATTGACTCGACTGACATTTGTGCTCATACACGCAAAGACCCCATCCTCTCTAAGGTTGTTCAAGCCTTACAACATGGAGGGTGCAATCTCCCACATGATGCTCCGTATTCACCATTTCACGCTCGTAAAAACGAACTAAGTGTTGAAAGGGGGTGCCTGCTGTGGGGTTCACGAGTGGTAATTCCCCACCATCTCAGGCAGAGAGTGTTGGACGAGCTTCACCAATGCCACCCTGGCATAGTCAAGATGAAGGCCCTCGCCCGGACCTATGTATGGTGACCTGGGATAGATGCTGACATAAAAAAAAGGTGAACAATTGTTACCCTTGTCAGTGCTCCAGAAGCCTACCTGCTAAGGCACCACTACACCCCTGGGAATGGCCAGCTGAACCTTGACAGTGGGTTCACATTGATTATGCCGATTACAATGGCCAATACCTGCTTGTCATTACGGATGCACACTCAAAATGGGTTGATGTCTATACCACAAGTGCAGCTACTTCAGCCACTACAATTGAAAGGTTGAGGCGCTGTTTTGCTACTCATGGTCTCCCGCATATTATTGTCAGTGATAATGGCCCATGCTTCACCAGTTCAGAATTTGCAGAGTTCATGAAACGGAATTGTATCAGACACAAATTTGTCAGTCCACATCATCAGGCATCAAATGGTCTAGCCGAACGCTCAGTTGGGCTGGTTAAAAACGGTATTAAAAACATGTCGGGAGGAACTCTGGAAACAAAGATATCCCGTTTTCTGCTGACATACCGGACAACGCCTCACACAACAACGGGATCTACCCCGGCAGAGTTGTTGATGAAGCGAAGACTGCACCCCAATCTGGATCGTAAGAATGTCAAAAGTTTCACCATGACAAATCTGCCCAGATGCGTTCATTTGATTAAGACCAAGCAGTATTTGCACAGAACTTTGGTTCCGGATCCATGTGGTTGGCTGGTCACATTCTGGAAAGAGTATCTCCTTTATCCTTTCTAATCAGATTGCAGGATGGCTGGTTGGTTTGTCGTCATCAGGATCACATCAGGTCTCGCCGTTGTATCACCGAGCCAGCACCTCAATCCCCAAGTGAAAACAATCCAGAACGCATTTTCACGGAACTAAACATGCCTCCAGATATGGCAACAGAAAATAACACACATCCACAGACTCCATTGACACATGAGAATTCGCCCGATTATGAGCAGCCAGATAGAGAAGTGAGTGAGCATACCCCACTAGCCCTGCCACGACGATCGGGCCGTACAATAAGACCACCGAATCGTTTTAGTCCGGATTGACTAAAGATTGAACAATTACCTTTTATTTTTTCTTAACTTTAAAAAAAAAAGGGGGGGGGGATTTCAATGGTCACATACTGAGGCAGAATAATCCTCGACCACAAAAGGGTCACAAGGGCAGTCTACCCTGACCTTTTTCCATGATAAATGGACCTTTCTTTTTTGGGGGGAGATGTAATGTACGTAGGTACACAGGGGCGATAACAGGGGGGACACCGGAAAACGGGCGGGGTAGAAAGAGACAGCATGTAGATACTTGCGGTCGGCTCTCGGCTGAATAAAGTCTTAAAACAAACTCGGCGTTTGCGTTCTCAGTGAGAAACACCACAGCCCCCCCTCCTCTCACGAGGAGAGTAACCTCTTAACTGCTTAGTGTCCAAACCGAGAAAAAAGACCGACTTCCGCTAGTATTCACTTAAAGAAAAAGGTGGGAAGGGGAAGCAGGGTCACTTCCGGCCCCCTCTCCTTTTCTCTGCTTCACACTCCGGTTTAAAAATAGATTTGACGAATTCTTTTTTTTTTCCTTGTTGCTTGGCTGATAAAATATCTGCTTGTTGAATTCCTAGTTTTCCCAGACCGGACCACAATGTCGTCCTCGTTCTTAGGCTGATTTGATTTCAAGTTTTAAAGGAAGGATGGATACTTTCGCTCAGTTTAAGACAAATAGTATTGTTTAGCCTAAAATTAACTATTTAAATTTTCATTAAATACATAATCCAATTTAAGGATTATGTCAAAATATATATATAATCAATTATTTACTTTAATAATTAAATATCTACAGACACTAGTGTTTCATCCTTTCGGGAATCTTCAGTGCGGGGTGTCACGATTAACATTCGAACCCGGCGACAGAAGCTATGTCTGGCTTAATTAGCAAGGACCATATCCATTTGGCGACCGTTAGCCGCATGAAATAACGTTGAAATTTAAACATTTTTTTTCTAAATGTTGTTTTTTTACGTCAGTCAGAGTGATCTAATCATAATATGATGATCTAATCATAATATGATGATCTAATCATAATATGATGATCTAATCATAATATGATGATCTAAATAAATGTTTAGAGATACAAAACTTATATAAATAAAATATGTGGAAATCATCTCTTCAAGAGAAAATCGATAGCAAGGGAAAACAATATTATTGACTTTGACCCATTAACAGCCAAATTTCTGGCCGAAAACCGATCACATCGGTTTTCCAAATCTCCGTATCCTGTATATCAAATTTCGAGGTGTCGGGAAATGTACACAGACACACAGACAGACACACTAACACGTTCACTTTTATAGATATATAGATAAATTACTTGTTTTTGTCTTTTTTCCTCAACATTGACAACATTCCATTCCTTTTTAGGGAATTTCCCTAATGAAATAAAATAACACAATTCTGTGAACAAATGACAAACAACTTCAACTTAACAAGGGAAAGGTTTATTCGCAAAGCGTTCTTTAGAAAGAAAGGAAGGAAGAAAGTAGAGTCGGGTCTCAACTGCCTTACGAGGTAGTTACAGCCAGTGGCTGTCGTCGATACCTTTAGTAGGGGCAGCGAAGCAAACAGACGTCTAGCACCGACGAAGGCTGGTAGCGTAAGAGCAAGAGTTTTCTTCTGAGACCAGAAGCTGTCTGGTCTCTAGGGGTTAATTCGTATTCATGTGCAAGTCCTCAGATTGGACAGTTTAAGGCCGCATCACTCACTCAGAGGAAGCGAATGCGCGAAAAGAAAAGGGGTCTATTTGTGTCTGCTACATAACCCCCTGCTTAGGCTGAAAGCCAACAGAGAGAAAGGTAGCATAACCAATAGCAGAAAGAAAAATACAATAAGAAATGTCCGTTTCTTTAGGTTATTTTCCTGCAGAAAAAAGAAATGTACTTACTTTTCTGTGAAAAGTTGGAATATTTGCACAAAACGTTCTGTTCTGCAAAGGAGAGAAGAAAAAATGTTCTTTTTCAACAGAAATACACTGTTTTGCATAGTCTCTTCGGCCAATGTACCCGTCGACCACTACGTGTAGTGGTCACATAATTGTTCTCACGTGGAACATTTACCTCAGGTGTATGATTATGCTGTGTGTATGTTGGAGGAATGTGTGGCTCAGGTGTTAATGTGTCCAGAAAGGCTCTTTTTACCCTATCTACCGATACTGTCTCTTTTTTACCACTAATGTCTAGGATAAAAGTTTTATCAGTGCGTGAAAGCACGCGATAAGGGCTAGTGTAAGGTGGAGTTAGGGGGGCTTTTACTGCGTCCTTTCTAAGGAACACGTGAGTCCATGTCGCTATGTCCTTCGGAACCAAAGATTTAATGGTCTGTTCCCTAGGGTGCATCGGCGGTAGCTTACTGAGATAAGCTTGTAGTCTGTTGACATACAGAGCTGTGTCAGTTGATCGGGGTCAGCATCTGATCTGGCAACGATAGAGGTGCTCCATAGACCAGTTCGGCTGCGGAATATCCCAGGTACTCCTTGATTGATGCCCGACAGCCAAGAAGGATGACCGGTATGTACTTGCTCCATCGCTGTTGATCGGGGTAAGCGCGTAATGCAGCTTTCAATTGGCAATGGAAGCGTTCTATCATCCCATTCGAAGCAGGGTGATAGCTTGTTGTCCGAATGCGAGTGATCCCGAGGATCTTGGACAGTTCCCGGAATAGGTGGGATTCGAATTGTGCACCACGATCAGTGGTGATCGTAGTGGGAACTCCGTAACGCGATATCCAGCCTGATATAAGGGCTCGCGCTACAGACTCAGCCGAAATGTCACTAAGTGGGATGGCTTCTGGCCACCGTGTGAAACGATCTATGCAGGTCAGGAGATAAGTGAATCCCTGACTGACCGGCCATGGTCCAACCAAGTCAATATGAACATGGCTAAACCGAGCGTCTGGAGTGCTGAATGTTCCAAGGGGTGTGCAGATATGCTCGTGTACCTTTGACTTTTGGCAGGATACACAGGAACGTGACCAAGCAGTGATGTCACGCCTCATGTTAGGCTAGAAAAATCTAGCTGTAATCAGCTTTACTGTGGCTTTGCGTCCGGGGTGTGCCAGGTTGTGTAGAGTGTTGAAAACAACTCTACGGTGGGTCATTGGAACAAATGGTCGAGGTGAATCCGTTGAGGTGTCACAGATGATCTGCGTGTCAGAAGTAGGCACGGGCAGATATGTGAATTTGCAAGTCGCGAATTCAGGTGACGATGGATCCAACGTGTCCAGACTTGGCTGGTCTAAGGCCATCTGTTGCAAATCGATATCCGATGGTGAGGACAGAGAATTGATGGGCAGGCGAGACAATGCGTCTGCTGCTGCGTTCTGCTCACCCGTGATATGTCAGATATCGCTAGTAAACTGCGAAACAAAGTCCAAATGACATGTTTCGCGGGGAGAATATTTATCCGGCTTAGCACGCAGTGCATATGTAAGCGGACAGTGATCGGTGTAGATCACAAATTGTCGGCCCTCGAGTGAATGTTGGAAGTGTTTCACTGCGAGGTACATTGCTAGTAGTTCGCGGCCAAACGTGCTGTAATGTTGTTCGGCCGGTTTCAGCTGTCGCGAAAAGTATGCAAGAGGTTGTAACTGTTGTTGGTGCTGCTGTTGCAGCACTGCACTTACAGCTGTGCCCGATGCATCAACGACCAGTAAAAACTGGGCATCGGGTACAGGATGTGCCAGCAAAGATGTCGTCGCTAGTTTATTTTTCACTTCAGCAAATGCTCTAAGTTGGATCTCATTAAGTGAGATCTGCTCGTTTTTCTTCTTCCTGTTACGTAACAGGTCGGAAAGAGGAGCTAAGAGATCCGCACAGTGTGGGATAAAGCATCTGTAGTAATTCAACAGACCAAGGAAGTGCCTAAGTTGGCGAAGTGAAGTGGGCGGTTGAAGGTCTTGTAGAGCCTTCACCTTTTCCGGCAACGGAGATATACCGTCTGGGCTGATAATGTGGCCCAGGAAAACTAGTGACGTAACACCGAAAACGCATTTACCAGGGTTAATCCTCACTTGGTATTGCTGAAACCGTTCAAAAAGTAGGCGGAGGTGAGTGACGTGTCCCTCAGGTGAGGCACTAGCCACAAGAATGTCGTCTATATAGTTATAGACGAAATCTAAATCACGCACTACTTCATCCATAAAGTGCTGAAAAGTACTGGCAGCGTTACATAGGCCGAAAGGCATAGTAAGAAATTCAAACGCTCCAAATGGAGTTGTAAGCGCAGTTTTGGGTATGTCGGCCGGATT
The DNA here is from genome assembly GCF_053919585.1 of Euprymna scolopes. Lineage (NCBI taxonomy): Eukaryota > Metazoa > Mollusca > Cephalopoda > Sepiida > Sepiolidae > Euprymna > Euprymna scolopes. The sequence continues at coordinate 65,359,809 of NC_136493.1, read as the reverse complement.
CACTGGTATCTGATGGTAAGCCTTAACCAGATCTAGCTTAGAGAAGGTCTTACAACCATGCAGAGAGGAAGCAAAGTCCTGAATATGCGGGATTGGGTAGCGATCAGGTACCGTCATGGCATTGAGTCGTCTATAGTCCCCAGTCGGGCGCCAATCTCCATCTCGTTTTGGGACCATATGCAGAGGGGAAGCCCAAGGACTGGACGAGGGGTGTATAATTCCCAATATGATTAAATTCTGCCTTCGCTGCTTTAAGTTTATCCACAGGAAGGCGACGAGGGCGTGAGAACACAGGAGCACCTGTGGTCTCAATGTGATGTTTTGTGGTGTGCGTGGGTTTGCTCACCACAAAATTTAAATTGGTTAACTCCGGGTAGGAGTGTAGCACCTCGTGGTATGGGTCATTCGCAGCGGCAATGAAAAATACCGGGCTGATAGATGGAACATTAGATAACGAGCCAGGGATGGAAAGTTCCGTGCTAGCATCTATCAGCCGACGTCTGCGCATGTCGACCATTAAATTAAAATTATGCAAGAAATCCGCGCCTAGTATGGGGTACGGTAGATCTGCTATGATGAAAACCCACGTAAAGTCTCTCCGCAAATTCAAGTCCAGAGAACGTGAAATTTGACCATACGTGGGGATAGGCGAATGGTTCACCGCTTGCAGTGTTATCAATGACACTGGTGGCCTTTCTTTAAGTAGCCTAAGTGGCCATATGCTACAAGCAGCGCCAGTGTCTACCAAGCAACGTGCTTGAGATTTTACGTCAGTGAAGAAATAAGCACGGTTATTTGCATTTTGTGGAAAGTTTGCCGTGCTCGTCTTTCCACAATTTAGTTTCCCTGGTTGATAAAAGTGCAGGGCATTTTACAGTTCCGTGCTTCAGCGCCATAGCGACTATGATACGGGGAAGATGAGCGGCTTTTGTAGCAGCGTCTGGGTGAGTGTGACCTGCCCATATTGAGCTTGCTCACCTCTCTAGTGAGGCGTTCGATGGCCGTTAGTATAGCCACCGATGTAGCACCCTGTCTTAAATTTGGGGTGCCCGCGGGTACCTCAGCAGGCTGTTGTGGAATCGCTGCGGTGGTAGGCCCCCTCACAAAATCCATGACCTTGTCCGCCAATGCTGCTACTACATCGACGGTGTGTTTTTCTAACATTGGCGCAAGTATGGCCTTTACCTGCGCCGGCAGCCTTGAGAAAAGGAGCTGCTTAATTAAGTCACTGTCAGGAGGGACGTCCTCTGCCAGTTCCCTCATTCTCTGGAGTAGTTCCGTCAGCCTGCGGTCACCTAAGTGCTCATCATGGACCAGCGTTTTAAAACGCTTTTCCGCCGACACAGACGTCCGTAGTAGCACCTCCCATTTTATGCTATCGTAAGTGGAGTTTAATGGGGTGTCCGTTATTAAGTCCTTGACCACAGGAGTCAATAACACGGGGAAGGCACTGAATAAAATGTGCAGCTTCGTTTGCTCTGACACGTTGTTCGCCACAAAATAAGACTCGAGTTGAGCAAACCAAACCCGAACGTCACCGGTGAAGGCAGGCAACGTTGCCATCGTCACTACCGAAAGTAGATACAAAATATTTTAAAAAAATATATATATAATCTATCCGGAATCTGAAAGGACGCCAAATATGGGCCACGTGGAGAAGAAAGGAGAAATATGGAGAAAATCTTTAAACAGAGACAATACAAAAAAATTTAACAGGCTAACGGGGGAGAAGAAAGAAACAAAATTACCATGAAATAAAGCTAAAAAAAAAACTATATAAGGAAGAGCCGTGAAAAAAAAATGTGGACAATATGTTTTTTTTTTTTTTTTTTTTTTTGTAAATGTGTGTGAACCTGAAGATAAATGAACTCTTTAAGCCGAAGAGTGCTAATGTGGAAAAACTTCGTGAAAGTTCCTTTTTTTTGTGTGTTGAGTTTTTTCTTATGCGTGGTGCGCGTTAAAACGGCAGAAATGTTCAAAGTAGAAAAAAGATAGCATTAGAATCAGTTCAAGCTTGGTATAAGATTTTTTCGAACACCAAGAAAGTGTCACCTCTTTTTGTAGGTTGGCGTTTTTTTTATGTGTAGCCGTTGTGAAAGAAAAAGGTGTTTTTTCTTTGTTTTGTTTTGTTTCAAGGAAACGTATCCGGTTGAAACGTTTTATCATTATTCGTGAAAATGTGGGATGTATTTGAAATGAACTGCGTTTCCGTTAAAATATTTTCAGCTTTTTTTTGTGTGACACGTGTCTTTGAAAATGTTTCGGCTTTAGTTTTCGTTTACCGGGTTTGACGAGGATGATATGATTTTTTTTTTGTATGCTCCTTAGTTTATATATATATATATATATATATATATATATATATATATATATATATATATATATAACGGACAAAAAAAAACAATAAGGAAGAGAGGGAAATAACGTCTTTTTTTTGTAGTTTTTTTTTAAAGTTTTAAACGTGCTCTCCCGAATCCGTTGTCTGTTTATGTGGGTGGTCGGAAACCATGTGCTGGTTTTTAAAATGCGCGCCTTGCCCTGTTAAAACGCGAAAGAAGTGTCTGTTCGGAAATGTGTTATCACGACGGAGTCACCATTTTAGGGAATTTCCCTAATAAAATAAAATAACACAATTCTATGAACAAATGACAAACAACTTCTTCAACTTAACAAGGGAAAGGTTTATTCGCAAAGCGTTCTTTAGAAAGAAAGGAAGGAAGAAAATAGAGTCGGGTCTCAACTGCCTTACGAGGTAGTTACAGCCAGTGGTTGTCGTCGATACCTTTAGTAGGGGCAGCGAAGCGAACAGACGTCTAGCACCGACGAAGGCTGGTAGCGTAAGAGCGAGGGTTTTCTTCTGAGACCGGAAGCTGTCTGGTCCCTAGGGGTTAATTCGTATTCATGTGCAAGTCCTCAGATTGGACAGTTTAAGGCCGCATCAGTCACTCACTCAGAGGAAGCGAATGCGCGAGAAGAAAAGGGGTCTATTTTTGTCTGCTACACCTTGCACTTAATAGTCTTCTAACACTGATCTTATATATCAATTTAAACAAAAATCTTTAAAAAGTCCTAAATAGAAAAGAAAAGAAAAAGTGTTTACTTTGAGAAGCTGAGTCAAAGCTGACACAGGTTGAAGTCGAGAAAAACTTGTCTTTCGGTACTTGCTACCAGTGAAGTTGGGGTTAGGGCCGAATCAATAACCTTAGAGTTTTGCCGACTTCCAGCAGTTGATGTTGCTGTAATCTCTGTCATAGTAGTAGGACTACACTCAGTATTATTCTGCGCTTCAATGGAGATGAACTCGTTGAAGACGATGATGATAACGAAGAAGATGAAGAGGATACCGGCACCTGGCAGAAACCATTTGAATCATTATTTTGAAATGGAAGAGTAATGCTGTGATGGAGGGGAGAAAGCCCTATTCAATGAATAACCAACATTCAGGCAGACATACATACATACATACATACATACATACATACATACACACATGTTATGTTTTCCGTTTATCCGCGATTTGCACGTTTTGAAACCATTTCTGACGATCAGAAATCTTCCCATTCTCTTTGCTTTACAAAGGGATTTAACCTACTTGTTAATTCTATAACCGATATTTTTATTATGCATTCTTTCTAAGAATAGATATCCCAGCCAAATTTTATTTATAAAATATTTTAAAAGAATTAACAATTTAACTGGACATTCCATTTAAAACCTATTGTTCTTTAAAACTTATCTACAGGGTTCGATCCTCGTTTTATCTGATATCATTTTCATTTAACTAATTTTCTTTTTATTTTTACTTACATGAAAAGGGGACATCCCTTATCATGTAACATTCCTTCCTCCCATTTTTCAAAAAAATTGTACGCATTTTTAAATTTTAGTACATTTTTTTCTAACCACTTTGCTAACCACTCTCCATTTTAAAAAATAAATAAATAAATAAAAATTATGATAATATTAAGTATTGTACTTAATATAAGTCTAAATTGTAAATGTAGTTGCATGAATTCTTGTCCAAGTATAATAGTAGTACACAGGTTGGGTAGAATAGACAGATGCATATTAGGACACATTTGTCCATTAATTGTGATGCAACACAGTGACCTTGGGTTTTGTTTGTGAGGTTTGAGGAAGTCACAGTGTTGAGCCTTCTTGCAGTAATCACAGCATTATCCAAATTAATTTCACAGCTTTCTAGTAGTCTTATCATATCATTGAGGAAGTGAGACCTGTGATTAAGGCATTCCTTATAGCTAATTCGGCATGCTGAGAAGTGGTGACATCTTCAAACTTATAATCAATTGATTCACCTGGTTGCTGTTTTCTAGTAGTGTGTAGATGACGAGCAAAAACAGAATTAACTGGTTTGACGTAGATTGAAGAATACTAATAATTTTCTCGAATGCTATACAGTTTGATATCAGGGAATAGACTTTAGGTGATATATAATTAATAAGTATACTTAGCTTATTCGGAGGATTTTCAGGATGAGCGGCTGTCAGAGAGTCGATACAATTGACGAAGATACGATATCAGTGGTATCATTAGCGGTTGTTTCCGACGATCCTTCAAATTTACTAGGTCTCAAAATCGTATCCATTGTTACTGTTTTTTTTTTTATTGAATAAATTGTAATAAAAATGAAGACCTTTTTAAATGAGCAGAAAGGTTTTATTCAACATAAAATACAATTGGTAGAGATGCATATTAAAGAATGAAAAACAGAACAAACGCGCTAATTTCCAACATTATTTTTAAGGTTATACGATGCATGCGTACTAGCATTGCAGGTGATGAAAACAGAGAAGGCTTGTGCTCGTGTCTGTCTGTTGTGCTGAGAAGGAAAAACAAAAAGATCCAAGATGGCGATGGTCTTGAACAGTTCTCGAAAAATGGCGTCTCGAGATTTTGAAGTGTGCACTATAAAAGCAGGTTGCTGGAGGAAGTGGGCAGAAGCGTTCAAACCTGTGTAGAGTGAACATCGTCAGACTTTTCCAAACTTGTTTACATTGGACTTGAAGACAATGATATTGTAGTCGGTTGAGAAGCAAGCCAGCAGAACAGTGTTCTAAAAGCGGGCAGTTTTAAGAAAGAAACGTTCAGACCTGTGTAGAGCGGAAACATCGTCGTGTGGCTCAGACTTTTCCGATTCACGCTATTTTGGCTTTTTGTTACGTTATCGACAGGATCAACCTAAAACTGATTCCAGAGTTTGACAGCTCCACTGCTAGCTCCTCTGTAGGCGAGTGGTGGGAAAAGGCCGAGCACGTCTGCAGGCTATGTCAAATAAAGGATCCAGCACTAGTCATCCCGCTGATGCTCATCAAAGGAGCATACGCATATGTATCAGCAGCTAGGAGATGAACCTGGCTTGGAGGAGGTTAGACAGGCACTATATGTAGTCTTTGCTACGAACCCCTTTGTCACCTGGAGACAGTTCACCAAACGGCGGCTTGGACTAAATGAGATGGTGACTGTGTACCTGGCCGATTAAAGGAAGCTGGCTGCGCCGTTCGGTGGAGCGAGCGACCAAATATTAGGATGCGTCTTTCTGCTGCGAGCATCATCAAGGCTCAATGAGCTGGAGCTGAACGAGTTGCTGACCCACACCACCAACAGAAGAAGTGAAGTGTTATAAATTTGTCAGGCCAAACCATTTTTCCAGAGACTGTGATGTGAAGGACGTGCCTGACCGAGGGATATGAAGACGCATGTGTTGCTACTGGTCCAACAAGTTGGGCCACGTAGCAAGAAGTTGTCTGGAAAATGGACAAGGGGAGTAAGCTATAGTGCCAGTCTTCTTCCCAGGTCGCCACTAAACAAGGCGACACTGGCGGTAAGCGTGCTCATCAATAAGGCGTGAATGCTTCATGCTCATAGACACCGGGTGCATGCAGACTCTCATGCGCAAGGCATGCTGTGATACATGGGGCAAGATGAAGATCCCAGTGCTGAGGGTTGGCGGGGGCTCTCTAGTCACTTATGAAGTATGTATCATTCATATGAGTATCAGCAATACACCCTCAGTTGCCACGTGAGCTCTGATTATAGACGGCCAGCTGCTTGGTTATGACCTGCTCCTAGGAATGGACACTATCAAAGAATTGGGTGGCGTCCGGATTAATGATGAGGCTAGGGCACGGTTCACTGAAGCAGGTCTGGCTCTGAGCACAGCCATGGAGCTGGAGCAGCCTGAATTCGACCAGTGCACAAAGTCCTGGATGGTATCCTGAAAGTGGTCGAACGAGCAGCTGCCAGAGAAGTTGTACAATAGAGTGCCGGAATATAAGATTTCCCCTGGAGCCTGTGTGGAATACAAGGAACTAGAGACTTGGATCAATAATAGGTGGCTAGTTCCTTATCCTAAGAAGGAATTGGATCTCCCAAATGCGTGATCCTGCTAATAGTGGTTATCTAGAAAAACAAGCAGAAGGTGAGGCCGGTCCTTGACTATCAGTAACTGAACGAGCACGTAGACCCTTTTACAGCTTTCACGGACGTATGTACCTAGAAATTGAGAGAATGGTGGCAAATGGGATCAAATGTATCTGTATTAGATTTTTGCCGGGCCTGTCTTCAAGTGCATGTGCACTGATCACTGTGGCCCTTCCAAACCGTACTTATTAAGGGGAAAAGGTATTGTCTAACCCCCATGGGTTTGGACTTAATGTGACACCATCGATTGTGCAGATGAATGATGATAGCTAAGAATGATTGTGCACAGCAGGCAACATCTGCATATATTGATGATGTGTATGTAGATGAGGGAATTATGGATGTGGTGTGTGTGAAGGAGCATCTCTGCAACTTTGGCCTCTAAAGCAAGGAACCGGAAAGGCTACAGGATGGAGCACAGGTGCTTGGTCTGCAGATCTGAAAAAGGAATGACGTCCTATGTTAGAAACAAGGAAATAAGGTCCCAGAGATACCTGATGTTTTTATACGGCGAAGCATATTTTCTTTGTGCGGAAAGTAAGTTGGGCACCTTCCTTGTAGGCAGCTGGCTTCGTGTTGCAGTGGAGTTCATCAAGCGGCGAGCATCTGATTTTACTGCTAGGTGGGATGATGAAGTTCATGATGCCCTTCTCAACACAATGCTCAGGGAGGTCCTTACCAGGGTGTGCGAGAAAGACCCAGCGCGGGGCAGATGTGTCAACAGCTGAGACCTCAGTGTGTGGGTTGGCAATCCTATGGAAATCTGTGTTCACTGATTCTGCTCGTATCCACAAGTGGATTTCAGATACTGTTACCGGGAGGGCTGGTACAAGAATATGCACTGTCAATAGAGTGGTCCCTGGTAAAATCCAGCCTAAACAAAGCAGACTGTTTACAAGGGTACCCCCAAGATGGCTTGACGCCACTAAGAAAGTCATTGAACCCGTACAACTTACCTGTACTACATCTGTGAGCTCTGTTCGATTTAATTGAATCAAAGAAGTTTATCAGCAAAGCTGGGCACTCTGGGAACAAACGGACCTTATATTTCGCTGAGTTGATTCATTCAGAAGTGCCAAAGGCAGACGTCAGGAGAGTGGTCAAAAGCTGTGTGGCTTGCCAATCCATCGACCCAGCACCCATTTGCTGGTAGAAAGAGAAGCTGGAGGTGAGGGACCACTGTAGCTGACTGCCGATAGATATTACTCACCACAATGAATGGCGAGGATTTCCTAACTCTCATTGACTGCAGCCCATCCAGGTTTGCAATATGGCAGCCACTGCACCAGCAAGATACAGCCACCATCATTTGTTAGTTCAATGGTGTTTTCCTTGAAAGAGGCCCCCCCCCCCCAACAGAGATACTAACCAACAATGGCACTGCATTCACCAGTGAGCAATTCAAAAAGTTTGCCGATGGCTGAGGATTATACCTGCGGTCTCGATGTGCACACATACCAAGCAGAAATAAGGTCATTGAGTGGAACCACAGCATTGTCAAGACCATTGCAGCCAGAATGGGCTGCATGGTGTCTGAAGCAGTCTACCTGTACAACGTGACCCCAAAGGACGATATCCTTCACGGCGCCAGCCGATGCATTATACAGGTATCACGCCAGGATAAAAAGCATAGAGACCAACCCATTGTCCGAACTGGAAACAACCGGAGGTAGGCTGAAGAAAGGGGATGTTGTCTGGATTAAAAACCTGTGTGGCAGATGTACAATGAGGTGATCAGCACACAGGCAGTGTGAGTCAAAGGCATGTCGTCACGTTAGGGACCAGCGACTGGCAATGCAGTTGTAACCAACCCTAGACATTGGAATTGAAGGCAATGATATTGTAGTCGGTCGAGAAGCAAGCCAGCAGAATTGTGTACCATAGGCGAGCAGTTCTAAGAAAGACTTGTGTAGAGCGAACATTGTTGTGCGACTCAAACTTTTCCGATTTTGATTTCCGATGCATACTACACAGCACATCATAGCACTTACATCCCATGAAATTAAAATAAATTCAGAAAAAGATAGCACTCGACAAAGTACACGAAATAAACATCTATTTACGAGTTAGGAGTATTAGTTTAAATTGTTCCAACATAAGTGTTTTCTTGTGTTGAATGTTCACAATGAAAGATGAGTGAAGTGAGGATTTTGTGAGAATAGCACGAAGCTTGAAATTACTGATCTTTATATAAATGTGCAGCATGTGGGCTTCACATGGACATCCATGTGACTATTTTTGAGAAGAACAGTCCATAAATTATATAAGCGAATGCATATGTATGTGCGGATCATAAGGACAGTAGTTCGAAATAAGAATATTCAAAAGCTGGTTTGAGTTCTCATTTTTGTGGTAATTTTCTACACTGGGTATTGAAGAGAAAACTAGTTGTTCTGTGGCATTCTTGGCGATGCTGCTTTACGCCTAAATAGATGGAGTTTCCTCGAGTACATTCTGTTGTTGAGAATTTAGAGGGAAAACTAATTTGATTTTGGCAGGCAAATCTTTATATACAGACTTTCTTGAACGTTCCAACCTGTTTACTGTATTTCTACGCGAGGGAGTTCTTTGTGTTTTATGTGTGAAATGTTCCAGTTGTTACATTCTATTGTTTTTGTTTTTGCTTTTTGCTTTTTTCACATCTGATTATAAAACCTGCAAACTTTTTTCACTGAAAATATTTCTCTGAATCCGTCTCATCCCAAAACTACTTCTCTCTTTACAAAACATCCTACAATAAAACCCAAAACTGGCGTGAACAATCTAATAACCTTCATCCCTAAAACTGGCAAATGAAATCCCATAACTGATAACATCCGCCATATAGAACAAATAAATGTGGATAATTGATATAATAATTTTAAACAATGAACGCGTGCATTTGGTAGGAGAAAAAAAGAAATCGAATTCAAAAACAAAACAAAAACGACTGGACAATTCCCGAGAAAAATCAAACTCTCCCTGTTTTATTTTTGTTTGGAATTTTTGGCGCTTCTGTTGCAGAGGGGAGCAACCAGTGATTAAGCCAGCTGACTGTACAACTAAAATATTAAGACACAGAGGCAAAAAGAAAAACAGCAAAGCAAACGGAGGAATAACAAAAAAGCTGGAGTCAGTTCAAAGATGACGAATCGCCTTTTATTTACAAAAAGGAAATAAGCAAGAATGGTAATCTGCTGGAAGGCTGTAGGAAGCTACAGCAGGCACTGAAAGGGTGCAGGAGGATGCGGCAGGCGCGGAAAGGGTGTAGGAAGGCTTGCTGGAGGCCACTAGTTGAAGAGGGGAGATCTCAGGAAGCCAACAGGCTGCAGTAGTCACATGGTAGTAGTTTGTGGATCGCTTAAGAGCGGTTTGAGTATCGCATATTAATGTGGAAAAAAAAGTAGCCCTAAAAAAGGGCTGTTTGAACTGATGCTGGAGACCCTTCGGCTCCTGGGCTCGACTTGACTGGGAACGTCAAAGTCGCATTTTGGGAGACTTCTTTCACTGTATTTATGAGAAGTTATTGTTACAACAAGCACTGGTCATAGAAAAAAAAACAAAAACAAATGAATAGAATTCTCTGCCGAATCGAATACAACCAAAAGAATTCTATATTACTGGTTATGTATGCACTTTGATGTATACAGCTAAATTCTTCAGAAATCTACTAATTGAAGATCACTAATTAATGTTTGCTAAGTGACACATCTGTCACTGACGGTGAAATTGACGAAATAGCCACGCCCATTTTTAGCGGAGTACGAAGACCTACCAGCACTGTATCTCTGAAACCGGTGAGCGTAGATGGTCATGTGACCACTCAAAATGTCCGGAATTGCCACAATATGGGGGGGGGTCAATACTACATTATGATGTTCTAAAACCAATGGCTTTCGAAATATTTGCAATAAACTCATTTTAACACATTTCGAACCTATGTTCCGTGTAATTTACATGGATGTACTATACATGTAATGACATGACTAATCCGGCTATTACCCAGGGAGTTTTGTAACTGAGTCTTCATGAAAATAACAAGTATATTTGTAGAGAAAGTGACTACTAAGAATCAAGATGGCGCCCGCATGCGTTTATGTGGAAAAAAGTCTCGTGGAATCTCGGGGAATCTCGGAGAATCTCGTACCCTGATTCGATAAATAACGAGAAGAGAAAAGCGGGAAGAGAGACGAGTTTGAGTCACGGAAACGAACGGACGCGTGTAAAAGAAGAGGTAGAAGAAAATAGTGTGGTGAACGAAACAAACAACGACTCGGTTGAAAGTAGAGTTGTAACGAACACAAGCTATTCCGGCATGACGTCAGGATTTGACCTCAAGCTAATTCCCCTGTTTGATGGCAGTAGCACTGATCACTCAGTGCAGGAATGGGTGGAAAAAGCAGAATTAATATGTCAGCTCAGTGGGGTGAAGCGTATAGAATGGGTGGTCCCAATGCGCCTCACTGGGGGAGCATATGCAGTATACCAGCAGTTGGCTGATGAGGAAAAAACAGATTTTGCCTGCATCAAGCGCGCCCTTTTTACAGCATTTGCATTAGATCCAATTACTGCATGGAAGGAATTCATGACCTGAAAATTACATCCCGGGAAAACGGTGGATGTGTATCTGGCTGAGCTAAAAAAGCTATCGGTCCTCTTGGTGTGCGCCTTTGTTGCAGGATTACCTAAGAGTGTGGAAGATCTGCTCCATGCCTCATCCCAAGTGGACGAGATGGACATATCAGAAGTATTGGTGCGGGCACAAGCAATACTAAAGAAAAGCCCTAACACTATAGACCAAGTGGCAGCTGTACAACCATCACAGGTTGGATTGCAGGACCTGGGCGCAGCTACAACCTGCTATAAGTGTGGAGGACCCAACCATTTGGCCCGTGATTGTCTTTTGTCACATCAACCAACTTGACGGGCCGCAGTGCTACAAGTGCAAAAAAAGTGGACACCTGGCCCGCACCTGTCCGGGAAACGGGCAAGGGGAAGAAGCTACAGCGCCAGTTTTCTCCCCAGAACGTCATTGAGCAGGGCGCTACCCACTGTAAGCATACATATTAATGGAAGCGAGCGCCTCGCGCTTGTGGACACTGGGTGCACCCAGACTCTCGTAAGCAAGATATGCTGTGCCACTTGGAAAGCAGAGAGAATTCCGGTACTAACTGTAGGCGGAGGTTCACTAGCCTCTTGTGGGGTGAGCATTATTCGCGCAAGCATCAACGACGGGCCTGCAGTAGCCGTGTGAGCCCTGGTGATGGAGGGAGAGCTTCTTGGGTACGACCTACTCCTGGGTATGGACTTGATTACACAACTGGGTGGAATTACCATGGACAGAACCGGCAAGGTACAGTTCTCCCAATGTGAGGAACATGTTTGTGCTGCCATAACTCTCGACGAGCCTGACTTTCATGCAGAGTATGATAGAAACACCAATGCATGGACGGCGTCTTGGGAGTGGTCAAACGATCAGCCACCAATATCCTTGCGAAACCGGTTATCAGAATATCCCCCACCCATGTGGCTAAGGGAACAGTATGAAGAAGAACTGCAAACGTGGATCGACAATGGATGGCTTCTTCCATACCCAGAGGATGAGCTTGGCCCCCCCCCACGAGGGCTGATTCCCTTGATGGCCGTCGTACAAGAGACCAAACAAAAGGTCCGCCCCGTCCTAGACTACCGTGAGCTCAATGAGCATGTCGACCCATATACAGCAAGGGCTGATGTGTGTGCGGTTGGCTCAGGGTGGCCGTGGCAGCCATAAAGAGACGTGCAACAGCCGTGTCGTCAGGATGGGACGATGCAGTACACGATGTCACCCTAAGGAGCATGCTGACAGAGACTGTGTCCAGGGTGACCAGTGATGACCCCGTTCAGGGAAAGTGGTGCGTCAGCGGGAATGAGTTCACGGTCTGGTTGGATGCTAGTTCACTGGCCCTTGGAGTTGCCCTTGCAGTTAATGATTCCATTATTGAAGATGCCTGTTGGCTTCGGCCAGAGAATGATTCGAGGCACATAAACCTGGCCGAACTTAATGCCACATTGAAGGGCGTTAACTTGACGCTTCAATGGCACGCCAAGTTTCTACATATCATGACTGACTCGGCATGCACTCATCGGTGTATAACCAATGCATTAAGTGGAAGAGCACGGCTGACGACACGAGCATTGAGTGAGATGTTAATTCGAAGATGGCTTGCCACCTTGGTCAACACCATCACAGAGTATGACCTGACCGTGGACGTAATGTTGATCAGGTCTGCGCTCAACAGAGCAGATGCTTTGACAAGAGTCCCTCAACGATGGCTTCTGGCTGGTGCTCGGAGAGATGTTGATAATCTGCAAAACACATGTGCAGCAGTTGTGTGTAATGTGGATGCAGCGTGCATCATGGACATTCATCGACAGTGTGGACATCCTGGCATCAAGCGGACACTGTACTTTGTCAAGATGATTGATCCAGGAGTAGGAAAAAAAGATATCTGAAGAGTGGTGGAAAGTTGCGAGGCCTGCCAATCCATCGACCCAGCTCCAGCACGATGGAAGAAAGGGGAGTTAGGAGTGAGTGGTAAGTGGCAGAGAGTGGGCATGGACATCACACACTACGGTGGCAACCACTTCCTTACCCTCATCGATTGTGGGCCTACACGTTTCGCAGTCTGGAGACTCCTCGGGCGTCAGGACTCTTGCAACGTTATTCGCCAGTTGTCATCCGTGTTCTGTGAAAGAGGTGCGCCTGATGAAGTGCTGACGGGCAACGACCCAGCCTTTTGCAGCCATCAGATGAGGCAGTTCTTACAAGAATGGGGTGTGCGGCTGCTGCTTAGATGCGCTTATGTGCCTTCTGGCAATGGTATAGCTGAGAGAAGCAGTGCACCATCGCAGAAGCTGTGTACTGGTATAATCTCATGCCAAAGGATGGCGTCTCTCCAGGAACGGCGCCTGCAAATGCAATCTATCAGTACCGTGTCCGAGAAAAAGGAATCCACCCCGATACAACTGTGGCCACTGAGATAGAACGGAATCGATATGCCAAAGGGGATGCTGTCTGGGTGAAGCCGCCAGGAAACCGATGTACTGACAAGTATAAATGAGGCACAGTGACCGATGTGGTGAGTCAGCAGTGTGTCCAGGTTGATGGCGTACCCCGTCACGTTAGGGACCTACGGCTGGCGACACATGTACCACCTCCAGTGAACGATGAGAGTGATTCTGACTCTGAGACGAGTGGGCCATCACTTTGGTTTGCACCATCCCTATCAAGCAGTGACTCTGATATCAGTAACCTCCATGGAGATGAAGCCTTCCCCGACCATCAGGCGGTGGATGAGAGCGCACGCGAAGACGAGACCAGCACTGTCCCCCTTCGTAGAAGCACTCGACGGCGGCGATCACCACCCCCCTGTCGTCTCTGTGATCATGAGATCAGGGGGGAGTGTGGAGAAAGTGGCTACTAAGAATCAAGATGGCGCCCGCATGCGTTTATGTGGAAAAAAGTCTCGTGGAATCTCAGGGAATCTCGGAGAATCTCGTACCCTGATTCGATAAATAACGAGAAGAGAAAAGCGGGAAGAGAGACGAGTTTGAGTCACGGAAACGAACGGACGTGTGTAAAAGAAGAGGTAGAAGAAAAAAGTGTGGTGAACGAAACAAACAACGATTCGGTTGAAAGTAGAGTTGTAACGAACACAATATTATATATTATTTGTTTGTTTTTTTAATTTTTATTTTAGTAAATGATTAGTGTTCAAGTTTATAGCGCCTTTTGATGGAAAGTAATTTGAATTTGAATCACTACATTGTAACATGGTAAGATTTCATGCCGTTTCATCTGAACATTTGAATGAAATAATGTTAATGGTATTATTGGATCACATTGAATTAACTATGATAATATTTTATTGCATCACATTAATTATGCTATTTCCCAGGACACCTTAATGGTTTTAAAGTCACCAACTGAAGAAAAATTTGATGGGACTGCATGCGTTATATGCCAAAATGCTTCTGGAAAAAGGTTAATAGGTAAATTGTTTTCGCCTAATTGTTTGAACGTAATAACATCAAACACATATTCCGTCAACTGGATAAACATAAAATTTAAGCAGTATGTCTACTGCTGAATCTATATGGAATTCTGAAACCTTACTTGTGCTTTAGCATAATTCTTTAATACCTTACCAGAAATGAGAAAGTTGGCTGATGTGCTGCCCTGTCAGGTTATTGAGAAGTCTTACCTGATCAAAGGGAGCGGTGATATACCAGAATCATTTTTAACAACACCTTACAATGATACACGAGAACGCAATATTGATGATGATTATTTTCTTTGGGGCATGGCCAGGCAAAAGTACGTATATAACGAGGAGGGATCATTTCCTTGCTTTACTGCAACGATGAATGTCCTCCAGAATAAACCGAAATTTGATGTTACAAAGACATCATTTGTATCCATCCTTTCATATGTTGCAACCGAAATGGACACAATATTTACATCGATGCTTAATTTTCAGGATGTCTTGAAGATAAAAAATTGTCACATCAGGAGCATTATGGTCTGATGAGGGGGCGTATGCTATTGCAAAAGAAATACAATTTCTGAAACCCAAACAGTTTGGTAACATATTCCTTGGAATGGGAACATTTCACATGGAGAAGATTGTAATTGCTTTCCTCGGGAAGTATCTTCGCTGTATCGGTATAGATTTGACTTTGATTGAGACAGAGGCTTTTGGGAAGATTGTTGTAGAGAATAGTGTTATGACAGGGAGTCACTATTGCAAAAGCAAGGAGGCAATGAGTCTGATATCAGAGGTCATGACAGCCCTAAAGTTTTAAAGATTTCAGTTAGAGAAAGACAAAGATCACCATGAAATAGAAAGGCACACTGAAACTATGGAAACTTGGATGCAACAGACATTAGATGCTAACCATGCAGAGTTTAGACAGACTTGGAACGAAAGCAAGATATTAAATGAAGACTAGAGAATTCCTTCACAGAATGGAAAGAAACAGAGTGCAATGAGAATGAGAATGTGAGGTACTGGAAGTTGTTTCTAGATGATCTGTATCCAATCTTGAGAGATTTTACACATTCTATCCGACAAGGCAATTGGCATATGTTCATTTCAGCTTGTTCTTTGGATTTGGTCGAACAAACTATAGCAGATGGGGTACACTCTTCTTTGAAGATTGCCTTGACTAAGAAAGGAAGTTCCCTGGTATTTACAGATGCTTCACACAAGGTGGATGGATGATGTACTACACTCTCCGACAAGGCAGCATAGTAGGATTTGACATGGAACTTGAAAAATGCTATAACAAACCTGCCAAGGTTGCAGAGGTTATCATTAGAATAACAAGACAAAAAGAAACAGTAGGTTTATGGAATCTCTTAAAGAAAGATCTTTATGCAGCACAGCTGCTTGAATGGTGTAATTTGGACAAAGATGATAGTGAACTCAGTCTACACCATGAGTTCAATCCAGCCTCTACGAAAATCGGCTAGGTGTTATGACACTTTTGGATTACATAAAATCTATTAATAATCCATTCAATACTGGAACCAGATTACACAACATCTCAACTCGAGCTGATGTACCACAAGACGTGGTTGATGGATTGCTAGATTGTCTGGCAACTGGTGAGAAAAGTTATCAAGGGTTTGTTACAATGAGACTTCAGAATAAGGAAAACATCTACATGATAGACCATAAGATTGTTTTCATGCAGCATGCTTCTGCTCCATCCATTGGGCAGAAATCTGTGACAAAAAAAAGATTCAGCATAAATGATAAGGTACATTGACTGTGCAACAGAAAGAGGATACAGCATGCTGGAGCTTCTGAAGTATGAGTTGACAAGCACATCTCATTTCCTGACTACTGAAAGTAAGGATGGAATATGATTAAAAAAAACAAACAGATAAAGCGTCCCTATCAAGAGAATTGGTCAACCAAATTCCCCAGGACAAAAGAAATGTAAAATGTGATGTTCAAATGACAACAATTGATTTCATGGCACTCGTACGTAGACTACCAATAAAAAAGATGGGCATTGAAACATTTGGTCAATTAGCTGAGACTTTATCCAAAATTATTCTTGTTACAACAGAGTATTTATCAACATGAATAGATATTATTTTTGATGTTTATCACAAATTATCGATCAAGCAATGGAACGTGCAGTGAGATGTTCTGAACAAATTACCATCACCCTTACAATCAGAAGGTACCTGTCGATCTAGATATGTTCTGGAGCTCAATATTGAACAAAGAGAGGTTCCAAGAATACTTCAAGTAGATGCTACAAAATATTGTATTAAATAAAGTAAAGAAATCTTGTTTGGTGGAGTATATGGTGGTGAATGTAGAAAACTGTGGGCAAAGAAAGAACGATCACAGAACTCTCAAGCAACCAAGAAGAGGCTGATGACAGAATCATGTTCCATATTAATGATGGTGTAAAACATGGTTTTCAATCGATCCTCGTTGACTCACATGACATGGACGTTCTCGTAATCCCCATCTTCCATTTCAAGAAAATATGGGAACTACAAAAACTCTATGTAAAGCTTGTAACAAGAAGAACAAGAAGACTGTGACTGTTCACCTGTTGGCTGATCAACTGAACAGCAATTTGGTGTCCTGTCTACCAGCAATTCACGCATTAAGTGGGTACAACAGTACCAGTAAGGTGGATTCAAAGCTGGCTGGTCTGAAGGCTTCAATTGATCTCACTCTAATGGAAGGGTTTGGTGCAGAGGAATTGTCGCCGAAGATAAGTAATAAAAATTCCTTGTAACTATATTAAAGAAAACCGACTGTTCAACATTTGATGAGTATCGATGGGAGCAGTACCATAACTGTAGGAAAGAATTTGACTTTAACCAGTTTGTGTGTTGTTCTTCCACACCACAAGAACACATAAAACGAGCATATCTACAGTGCAGATTGTGATTAGAAGCCCCAAATCCTGTAATAATTAAACTAGATCCGCTCAAGTTTGGATATGAAACAACAGAACTTGGTATAACTCCTGTGATACTGCCTGTACCATGCAGATCAGATGACCCACCACCACCATGCAAATGCCCAACGTCATGTAGGAGTTCAAAGACATGCACTTGCAGAGCAAAGAACTTAAAATGTGTTGTGTTTTGTGGTTGTAGTAAGAGCACAAAGTGTCGAAATCCACAAAATTAAACTAAAACATTATGGATAATGTACAAAAGTAATATAATAAAGATCAGGATGCAGTTCACTGTGTGATGTACAATGTTGAAATTAGTTGCAAATATCTCGAAAGCCATTGGTTTTAGCTAGGCACCGCCAAAAATGGCCGAAAAATCAAGTTGTTTTTAAAACAAAATTACATTTATTAAAATCCATTATTTCTGAGTAACTTTTTTTCCAGAAAGATAAAACCCTGAATTTTATCATATAGAAAGCAGAATAATGTAAAACGTTTTCTACTATTTTTAATTAAATTTCAAATGTTAAAATTTCCCCAATTGTCTTGCACAAAAAACGTATATAAATAGTTAAAAAAAAGGTTTTTGAAAGAATTAATTTGTTTATTTCTTGTCTAACTAAGATTTAGGGTGATTTTCTATGAGAATATGCAAAAATATTATAAGCAGTGGCGGCTCGTGCCCGAAGCTTGGGATTTGCAGCACCCCCAAGTCATTTCTACTCAATATTATCGATACACGTTAAAAAGAATATACGTGTGTGTGTGTGTGTGTGTGTGTGTGTGTGTGTGTGTAATCCTGAAGCTTAATTTCGATAACTGTCCCCATACTCATATAAGCATAAAAGTAAAACTTTGCTTGGAGCTGCGAAATTCACAGTTACACATTCTTAGTGAAATTCGCTTGTGCGCATATGTCCGATCTAGACGGCCGATATGAGCCAATTTGGAACTGTAGTTTACTTTTTTTAAGAAATGTTTTCTTTTTATTATTATTAAAAAGTGTAACGTGCTCTTGTAAATAAAATCTCCACCTTAAAAAAATTCCCACACTTTTAAATGCGATTTAAGGAGACAAAAATATAAAGTATGCCAAACTTTTTTTTTTTAATTAAAAGTGTTTGGGCTTTTAGCCTTGCGCGAGCCTTTTCTAGTCTCACACAAAAACACGTGTTCACATCTCAAGCTATATTACTTGTCATATACATATGCGCACACAAACATACGCGCCCACGTCCACACACGTACATATATTCACGTTCGCATACATACACTCACATTCACGTGCATACTCACACACGCGTAAACGCACACATGGATGACGTCACTTCCCCTTTCAAAAGAAATCCACACATGCGCAAAAAACCACAGGAAACACCTATAAAAGCAAGAGCAATAAGCAACTTCTCCCTTTTCAAACCTGCCTTCCGAGGTGGTTGGTCGGCGCACCAGCCACCGCCGTTTCGGCAGGCGTGCGCATGCGCGTACCTCACACCACTTGCTACTATGAGGGACAAAAAGCTAACAGACCGTACGTATAATTTATACGCTTTCTCTCTCCATGAATTGGATTGACATTCTCACTCTTTCTCACTCTATCTCCCCTTTCGCTCTGGTCCATCAAAACAGACACGTGCGCAACTCTCTACTGAGCTTAACCCTCTCTTTCTACAGGCCGGCTTGCCACTTCGCGTTTCTCTATTGCATTCCCCTTTCCTTCCACGCACGTAGTCGTCAACGGCTGAATGAACACATGTACACCGAAGACTTTCATTTCTCAACAGAAAATAAACGACATGTTTATTTTATTCCAGCATTTGAGTTCTTTGTTTCCTTCATTCAATTCGTTTCATTATGTTTTCTTCTAGCGAGTTTAGGGTATTTATATCCTGGTCCGTAACAGCCTTGACACTACCAACGCGACTAATGTTATTTTTTTTTTACCTATATGGCTTATTTTGTTTGTGTTTTTAAGTAGTTTGAAATCTATTTATTTTGTAGTAGTTAAATTTTACAGAATAAAAATATTTACATTTTTTCTATAGAAAAGCGAAGAAAATTTTATTTTTAAGATACATTTTAGTTAGAAATGTTTTTAACTTATATATATGTATATATAAATATACATACAAATATATATATGCACACACACATATATATACGCACATATATACACACACATATATATATATATATACACACATGTATATATACACACACATACATATATATATACACACACGTATATATACACACACATACATATATATATACACACACATATATATACACACAATATATATATATGCACACACACATATATACACACATACACACACACACATATATATACATACATATATATATATATATATATATATATATATATATATATATATATATATATAGCATTTAGCATTTATTTACCTCCCACGAGGACAATGTAAGAAGTTCTACACTTTGAACAAAGTTTTTTAAATTAAAATGTGCAATAACAAAACGAGTATGTAAAACCGTTTTTATAATAAGCCCAGTAAATAGCAAAGTCTGCTTTTGTTTTTATATGAAAAGTTGTAAAATATTTGTAAATAAAATTATGTATCTTTAATTTTTTTTTGTTTGCTCATAGTACAAACATATAAAATAAATATGTTTGTACTATGAGCAAACAAAAAAAAATAGTACAAACATTTTTATTCTATATTTTATTTACAAAGTTTTGTTTTTAAATTTTAAATAAAAAGTTTTGTTTTTAAATTTTAAATAAAACTGTTATCCAATAAAACCATTTTTAAATGGTAAACTCTTAACTTTACCATCGTTTGCAGGCAAGTAAATTTCAAAGATTTTGTTTTTATGAAATAATAAATTATTAAAAAATTGTAAATAAAATGCATTTAAAAAATGCTTCTCGTTTGTTTGCCTGCGGAAAAAGCCCGTAAAATTTTACTTAATCTGTAAAGTTTGTATATTTTTTATTACTCTGTAAAGTGTACACAATTTAAAATAGTGTTTTTTTAATTAAAATTTTTTTGCGTATTATCCCTTTTTCGATGGCTTATAATGGCAAAGTTAAAAATATTTGTATTAAAAAAGCAATTTTAACGACAAGCTTATTTTGTTATACGCCTATTTTTAATTAACAACAAGCCTTTTATAAATAAAACCGTGGAACTTTAACATACATAAATAGAGTTCAGGAAAATGTTCAAGCATTAAAAAACTGTCACTGAAATTCAGTCAACATCATATGTAGATGAGACCGTTGCAGAAGCGACAGGAATTCTGAAATATTTGAACGATGAAAATTTCATATTTTGGTTTGAGCTATTTCATAAAATTATTTCTCATGTTGAAATTATTTCTCGGGAAATTAGCATATATAAAGTCAATGAATACATAACAAATTTCAAAACTGCTATTTTAGAGATAAGAAACACCAAATAGTGTGAAAATCCTTCAAAAACACTCAAGGCGAATCTAAAGAACTGTGTGACTATATATCTGTTGATATAACGGACAGATATTCTTCAACTAAATATTTAATGCTCGCTAAATTGTTTTACAAGATAAGTTTTGCTAGTTTTAAGAAAAAAAAACTACCTACAAAAGAGATATCCTTGACAACTGAAGCATATCCCATGATTGACAAAAAAAAGTTTGAAACTGAGCTAGAAATATTTTATAGTAGGTCAGATATACATGAGTATTGAAAAGTAATTGATCTCCTGAAATTTATTTTGGAAAACAATTTAAACGATGTTCTTAGTGAAATCACAAAACTCATAAAAATTATCTTGATAATTCCCATGACTACATCAGAAACAGAACGTTGTTTTTCAACTCTGAAAAGAATAAAAACTTTTCTAAGGAACACCAGGGGGTGCGAAAGACTAAATGAACTTGCAGTGCTTTCAATTGATAAAAAAAGGTCTTCAGCAGTCATTCAGAAGTTAAGGAGAAAATTATCAATCTTTTCTCACAAATTAAAACAAGAAAAATGGAGTTTACTTTCAAATGAATGTAACAAGTAAAATCTTTAAAATATTTACATCTATTTAGGATTCCTTTAAGTTATTGTATTGTTATACGTGCGCATACGTATAAATTATGTATATTTTTATGTTTGTTTTATTTTTACACAATATTAAAACAATAGGTATTTTTTTTAAACAGCACCCCCTTAGGCACGAGCCGCCATTGATTATAAGTACCTGGATTCCAAATAATTCCACTTATTCATATAGGCAACCAGTTACTTCGCGTCGATTTGAGACAATATTTACATTTGTACTTGATAAAAAGCAAACTACCGAAGATCAAACAGACCCCAAAAAACTTATTTTTCAGTGACGAAAATTTCAATGTATTATTAACGCTGAGGATGGCCAGTACCAGATGGGTGACCATTTGTATGAGTTTGTTTTTTAATGTGTATGTGTGTGGGGGCCAGGCTCCCTCAAATGTGGGGGGGGGCAATTTAAAGCAGAATAAAAAAAAATTATTTCAGCGCGTTTGGTCCACCGTAGTCGAAAGGCGGCAAACGTTTTCAAACGGGATCGAAAAAATGATGATATTTTTAACACAAAGGGCACAATATTTATCATTTTTTTTTTGTTTCTCAACTCAAAAGCGGAATAATTAAACACAATCGAATTTATGATATTCAGACGTCAAAATAAGGTATGCAAACAAGTTTTTTTTTTTTTTTTTTTTTTAATCTATAATCCTGTCCCTTACAAGACAATATGTTTTGTTCAGTTTCAGATGATTATTTTAAGCATATTTGCAACCCCCTCAAAACAAAGGGGGGAGTTGAATCCAAGTTTAGCGTTACAAATTCCAGAGAATTTTTTGAGGATCGGCACTATTGCTAAACTAATTATTTTGCGCTAAATAGAATTTTTTTGTTTAAAAAAAAATAACCATTGTAAGCATAGAACAAAATAATGGGGGTGGGGCGAGAGGAGACGGATTTTCACTTAAACGAAAAAATTATTAAACATTTTTTTTTTTTCCTTCAATTGGGGGTAGGGTAATTGTGGAATTTTCCTTTTATTTAAAATAAAATATAACAAACGAAAAAAATTATTAAACAAGATTTGAACAAAATAAAATAAAACAAACATTATTAAACATTTATTTTACATTTGTACGGATTCGGTAAAATAAGTTTCGAGAAAAACGTAATATTAATGTACATTGAAGGAAAAAAACTAAATCTTGTTTAATAATTTTCTCGTTTGTTTTACTTTATAATCCCCCCCTCCAAAAACATAGCTTGACATATATTCGGTGGCTTTTTAATAGTATTTTGTCTAGTTTATTATTTATAACACCTTTTTCCGAACTTACCGTGTTAAAGAGAGAGTCGGACGCCATTTTAAATTTTCCAATACATCGGTAAACAATGTATGTTTTGCGAGCTGAATAAACATGTTACATTGAATAAAAACACGAAAAATATATCCAGTTTGGTAGAAAAGTAACTTACCTTGCTTTTGATAACATTTATTTGTTATATATTTGTTTTTTGACAACTTTTTCGAATCTATGTGTACAGTAATACAAACCCTAAAATTCTATTAAAAATAATAGACATTTTTTTATATTATTCTGCTTTTCGTATGATAAAATTCAGGCGTTTTATCTTTCTGGAAAAAAAGTTGATCAAGAATAATGGATTTTAGTAGATTCATTTAAAAAAAAATAAAGAAAAAAAAAATGGTGCCAATACTGATCCGCGCTATTTTTTAAATCGTATTTCCAAGTTTAATTAAAGTTTTATGATATGTTTTTTTTTTTTATTCAACTGTAAGGTTAAAGGGTAATCTGGGAGAAAGAGAGAGCCTGTTTCCTCCGTTTAACTATAGGTGGTGTTACTGTCTGTCAGTTACGGACGCACAAAATGCACAAACGGATCAATAAGTGCATGCATGAGTACGAAAAAAAAAAAAAAAACAATTTGATTTTTCTTTCACTTTTTGGCCGTGCCTACGTTTAGCCCTAAAATGTAAATTTCTTAGTAAAATTTAAAAAAAACACACACGCCTTGATTAATTTACGTGATTTTGTTAGTAGGACATCTTCGTTTCGTCGAGTGTTACGGGAGAACAAGAAAAAATGTCTGACTTTTCTTTATTGATTACTCTTTCTAAATTCTTTTTTCTCAATGATTTAATGATTTTGAGGTGCTTGTCTATAAATGGGCCGAAAAAAAATTTTTTACAAGAGAAATCTTAATAATGTACGTTTTTGTCACTGTATGAAGATGTCATATTCTAAAAATCACGTAAATCGATCAAGTACTTTTTTTCTTATTTAAGAAAATCAAATATTATCACGCGGCTTATCAAAGATTTGCTCCACGCCATCTTGTTTGAAAGTTAACGACACTAACGACATCTGTGGGAATGAAAAATTCCAGGCTAATTCGATTGTCGCCCTTTAACTCAGAAGAGCGACCTAGCTACGTCACTTCCTTTTTCTCATATTTCGCGCTGGACCACGGCCACCGAGAGTAAGAAGAAGGCCTGTTAACTGAAAATTGTCTGCAGGCAATGTAGGTAAGATTTGTCAGACTGTCAGTACTATATGAGGGCCATTTGAAAAAGAGTAATAAAACATTTTTAAAAATAAAAAGGAACACAGTTCGATTACTACTTAAACTGAACTTTATTCAATATAAAATATAAACATTATCTATGTAAAATTAAGTAATTTTAAAGCAATATACAATTTAATACTGATAAAACTGAATTATGAATTTAGGGAACAAACAATTAAAGAAACATTAAACAAATATTTTTTGGCCTTCGGAACAAGTAGTAGTATCTGTTTTTTTACCTTTCTGTCTTCGGTCGGTGGAGGAGAAATCTTTCATGACTGAGATTATTTTTGTTCCTATCCAGAGTGCCCTTATTGGGAAGCTGGATTTTCTCCACAAGATTATATGTTGAAATATTTAAATAACTATTATTTTAAATACAGAAATTATATTTAAGTTTTGGTTTTCTGTTCTTCTATGTCCATTTTTCCCCATGTTTTTCATCAAAATGTGTAGCGTATTAGTTGTCTCACAAGCCATCATCAGTGATTGCTCACTGGCAGTAACCTGTGGTGTTCCCTGGAGACCAAGTAACAAGTCTCCCCAGATTTCCAGTGTTCTCTACCTTTTGACCACTTGTGCAGATGATTGCATGTTATCGCAACAGCCGTTGTCACTGATTTCTCGTTGGCATCAGCCATTGGTGTTTCCTGGGGTTTGGGTGACAAAATGCCTCCCCAAGGTACCAGATTTGAACTGCACACTTCCATTGGAGATTTGGTCAGTACTCTCTCACCTCGGTCTTTCCATCCTCCCTGACCCTTCACAACTAGTTGGTGTGGTATGGCGCCAGTCGATGTCATCTACACCAGTTTTTTTATTATTATTATTATTATTATTATTATTATTATTATTATTATTACTATTATTATTACTATTATTATTATGATAATAATAAGGCTGCTTGTACAGTGTACGCACGTGTATTTTAAATATTATTTTCAAGTTAAATTAAATTTTAGATTTGTATTACTGTACACATAGATTCGAAAAAGTTGTCAAAAATCACATATATCACAAATAAATGTTATCAAAGGCAAGATAAGTTATTCTTCTACCTATCTGGGAAGGTTTTTAGTGGTTTTACTCACTTTAAAACGTGTAATCGCTTCGAAAATCATACAATGTTTATCAATATACAGGGTGTTTACAAAAGTCTTGGGAACATAAAGATTTTTAATAACTCAAAAACTATTAGGAGTTAAAAAATGAAATTGGTACCGTTGGAAAGGTTAAAGTTTCAAGTTTTGTGGGGAATCTTCAAACTTGCTCAATATGAGCACCATTCGTCACACGGCAGACATCTAGTCGATAGTCCATTTCCTGCCAAACGCGTTCCAGCATCTTGACGTCAATGGTTCCCACAACTGCCGTTATTCGAGCCTTTAGTTCGTAAATATCTCTTGGAAGGGGCGGCACATAGACTTGTTGCTTGACAAAGCCCCAAAGGAAAAAGTCACACGGGGTAAGATCTGGAGACCTAGGAGGCCAGGGCATGAGAACGTCATCACCTCGCCCAGATCTCCCAATCCATCTACCAGGCAGCCTTGTGTTAAGAAACTGCCTTACTTTAAGTCTCCAGTGTGGTGGTGCACCATCTTGTTGAAAAATGAAGTCATCAGATTCTGCTTCTTCCAACTGAGCCATTAACCAGTCTTCCATCATGTTGAGATAGGATTCACCAGTGATAGTTGCCTCTTCAAAGAAGAACGGTCCATAGACACCTTTCTTGGAAATTGCACAAAACACGTTCACTTTTGGTGAATCTCGCTCGTGCTCAAGAATTTCATGAGGATTCTCAGTACCCCATATGCGAGTGCTATGCTTGTTAACTTTGCCATTCAGATGGAAGGTCGCCTCATCGCTAAATACAAGCCGGTCATCATAGCCGTTATCTTCCAACTTCTCTTGCATTGCAATGCAAAAGTCACGGCGAAGTGGCTTATCAGTGTCCTTCAACTTTTGGACCAACTTGAGCTTGTAAGGTACCATTTGCAGTCGTTTCCTTAAGACACGCCAGACAGTTGCTGGAGCAAACTGAAGTTCCCTGCTGGCTCTTCTCACTGATTTACGGGGGCTCCGCTGAAAGGCTGCCCGGACTTGCTCAACTGCAGCTTCTGAAGTTGAAGGGCGACCTGTTCGCTTACTTGTGCACAAACACCCATCTTTCACAAATTTAGCATGCCATCTGACAATGGCTTTCCTTACAGGGACTTCTTTTTTAAATTTCCTGCGAAATGCACGCTGAACACATGTCCACGATTCAGTCTTTGCAAATTGGAGGACGCACAACGCCTTGTCTTGTTTAGAGAACGCCATTACTGCACATGAAAAGATAAGACGAAAATCATTAATATGACCAAAAACTTGATTAAGCAAGCTTTAAAATGACACCAGTTTCATTTTTCTACCTGGAATAGTTCATGAGATATACGAATTTGTAATGTTCCTAAGACTTTTGAAACACCCTGTATTTTAAAAAGAAAAATGTCGGCATGTTTGTAACTTATCTTGCCTTTGATAACATTTACTTGTAATATATTTGTTTTTTGACAACTTTTTCGAATCTATGTGTACAGTAAAACAAACTCGTTATGTAAATTATTTACAGTTAAAACGTTATAAAAAACAAAAAGTTGAAGTTTTAAATATATTTCAAAGAAATGAATTACGCGCCGTGCTAAAATATTGATAATTCACCAATCATAAAAAAAAACACTGACGTGAAAAATGCTTACTTTAAAATATTTGAAAATATTCAGTGAAAAGTTTTATTTATTATTAAAACAATGGACTGAAAAATATTATATAAAAATTGGGGCTTGTATTACTGTACACAGATTCGAAAAGGTTGTCAAAAACAAATATATAACAAATAAATGTTATCAAAGGCAAGATAAGTTACTTTTCTACCTAACTGGATATGTTTTCAGTGTTTTTATTTAATGTAACATGTTTATTCAGCTCGAAAAGCATACTGTGTTTACTGATGTATTGGAAAATTCAAAATGGCGCCGACTGTACAGTAATACAAACCCTACATTGTTTACCGATGTATTGGAAAATTCAAAATATTATTAAAAAGCCACCGAATACATGTCAAGCTATGTCACGGGAATATATATTGAGCGAGTTTCTAACAGTATTTTGTCTAGTTTTATATTTATAGCACCTTTTCCCAAACTTACCGTGTTAACGAGAGAGTCGGTGCCATTTTGAATTTTCCAATACATCGGTAAACACAGTATGTTTTTCGAGCTGAATAAACATGTTACATTAAATAAAAACACTGAAAACATATCCAGTTTGGTAGAAAAGTAACTTATCTTGCCTTTGATAACATTTATTTGTTATATATTTGTTTTTGACAACTTTTTCGAATCTGTGTACAGTAATACAAGCCCGAATTTTAAATTTTAAATTTTCAAAACCACACCATTTACTGCCATGTTTGTCTCGATCGATAAAATATTAAAATATTAAAAAAAATAGTTTTTGAACCAAATATTTTTTGTCCGTTTAAATAAAATTTAGGATGATTGATAAATATTACCTTATGCTACAAAAGAACACTGGCCACTCTAATTTGGTTTTCTTAGGGTATTTGAGGTCGCTGACAGCGAATCTTATAATCAAACCCGTTGCAAATTTACTGTTTGTATGGTATGAACCCCTGGAACCTAAGACTACTTTGCCCCATTTTACCGCCTTCGTTTACACTACGCGCGATCGGTTTCTTACTGAAATGTGCGGACGTACATAGTCACTTGACATTTCACAAGGTGCATGAATACATGGCGGACATTTTAAATGACAAGAAATATTTTTCATGAAGTTTTTACCTCATTTAATAGCATGTTTTCGGTTCAAGAACAAGAAGAGAAGGTGAAAGAAGGGAAAACGGAGGGAAGAAAGAATGTTTAATGCGTTTAAATACTTTTTCGATCAGCTCCAAAACAAGATTGCTACTGCTGATATTTTGGTTTTTGAAAAAGCGTTAAAAAGACAATCTTCTAAATTTTCTCATTGGTCGCTTGTGTCACGTGAAACTGTTTTCAACCACGTCTGCCAGAAATATGTTTATTTTACTTTTCTTTTATTCTTGTGAGAAAAGCATGTGGGCGTATTTGAAATTATGTCGTTGCTGGAAGAACTTATTTTTGTGCAAAATGCGTGGAGAAATTGAAATGAATAAATGTTTGTTTATTTGTGTGTTCGCACGCGCGCGCGCGTGTGTGTGAGTGAGTGACAGCAAAATACTCCCCCCAGATTGAAAAAAGATATAAAACTGTTTTTCTCTATTTTTTTTTTTTTTTTTTTTTTCAAAATTTAACGTATTCCTTAAAACGTTTCAGCCAGTGTACTTTCCTGCTGGTTCGCGTCGGCGTTTTGTATAACAGTAAGAGATTGCTTCAGTGGGGGAATAATTTGAAAATCTTCTTCTATTTATGCCGATTTAAGTCTGTCCAATGCGATAGTGTCTTTTTCCCCGTTTTTTAAAACAGTGAAATATTTATCCAGCCTGGCTTTTTCACTGAGCCATTCCTAACAAATACGTGTTTGGTGGTGTGAAGATCTTTTGGGATATAAGATTGTCTGTCTGTCCTCCTGGTGTATGTGAAATTTAGACATTTTGTCTTTCAATTCTGTTACGAACGTGGTTGTAGGTGAGATCTCTGTGTGTTGATCAAAATATTGACCCGGTAGAGTCAAAGTGGAACCGAAAACTACCTCAGCTGGTGTGCTTTGTAAGTTTTTTACAGAGTTCCATATCATTAATAGTATCAAAGATGTATGGTCTGCCCAGTCTATGCTGTTCAGACTCATTGCCAGGGAGGTTTTTAATTGCTTGTGAAAGCGTTCAACCAAGCCATTCGAGGATGGGTGATATGCCATAACCTTGATGTGGTTCGTTCCCGGTAATTGATTAAATTACGCAAAAAGTGTCGATTGGAACTGCGAACCTCTGTCTGTCGTAATGACTGTGGATACTCCGAAAATGGCTATCCAGTCCTAAAATATGGCCCTGGCTATTGTTGAAGCTGAAGTATCCTTAATGGCTATGACAGTAAACCATCTGCTGAATCCATCGACGATAGTCAGGATGTGGGTAACGGTCCTACCAAATCGATGCGGATGTTGGTGAATCTAGCATCGGGTGTGCTAAAGGAACCCAGTGGTGATTTCGTGTGTCTGTGAATTTTGTGCTTTTGACAAGGTATGCACGTCTTAGTGCAATTTTGAATATCTGTGTTCATATTCAGCCACACAAAAAAAAATTATCTCTTTTTCCTGGGTGAGATAAATTGTGAAGATGTTGGAAAACTTGTCATCTGAGGCTAGGTGGTATGTATGGTCGTGGTTGTTTCTTTGCCGTGTCGCAATAAACAATCACTGTACTGAAGGGTACAGGCATTTTTTAAGGATTGTAAGGTTGTGTTTTCCTGAACATCTTTAAGCGTTGTGTCTGATTCCTGTTCTCGTGCTATCAATTCCATGCTTAGCAAGCTGGAATTTAGAGAAGTGATCATGGCTCTGAATAAGGCGTTTGCTACAATGTTCTCCCGGCCTTTCACGTAGCTTATATCTGTGGAGTACTGTGCAATGTAATCGAGATATCTGATTTCTCGTGGGCCATGTTTGTCCACATGTGTGTATAGCGCATAAAGTTAACGATTTGTGATCTGTGTAGATTGTGAAATTTCTGCCTTCCAAGATGTGTTTGAAATGTTTAATCGCCAGATAAATTGCCAATAATTACCTCGAAAATGTGCTGTATTTTCTTTGTGTTTTGTTTAGCTTAACTGTAAAATGATATAGAGGCCATCCCATCTTTGGTCAGCTGGTGTATGACTGCCCCTACGGCTACATCTGACGCGTCCGTTTTAAGTGTGAGTCTGGTATCTTCCCTGTTATTTATGTAAGTCGGTTATATTCCACAGGATTAGTGAATCCCTTAACAAAGGCTTCCTTTCTAGGGCAATTGCTCTTGACATATCAAAGGCCTTCGACAAGGTATGGCATAAGGGTCTACTTCACAAGATTTCCAGCTATGGTATAACTCGAAATGTTTTCTCAATCATTAAATCATTTCTCTCCGATAGGCTCATAAGAGTAGTGGTAGATGGACAAAAATCGGAGGCCTGCAATATAAATGCTGGAGTCCTTCAGGGGTCAATCCTGGGCCCAACTCTCTTCCTGATCTACATCAATCCTCCCTAAACACATACTTAAATCATTCGTTGACATCTATGCTGATGACACGACCATCTACGGTAACACATCAAAGGCTGTAAATGACAAAGTTCTCTCTGATTCTCTCTCCTCTGATCTCGAGCGTGTGGTTCAGTGGGGAAAGACGTGGCTGGTTACCTTTAATGCATCCAAAACCAAACTCCTATTCTTACATCATCAACGCTCTGATCCCCATCTGGCATCAATTGTGATGGATGGCTCTCGTCTGGGTGAGGCCCCGTGTTTTGACAAGCTTCTGGGTTTGACCTTTACTCCTGATATATCACTATCTGCCGGTCACTGAGGTGTGACCGACAGACGTGTTATAGTAAATGTCTTAAAGCGGTCTCATGAAGATATGAAGATGGGCCAGTCATTAGGGTCTGTGTAGCAAGAAGAAAATCATACCTGAGATGTTGGATCTGGGTGTGGCTCCTTTCCTTTCTCAAGATGATCTCTTCACCCTGGTGGCATTCTGGTGGGAATCTTCATCTCTTTGTCCTCAGGGCCGCCTTTCGACTTCAGACATTAATGAAGGCATTCATGGCAGACACAAGAAAAATGACACGTGACACAATTGTAATATACATAAGGTATAACTAACTATTTTATTTTAGATTAGAGATACAATATATATTACAAAACAAACAATTTACAATTAATTTTTACAATTAAAACTGGATGATAGGCTTTTCGAAGCTAACTAACCTACCCTAACTAGTGTTGAGGGAGGGGGTGCCCCCCCCCTCATTTACGGAGAAACAGGCTATGCGTCCTCACATCATGGTGGTCGTGCAGGAAAGAGACAGAAAGATAGCAAGGGAATTATGGGAAGGGATTTCTTTGTATCTCTACGCTCATGGACAATTTACCACCCGTCCATGCTGCAGAGTGTGTTAGAAACAGTGGCACAAGGAAATAGTGCCACACTGATCTGAAATGGAACACGTACATCAAGTCTGTTGCCAAGGTCGCTGGAAAGATGGTGGGATCCTTCTACCGCTCCAGAAGATATCTCACTGCTGATGCAATTCTATATCAATATAAAAGCCAAGTACGTCCAAGGATGGAATACTGTTGCCATATCTGGGCAGGTGCTGCTAAAAACAGCCTATCCTGCCTTGACAGAGTACAAAATAGACTTCGTGGCTTAGTGGGGGATGCCCTTTTCTCTACCCTGCAACCTCTCTCCCACAGAAGAGACGTTGCAAGCCTATCCTTGCTTTATCGTCATTTCCATCGCAGGTGCCCGTCTGAACTCCAATCTCTGGTCCCCCCTCGCCAATCTTTCACGAAAAACACCCGTCTAGCTGAATCCACTGTGAAAAGTTTCCCCCACTCTATATCTGTGCCTAAATCAAAACGCAGATTCCATGAACAAAGCTTCTTTCTTATAACTGCACGCCTGTGGAACTCTGTTCCGTCTGCCTGCTTTCCACCTGACTACAACTTGGATGTCTTCAAGTCCAACGTTAACAAATTCTTAATGAACCGCCCCCTTAAGTAAACACTTCATCAAATCTCCACACTAACGTAATGTACTTGCAATAACCCTTATCCCTGAGTGGCTTCCGGGCCTTGATTAGTGGTGATCACTGTGTAAAAAAAAAAGTCAGCTTTGTGAAATTTGCAAGGGCTTTCTTCACTTGAGTAAAAGCTGCTAAGGCTGGTTCATCTAATGTTAACTGTTGGTTCTTGGTCTTGTTCTGCAACAGCGATATTAGTGGCGCGAAAATTTCAGAGCAGTTGGGTAAGAATCGCCTGGAGTAGTTGATTATCCCTATAAATCGACGGACTTGTCGAACAGACGTGGGTTGTGGAAAATTAGCGATGGTACTCAATTTTTCAGGTAGTGGTGATATTCTGCCCTTGTCGATCCTGTGTCCGAGGAAATTGATTTCTGATTGACCAAATATGCATTTTTCAACGTTTATTTTGAGGCCATAGTGAGATAATCTCTGGAAAGCTTGATCCAGGTGCTGTTTATGTTCGTCAAGGTTTTTACTAGCAATCAGGATGTCATCCACGTCTGCAAATATGAATGGTAATCCTCTGAAAACTTCATCTATTAAACGTTGGAAAGTTTGACTAGTGTTTCGAAGCCCAAAGGGCATGCGGGTGAATTCATAAAGTCCAATTGGTGTGGTCAAGGCTGTTTTGTGGATATCCTCCTCTGCTATGGGAACTTCGTAGTATGCCTTCACTAGATCCAACTTTAAAAAAGTTTTTGCGTTCTGTAATCCAATCGCAAAATCGTGGATGTGAGGTATCTGTCCAATGCAGTTTGTGCATTTCGTCTTCTGAAATCGCCACATGGGCACCAGGATGTACTGTCTGATTTCTGCACCATATGTAAGGGAGAAGACCATGAGCTTTTTTAGGGTCGAATAATTCCCTGTTGTAGCATGTGCTGAAATTCCTCGCTATTTATCCGGTTTTAAATGTCTGGGGTGGTGTGGACTGGTGGTCCGGTCGTTTTAATGTCTGAGACAGCTGCGGATATTTTTGAAGTAATCTGCGGATAGATGGGTCCTCAGGTAGGGCTGAACTGATACCTGTTGACTGGTATTGAGTGGAGACTCCTTTGACCACCAACTTCGTTTGGTTGTCTGTTAATGCGTGGTTGGTCATGTTCGCAGACAAGTTGAATTTCGCCAGGAAATCTGCTCCTATGTGTTGTTACGTCGGCTATGGTAGAAATCCACATGAAAGTTCGCCTCAAGCCAATGTTGATAGTTAGTGATTTATCCCCGAATGTGGATATCTTGGTTGGGTCATAATCTTCTGACTGATCAGCGGTGGGATTACGCTTACTTCGGCGCCAGCGTCTATTAGAAAATTATATCCGTGCGTGCTGTCACAGATATAGAATAGACGACCTTTTACAGAGGGTCCAGCGACAGCCGCCGTCTTTACTGGCTGGTATCCTCATTTCCCTGTTTTGTTCTGTTACTGAAAGAATTTACTATGGTAAAAACGGTGTCCAGCTATTCTGTCGCGTTCCACGTTTCTACTTCTGCTGGTACACCTTCGTCTATAGGGCGGCCTGTTGTGATGTGAGCGCTGGCGATCTGCCTTCAGTAAATCCTGTATTTGTTTGGACAGCTTCTCGACCGTTGCTTTTAGTTCGGCTAACTCTTCGTCTCTTCATTGCGTCGGCTGTTGTTGTAGTGAGTTTACTCGGCGTTCACAGAGGTTCTCGTGAATCCGGTCTACTATTTCCGCCAGTTTATCAGGCTCTGTTTCTTCTGCACTATTGATGCCACAAACTCCTCATGATGTTCTCCGACATCTTGTTATCTCCCAAAAGAGTGTGCAATGCGATGGAGTGCGGTCTCCAAGTTCGACCTGCATAAAGAGGTTGCATAGCATCGACTCGTTGGATAAGCCAGTTCATTTTAGAATTGCTTCCTTCAACCAGTCGTAAGGGTTTTCTTCTGGTATAGTTTCGAGTAAATCTATTACCTCCTCCACGACGTTGGTAGGTAATTTCTTGACCAGGTAAGTGTATTATGTCCTTTGCGACGTTATCCACTTAGCATCGAATAAAGCTTGGATTTGGATGAACCAGGATTTGATGGTGGCTGGGTTAAATACCGGGATGTTTAACGATATGGTGGCTGGAGATATTTCTGAAAGTGACGAATCCATGTTCTTGTTTTGCTTGATTTAATCCCGAAAATGATTTGGAAGTCTTTAAATTGCCGGTCTCTGTTCTTTGCGTAGGCAAGGAGTGGGTGTAGACGGATGGGAGAATAACGTGATGTGGAACTGTAGGGTTGTAGAAGGATGTGCATGTTTTTATCTCATGGTCGGGTATCACCAATTTGTAGGGGAAAAGAAGTTTAAGTGAAATTAAATCTCTTTGCCCCAAACAAAATAATAAAAAAAAGGAATAAAACAAAATGGCACCTCCTTCTCGTTTAAAATGCACCGCATTTATTTTTCAACAAAAATAACAAGATGAACAAGCAAAGGTCTGATTAGCAGAAATTCTTGAGAAATCATTTTTTTTTTTTTACATAGAAGTCACTACTTATCAAGGCCCGGAGGCCACTCGGGGATAAGGGTTATTGCGTGTACAGTAATCATTAGTAATGGAGATCTGATAAAGTGTCTTACTTAAGAGGGCGGTTCATCAGGAACTGGTTTATATTGGACTTGATTAGAATGTTAGATGAAAGTCCTTCGTTGAATTAATAAGATTAGAAGGTGAAAGTCTTGTATGAAAATAATGTCTTTATTTCAAGGTTTGTGTTTCAACTGGCGAAGTTTGCCTTATTCAAAAGTTGATGAGGAAAGTAGTCCGTTGTTATTAATTCTTATAGAAAATGTATGGAATGAGTGCGTGTGTGCATAAGTGTGATTTTTGAGTGACCGCATGTAGTTTTGACAGCTTTGAAAGCAACGATGTTATGAAACCGAGAGGCATGTTCTCGTGTCACGTCAGAGCGAGAAGAGAAGGTGAAAGAAGGGAAAAAGGAGGGAAGAAAGAATGTTTGATGCGTTTAAATACTTTTTGGAATCAGCTCCAAAACAAGATTGCTACTGCTGATATTTTTGTTTTTGGAAAAGCGTTAAAGATCTTCTAAATTTTCTCATTGGTCGCTTGTGTCATGTGATACTGTCTTCAACTACTCCCGCCAGAAATATATTCATTTTACTTTTATTCTTGTGAGAAAAACGTGTGGACGTATTTTTGAAATTATGTCATTGCTGGAAGAACTTATTTTTTGTGCAAAATGCGTGGAGAAATTGAAATGAATAAACGTTTGTTTATTTGTGCGCAAGCATGTGTGTGTGTGTGTGTGTGTGTGTGTGTGTGTGTGTGTGTGTGTGTGTGTGTGTGATAGCACAAATCTGAACATATTAGTTACATTATGAATTAGTAATTTTATAGTGTATCTATCGTTTTCTTTTGTTTTTCTATGGAACCTTAAATTGTGTAAACCAGTTAAGGGTATGTAATTGTTGATTTAAAGTTTTTCATTTTCTTAGACTACAAGGGTTATATGATCTTATCAGCAATTAAGTATTCATTTTTTTATTTTTTTATTTATTTACTTATTTTTATTTATTTATTTTTATTTTTTATTTATTCATTTTTTTTTCACCATTGTTTTTTTTTCGGCAGGAACAAAGGATAATACGACATCTACTCTACCCTCCACCCTCGTATTTAATAATAACTATTTTTTTTAACGTAACTGTTGATATTGCTAGGGTTTGAGCTAAGTTTCCAAAACCATTATTACAGTTTCAGTAATTGCTATCCATCCTATTAATCGTTTAATTGACATTAAGTTAAGTTTAATTAACATTAAGTTAAGTTTAATTGACATTAAGTTAAGTTTAATACTCAGAAGTTGTATTACTTTGCCCTTCGAACTTTCATATTTAGATTTGTGTTCCCTATATTTTACTGCCTAGTGATAATATTTTGAGTTTATTCGACTCAGGTTTAAGTCTCGAGAGTAGGAATTTATTTCCGTGGACACAACTTTGTATGGCATCCAGTTTTTTGTTTTAAATTACCTCTTTAGAATGCACTGTGTGATAAGCTTCACGCAAGCATAGGTTGCATCTTTTGGATTTGCTTCGTTGGTATCTTCTACCCTTGTCCACAAATGACCATTTTATTTCGAATTATTTCTACGTAGTTCTCTGATCCCCTAATGCAGTTGTGTTGTTCTTTTTGTTTTTAATAATTATTCTAGTATTACTCTCATTTACATTATTGTTTCTATCACCATTAGGTTCATTCAACAGTCCGGTTTTAAATGATGCTATGTGGTTTCTGTATCTGTCCTTGAATGCATAACCTGTACCACCCAAGTATACTTTCTTACTGCTATCCACCTTAACCTCCCATTTGTATACAACTTCAGAAATCAAGCAATTACCCTTCAATGGGCATTCATTCGGTACCCTACCATTGAATTTTCTCCCTAAATCTATTGTAGGGGAAGTCGGGGTAAGTTGAGCCAATTTTCCATTTTGGCTCTTCAGAACCCAAACGACTAATTATTTTGCAAAGATGAGTGTATTATTATAAAATTCTTTTATTTGGGAACATTTTGAAACAAGTTGCAGTTTTCTGCTAGTACACCTAAACCGACCATGTGCTTTACAAAAATGCATATCAAATGGCTCAACTTGCCCCGACCATGGGGCAAGTTGATCCAACCTCTGGGGTAAGTTGTGCCACACAGGGGTAAGTTGTGCCCCGCAAAAATGTGTTGCAAATACAGAAAGAACAAGGCCAAAATTGTTGCTGTGGTTATAAAACAAATTATAATAATGAAGTAGAAATGTTAATTACAGCGAATGAACCAGCACAAAATTTGAAACATATATCTGAAAGTAAGTTAATGAAGTTGCCACTGTGACAAGTCACAGCTGAAAACGAGCTGGCTAGAACAACGGACAGAACTGCCAACCCTATTTGGCTGTGGCAGCTTGTAAACAACATCTTCTGCATTGAAACCCGCTGCGTCCTTTGGGTTTGGAACAAACACAGGCTTGTCCGTTCCTACCTTCCCAGCAACTTTTTGGCATAAGTCTGGAACATTGAACAATGAATGCAATAAGAGCTGGCATTTGTAGAGAGGCACTTGCCTCTCCTGGCACGTTTAGCCAATCAGGCGCCTCCAAATGGAATAACCCACCATGCCTGACTAATTGTAGGCTAGTCCATAATGGTGGAGAGGGGAGGTAATGCATTCTTGATTCTACAATGATAATAATAATAATAATGTTAAAAATAATAATGATAATAGTAATAATAAAAATAATTATTATTATTAGAATAACCCAGCCAGCCTGAATGATCGGCCCATCATCGGCCCATTACATAACCGACGATCAGCCGACAAACACTGTAATGGGCCGATGATGGGCCGATCATTCAGGCTGGCTGGGAACAAAGCGCCTGTACAGCATGCAAATTCCTATCCAAGCACGGCTTACACATCTTAAACATTTACCAGGTAAGCCATAGATCTAATTCTTATACAAGTAGAGCATGAAACTTATACAACATGCATTTTGAATTCACTCTATAACAGGCCTACTGATGTGGTTGCACATTCATCTGTTTTTTTGAAAACGTGTAAAAAGACATATGGGGCAAGTTGGGCCAGTGGCACAACTTACCCCATTAGCATTGGCTCAACTTACCCCAATCTGACCTCATTGAATTGTCTGTTCAAATGCATGCATCTGATGTGTGGTGAATGTAAAAACCTTTTACAGGTATGAAGGCAAGTAATTGAACAAACAACTACCACATATTATATCTAATCAAACTATTACTACACACAAGAAACATGCACTCACCTCTGTAACGCTTTTTTTTACTTTTTTGGCACGAAATCTGATTTGCTTTTACTGCATCAACCTCCGATATTGGTTCAGCAAAACAAAATGGTGGAGGTTAAAGTCACGTGATCAGTCGTTTATAGATTGCATACAAACTTGGATTGGCTTAGTCAATTGTGGTTAAAAGGGGGTGGCTCAACTTACCCCTATGCTCAACTTACCCCGACTTCCCCTACCTGCTTCATTTTTATTCCTATTTAGCAGTGAATCGATTTTTCTATTGTTAGAACCTATTATAGCGCTTGTGAGGTTTGCCGCGGTCGAGCATGATAACTTGACCGTGTTCCTATTTATTATTTTACTTAGTCTGTTTTCAGGTGGAAAGTTTTCTTGATTATTTTATAGAATTCTCTAGGGATATCATTTAGAATATGCTTACTGTACGGGGGAGGGAACCAAACTTGTTTCCTTTGCCTATTTCTCCTATTTTTGACGTTATTGCTACTCCTATGCCTTATATATATGCTACTCCTATGCCAATATATATATATATATATATATATATATATATATATATATATATATATATATGTATAAGGAATGAAAAAATATACCAGCGGTGGTTGACGTTATGTTTAAAGAAAAAATAGAAAAAACCGAATGAAATTATTAAAAAATCAACGTTTCGTCCTTGTTTCCGAGGACATCTTCAGGATAATTGAAATAAAAATGGGATAAAAGAAAAAGTCATAGATCGTGCGAAAAAAGACAGTTTTTTAAAATCCAACCCATGTCGGGAAAGGACGTTCCTGAAGATGTCCTCGGAAACAAGGACGAAACGTTGATTTTTTAATAATTTAATTCGGTTTTTTCTATTTTTTCTTTAAACATATATATATATATATATATATATATATATATATATATTGCCTATATAACCTCCAAAGTTAAGCAACGATGAGGCTGACTAGATGGGTGACCATTTGGAGAATGCTAAGTGTCGTATGTGTTGAAAAAACTCCTGCATCTCCTATCACAGTTGGGCCACCATAGAAATTGCCGAAATTGCCAAAAGAAATTAGCGTATTTTTAGCAAAATGCGCAGTTATTTATCGAAAATATATAATTATTTTATTTTACTTTTTTTTGCTAATCTGAAAGATAATAATTATTTTTAACTTATTCAACGAATTTACCACTTCAAAACACAAAAGATGAAAAATAAAACACGGATCGGATTTTAAACTTGTAAATCTGATACGTGCACTGTTTTTTTTTTATCTACAATCCTCACCCTCCTGCAATACAATATAGTTTGCTCAGTTCCGGTCAATTATTTTACCCCCCCCCATTTGAGTAGAGCACTGTTGTAAATAATTCTCACTCGCTACTTAACTGGCTGAAATATGCGAAGCTCACGGTTTGTTTACAAACTGGCAGTTTGAGCACTCTACAAGTAGTGGATGGATGTTTGCTAAATAGACATTCGGGCGAGTTATTTGCAGGCGTCGCTTCCGTGGTCGAGAGGTAGAGCTGCCGACTGTCAACACGGCAGTTCTAGGTTCGATCCTTGGCTTGGGAGAGGTGCTAGTCTAGCTGCATTGATGAGTTGTGATACAACGAAACAGGACTGTATGTCGATGACTACAAATATATATATATTTATGGTCAGAAGAACTCTACTCGATAACGAATAGCCTATGCAAGAATATAGAAGAGCTAGGACCACCTTTCTTTCTACTATAGAAGACAGAAGTTTAACCTAAAAAAAAAAAAAATAAAGAATAAAATAAAAAAAATAAAAAAGTAAAATTACCATACACATGTGCGCACTATAAACTATAAATAGATATAAAATCCGGGGAAAGGAAGTGAAGCCGTCACACTAACAGGGTTACGCTCGCTGACAGACGCGACAATTTTGAAGATGGGCAAACAATATAAGCTAAGTTAATTTAACAAATCCTAATATTACCAAAATGGCAACTGCTTTTTTTTTCTTAATTTTGACTAATGTATTTTAACTATATGCGCATATATTGTCTTTAACTCTTTGCTTCCATGCGAGTCGTTTCTTCTATGACTTTATTTTTTATTTATTTATTCACTTTGTTTATTTATTTCTCTTTTTGCTTTTACCAACTGTGTATACCTTCTCTTTAAATGTATTTATTTAATGCATTTTAATTACATATGCGTAAAAATGGTCTCTAACACTTAGTCCCACGCGAGCCGTTTTTATGGTCAGAAGAACTCTACTCGATAACGAATAGCCTATGCAAGAATATAGAAGAGCTAGGACCACCTTTCTTTCTACTATAGAAGACAGAAGAACTTTATTTAAGTAGTATACTTAATATATGC
Organism: Euprymna scolopes; assembly: GCF_053919585.1. Taxonomy (NCBI): domain Eukaryota; kingdom Metazoa; phylum Mollusca; class Cephalopoda; order Sepiida; family Sepiolidae; genus Euprymna; species Euprymna scolopes. Next base: position 65,319,884 of record NC_136493.1, on the reverse strand, counting down.
AATCACCGTACGCTTGCTTGTATTTAAGTGTCCTCCATGATACCCATACCATACCAAACCACTGCACGTGGCTCATTATTTGACTGGCACTATATTTGTAACTGCAATATACATAATACCAGCTGTGATACTAGGGCTAATTTTCTGAATAGATGCAACACTCTGCGCCTGACCTTAATGACTACAATTCCAAATCCCAACGAACTTGCTGTCCCTATAACTGGGAGGGAAAAACCTAATAGCTAGCTACGAAATCTAATACATTTTACCTCCAAGACGATTGCGTTTGTCTTACCTGCATGCATAAAAAAAAAAAAAAAAATTCCTCCCTTCTTCAAACTAAACCTTACCTGTAACTCAAAATCCTAATGGAAATCCATCTGTAAATAAATAACCCCTCTTCTCTTGAACGCTAACAATCTACTCCTTCCAACCTATCCGCCACTAAACTCCCACATTGCTCCGCATCTGTAGTTGAATCGCTAACTTCCAGCCCCTAATCCCTCACATGCAAATTGTTTTAATAGCCATCACTAAACATCTACACATTTCTACCTCTAAGGCATGCATTACAGCTCATTCATATCCAGTAAGGGACTTAACAGCCTATGCACACAAAGGCAGGTACTTAACAGCCAAAGTACCCAGAAACAAAGCGATATGCACTACACAACTGTCTCCTCGAGTTTTGCAACGATTAATTACGTTATTGAAACGACACTCCTTGTTATGCAAAACGCCCCATGACTCTTACTAAAAAATACCTACAACTTCAACTCTATACGCACCTACTGAAAACCTGCCCATATATCTATTCACCTAATTACGCATGACTCAAAACTTGCTGTCTTATCCATGCTATATTGCACTTACATCTTAACCCTCCTATCATCTAAAATAGCTCGGGCACAACTCGTAGCTCAATTCTTAATACCTACTCATACTGTAACACTATACTAGACCTAAGCTAACATTAATAAAATAAAAAAAAAAGGGTAAGACTAAAATCACATTATCTCCTCCCTAACAAGCCCTCTTACAAACATAGACGCTTACACTGCATGAACTTCACCCACCCCCTTTATCCATTAACAAGTAAATAGCATGTCCCTAAATCACTTTGAGGAGTGTAACTAATCAGTAGAGATATAATCCCCCACAAACTAACCCAGTAACACTAACAACGCGGGGTCGCAGAAATACCTGGATTAGAACCTAGGTGCGGAGAAAACCCTCTCAGGGCTGACGGACCCAGTAGGTCTTTCCAGATCATCCGTCTAGGAGAAGGAAAACTCTGAAACTAAACCAAAGGGGAGAGAGGCCTCTTCAGTCTTGGATGACAACCTTCCTAGAGCTGGTGACTCAAACAAATTCACCGGTTTGCAAACCTAAATTGCTTAAGGAGTAGATAGGCTCTGTCTATCGCCCGGCTTCCATACTCCTTCTTTGCCTATTAGTCAAGCGCAGAGACACTATCTCAGTGATTCGACAGAAACACCCAGCGGTAGATCTTGTTTCCTGGCTAGGGCAATGAACGCCGTTCTTCCCCATTCCCAGCATGCCCCACCCCTAAAACTGAACATTTGGGAGTGCTTGAGTATAAGATATGCCTTAGCGATTAGATTGGGTTGACCTTCTTCTAAAGGGTTGAGGGTACCGGATTGACAGTTCCTGGCTGCTGTTCCCGACTGGTAGTACAGGAGCCCTAACTCTTTGGTAGCGCTTAGAGCGGCTGCTCCATCAACAGTTGAATAATATCGGGTTGTTTGCAGTGCCATGACGCGCATGGAAAGGGATCCTGCACTCATCCCCGGTGGGTTTTCCTGAGGCCACAATCCTAATTGGAGAAAGGTCAGCTGATGGTCTACTTGTGATGCATGTCTGAAGCTCCGCATAACCTCTTGTTTAGCTCCCCCTTACCGAAACTCTTAAAAAAAAAATATGACGACAGTACAATCTAAAAATAAGCTTAAACCAGGATTAGGGACAAACAAATTCAACTTGCCTCCTCCCTTGAGGCTCTCATTCACAAATATCCGTGGGCTTAGAACTAACTTAGCTGATGTTGAAGCATTTCTCTTAACAAATACCCCGGATATCTTAGCACTAAGTGAGACTAACCTACACTCCTCCATTCCCTCTAACCACTTTAACATGCCTGGATATCTCCCACTCTGCCGTAAGGACTCTGACAGACATATGCACGGACTTGGAGTTTACATTCGTAATACCCTTCCCTTGACTAGAGAAACAAACCTAGAAACAGATGATCAAGCCTTTATGTGCTTTAGACTAAACGTGCAACACAGTATTAGCTACTATTATTTTCTCTACCGCTCTCCCTCGACTCAGGAATGCTCCATAATAAACAAAGTATCTGACAGCATAGACACGGCACTGTCCCTCGACACTAGCGCACAAATACATGTGTTTGGTGACTTTAATGTCCACCACAAAAACTGGCTTGGATTCTCTACTCACACAGATGCAGCGGGCAGCACAACCCATAGCTTCGCTATATCTCACTCCCTATCACAAATTGTTACGTTTCCAACCCGTTTCCCTGACCAGGAAGAACAACACACATCACTTCTAGATCTGTTTTTGACCACAGTTCCCGATGACTGCATAACGAAGGCCCACAGCCCACTCGGGAACGCTGATCATGCAGTGATAATGGTTGAAATCGCCCTAAACTCTAGACCCAAAACTGAAGAGCCAGTGCTCAAAACAACGAGATATTATAATAAGGCTGACTGGGAAGCCATCAGGGAACTAATTAGAGATGCTCCATGGAAAAATATTTTCTCTCTCCCTGCTGAACAATGTGCAAACGAGACCACTGACTGGTTCAAAACTGCAATCGAAGCGCATGTTCCCATGCGGAAATTTTATAGTAAGCCCCACTCTCCCCAATGGTTTACGTCGACTTGTGCAACTGCCATTACTCAAAAGCAGCATGCATACCGTAGGTTTAACCGACATAAGTCCAGTTCAAACAGACTGAAGTATATAGAAGCTAGAGATAACGTTAAGAAAGAAATAGCGACAGCTAAGAGAGAATTTACGGAAACCACTAAAAAGCGCATCGAAGCACAAAAACTAGGAACTCGAGACTTCTGGAAAATCTACAACAGTGTAGTAAATAATGGGCAATCAACAATTCCCCCACTAACCAACAATCACGAGGTTGTCTCCTCAGCAACCGACAAGGCTAACATGCTTGCCAGTCAGTTTGCCTCAAACTCCACACTGGACTCTTCCAACCACCCCCTACCTGACTTTCCTATGCGGACAGACGCCACATTAGACGATCTGAAAACCACCCCTGCTCAGGTGCATGATATCATAAAAAACCTTGACACCTCAAAAGCATGTGGACCCGATCTTATCCCAGCTGTGCTATTAAAAAAGTGCTCAGCCGAAGTAGCTCCAGTTCTCTCCAAACTCTACAACAAATGTCTTAATGAAGCTTGCTTTCCGGGCTGTTGGAAAACTGCTTCTGTTGTACCAGTATTCAAGAATTCTGGCGAAAGGACAGACCCATCAAATTATTGCCCCATTAGCCTCCTCCCACTTTTTGCCAAAATATTTGAGACCATAATTAACCATGCTCTAGTCCATCATCTTACAGATGCTAAACTACTGACTGACAAACAATATGGATTTAGACAAGCCCGTTCCACAGCAGACATCCTCACTGTGATCTCTGAACGTATATACCATTCACTGGACAAAGCGGGGGAAGGCAGAGCGGTAGCTCTAGATATATCTAAGGCTTTTGACAGGGTATGGCATGAGGGTCTCCTCAGTAAAATCAGATCATACGGTATCACTGGTAGAATACTTAACATAATTAAATCCTTCTTAGATAAGAGAAAAATCCAGGTAGTCCTCGACGGTCGCACATCTAAACAATATGATATAAATGTGGGAGTGCCCCAGGGTTCTATCCTTGGACCTCTATTGTTCCTGATATTCATAAATGACCTCCCCGACAACATTGCCTCTGAGATGGGTATATATGCTGATGACACTACACTCTATGGCAGACACGACAGGAAGACGAATGAACACATTTCTAAAGAAATGGCAGAAACATTAGAGGAAGACCTCCAATCTGTAGTGGAATGGGGACAAAAGTGGTTGGTCGCGTTCAATGCTGCCAAGACTAAACTAGTTTCATTCAATAATTACAAGAAACCCTCTCTACCACCCATAGCAATGGCCAACGACTCTTTATCTGAGAGTCCATCTTTCAAACTCCTTGGCCTAACGTTCACAGGAAACATGAGTTGGAACAATTACATTGAAGGCATTGCCAGGGCCGCTGCAAGAAAGGTAGGCTCTCTCTACCGTGCTAGAAAACTACTAACACCCGAAAGTATCCTGTACCTCTATAAGGCCACCATTCGCCCATGTATGGAGTATTGCTGCCACATCTGGGCTGGTGCATCTGCTACTAGTCTCTCGCTCCTTGACAAGGTTCAAAAGAGAGTCGCAAACCTGATAGGCCCTGAACTGGCATCTAAGCTTCAGCCTCTGTCCCATCGACGAAATGTTGCATCCCTCTGCCTGTTCTACAAGTATTTTTAGTGGTGAATGCTCTGACGAACTGCAATCACTTGTGCCCCCATGACGCGAGCACCCTCGACAAACCCGACAGGCTACTAGATCCCACCCCCACACTGTAGAGGTCCCTAGATGTAAAAGATCTTTTTACTCCAATAGTTTCTTCCCCAGAACCGCAAGACTCTGGAATTCCATTCCAGGTCCCTGCTTCCCCAACAGTACTGACGTGCAGAAGTTCAAGTGTAACGTGAACCGACACCTTGCTGCCCAAATCCCTACATTGTACCCCAGTAGTTGTTGCCCCTGATAGTAGCCCCCTACACCAAAGTGGCAATTTGCCTTGTTTGGGGTGAAAATGTAATTAAAAAAAAAAATATATATATATATATATATATATATATATATATATATATATATATATATATATATATATATGGACATAAGAATCAGACGAAAACAAAAATCCAACTGATCAGTCTTAAAAACGCCTGGACTTTTTTTTAAAGTAAAATGTTTGTTTATAAGACTCATACTTCTGCTGTAGATAATGATGATGATAACAAATTTCACACATTATTTATGCAATTGTTTTTTTAAAATAATGTGTGACATCTGTCATATTCATCATTATCTACAGCAGGTGTGAGTTTTATGAACACACTTTTTATTTAAAAAAAAAAGTTCAGCCGATTCAGCTGATCGTTTGGATTTTGTTTTCGTCTGATTTTGACGTCCATTTATTTGTAAAGCTGCACAAACACTTCAACAAGTGACTGTCTCTTCAACAAATTGTTTGTATTGGATTGTTTTTCTTTTTTTATGTCAAACTCATTTAATCGTCCCCATCACCATTATCGTCGTCTTGATCATTGAGGATTTATGACTTTTGGAACGCACTTTCATGTGTATTTTACATGTATGTGTATGTGTACGTGTGTATATGCGTATGTATGTATATGCATATATGTTTGCCTCTTTGTGTGTACATGCATATGTATGTTTGTGTAAATCTGTATATATGCATGTATGTGTGCATGCATGTGTTTATTTCCATGCGTATGTGGGATTGAGAGGGCTCCTGTAAACCGTGGTGTAAGCAACCACTCTAGGAAAAGCAAATCTCTGATTTAAAAAATCATAAAGCGGGAGGCCAGTACCCACAGTAAGCTGATCTGCAGTTTAACTTGTCGCTGGCTATCTTGCTCTTGCTTGTTGTTGGATGTCAACATTTTAAACCGAGAGAGATTTAGCTGTCGTACAAAGCTAAAATTCTGTAACATCATTTTTGTATAAACATCCCCTCAGGCATTTGTCTATAAAAAATAGTCGTGTGGCGATGGAAAAGTTGTGACGTGTAGGCCTGATATGATGGAAGCATGTAATAATTGATCTGCCACCATTGTATGTATGTATGTATGTATGTATGCATGTATGTACATACATGTATGCATACATACATACATACATACATACATACATATGTATGTATGCATGTATGTATATGTGTCTTTATGTGTTTATATATACATGTGTCTGTATATGTATGTATATCTATGTGTATATGTATGTATATATGTATGTGTGTATATATGTTTATGTGTGTTTGTATGTATATGTATATGTTTGTGTGTGTATGTCTGTATATGTATGTGTATATATGCATATATATATGTATGTGTATAAATGCATATATATGTATGTGTATGTATATGTAGGTAAATGTATGTGTATGTATATATATATATGCATATATGTGTACGTATGTAACCCCTACAGGGCCGGCTCAGATGCACAGGCTTGAAAGAAAGGTGCAACTGGCGCTGATCCCTGTGGCATTACCTTTGTCTCCATTTAGTGGTCGGATTTTTCCCCGTCGCCGTGGTCCGCTCACTTGTTTCCAACCTTGATCCGGCTTCCAAACTGTCAACAGGGCCAGTTCGAAAATAAACTGCACTAAACAACGGTGTTTCCAAAACAAACAAAAGAAGTCAAGGATTAACTTGTTTTTCTTAACATAAAATAATTATTGCTTTCAACTTTACAAATAGGATATACACAACTGCGTTAACCACTTATACAGATTTGAGGGGTTGGCATTCGCTAACAAAGTTCTTTGTCTGTTATCGTCAGTTTACACTGGGGAGACAAAGTTCAACTTAGAAAAAAACAGAAGCGCGTTTCAACCAGGGTGTCAGTTAGGGGGGAGGGAGGTCGCCGAAGACGCGTGGCGAAGTGTCATTTAGACGTTATATTAGAATCGGTCAGTTGTAACTCCACCCCTCTCAATATGTTTTCAAATTGCCGTCCACCAATCAGCAGTCGTCTTTTTTTCAGGGTCCAGTAACGTCCCGCTTCCTAAGGGTGGAAGAGATGTCCAAGTATTTCCCACCGACCTTTGAACTCCCTGACACAGAAGGAAAAAAAAAAAAGAAAGAAAAAAACGAGCTCTAAAATTATCGAAGGGAAAGAAAGGTTTTCCTCCCTTAATTGAATTCATGGTCTTTGCACAACAGAATTATTATTTCAGTAAAGGCAATAATTATCCATATCCCGTGGCTTGGCAACTTTTATAGTTTCGCTATCAGCTGTCGTGTTCCTTAGACCGGATTTTATGACCCCAGTCTGTATTTCAATAACCAAACTTCCTGTCTTCGTTCTTCAAGTAGCCTTCATGGACAATTTCCATTTACTCTTAGCTACTTGACAGTGATTATCTTATTTTCCTTTTGGTGGTCGGTCAATTAACATAACTCTCCACATGTCCTGCTTGAGAATGATGTTTATGACTTCTATTTCAGGTGTAGATACCCTTCGACTATCCATTCTTTTTTTTTTTTGGGGGGGGGTCATTTTGATTATCTGTTAAAAAAACATCTTTCTTTCCACCATCATCACCATTATCATCATCATTAAATTCAACCATGCAAAATCTCCTGAATTCGTGTTAAAGGGACCACCCAGGAGACAGGCTGTCTTTCAATCCACAAGCAAGGTCCCCTCCGCGTCGTCCGGGCCCATTGTATGTGTATATGTATGTACATGTGTGTTTGTATTTGTATTTGTGTGTGTATGTATGCATATGCAGGTATGTATGTATGTATATTATGTAGTGGTCAAGGTCTGGTGTGGGCGTGTGTTAAAAGCACACAGATGTCTTAGCGTCTTTCTGTGCTTCTCCCAGACAAATCAACCCCACGTGCACGTCGTGACCACTGCCACGCAGACGGGTCTCTGATGAACGGCAAGTGTCCTGCGCCATATAACTGGACCTCCACTGCCTTGTGGGCCAAGGTTATTTAACCAAAGGCTAAGGATGAGGTAACCCTGACAGAAACCTCCAGAGGAGCTTAGGCCCTGTAAGCTGCGGCATATATGACCCACCGGCGTGTGGAATATGCTCTGGTGCCCAGCAACCTAAGTTCCAGTCATGGATCAAATGGCATGATGGGTGAAGAAGGCTCTGTAAGCCGTAGTGAAGGCAACCTCCCTAGAAGAAGGAAAACTCTGATATAAAACCTGCGATGACTGCTTCATCCAATGATGTTGACTTGCTCTTCTTTTTGGATCAATGTGGCAGTTGTTTAGAGAGTGGGATTGTCTCGGTGCAAAGTCTTTCCCCACTATAACAATCCTCACGCACAGGCATTGCTCGATATAAATTAGATACATTTTTTACCATCTCGTGTATCTTTATAGCAAAAAAGGCTGGCTGTAGCCTAAAACGGCAAAACATTCAATGAAGTTGGAAAATATGATTATAAACGTAAATGGCAATAAGGGAACTGGAATTTTCAGGGCTTGACCCGGCAGGTGTTTCAGGGCTCCACAGCCTGGACCTGGTCGTCATCATGCTACTGCGAGGAAATATATGACAATGACCATCGGCTGTTGGAATGTGCGGATGCTGCTTGCCTTGCCATCAGCAATAACGCTTCCAGAGCGTAGATCTGCTCTTGTATCTAAGGAACTTCAACGTTATGACATGGACATAGTTGCTCTGTCTGAGACCAGGCTGGCTGATGAGGGACAGTTTTCTGAGTTGGCTGGGGCCTACTCCATTTTTTGGAGTGGTAGAGCGGATGGATGTAAGAGGGAATCAGGCGTGGCTTTTGCTATGAAGGCATGAATTCTTTCTAGCCTGGAAGAACTTCTCTGTAGTGTGAGTGACCGGATCATGACTATGAGGTTACCTCTGGTAAATGGTCGTTATACAACTTTTTTGAGTGTCTATGCACCCACTATGGATGCAACAGAAGATGAAAAGGTCGCTTTCTACCTTGCTTTGTGCAGTGTAGTCAGACGCATTCCCTCTGCTGATAAGATCTTCATTCTTGGAGATTTTAATGCTAGAGTGGGAAGAAATTTTGAAACCTGGGACGTACTGGGTAAACACGGAGTGGGCAAGTGTAATAGCAATGGTCTGATGTTGTTGCAGTTTTGTTCAGAGATGGGTTTTAAAATCGGTAACACCGTGTTCCAGCAGAAGGACAAATACAAGACGACCTAGATGCATCCTGGTTCCAAGAAATGCCACTTGATAGACTATGTGTTAGTCAGAAAATGTGAGATGAGGGATATCTGCAGCGTTCGTGTCATGCGAGGTGCAGAGTGCTGGACCGACCATCGGTTGATCCATGCAAAGATTAAGTGTGTTGTGAAGCCCAAGATGAGGGGAGCTAGTGTGGCTATCCCAAAGCAACTTAATATTGCCCGTCTAAAGAACAATATTGTGAGAGAGAAACTAGTTAAGGAGATGGAAGAGGTTGATTGTGAAAATACTTGGCCTGCTTTTAAGGAATCTGTCTATGAGGTATGTGAGAGAGTATTAGGTTATTGTGAGTGGTAAACATCAGGATTGGTTCAATGAGAATGATACTGAAATTCAGGCTCTGCTTGATTCAAACGCCAGGGCATTGCATGCTTATCTTTGGGGTGGTTTGACGGATGGTGAGCAAGATCGATTGAGGGACAAGTTTAAGGCAATCAAGCACGAGGTGCAGAGGAGGTTGTGTAACATGCAGGATGAATGGTGGAGGCAGAAAGCTGAAGAAATACAGCTCGCCTCAGATTCGAACAACACCAAGGTCTTATACAGCCTACTGCGCGCGGTTTATGGACCATCCAGATCACCTATCACTCCTCTGCACTCGAAAGATGGTGGGGATCTTCTTCGAGACCCTACCGACATTCTTCATAGATGGAGGGAGCATTTCAATGACCTCCTGAACAGACCTTCTTACATTGATCAGGAGTTTGTTAGGTCGATTCCTAGCAATCTGGTCAAGGATATCTTGGCAGAGGTTCCTTCTGTCCAGGAGGTTGAAACAGCTGTCCATAAGCTGAACAATGGAAAGTCTCCTGACCTGAATCGTTTGCATGCAGAGATCTTTAAATGTTCTGGACCCAAGATGATGCAACGCTTAGCGGAATTGTTGCAGACTGCTTAGCGGGACGAGTGTATTCTGCAGGATTGGCGGGATGCATTGATGGTAGTGCTATACAAGGGAAAGGCTAGCAGAGATAAATGTGGAAACTATTGAGGCATCTCTTTGTTGTCAGTAGTCGGTAAAGTGCTCTGTAGAATCATGCTAGACAGAATGCTGGAGCACATTGCTGACGATGTTTTGCCTGAGTCGCAGTGTGGTTTCAGAAGATGTCAAGGGACAGTGGATATGATTTTTACAGCCAGGCTGATGCCTTTGTTCTATACATTTCTCCTACAGTTGCAGGAGAAATGTATAGAACAGCAAAAGGGACTGTATCAGGCGTTCATCGATTTAACTAAGGCCTTTGATACAGTCAATAGGGATACTTTGTGGGAGATTTTGAAAAGGGTTGGCTGTCCTGACAAGTTTATAACCATCTTAAAGCTCTTCCATGATGATATGAAGGCTGTGATCAACGTTGGGGGAAAGCTGGCTGATCCTATCTCAGTAGAAAATGGTGTTAAGCAGGGAGATATTCCAGCACCCACACTCTTTGCGTTGTATTTCACCATGGTTTTTTGGATGGCATTTGGGGGTTGCTCTGATGGCGTCTATATTCGTTACCGAACTACTGGGGGGTTGTTCAACATTAGGCGCTTCAATGCAAGTACAAAGGTACTCACCAACACGATTCATGACTTGCTCTATGCGGATGACTGTGATCTGGTGGCTCATACAGTGACTGATATGCAGCATCTTGTGGACGCTTTTGCGGTTGCCTGCAGCGCATTGGGCCTGACCATCAATCTGAAAAAAACTTAATGTATCAGCCTGCTTCGGGCATGCCATACTATGAGCCATCAGTTTATATCTGTGGGTCAAGGATAGTGGTTGTCCCTAAGTTTGTATACTTGGGTAGCACACTGAGTATGTCCAGTGCCCTGGATGATGAGGTATCGTTACGGATCAGCAGGGCAAGTGATGCCTTTGGAAAGTTGGACGGGCGTTTGTGGAGACGTCATGGGATCTTGCTGCCAACTAAGATTAAGGTTTATGCCGCATGCATTCTCTCTACTCTTCTCTATGGTTGTGAAACTTGGACAACATACAGGGAGCATTGGAGACGTCTCAAGCGGTTTCAACAGATGTGCCTACGGCGAATCTTAGGTGTGGGTTGGCAGATGTATGTCAGTGATGTGAAGGTGCTTGATCGAACCCAATGCCTTAGCATTGAGGCTCACGTTATTAAGCATAGACTCCACATGTGATAAAATTCAAACTGAAGTTGGCAGTTCGGACTTGACATTTGAATGTGTTGGCGTGCTTTTTCTCTCCGTCTAAAAAGAACATTAAAATGTTGATGTGAACTAGTCTAAGTTACCTGGCGAAGTTGATAATGTTGAAGTGATTGCGTCTAAGTTATCTGACAAATTCGTATCTTGCTGAGAGAAATCTATTTCAAGTAAATCCAAGAAATCTGTCGCGGACTTTTTAGTTAAATATGTGAGAAAAATTTCAGCTCGCAAGAGAGAAAACACATGTAGGAAATATTCTCACTAAGAAAGATTGAATTGGAAACGTCTATCACTTAACTAAATATTTTTTCTGAGGCCAGAAGAAAATGGATACGTCTCAAGCAGCAGTTTTTCTAAGTTAACAAAAAAGAATATTTCTATTCTGACCGGACTCAAAGAAAGAACTAGGAATTTTTTTTTTTACCAGACTTCTTGCTTCTTCAGAAAACTTTATTATATGAAGAACTGTGTGCTTTTTTTTTCAGGTTACTCCTTTAGGAAAATGAGGAAATAAATTCATTGCTATAAAAGAACACTCTCTGGATATTATTTCAAATAATAAGCTGTCGTGCATATATTTCAATTAATGTACACGAAAGGACTTTTATTTTAAAATAGACGAAATTACAAAATGTAAGCTTCAATTGCAAACAAAGGGAGCGAACTGTTTCTGACTTTGCTAAAGTATTTCGACCTTCATAAAAAAAAAACCTACGTTGGTTGAAATCTCATATTACAGCAGTAAGTAAGAAAAAGGCTTTTTCAACCTGTCTTTCTTTTTATCTTTCGAAATTGTCACCACACAAAAGGCTTGTTTTGTAGTTGAGAGCAAAATCGTATTTTTTTGTCTCTAAGTTTCTTTCTTTATCTTTTTCTTAATAAAATTGCTTGTTTGTTTCTATCCACTAAATCTTTTCTCTTATTTTTTGTTGTTGCTTTTCTTTGTCTTTGTATTGGTAACGTTTTTATACTTTGAAGTGATCTTCATTGGAAGTAATGATAATAATTCTGACAATATATATTTTTTTGAGGGAACATATTCTATCTTCAAATTGTAGTTTAATAAATGTTCCCCGTTTGAAGACTATTCACCGGCTATACGGCAGTGTTTTCTTTGAACCAAAAGTGGTGAGGAACAGTTTGTAGTCCGTTTGTAGCATAAAAAAAAACTTATGTTGCAATATTTTTTTTTATACATGATGGAGGGTAGTTATTTAATTGCCGCCCACATCGGCAATATTTGGCACAAGGCCTGGAAAGTGGGAACCCCCGCAGGCTCCCCTAAAGGAGGGGCACTCCTACAATTTTGATCCCCGAAAGCTGGGAGATTCTATTTATAAATCCTGCCGATAGGAACTGACGAATCAAATAAAGCCACGTTCTGCTAGCAACCAATAAAAAAATTCCTTGTGTCGCCTCTCAGAGTAGCTAAGCATGGATTTTGAGGCTCCATGAAGAGCGGTTGAGATTTCTTACCATTCTGCTGTGAGGGTAGTAGTGGTCACTCCTGAGACAGCAGTGGGAGCAGAAAAGGACTTGCCGATGGCATCATACAATTTGGTTGAGATTGCTGGATCCTGAAAAGAAAACGGGTCGAGTTGCCGTTTTGGATTCTGCTGTCGAGCAGGTGGATGTATGTTTAACCAAAGACTTGAGCGAATCAGGCAGTGATCAGTGGAGCATTCAGCGCCATGCATGTGAAAAGCACATCACGCAGATCACAGTGTCTGATGATGTCGAAGTCAATAAGATGCAAGTGTCTGGACCTTGGGTGCATTCAGGACGTCTTGTACATGTCACATAGTTGAAAGATCGTGTTGGGAATGTCTGCACAGAGGGACAGAATTCGGAGACCATTTCTGTCTACATTTCCGACTCCATGTCGTCCATCCTTGCTATATTTTATGGGTTTTGCTAACTCTGGCGTTAAAATGGCCCAGCAGAATGATTTTATCACTGCCTGGGGTGTTCCTGATGTTAGCCATGAGGTTGTCATAGAAACCTTCTTTCATATCCTCCTCTGAGTCAAGTGTAGGAGCATAAGCACTGATCAGGGTGGCATAACATCTCCTGGTCAGTGGAAGCTGTAGAGTCATGAGTCATTCATCAATGGCAGTTGGTGTGTTGGGTAGATGGTGAAGCAGAGATGACTGGATGGCAAAGCCGACACCGTAAATGCGATGGTGTCAGAAATTTATCTTGTTTCCAGATAAATTCGACACGAAAGTAACTAGCCTGAAAAAAAATAAATAAAAGGATGAAATAAAAAGGGGGAGGGTAAAGAATAAAATATAAAGGTCTTGTTTCAAAATGAAGAAATTTTATTTACAATAAAATTAGTTGCAAATTTTTCCCTTTTTCGGGCATTAAATTCAAAGAACGCCAAGGTCACATACAATGAAAAACATAACACTATTGAAAATTATAAATATCTTCAACGTATAAGAAACCCCTTTTTACAATAAAATACGAAAGTAATCGCACACATGCGAATTCAACAAGTTTTAGGTAAAGTAGACTTCAACACATAATACAATATCTGTGATACTATCGTCCGGTTAATTTACAAGTACATGTGAGAGAACGCACGTGTTCATTATAAATCAAGATAGTGGGGTATATAACAAATTTGCAAAATAAAGGAGAAAAAACATTCCAAACTACTTTTAAATGAAGGGGTGAAAATTTGGAAAATGCCTTTAAATAACGGAAGAAATTCACAGTTGTCAACGAATCTAAGAGACAAGTTGATAGTGTCAGGCAGCGGAGGTAACATAAATTTCAAGAGGTTAAATTTAATCCTAACTTGAAAGAAAAAGAATTAAAACGTATCTCGATTGGAAAAGGGTGCACTTAATTTTCAAAGTGTTCCAAAAAAGTGAACAAAAATTTGCTAAATGTATTTAATAGAGAGAAAAAATTTGCAAAATGAATTTAATAGAGAAAAAATTTGCAAAATGCATTTAATAGAGAAAAAATTTGCAAAATGCTCTCAAATAAAAGCAGACATTTTTCAAACTACTTTTACATAAAGGAACAAAATTTGCAAAATGCAAAGCATAAATAAAGGGCAAAAAATTTGGAAAATGTCTTTAAATAACGGAAGAAATTCACAGTTGTCGACGAATCTAAGAGACAAGTTGATAGTGTCAGGTAGCAGAGGTAACATAAATTTCAAGAGGTTAAATTTAATCCTAACTTGAAAGAAAAAGAATTAAAACGTATCTCGATTGGAAAAGGGTACACTATATTTTCAAAGTGTTCCAAAAAAAGGGAACAAATAATTTGTTAAATGCATTTAATATAGGGACAAAATTTGCAAAATGCTTTCAAATAAAGGCAGAAATTTTCCAAACTACTTTTACATAAAGGGACAAAAATTTACAAAATGCCAAAAATTTATCTTGTTTCCAGATAAATTTGACGCAAAAGTAGCTAGCCTGAAAAAAAATAATAAAAGCATGCAATAAAAAGGGGTTGGTGGGTAAACAATAAAATATAAAGGTCTTGTTTCAAAAGGAAGAAGAGATTTTATTTACAATAAAATTAGTTGCAAATTTTTCCCTTTGCGGGCATTAAATTCAAAGAACACCAAGGTAACATATAATGAAAAAAATAACGCTGGTTCTTATAATGAAGATATCGTATCCATGAACGAACACAATATTATGATTCAAAATAGTAGTCCCTAATCACACTCTCATATGTAATAAATTTTAGGAACATACTCACAAATTGAAAGCCAGTCAGGCACGTGCCGTTTTCTTTATTTCTCGATTTAAAGTCCTTTGAAAAAAATTATACTCCTTCCAATTACATGGAGACCGTAGCCACACAAAATAAAGACTTTTTAAAAAATTTATACTCCTTCCAATTACGTGCATGCCGTAGCCACGCAAATAAGTCCTTAGAAGTTCGCTTTCAGCACGTCCAGGTATTCTTGCCGGGTTCTCTTCTTTGAAGGAGGCTTGTCAAAATTCCATTTTCAGCGCTGGGCAATGAAACGAAGTCCAATCTCCTCGTCGCCAGAATTTCAAAAGAGACCGGATTTCGTGGTGGGCTCGTGACGTCATCAAGGAGCTAGCATCTCCCTTTTCTTCAAATTAAATGGAGTTCTGTACAAACCCAAAATATACGAAACTAAGAATCATAAAGGATACGAAATACAGAAAATCAAATATGAACCAAAATATAAATAATAAATGTAAACAGGGGGGATGGACTATTATTGGTACAAAAAAATTCCAACAATGGGTATCTTCCGGGAAACCTTTCTAGAAAAAGGTGTAGCCCTCGCCGATCTCCTCAAGTGACCCCTCACCAACAAACCTTGTCTCACTAAGTGCAGTGATGTCAATGCTGTAGCAGCCGAGCTCCATGGCAATTAGAGCAGTGCAACATCGAGGGCGATTTTCTGTAACAGAGTCTAAAAGGGTTCTGACATTCCAGGTAGCGACTGTTAGAGGTTGCTGTTTGCTATTCTTTATGTTTTGACTGCAAGTGGGATGTCCCGGTGGATGCTGTCTGTCCACCCAGGAAATGTTGGACAGACAGTGTTTAGGCAACCTTTTCCAGACCCCTCCTCCATTTGGAGGTGAGCAGTGCGGTTCCTGAATAGGACTGCTCAGTCACCCTGATAAGATCAAAGAGAGATGCTGTTCCAGTCCCAAACTCTCAACAACCATCTTGCCAGGGTCGCCTAACATGCAGGATTTGGACTAGAGGCTTCCAGCTCTATCTGGAGCCTGCCTTCATCACCTGTAATCCCATCGTCGATGGTCTTGAATGTAAGTGATAAAGATACCTGTGCAACTTTTTGCACAAATTGTAAGTGAAAGTCCACTATCATGACTGCTTTCAGAGGGTTCCGGTAGTACGGAGGAGAGCTGCGGTTACTGGCTTGCTGATTGGCTGCAATGTCCTGCCAAAAATCCAGTCTGTTGGAAGTCCGGCTACGTGGGGACACCCTATGGGTTGTCACTATTTAGCCCATAGCCGAATCAGCAGTTCACAATCATCAGGGCGTGTCCACATGTTGGTGTGCCATGATGTTGATACTATGCGTTGTTGATCCTTCAAGGTTTCTGTCAGGGACCTTACCCTTAGCCTTTGGTTCAAGAAAAGAACCTACACTGCAAGGCATCGGGGTGTCAGTTATTTATAGGGAGCTGACCACTCGCCATTAGCCAGAACCCCGATTAGTGAAATTATTTTTAACATGGGCAGTTGGAGATTCGCTATACATAACCCTGATCGAGGGGGTGGCTAAAGTGATACTAGACCTTGTCCAAGGATCTCCCACAGGCTAGTGGTGAGAAGGAAGCACCTTAATTCTACTGTTGATGAAATAATTTTCACCCCACTATTAATAAATACATAAAAACAAAACATATCCAACAGAAACGATAAGTGGGCAATGTCAGACCTTGGTTGCGATTTTCTGTTAAAAAGTTCATATAGTAAAACCGTTTTAAGGACGCCAGGTGTCATTGATGCTTATGACGATTATGATGCTTATGACACATAAATAGATTAATACATAAATAAAAACAATACATATCCAACAGAAATGATAGGTGCAATGGGCTGACCTCAGTCGCAGTCTTCTGTTAAAAAGTTCATATATGCACATATATAACCAATAATGATTGTATAATAAACATACTAATATATATATATATATATATATATATATATATATAGAGAGAGAGAGAGAGAGATATGAGAATAATGGAAATAGTATTTCGACGAGATAGAGAGATAAAAAAGGAACAAACTAAGTTATGTGTTCATCAATGTTTTGTCTTTATTGTAAGACTTCTTCTGAATGAATGAAACAAGAAAATAAAATACCAGTACAATATTTGAAAATATATTTTGGATGTAATAAAATATATGACTTTATTCTACTTCAGAAACGAAAAATGTTGTTGAAAGTTCAAAAGGTGTGTGGGAGGGTATGACATTGTGAAAGAAAGTCATAAAGCCGTTAATATATTTAAAAATATATGATGTCATTCATTTTCATTTTGGAACAAATACGTCTGTCATAATTCAAATATGGCTGTGTGATTGAAATGAAATAATTTGCAACATTCTAAACAAAGTAGGAATCTTAATCATAGAAAACACATCACAAACTATAAAACAAACATAAAACACAACAAAATATCTCCAAAACAAATTAATTTCCAAAATTGCCATATATGGAGATGCTATGATATTATTGTAGCTTCTTTGTTAAAACTGCAAAAGTATTTATCTAAGCTAGCAGGAACGCCCGGCATAGCCCAGCATAACACGGCGTAGCCTGGTCGTAAAATATGCTTAAATATGATATTTTAATTCTTGAAGATTTTGTATATATTATTATAGAGTTATGTTGTATCAATATATATTATAAAGTTTGCGATTTCAAAAATAAAAAAATATATCTATGTGCATCAGCTTGAATCGAAATCACAACCAAAACTTATTTTTAAATATATATATATATATATATATATATATATATATATATATATATATATATATATATATATATAACGTGAGTTCCTTCAGCTATAATCGAAATCAAAACCAAAACTTATGAAGAATTCTTGATAAAAATTATTTATTACA